>NC_141693.1:1354340100-1355540100 GCF_964263255.1 Lissotriton vulgaris
ATGTCCTTAATGTCCAGAAACAGTTTTAGTCCTACCCAGAGCAGATAAATATCTATTTTCTTGGACCCTGCTCCAATACAGTTCCTTGAAGAGTTTCTTGGATGGGAAAACAGCGGAGTCAGGGTCATCCCAAAGGGACCGCAACCCCATATCAATCAAGGAAACCTTGATTTCACTCAGCCAAGATATCCTAGATGAACCGGTAGATTTGTTACTTCTGCAAGAGCCCTAGCATCCATGGACAGTTCCGGTGTCGACCACATACGTCGCCAAAATGCCAGTGGTCTAAACCATACCATATTCTCAACAGGGTTGCAGCCTATGTCATACAAGAAGGGGATACGAGGTGAAGATTGCGGTAACCCAATTGCAGACCTTAGGAATTTATTCGGTGCAACTCTAAATTGGAACATATCACTAAAACCCCATAGTTCGGCTCCATACATAATGGCCGGTAAAATCTTGGAACCATACATTTTCATCAATGGTGCCAAAGGTTTAGTTAGGGAATTTCTGTGTTCCCTCAACAAGGCGCCCCCTAGTTGGGCATGCTTGAGCGATAAAAGATCTATCCATGGTTTCCAACTTATGTTTTCACAGAAGGTAGCCCCTAAGTATGTGAACACAGCAGTCTGATCAAGAGTAACCTTACCCATTGTAACCTTAGCTTTGACAGGTTTAGTAGAACGTAGGACCATAAACTTTGTCTTTCCTACGTTGACTTACAATTCATGATCACGGCAGAATATCTCAAAGCGAGACAGTGCAAGCTGAAGCCCCTGTTGCATCTTCGATATTAAAAGCGTATCGTCCGCGAACATGAGAAGAGGGACTTTCTGGCCCGCAAGAGTGGGTGCATCGGTCGGGCAATTGGAAAAGTAATTGATAACCCCATTAATAAATAGGGAGAACTAGGTAGGGGCCAACACACACCCCTGCCTTACTCCTTTAGAGACCTCAGATCTATCGGTAACCTCCCCAGGTCTCCCCCAACGGACATTGGCATATGTACACTTGTGTAAATTGATAAGAAGTGCCACCATTTCTTTCGGCATACCTAACCCCAATAGAACTTCCCACAACTTAGTTTTTGAGACCAAGTCGAATGAAGACCGCAGGTCTACAAAGGCCGCATAAAGCTTGCCAGCCCCAAGCAAGACCTCTTTCCAATAAAGGAGCATAACCCTGAATGCTTGGTCTAATGTGCTGATATGGGGCCGAAAGCCTGCCTGTAGTGGAGTTAATATCTCAGAGTCAGCCATCCAGCCCTGGATACGTCCCGGAAGTAAACGGGCAACAATCTTTTGTATCGCATTGATAAGGCTGATTGGCCGATAATTGGCCGGGGCAGAGCGATCACGTAAGAGAAAACTTCATCACAATAAATGCATAGAATGTTAATTTCACCAAAATGGGGATTAATTTGTGGCTGTGGATTGCTTGCTGAATATGCTGCTGCAGCAATTTCTATGCTTGGTGCAGCAGTAGGTGGGTTCTCTCTGTAAATAAAATGGAGGACATTTTTCTGTGTTAGGCTCTATACGAATAATAGCCTGAAATGGATAGACACATTTCATAAGAATAGACTCATAGGTATTTAAATCCATCAGTTCAGAAGGAATTATTACGTAGTCTACATTATTATGCACAGCACTAGGAGGCATTTTGTTCTTATCTAATTTGTTATAAAAATATTTAGAAATATGCTGATTAGAATGCAATTCAAAACAATTCTGTGACAAATACATTGCAACATTTTTTGTCATTATTATTTTCCTTTTTAAATACAGATGAACAGTACTGGTTTGATTTTTATAACGAGTTTGTTGAAAACAAATAGAAGAATAATTTGGGGCTTTGGTGTTAGTGAAATCACCTACCACTTTGTAGTATTTTGCTCACAATTATCTACGGTACAACATTGTACATTCTGTTTCACATTTTCTTCTATTAGTTTCTGCACGGTTTTCCTGAGGACCAAAGTAACTAAGCTGAATTTCTTCTGAGACATTTGTTACATCTGATACAGATGCACGGAAAAGAGTACTGTTCAATTTTTTTTAACATTAGTGCTGGAAGATTTGCATAATACAATGTTCTGATTCATTTTCTGATTTAAATATGATGAACTGGTAACATTCTGAATTGGTGAAAAACACTTTGGCATACTTTTTTAGAAATATATGGCAGGGAATGACTTTGCAAACCAGTATTTTCTCTCACTCTGCAAGAGTCTAGTGCGTGCCATATCTTAATCTTTTGTTTAAAACTTTTGCAATTATACTTAGGTAAAAAGTTGCATTAAAAAATTTATAGATTTTTCAACTTACAGTATAAATACTACTACAATTGGAAGTGTTCACTGGAGTTTTAGTATGTGTCCCTAAAAGATCCTCAGGTAACACTTCTTTTGCATTTCTAGGAACAATTTTGTGTTTCTCAATAGCACAACCATTTCTAACGTCATAGGTACGAATACTAGTGTCATCTGTATGCAAATCATTACTCTGAAGATATCTTGTCATTAAAAAAAGGCCTAGAACTTGATCAATCATTCCATTCTCCTAAGAAAAATGTCTGAAAACTTATCTGTTAGTTTCTCTTTTCAATTTACTTTTGGCTTTCATTAAAGGGATTGATGAATACAATTTTGTCACAGTTAAAAGAATGTGTGGACACAGTACAATTGTCTGTCTTAAATAAAGCAAAGCTACATTCAATGTTGCCGTTAGTGTACATGGAAAGGTGAATTGAAGTTGTTAATCCTCTTGTCCGTAGTGTAGGTCGAAGGCAGTAGTTGACACAGAAATGGAGGAATGCTTTTTGTCTCTGTTTTGATACAAATCTGAAGACATACAGTAGAAACATCTATAATTTTAAGAAATGAAGGCTGAATTTCCTAATGTACAAACTGTAAGGAAATGTGATGACATTGTGAAGTTGTCTGCTTTAAATAAATCAAGATTGTATTGAATGTTTTCTGTAATACTGGCGGTATTGGTATCTAGTTGTGAACTCTAGTGAGCGCAGAATTTATTGAAGGCTCTTCTTTGTAGACATAAGAGAAATTTACATGTGAATCCTGCTGTTCGTAATGTACTTCGAAGGTACTAATTGATACAAATATTGATGAATGCTATTTTTTACAGTTAACAGAATGTGAGGACATAGTACAATTGTCTACGCCTTAATAAAAGAAAGGCTGAATACAATGCTGTCCTTAATGTAGAAAGAAAGCTGAATGCAAGTTGTGTACCCTGTTGTCTGCAGGTTAGATTGAAGGTAGTTGTTGATACAAAGATTGAAGAATGCTATTCAGTTGCAGATAACAGAATTTGAGGTCTCAGCAGAATTGTGTTGGGTTAAGGAAAGCAAGGTTAAATACAATGCTGTCTTTAATATAGAAGGAAAGCTCAATTGAAGTTGTGAACTGAGCTGTCCGTAGTGTAGATTGAAGGCAGTGTTGACACAAAGGTCGATGAATGCCATTTAGTCAAAGATAATAGAATCTCAGGATACAGTATAATTGTGTGTGCCTTAAGGAAAGCAAGGCTAAATGCATTGCTGTTCTTAATGTAGAAGGAAAGTTGAATTGAAGTTGTGAACCCTGCTGTCTGCAGTGTAGATCAAAGGTAGTTGTTGACAGAAAGATCGGTGAATGCAAGTTGTCAACCCAGTTGTCCACAGTGTAGATTGAAGGTAGTTGTTGTCATAAAGATTGAAGAATGCTATTTAGTTACAGATAACAGAATCTGACAACATAGAATTGTATTTGTGATAAGGAAAACAGTGTTGAATGTAATGCGGTCCTTAATGTAGAAGGAAAGCTCAATTGAAGTTGTTAACTCAGCTGTCCGCAGTGTAGATTGAAGGCAGTTGTTGAGACAAAGATTGAAGAATGCTATTTAGTTACAGATAACAGAATCTGAGGACATATAATTGTATTTGTGATAAGGAAAACAGTGTTGAATGTAATGTGGTCATTAATGTAGAAGGAACCCTCAATTGAAGTTGTGAACTAGATTGATGGCAGTTGGTGACACAAAGATTGTAAAATGTTATTTAGTTACAGATTACAGAATGTGAGGACTGTGTAGAATTGTATCCGTGATAAGAAAAACAATGTTAAATGTCATTCGGTCCTTAATGTAGAAGAAAAGCTGAATTGAAGTTGTGAACCCTGAAGTGTAGATTGAAGGCAGTTGTTGAGACAAAGATTGAAGATTGCTATTTAGTTACATATAACAGAATCTGAGGACATAGAATTATATTTGCGATAAGGAAAACAGTGTTGAATGTAATGCGGTCCTTAATGTAGAAGGAAAGCTCAATTGAAGTTGTGAACTCTGCCTGTCTGCAGTGTATATTGAAGGCAGTTGTTGAGACAAAGATTGAAGATTGCTATTTAGTTACTGATAACAGAATCTGAGGAGAGTAGAATTGTATGTGCGATAAGGAAAACAGTGTTGAATGTAATGCGGTCCCTAATGTAGAAGGAAAGGTGAATTCAAGTTATGAACCCAGCTGTTCGTAGTGTAGATTGAAGGCAGCAGTTTCTGATTTAATTTGTACTAAAATGTCAACATAATTAAAAGTTTCCTTCAAAGCTTTCGTCTTCAAAATCACAATTCATGTGTGCAGCAGTAGTTTCTCCTTTTTCACTCTCATTGCCTGTGACAGATACGATTAGTTCTTCAATTATATTCAAAGTAATATCCAAAATCTCATGAGTATGAGGCTCATTAAAGGGCCTGTAGTTTGAATTTCAATAAGAAACAGAAGATTTGATAACTATAGACTATACTGGCTCTTTTTTAATATTTTTAGAATTTTAAGCTTTTGTTTATACATAAACGACAGGAAGTGCGCAAATTACCCACTGCCATTCACGGGTAATAGTTACCAAGAAGCCTCAATAAAGGACCTGCACTTTGAATTTGTATTACAAGAAGGACAATTGACAACTCCAGCCAAGAAAGGCAGCAAGCGTGCAAATTTCTCACTACCTTTGGATGGGATAGTTCTTCGAATACAAATGCTTGATAAATGTGTAGTGAGTGATGTTTAGGAGAGTGATGTTCTTTTATTTTTTATTTTTGATGAGGTTGATAGAGTATTTGACGTAACAGAAAAGTTCATCGCAATCAATGCATAGAAATTTAAGTTTACCAAAATCAAGATCAATATGTGAGTATGGACTGCTTGCCGAAGATGCTGTTGCAGCAGTTGATGTGGTTGCTGCAGCAGCAAGTGGGTTGTCATGCAATCTCTGTGTTGTAGCTCAAGTGAAGTTGTTTGTGTGCAAGTTTTTACATGTCACACCATAGTTGGTGGGCCAAAGGAGTATTGTTTGGATGGATCATCCCTTGAAAGAGTTGTTTGCTAAATTTTACAGATTAGTTCTGGAGTATTAACCTTCTTCTAGGGTAGTAGAAATTAGAAAAAGGTTCGATAAAGGGTCTTGACATTCAATTAGAATATGAAACTGGTGAATAATTGATAATCCCAGCCAAGAAAGGAAGCAAGTGTGCATCTAAAGCAAGAAAGTTGTGTGGAGTGTGTGATGATGTGTTGTGCAAACAGCACGGATTGGTATCAAAATCTTTAAAATCAAGTTTTCTAATAAATATTGGTTGTCCATTCACAGAAGTAAGTTGAAGTATATTTTCAAAAAGTATGATGTATTTTTTTTCTAAATGAGTCATGTCATTCAATACGGTGACATGGTGATGATATGTGGGGCACTGAGTTAGTAATACCTTTGGCACTGAGCTTGAATTTACCCTATGATGATGTGTGGTCGGGTGAAGTACAGTAATTGAAGCAATGTCTTTTGTTGATTAAATTCTGCATCAATTCCATGTAAAAGGGACAGTATGTCTCATTGTGACATAAAAGTGTTCACTCTTGTTTGTGATTATTTATGGTGCGCTGAGTGAGTAGTATCTTTGGCGGTGAGCTTCTATGTTCCTTGTGCTGTGTGGATTGAAGGCAGTTGTTAACATACATAGATGAATGTTTTTTGTCACTTATATAAACAAAATGTGAAACACATATAGTAGAATTTTGTGTGCATTACATCAATGAAGGCTGAATTTCCTAGTGTTCAAAGTTTAAGAAAATGTAAGGATATTGTGCAATGGTTTGTGTTTTAAGTAAATCAAGATTGTATTTAATGTTTTCTGTAGTGCTGGCGCTCTTGGTATCTAGTTATGAAGTCTACTAAGCGCAGAATTGATTGAAGGCAGTTCTCAGCACACATAGTGAAGAGAAATTTACATGGAAAACTGAATTGAAGTTGTGAACCCTGCTGTCTGTAATGTAGATCGAAGTTATTAATCGATAGAAACATTGATGAATGGTATTTTGTACAGTTAAAAGAATCTTAGGACAGAGTAGAATTGTATCTGCGTTAAGGAAAACAATATTGAATGTAATGCTGTCCTTAATGTAGAAGGAAAGCTACATTGAAGGTCTGAACGCAGCTGTCTGCAGTGTAGATTGAAGGCAGTTGTTGACACAATGATCAATGAATGCTATTTTGTACAGTTAACAGAGTGTGAGGACACAGCATAATTGTCTCTGCCTTAACGAAAGGAAGGCTGAATGCAATGCAGTGCTTTATGTAGAAGGAAAGCTGAATTCAAGTTGTGAACCCAGCTGTCTGCAGTGTAGATTAAAGGCAGTTGTTGACACACAGATCGATGAAAGGTATTTTGTCACTGTTTGCCTAACCTGAGGACACAGTATAATTGTCTTTGACTTAAGGAAAGCAAGGCTGAATACAATGCTGTCCTTAATGTAGAAGGAAAGCTGAATTGAAGTTGTGAACCCAGCTGTCCGCAGTGTAGATTGAAGGTAGTTGTTGAAATAAAGATCTGTCAATGCAAGTTCTACAAGTTAACAGTATCTGTGGACGCAGTATAATTGTGTCTGTCTTAAGGAAAGTAAAGTTCAATACAATGGTGTCCTTAATGTAGAAGGAAAGCTGAATTCAAGTTGTGAACCCAGCTGTCTGCAGTGTAGATTGAAGGCAGTTGTTGACAGAAAGATCGATGAAAGCTATTTTGTCACTGTTTGCATAACCTGAAGATACAGTATAATTGTCTCTGCCTTAAGGAAAGCAAGGCTGAATATAATGCTGTCCTTAATGTAGAAGGAAAGCTGAACTGAAGTTGTGAACCCAGCTGTCCTCAGTATAGATTGAAGGTAGTTGTTGACAGAAAGATCTGTCAATGCAAGTTCTGCAAGTTAACAGTATCTGTGGACGCAGTATAATTGCGTCTGTCTTAAGGAAAGTAAAGCTCAATACAATGGTGTCCTTAATGTAGAAGGAAATCTGAATTCAAGTTGTGAACCCAGCTGTCTGCAGTGTAGATTGAAGGCAGTTGTTGACAGAAAGATCGATGAAAGCTATTTTCTCACTGTTTGCGTAACCCGAGGACACAGTATAATTGTCTCTGCCTTAAGGAAAGCAAGGCTGAATACAATGCTGTCCTTAATGTAGAAGGAAAGCTGAATTGAAGTTGTGAACCCAGCTGTCCGCAGTGTAGATTGAAGGTAGTTGTTGACAAAAAGATCTGTCAAGGCAAGTTGGAAAAATTAACAGTATCTGTGGACGCAGTATAATTGTGTCTGTCTTAAGGAAAGTAAAGCTGAATACAATGGTGTCTTTAATGTAGAAGGAAAGCTGAATTCAAGTTGTTAACTCAGCTGTCCGCAGTGTAGATTGAAGGCAGTTGTTGAGACAAAGATCGAAGAATGCTATTTAGCCACAGATAACAGAATCCGAGGACACAGTATAATAGTCTCTGCCTTAAGGAAAGCAAGGAAGAATACAATACTGCCCTTAATGAAGGAAGGAAAGCTGAATTGAAGTTGTGAACGCAGTTGTCCGCAGTGTAGATTGACAGCAGTTATTGACACAAAGATGCTATTTAGTCACAGATAACAGAATCTGAGGAGGCAGTATAATTCTCTCTGTCTTAAGTAAAGCAAGGCTGGATTCAATGATGTCCTTAATGTAGAAGGAAAGCTGAAGTGAAGTTGTGAACCCTGATGTCTGCAATGTAAATTGAAGGTGCTACTCGACACAAAGATTGATGAATGTTATTTTGTACAGTTAACAGAATCTGAGGACATAGTACAATTGTCTGTGCCTTAAATAAATTTAGACTAATATATCATACTCTGTTTTAAGAGTTTGCAGCATTCTTAAATGCACAAAGATAGGCATTAAGTTTGATAGCATGCTTATGTGATCAATAATTTTCTTCAAGAGTCTTCACAACAAGCTTGTCCAGATATCTTGTGATATTGTAATTTGTTGTTATACTCCATAGGTGGTATAAGTAAATGATGTAATGTAGCATTGGTAATGTTAACATTTGGTTATATTTTTAATGTAAGGAAGTTATTACAAATATGCAATAAGGAAATGATGCTGAATATGGAACTATTCTACAAGAAAGAAGAATTGGAAAAATGACTGAACATGTCAAACAAGTTTTACAGAGACGATTAGTTTGAAATTTGTTTCCAAAAGAGAATATTGTTGCTAAGTTTGTAGGTATTTTTAAAATAATTGACAACCCCAGTGAAGAAAAGCAGCAAGTGTGAAAATATCCTACTTTGTTCGGCCGGGGTATTAGCTACAATAAAAAGATTCGATAAAGGTTCTTGACTTTGAATCAAAACATGAAAATTAACAATAATTGATATCCCCTAGCCAAGAAAGGCAGTTAGTGTGTAGGTACAACAAAAAGCCTCAATAAAGGGCCATGTGTTTGAATTTAATGAACAATTGATAACCGCAGCCAAGACAGGTAGCAAGTGTGCAGTTTTTTACTGCCTTTGGCTGGGATACTTGTTACCACAAAAAGGCTTGATAAAGGGCCTGTAGTTTGAATATGAATATGAAATATTATAGTTGATAACCATAGTCAAGAAAGGCAGCAAGTAGGTGTGTGTACGTGTAGATAATGTGTTGATTGAGTGGAACATGAATAATTTAAAAACTAAGAAAGGCTGTAAGAGTGCAAATTAGCCACTGCTATTCACGGGTAGTAGTTTGCAAGAAGGCTCAATAAAGGGCATGTACTTTGAATTTCAATAAGAAACAGAAGATTTGATAACCATAGGCTATACTGGCTCTTTTTTAATATTGTTAGACTTTTAAGCTTTTGTTTATACATGAATGGCAGGAAGTGCGTACATTACCCACTGCCATTCACGAGTAATAGTTAACAAGAAGGCTCAATAAAGGGCCTGCACTTTGAATTTGTATTACAAGAAGGATAATTGATAACCCCAGCTAATAAAGGCAGCTAGAGTTTAAATTTCCTACTGCCTTCAGCCGGGGTAGTTGATAGAATTAAAAGGGCTTGATAAAGGGACTGCAGTTTGAATGGGAATATGAAATTGAACAATAGTTCATAGCCCCTGTGAAGAAATGCAGTAAGTGCGCATATTTTCCACTTCCTTCTGGCAGTGCAGTATCTACATGAAAAAGGCTTGATAAAGGGCCCGCACTTTGAATACAGATATGAAATAGAAGAATAGTTGATAACCATAGCTAAGAAACGCAGTAGGTGCGTGTACATGTAGATGATTTGTTGATTGAGTGGTAGATGAATAATCAAAAAAAATATGAAATGCTGAAAGTGTACAAATTACCCACTGCCATTCATGGGTAGTAGTTAGCAAGAAGGCGCACTAAAGGACCTGTACTTTGAATTACAATAACAAACAGAAGATTTGATAACCATTGACTATACTGCCTCTTTTTTAATATTGTTAGACTTTTAAGCTTTTGTTTATACATGAACGGTAGGAAATGCGCTTATTACCCACTGTCATTCATGAGTAGTAGTTACCAAGAAGGCTCAATAAAGGGCCCGTACTTTGAATTTGAATAACAAACAGAAGATTTGTTAACCATAGACTATACTGGTTGTTTTTTAATATTGTTAGACTTTTATGCTTTTGTTTATACATGAACGGTAGGAAGTCAAGATTTTACTGGTCGGGCGATCCAAGATGGCGGGTTGACGCTGGTACGGAGCAGCAGAGTCCCATGAAGGCTCCCGGCACCCTGCCTTGCTGATTTTTTCTCTATGGGAGACTAGCTGACAGTCCACTTAAAACTTGAAAATTGAGGAGGGAAGGGGAAAAAGGGATCTCTTTTTTTGGTTGCTACTCACCTGCTGTACCCGAGCATAGAGGGTGAACTACAAACGGCCATTGGATGCTCCGGCTCTTTAGCAACTGGTGGAGCCGGCGCCTGCTCATACCGGCTCGCTCGATGTCGGTATCGGACTAGCGCTACAAATTAAGATGCCCCCTAAAGTCGGCACTAGATCCACTCGAGCCGGGAGAGGCACTGATCCGCGCTCCGCTCTTTGTTGTGTCAGAAACTAACACTACAGAGAGGAACGGTGGCAATAATGTATCTATAAATATTAACTCGAGCAACAATTTGCCAGAACGCCCTGATTTAGGAGTTACATTAGCAGTTTCAGTTGTAGTGGCAGCGGGAGGAGCAGGAGTAGTAGGAGCTAAGTCCATAGGCGACAAAAAAAAATAATCAACCACTCATACCACTAAAAGCACTCGATAAAACTGGTGATATCGCTATACTTGCTAAAATTGCTGAATCTACAGATAAAACTGAAGTTGAAGAGGGCGCCGATGCCGGTATACCTTCTAGAAGTGGGGAGAAAGAACTCTGTGACCCCTTTGCGAATGAGAATGAGACCGCCTCCGGCAGTTGCGACATGAATAGCATTTTCAAGGAAGTATTAAACAAACCCCGCCCTCTGCTTGTTTTAGCTATAGAGGATCAAATGCCAGAAGCTGCTCATTTGCCGGGGTTGTCGGGCTTATCTACAGAGGGGATTGAAGAGGGCTCCCGTGCCAACTATCAGGATGAAGATGAAGGTCGCAGTGCTGTGGTGGGTACTGCTAAACTCCTTGGGCGAAGAAAAGGAAAGACTAAAGCCAAAAACAAACATAAGAAAGGGATTACCACCATTCTTAATCTTGCTTCTAATTCTGCTATGTCATCTGCTAATGTACGCAAAAAGACTATAAGAGATGAGAGCCCTCTCCGAAAATGGATTCAAGCAAAGGGAGGTGTTAAGAATATGGCGTTGCGTCTGTCTGGTGATAGCTCCACGGAAGGTATTAATTTAAGAGACAGTGCTAATACTACGGATAATATGACACCCCTACCTCTTGTTCAAGCTAGCTCAAAATCAACTTGCACTGATCAAATAAATTCTTGCTTTGAACAGGATTCTGCCAGCAATGGCACCAGTACCGCAACTGCTATAAATCCTATTACAATCATAAGCTTGTCTCCTATTGCGGATGTCACAATCTTTTCTGTAGGTACATCGCATACTAATGAGCTACCAGCTCTAGAGGTATCTTCGGATCCAGGACATACTACATCCTCTTTTGACCTTATCTTAAAGATTCTTACGGATCATCTGCAGGAAGCACTGCAACACTTTCTTCAACTCAGGGAAGACAACAACAAACCGCAGAACTCCTTACTGGAGGTATCCAGCAAATTAGGGGGGCTCACACAAGAGATAGAAGAGTTGCAACAAAGAGTAGTTGAGGTGGAAGAAGTTGCGGGACGCACAAAGACTTTAGCTAACCAATATGATCTGCAAATAAATACCCTCGAAATTAAGCTGGAAGATTTAGAAAATCGACAAACGAGACAAACCCTTTGACTTTTTGGCATCCCGGAAGGTTCAGAGGGGTCTGATCCAAGGTCATATGTCGTAAAATTGTTCCAGAAGGCTTTTTTAGGTCTCTCAGACTGAGACTGGGATTCGCAACTCCAGAGAGTTCATAGACTACCATTCTTCTAAAGAAACAAAACAAGCAAGTTCCCACGTCCTATTTTGATTTATTTTGGTAATTTTCTACTGCAAAAGGCAGTCTCTTCAAAAGCCAGACCCAGTACCCCTGTCACGATAGAAAATGTAACCTTTTTTGTTCGCTCGGATCGAAGTAAAAACACAATGGAAAGACGATGGAAGCTCCGGCAGATGATAGACCCTTTCAAATCTCTGGGCTGCGATGTATATTTACAGGAACCGGCTCGCCTCAAAATCATTAAGGATGGCCATACCTCTTTTTACACTGATCTAAAGGAGGCTGAGCTGGCTCTCTCTAAGTTTAATACATAAATAGTAACTTTTTACACTTGCGGGGCTTGGATTTGTTTAGTTTCATCCTTAACGAAATGTTAATATAGGAGCCAAATGGGTTGATCTGCTCTACATTTTATTTTGTAGAAAACAGTTGCTGTTCGTTACATGGCTTTTACAGGGCTTTGCTGTGGCATAAGCTGAATATTAATATGATTTAATCACTATTACCACTAGTGAGATTTCCTTTTTTTTTTTTCCTTTCAAAATTTTCCCTCTCCCCCTTTCCTTCTTGACACTATCTACATTAAGTTCTCTTCTCTCCCTTTTCTTTAGTCTCCTAATGGTTTTTTCCCCCTTTTTTTTAACTGCACAGCAGGGATTGCCTGTTGATGCTTTCCTGCTGCTACTCTGCAGAGCTGCCGTCACAATGGCAGCAAGGTATAGAGGGGTGATCTCCCCGAAGGGACTAAGGGGAGGGGAAATGGGGGGTTCTAGGGTTTTGGGGGTAAAGATTTTTAAAATTTTCAGTGTGAGAATCAGCATTATTAAAAAAGATTGTTTTAGATCATTCATATTCTCGTATTTAATAATACAGAGGAAAGTAATCTTTCTCTTCATTAAGGAATGCATTCTTTTAGGTGTTTAGCATGGAATGTGGCTGGCCTTAACAATAAGAATAAGAGGAGGTTGGTTCAGGAAGAGCTTTAACTATATAATCCCCATTTGGTTTTACTTTCAGAAACCCATATTGGGTTTCAAGACAAGAAATTACTAGGACAGTTAGGGTATGATCTAGTTGTCTGCTCCACTTTAAACACTTCTATAGGAGGGGTTGCAGTAGTGAAACAAAAACAATCAAGCATTGAAATTATGCATACAGCTGCCGATAAGGGAGGTAGATGGGCAATTGCTCAAGTAAAAATTGAACACTGTTTATATGTATTCTGTGTTGTATATGGGCCTAACATTGATCTACCTTGTATGTATGATTGGTTAAATGTTGAACTATTAGATTGGGATGGGGAGTTGTTGATTATGGGGGACTTTAATTGCTTAATGAATTATAATGTGGATACTACGTGACGGGGTGCTTTCTCGCGAATGCGTAAAGTCCGAGCTGCTATATTAGAACTAAGCCTCCTGCATAATCTAAAAAATGTATGGCTTACAATATATCCCAACTTGGCAGGATTCACTTACTATTTTGCGCCACATAAATTATGCTCTCGAATAGATATGGTTTGGGCAACGGATAAAACTATAGATTATAGCACCATAGAATTGTGCCCAAGAGTTACATCTGATCACAACCCCATCCTTTTAGAATTTAATATCGCTACCTGGATGCAAGGCCCTCGACAATTTACGTTTCCCAGATCCCTTTTTTTGATGCAGCTTTTATTACTCAACTTAAAGAACATATTGTTGAATTTATTGAGATCAACTTATACACAGCTGCAGTAATCTCTGTGAGGGATGCATGTAAGGCCAGTATCAAGGGCTTTGGCCAGCAATATGTTTTTAGAAAGAACTTTGGACGTCAGAAAGAGACTAAGGTTATGACTTCCAATATTTTGTCTCTGGAAACTTTGCTGGCATAAGCCCTTTTATCAGGAGGGTCCAATATAGATGATTTAACCCGTTTAGCGCGTCGAACATTCCGCCCCAGTGCGGACGTTCGATCGCGCTAACGGGATTCGGACGTCCAACGGTCGTGCGCAGCACCAGCGAGGTAGTGCATGCGACGACCGTTGGACGTTCGCAGCACGGAAGGGCTTAAGAATCCAATTAGTTAATCTTCAGTCAGCTACTAAAAAGACACTTATGGAGAAATATAGTGTAAAATTACATAAGTTTCATTCATCACAGTACGAGAGCTGAGACAGAATTGGCAACATTTTAGCTTATAAAGTTGTTGACAAGAAAGCCAGCACATTAGTTAAGGCTATTAAAGGAAGGGACACTATAATCTACAAACAACCTGAACAGATACTAGATCAATTTATCGATTACTACAGTAGCCTATATACTCCTGAAAAATCTCCTACTAATCATCATATATTTTCATATATTAACATCAATTTGATTAACCAGAGAGATAGAGAAGGAATATGTCAACTTGATGGAAATATCACCCACACAGGGATAAGGTCAGCAATTGCTTCTCTTACCTCCGGTAAAGCAGCAGGGGAGGACTTGCTTCCTATTGAACTCTGTAAGATATGTAATGAGGAGTTGCTTCCTCTTTTTAGCTTAGTTATTGATTCGATCGGGAAAACAGGGAAAGCTCCTACTTCTTGGAATACTGCTAAAATTGTATTTTTTCTTAAGAAACATAAACCTGCAGACGAATGTGGGTCATACAGACCTATTTCGCTAATCAATGCAACGCCAAGGAGTTCGCAAAGATTTTGGCTACCCGACTTGCTCCCCTCATGCCGGAACTAGTGAACATACAGCAGCACGGATTTGTCATGGGGAGAGATACTACTGCCCAAGCAAACACGGCAATAGTTGCCTTTGACGTCGCATCATGCGATTCCACCCCACTCGGTATGGTCATGCTAGATGCTGAGAAAGCTTTTGACCGAGTGGGGTGGGATTATCTATGGGCTGTGTTGAAGGCATTTGGATTTCAGGGTCAATATCTTGGTTGGATACGCTCCTTATATGACCATCCTACTGCCAAAATTAGCTACTCCAGCATGACCTCATCTAATATTGCTATAGCTAGAGGCACCCGGCAAGGGTGTCCTTGTCCCCTTGCTGTTTGCCCTTTCCTTGGAACCTTTCTTAAATGCTCTTCAGACCCAAACAGATATTATCCCTTTTCAACATGGCATAAACACTTTAAAAATAACTGCATACGCGGATGACATCGCGATTTTTACTACAGATGTGGTTAAAGCCCTCCTGGGGATAATTAAAGAAGCAGAAAACTTCGGGGATATTTCCGGATACAAATTGAATGTAAATAAAACGCAGGTGGTTGTTAATTATAAACTATTAGTACCGGTCCAAGGTATATGTAAAACTGCTATATATTTGGGAGTGAAGATCTCTGCTAATATTAATGAATTAGTTAAACTTAATTACGATCCTCTGTTAAAGGAGGTAACACTCTCATTAAAAAAATGGCATAAGATCCTACTAGCCTAGTTGGACGGGTTAATTTAATTAAAATGAAAGTACTACCAACATTTCTTTACTTATTTAGATCAATTCCCCTTCGTCTTAATAATATCTTTTTTTAAAACTGGATGGGATATGCAGCAGCAATATTTGGGGATACAAAAAAGCTCACAGATCTATGCAGCTACTGAAACTCCCAATTGAAAAGGGAGGGTTACATTTCCCGGATTTTAAACTTTATTTTTTTGCAACTTTTTTTGGTCGTCTCTGCAGTTTGCTCAAGACGGAAAACCCTTTTTTTTTCAATTTATGTTGGATTCTGATTGCAATCAGTTTTTGGCTAGAGTCCACAACCCAAATTACTTCAAACGAGTCAAGTTTAAGACTGTCAGGGATATTGTTAGAATCTGGATCTTGATCTTGACTTATAGTAAAACTTATTTCTTCCATCCGGAACTACAGCTATGGGGCAACCCAGGACTTCCTGAAATTTTTTCAGATGGTGCGGGGACCTTATGGTCCAGTTGCGATATTAATACTATAGGTGAATTGTTTGGCCCTGATGGACTACTTGATTTTGCACCACTTAAACTTCTTTATAAATTGAATAATTCTATGTATTTTAAATATATGCAAATCTGGGACTTTCTAGTCCGGAAAATGAAAATCAATGAAGTTGTTGACTCAGATATTTGACTTGTCTTTATTCTGATAAGACTAAATCACTAATTAGTGAGGGCTATAAACATCTAAATCAGATGAAAGGTGATGATTGCATTAAGCTGGCGGCTAAATGGACCACCAGAACTGATTCTAATATAACACCGAATCAGATATCCGCTTCTTTTTGCCGTATCAACCGTGTGGTCCAGTCCTCTAGCTTAAGACTTCAGTCATACAGAACTATCTGTCAACTTTATTACACTCCGCAAAGAATTTCCGGTTGGTCTTCATGTAACACACCTAATTATCATTCTAAATGCCCTAAATGCCATCTTGTGGCAGCCGATCTGGAACACATGTTATACTCTTGTCCTGCTTTATGTGCGTTCTGGGGAGGAATAGAAGCTGTGCTTAATCAGAAGCAAATTATCTTTTCTCCTCTTTCAGTTCAAATGATATTGTTAGATGTACAGTAACTAAATAGCTCACATAATGATTTAATTACCATTTTAATAGCATGTGCAAGACTGACTATTGCTAGGGACTGGATCTCTCCAAAATCTCTGTATGTCATGGAGTGGTGGTCTCTAGTTAATGAAATTCACTCGATGGAACTAGCACTATCCAGAGTACGAGGTTTTCGTTCTATGAGGAGACAGGAGAGAATCTGGGGAACATTTATGTAAACTTTAATCACTGACTATTTCTCTGCTCTTGACCAGCCATGACCATAACATTTATGCACCTAGGTTATGCCACAGGAATTTTTTTTATATAAACTTAACCTCTGTATTAATAATCTATATTGGATTGTTTTATTGTATGACAAAATGAATGACTTTTTGCTTTTTCTTTCTGTCTGTTTCTCACAAGGATAATAAAAATGTATTACATTTTTTGAAATTACCCACTGCCATTCACGAGTAATAGTTACCAAGAAGGCTCAATAAAGGGCCTGCACTTTAAATTTGTATTACAAGAAGGACAATTGACAACCCTAGCCAAGAAAGGCAGTAAGTGTGCACATTTCCCACTACTTACAGCCGGGGTAGTAGGTAGAACAAAAAGGCTAGATAAAGGGTCATGAGTTTGAATCAGAATATGAAATTCAAGAGTAATTGATAACGCGGGGAAGAAAGGCAGCAGGTATGCACATTTTTAACTGCCTTCGGATGGGGTAGTTTTTAGTACAAAAAAGCTTGATAAATGTCTAAAAAGTAATGTTGAGGACAGCGCTGCTGCTGTTTGGTTGTTTTTGATTAGGTTGATATAGTGTTTGCATAACACAAAAGGTCATCACAATAAATGCATAGAAATTTAATTTTATGACAGTCAAGATCAATATGCGAGTGTGGACTGTTTGCTAAAGATGGTATTGCAGCTGTTGATGTGCTTGGTGCAGCAGCAAGTGGTTGTCCTGCAATCTCTGTGTTGCAGCTCAAGCAAAGTTGTTGGGGTGCAAGTAGTTTATGTGTTTTTTAGTATATTTGATGTGCCAAAGGAGTATTTTTTGGATTGATCGCACCTTCAAAGAGTTGTTTGGCAAATTTTATAGGTTACTATTGGTTGGTGTGTTTCAGTTAGTATGTGTTTAGACTTTGCTTGAATGTTTAAGAGAAGCATTAGGGATTCCACAATAGAGAAATAGTTTGTAGTTAGTGATATCCAATTCTATTTTATGCAGAACGGTTGAATTCTACATCCATCTCTAGGACTAGTGGGAGGGTAGTATTTCAAAGTGTTTGACAAGTTACACTACATGTTTCTATGTAGCTAAAGAAAAGTTAGCTTGGTTGTGTATGGCCATGCTCTCACACAAAACTCAGCCCTCAGCATTGTAAAGGCTTATTATAGGAGTGACTGATGAGTTTACATATGACAGTTTACAAAAGAGAAAACAAGTATGATTGTTTTACATTAGAGATATACAGACCAGAAAGACTATGTATGTAAACTCATGAAATCTTTTTTGAAGGTTTGGAAGAAAGCAGTGAAAGGGTGTTTAGAAGCAATACTGTCCAGCATAAAAAGTGCATAAGTATTTGGACACTCCTGCTGTCTAGTCTTGTGTCCAAATTATATTAAAAAGTAATGTTGAGACACACTTTTTTTCACCTCTTATGGTTTCCATAATGCTTTTAGAGTTGGAGGAGACTTCGTCTAACATTGCTACTTAAGTTTCTTTTTGAATTTGAATACTTTTTTTGTTTATCTGTCGAAATATAAATTTAAATCTTCCTCTTTGAAGGTGAAAAAGCAACACCGCTCCTCTACACAATATTTTTGTCTAAAAAGTAGTGGTAATTCCACTATCACCAAGGTAGATATCTGACAATACAATGAATTATATTTTTATACCACTATGCCATAGTCCTATTCTAAAAGGTGTGTTCAGAGAACAAAATTAATAAATTTTTTACACATACAGGCTAGTATGATTTACATTTGCTTTTGTTGATTGAAGGTGGTCATCTGCTGCATTCGAAACATTGGGCCTGTTGAGAAGAAAGTGAAAAGTATGTTGTAATTAATATTGCATTGTTTAAATTGAATAGCTTTTTGAAATAAAAACGTTATTTGTATTTACATGGTAAACATAGTTTGAGGGTCAGAATGGCCTTTTGAGTCTATGTAAACCCACTAACTTCTATCTTTTATGCATTTTTAAGAACTCTTGTCTAATCTTTTGTTATAGTGAAGAATGTTGGAATTTTCTACATGACAAATGTGATGCAGCGCACACATTTACCCAATATCGTCCATATTCCGCATTTTACAACCCCCCACCCTGTCCCTCCTCTGCCTGACGTCACCGCCCAGCGTAATGCCCTGCACGAGCCATGACTGCTGACATCACCGCCCGGCGTAACGTCATGCACGAGTCGTGGCTGCCAATTACATTTGTTTAGACTTGCAAGTATTCGAAAACGAATACAGGCTTGGGAGTGTCACGTGACGCAGTAATAAATATTAAAACTAATGGGAGAATTAGGAGGGAGTAAATACAATGACCTCACACACCCTTGCGAGTGTCATAGGGGTTTAAGGTTCCTGCTGCCTTGGTCAGCACCGTCTGCCTACCCGACCTACCCTGTGGTTCTTTCCCCTTGAATTAAAACCTACCGGGTACTGTTGACACCTAGACACTTTGACTATTAGGCAAGAGTTGTCCAATACAGGTAGTACAACCTTCTAAACTGACACTTATCTAGGTCATGTTTTTTTGGATAGATGTTAACCACTAGGTCCTGAAGAATCGCAGCCAAAGGGCAAAGCGGGAAACATGTTGCCCTCACGATACAATCTGTAGTCCTGGATCGACACATGGAATCCTAAATTCCAGCGATCATAGGCTACCCACTGTTTTTAACTGTGACAGGGGACCACCCGAATAAATTGATCTCAGGTACCTCATGTCACATTTTAACTCACTTACCTACACTATCCGCCCCTTTCTGGTCCCTCACCCGCACTTCACCCGAGGCAGTTGGTAAAAAGATCTCCGTTAAAGAGCCCCTCTTTGAGGTGAGCCCGTGGGGCATTGCACCGCCTGCCCGACGAGGAGCAACTGCCAATGATGAAGCATGACACTCGCACGGGTGTGTGAGGCCATTAATACCAACAGATTGGATACCCAGGGTAGCCCTCCACTGAGCACTACCTTTTCTCCCTTTGTGACCATGTCTCTACCTCCTATAACTCTCTATTCGTTAGGAACAGCCGAGTGTGTCTTTGCCTTACATTGTCCCTTTGGGCTCCGACTGTGGCTGGACCTTCCATTCTGAGGTCCCTGAATGGTAAACTGAGCCCTAGGATCTCGACGTGATCCGCCATTCCCCCCTTTTTTTGAAAAGTAAATACAATGAACCAGAAAACATATATTCCAGAAAAGTAAAGCAAAGCAGAGCTGGGAGGGCCACGTGATAGATAGCAAGAAACGTTCGCGCAATAATTCACTGTCCACAACTTCTTGGTGAGGAAGAAAGGCCACTTTATTAAGACAGGTGCAAATTAACTTCTAATCAAATATCTTGCTATTCAGTTTTTTAATAAACCAACAATTCCTTCAACTTATCTTAGCATCCTTATGAAACCCCACCAAGTTAACCCAAACAAACCCAAGAGCAACTGACTCTTGTTGATACCCTCCTCCTTTCCTTTAACTGCTCTTTGAGGATGGAGCAACCAGGTCCAGGCTGCCCACCCCCCAGAAAAAGCGCCTACCAACTAAAATTGCACCTAGATCTGTCTTAGCTTGGCAACCAGGAATAAACAGCATCGGCAGTACCCAAAGCACAGTAAAACAACAAACAAATAGGACTTGAAAGAGCAAGAGGGTGGGTGGGGCAAAAACAACCTTCGCCACCCTCCTCCCCCGGCACAGTTCCTTTTTCCGCCCTTTCTACCCCAATTTATCCCTTTTCCCTTCCGCTCCAACTAGCTAATCACCGCCCCTTGCACTTATGGCCAGTTCCCTTGTGCGAACCAACCCAGGGGAGAGAGTTCCCTTATACTATGTACATAAAAAATCATTTAGGGGTTGGAGGGGCACGTAATGCACAAAAGAATACCATCATGAACATATAATAAAAAGAACACATTGTAAAGCACGTGACACACGGGATACAGAAATTCATGGAAGCTCAATTTATAAAAAAAGGCGTAGGAGTGCTCCTTAACACAGAAGGAAATATTAGGATCAAAAGAGGAAGATCAATAAGAATAGAGGCCTGGGACCAGGTCCGGACTGGAAACCAAAACAGGCCCTGGCAAAGTGCTCGGCTGCCCCCCATGCTCCTCCTCCAGGAGGAGGGGAGTTGGGGGTGCGACCGAGCTCTTTGGCAGGGCCAGTTTTCGGCCGATTATGTTACAGGGCCGATTTTGCAGCTATGCTGCAAAAAAGGCCCTGTAACAAAATCGGCCCCCAGGGGCCCAAAACCGGCACCCACTCTTGCGGCGTTCGTAGGTTTTCCTGTGCCCGCAACGGCCAGTCCGGGCTTGCCTTTGACGGCCTCGTGACACAGAAAAAAAGATTTCATGATGGACGCACAATTAATAACGATAGAGGCCTAAGCACGTGGTGTTGTACAGAAATATGACACAGAAATTTCTGGACACATAATTTATAAAATTATAGGTGTATAGGACCTCATGACGCAGGTAGAAACTTTTAAACTATGTGCATACAATTTTAAACCATTAAGGGTAGGAGAGTCATAGTTAGGTGAACTAACTATAACAGAGGAATTTCAATGGTTTCGTATGAGAGAAATGTCCAGCTAGCTATAACATGGATGAAACCTATGTTTTTTTCAATGAATATATATATATATATATATATATATATATATATATATATATATATATATATATATATATATATATATATATATATATATATATATATAATCCTCTTCGCCAATACCCATAGAGAAAGAGGGAGGAACTCGACAGCAAGCATCCAATCTATTATATTTTTGCCAGAACATAACACAAAGAGTTCCTCCTGGATGCCTTTTGGTCTCCTGACCTTACTCATGGGTGCAGCAGGCAAATCAACTTGTCATGTGACTGCTGTCTTTTATACCAATGGCACTTTTGATATGCAAGCCAATCCGAGTTGCAGATGATGCATTATGGTATAAATAGAAAAATCTAAATTATCATGTTTTTATAAACAGCAATCCGACTGGAATACATCTTTAGGTATAAATGTGATAGTTCTTATAATTAATTTCAATAGGTTCACTTTGGTCATGTGCTTTAAACAATCACTTTGCTTGCTTATAAGGATGTCATCAGGCAAAAGAAGTCCCAAAGCCAATGTTGACACCACTTAATGGCTCCTTTTCTTGCGGTAAATGTAAGGCTTGCTGTAAGAGCAAGAGTCCTTTCCTTTTGTATTCAGGGATTGGACTAACCAAGAGTTATCAACAATTTTTTACTTGCACAACACCCTACAAGGTTTACTGCCTGAGTTGCCCGTGTGGTTTAAAATATATCGGCAGTACGCTACATCCTACAAAGGTCCGTATATTAGAACACATTAGGGCCATTACAAATGGGGATGTGACATATCCTGTTTCAGACATTTTAATAAAGAACATCATTAGAATAGGGATATTTTAACATTTTTCTGTATCTATCATGTTCCAGCAAACAAGAGAGGGGGAGACAGAATCTTACGCTTGAGACAACTTTAATCTCGCTACATAATTGATTCACTGACAACCTAAAGATATGAATGACAGAGAAGAGTTAGCAGTGCATTTTGGAGATTAGGCCAGAGTACAGTGAAAGAAGCAAATTGCCATGGAGTATTCTGTACGTACCCATATATCTACCCATTTTGCAATCTATGTTTTCACTTGATCTTATTCGGTTTCTATCTGTCTTTTCTTTGCTTTCCTTTCATCTATCAACCTTTATCTCTTTCTTCTATCAGGAATTCAAATGATTTCAAATGATTTGATTGTTTCATGATCCTGCTCGAGGAATTTCGCTTCACTAATGCCACTATGTTCAAAATGAATTATGTTAAGGGAAATCACGATGATTGAACAATCTGTATGTTTCAAGTTGGTATCTCTAAGTGTATTGATTAAGAGAATTAGCCCATCCAGGGCATGATTGATTCACCATGTATTACACTTAAGAAGTCCCATTTAGGGCGTCTCATGCAAAGATTCTTAATGATAGCCAATTATAGATTGTTTTTTTCATGGTGATCATATGAATTGTGTAACAATACACTACTGGAGGGTTACCAGCTTCGCCCTAAAAGCCGATAACAGGTGGTTCAGACAAAAAGCATATACACTTTGATTCTATGGCTCATAAAGGGCGTGATAAGCTTTAAATCCGGACACATTTATTGTACAAATGAATATAAAAAATGTAAACAATCATGTATTGTTGTATATTGTCCTTTCAGATAAAAAATTGCACCATATTAAGATGGCGGAACCAATTATGATTGTAATTTTGGTCCCTTTTCAGTGTCATCACATGAAAGTATGGTTTAAAAAAATTGTGGTTTTGCGGTGCCAGACTAACATCGAGAAAGGCGTTAGCCGAAATGCGTCTGTTTGTGCACGAGTCTGATCAATAAAATAACAGACATCACCCCTAGAGTGGTTTTCTATTATCGGGTACGATTACCTTTTGAAAACTTTGGAGCTTGTATACGCAAGCAGGTGCACCCCTGCGATCATAGCACCCGTCCGCAATACCCATAAAGAAAGAGGGAGACACTTGACTGCAAGCATCCAATCTATTTTATCTATATATATTTCTATTTAAATCTGATATTTAAAGTAATTGTTTTATTTGAATCTCTAATATTTGTGTTTACTATATACTAAATTAATGTTACTTTTTCTTCAATCTACTAAATTATAATTAGGCTGTCCTGTTTTCAGTGTTTCTTTTTTGTGATCTCAATGTTTTCCAGCTGTCAAACCCCCAAAATAAACAAAAACTGTGCTTTTACAGACTATAGAAAGCATGTTTTTTATGTTGTTGTTGGAGTGATTGGTACAAAGTGCATATTCACGTTAAAGTAGAACAGTATATAGCATTTTCCTAATCACAGTGTTACGCTGTTTCAAGCATGAAGTAGTGTGGCTCACTGGTTAGAGGCGGCAGACCCGAGAGCAGAGGACGGCCCGGGACTAGGGTTCGATTCCCGACGCGGCAGGTTTCTGGACCAGGGTCAGCGGACTCGATAATTCTCTCGCCTCGATGCCCACTCTGATCAGCGATCACACTCGGCAACTCTGGGCACTAGCTTGCCTCATCTTCACTAACGGCCCCATCAGACCGCCGGGGATGCCTGGTCTCACCCTGGAGATACCCATTAAGGGACCATCTCTCAGGAAAGCCAGGAAGGGTTTCGCAGCGGTCGAAGCGCGGGGACACGCCGGTGCGCGTAAAAACCCAGCGTTATATAAATGCCCCTATTATAGAAAGCCGATGTATTGCACTCTCACTCATACTTGCATCTCTTACATTTCATTATCTCTCACACTCATTCTACCAGAACTAATTTCCAGGACTATTAATGGATTACAAAAATAAGAGTGCTATATTCAAATGTTTTAATAAACTAATTCTAGACACAGTTCGATGTTGTTCACAAACTTCTTATTGAAGATGATGACATTGAACAGGACACACAGCCCTGCCAACAACATAGTAATTTGTGAAACCTTTCAAAATTTAAATTACACCAGATACATTTCTAGCCCTGCATTCTAAGGTCCTGATTATGAGTTTGTGATGGAAGTCCGACCAATGCCGCATTGCGGGACCGCCCGCAGTATTACAACTACACTGGTCGGACTGCCACAAGACTATTGTGACCGGCAGGTGTCCACGATCCTGCAGCGGTCAGAGGCAAAGATATGCTGGCAGTGCCGCAGCGACCCTGCTGAGCATATTTTGAGTTCCTGACCACTGCCCTTTTCAGGATGGTGAACCTGCTAGAAAAGGGTGGTGGTGAGGCTACTAAGGGGGCCCAAATAGGACCCCCTGCCACCTCAGGCCCCAGGGGGTGCATGCCGGGGGGGCATATGAAGTGCCCCCTTAGATTTGCACTCTTAGTTCCTGCACGCTGTGTCATGTATGCCACACTGTGCAGGAAGGTGCAATCTGTGGTCTGGTAGTGGCAGTCTGCATTATAAGCTAATCTATAAACCTTGCAGAACGCCACAGTCAGACTGCCACAACACAACCCACCAGACCAGCATTTAACACCTTATCTGGCGGGCGGTCACACCAAAGGTTTGGCAGCCCTACAACCGCCAAGGTCGTAATGAGGTGCTAAGGCACTTTGAGATCTGTATTGTGGATGTTCACAGTGATTTGGTTAACTCTCTAAAAATGATATTTTTTGAAACTCCTGGGAGGAAACCTTCCTCAAGTAAGAAACATATTGCCAATGAAATTCTTGGTTCACTAGAGACTGCAGAAAGGCCAAGAAAGATCTTATAATTACACTTAAATCTAAAGAACCAGTTGAGGTCCAGAAAGCCAGAGCCCTCTACAAAGCAACATTAAGGCAAGCGCAGCGAAATTTGGATGACTCCAATTGGAGTGATCTAGTAGTGGCAGCAAGGTCTGGAGATTCCATATCTTTTTGGAAAAATATTGCCCATGGGAATATACACTCCGAAGTACAGGTTGAATGTTGCTTGAGTCAAATAGTCTAGGAGGCCCATTTGATTAAACCTTATGGAGAGAGGCCTATTGACTGGAATGACCCCCTGCTGCCCTACCAAGTGCCGGGAGATATACAGTTCTCCCTTATAGAGACAAAGACAGCTGTTGCTGCATTAAAACAAGATAAGGCACCTGGGCTGGATAAAATCCTGGACAAATTACTGTGCCATACCTTAACAATTTGGGTCCTCTATGTAAACTTTCTTTGCAATGATATAACCATAGGTGGGCTGATCCCCATTACTTAGAAGGGGGCAGAGATAATCTCCATATACAAAAAAAGGGACTGCAGGGGCCCATGTAACTACAGACCAATACGTTTAATAGACATATTGCAGAAGGTCTGCTGTAGACAAATACTCAATAATGCTTTGACCTCCTACCAGGTAGGGTTTAGAGAGAAAGTTAGCAGAATAAATCAAGTCTTAAGGCTTATAATAATTATTTGGAAATACACAAAGTTGAGAGACACACACCTATATATAGCTGTAGTTGACCTCAGAGCTGCCTTCGGCTTAGTTCCAAGGGGGCTGCTTTTCACCTCACTAAACAGATGGGGGTTCCTGAAGCATTGCCTGCCCTGCTAATAAGACTTAATCAAGATGACTTTGCTGGATTTCAGTGGGGTTGAGAGGGGCAACTGACAGACTGAATCCCAGTATGTAGGAGGGTGAGACAGGGGTGTGTCTTGGCCCTCACTCTTTTCTCACTCTTTGTAAACAATGTCATAGGGTCTTTACTTAAAAGTAACATAGACACTCCTAAATTAGATGGGGTCTGCATGCCAGCACTTCCATTTGTAGAAGATACCTTGTTAATCTCCCAAACTACTATGGGTCTGCAACATTTATTGAAGCACTTTTACGATTTCTAGCTATCCAAGGGGCTGGAGATCAATATTTCAAAAACAAAATATATGGTAGTCGGACCCCATAAGTCCTTTAGAGGTGATCTACACTTGGACAAAGAGCAAATGGAGTGTGTTTCTAGACTTGAATACTTGAGAATCATGCTGGACAGCAAGGAGTCATGGTTCCCACACATTCAAAAGCGTAAGGCCGAACTCCAATACCAAGCAGCGTCTATCCACAAAACACATCAGGCATCATTAACAAGATCAACAGTTTCTGCTATGGTAGTATATAAATTAAAGGCACAACTCTCTGCACTCAATGGTGCCAGAATTTGGGGCCATGCCAATTGCGAGAGCAAAACCTTGAGTGATAATAGGTTTATTTGCTATCTGTTGCATCTACCTAGGAACACCCCCTTGCTACCAATGTTGTTTGATCTAGCTCTTAAAAGGGTGAGTTGAATTGCCAGGTTAAGACCTTTTTTCTGTACTGGGTGAGGCTTTGGTTTGCTGAGAAACTTGTGCCTTGAGGGAACTTTTAACGTTCTATAAGAACACCATTTTTTCATGGTTTCGGTACAAACAACAAAGGTTCTTGATTCTGGGACTTGAAAGACTTCTGGCCCAATCGAGAAAATGTAACTATGTCCTCTGAAAAAAAACTAAACACATCTATTGGGTATATGTCATAACGAAGCACCATAGCATTGGGGAGACTAATGGAAGAGTTCTTGACTGTTGAGGTCACTCTATTTACAGAGACATTTCTGGACATTCTGCAACAACTGAAGTCTATACCTGACGTTCTGCTAGGGCATAATAAAAATAAGCTTTTTAGCATCTAGTTGGACTGTAGGAAGCCAAAGAGATTCTATTGATATATGTAGAATGTGCTCCCTACCTTGTAAGGAAAATATTAGCACATTCTCGTCTTCTGTAAGGCCTATGCAACTCCAAGAGCAAAGTGGATTCAACCTCTATGTCTAAGGCGTGGCTTTAGATGACACAGCAAAGCTTTAAGGGCCTTAAAGAGAAGTACATCAATAGGTATGTGTCCTTCCTGAGTACGGACTTGTTTGTGGTGGACATACTGAGGAAAAACAAGGATCTGAATCTTGAGTCCAGACTGTATTGGATATATATGTTTTAACTCATTTTCGCCAGTTACAACTGCTACTTGTTTTAATTAATGTGTAGTCTATACACTCTAACAAGACTGATAGAGGGCATGCACTTGAACTTCACCAGGCCCACTCCCAGAATGTTTGTATAAAAACCCTCTAGAACTGTATTAAACATTTTGCTTCTTTTTATAGGTGTTATGAACCCCAATGTACCCCATTATAGGCCTAGGCACAACCTTTTACTTACATTTGTCCTACCATTGTTTTACATGACGGTTATGGTGCTGACGTTTTACCTAGTAAGGTGCTGCATAAATGTTGTGTGGTTTTCTCTAAACACTAGCCTAATTTATTATGCATGAAGATTCTCAGTATCACAGAAATATTGCTATCTTCTGCATAATAACTCTGTATAAGGGTCACCACTTTTTTCATCCTTTGCCGACATGCCCACTGGACCATGCCTCATCTAGGTAGAACCCGTGAAGGTACCTTTAGGGTATATAAGTACCACATCTTTCCTGGGTAAAGGAGAGGATAAAAAGACTTCCATGCTGACACAAGATGCTGAGGTCCCTGCACGCAGACACTCCAGCACGCAGTGGTTTGACATTCCTTGCGGGTTGTCCAACTCAAGACCAAGGTGGGGTCCTTCGTTATCTCGCTTCCGATAATGGGGTTGGCTCTTTCCACAGGGATTTTTGGCTATAAACCTACTGTCATGTATCCATTCATTGTTTTAGCACTATGATAGAATTCTACCTTTTCTTTACTTAATTGGTGCTTATAACCGTGTACATATGGTTGTTGCCGCACACATACTTTATACTACAATGCCGCTGGTTCAATAAATGCTTATTGAAAACGCCCCCACCGTTCATTCTGTCTATTTCTCTAAGACCGAGTGAGCACGAGTGACTGAGCGAAAAGTACTGTACTGTTTCCACAGTCAAAGAGGGGTCAGGGTTGTCATGTTCGATAGTTGCCAGAAACTATTTGCTCTTCTGTAAGAGGGGATCATAGTGTCACTGTGAGGTAGCTTGTCTACCGACTAACATATCCTTTGGGTGTGTCTGGAATCAGTCTGGACACCAATAACTTAGGTTATCTTATCTAAATGCCCATATCCTATATAGATTTGTAGGACCTACAGAAACAGAGGGGCGCAAACACTATCCATATTTTAACTGACATATCATTATGTATCTGCGGGCCTCAAAAACCAGCTTATGGTACTAGCTTCTCCACTTTTCCTAAGTTTTTAGAAATTGTGGAGCTCTAGGTCATATGACCCTCTGCTTTATTTGGCGAAGTTTGCTCTATTTTATTCATAGTATTTATTACATGAAGGATTAATACCTGTGTTATATTGTTTTTAAGCATTATTTTATAGATTAATTTATCGAAAAGATTTTTGACTGACTGACTGAATGCACCAGATGAATGTATAGCCCTGCATTCTAAGGCACCTGATACTTGAACTTTAAGCCTGCTTGCAACTGGTTTTCAGCACACTTTGCCTGAATACATGAAGGTGGTTCTGCAGTTTCGTTGGAACTTGTAGTTGACAAAGGCACTTTAGGTCAGTCCTGACCTTCTACCAGACAATGTATTGCTTTTAGTGATAAACTGCTGCTGCTAACACTGTATGTATGGCTCTTAGCCCCCAACAGTAAAGTGGATGGAAAGCCAGGATCAACTGAAGGTATCACACATAACAATGGAACACAGTGCAGGTATGAATTTTGTGAAATATGTTACTTCATATTTTCACCACTATCCCATGTGTGTGGCGCTCTTTTCATAGTTACCTAACACTCTTCCTTGCATTGAATGTTTAAAGCCTTGGTTGTTTGACATATGACCTGCTATCAATTCAGACTTGTCAGAA
This sequence comes from Lissotriton vulgaris, assembly GCF_964263255.1. Taxonomy (NCBI): domain Eukaryota; kingdom Metazoa; phylum Chordata; class Amphibia; order Caudata; family Salamandridae; genus Lissotriton; species Lissotriton vulgaris. The sequence continues at coordinate 1,354,369,156 of NC_141693.1, forward strand.
AAGGGGGCTGATGTATAAAAGGGTTTTACCCATTCTGTCTGTTGGTAAAAGTGATAGTACAGATTGGCACACTGTCATTTCCTTTAACCTACTACTCCTATAAACTACCCAACCCAGAACCCTAAAAAGTACTGCATTCTCTATAGACTACTGATCTCTAGGCTCTAAAACACCTTAATATCCCTAAGAATTATTCATATCTGAGCCTTAGAAACTCCTCACTATCCCTATAGTCCGTAAAGACTACCCATCCATGAGCCTTAACAACCCCGTTACTACCCCCATGCAATATACATCCCTGAGCCTTAAAAGCTCCTAGACACTACCCATCCCTGAACCCTAAAGAACCATTACTACCCCATCTAATCTTTAAACAATTTCAACCAAGATATCCATAGTTCAATGTTATTTTTCCTATCTAAATACTTATTATTTATAAATAAATTAATTTACTTAAAAGTTAGTAGTTCTAGTGCTTATTATGAACATTTGATTTAAATCCAATTCAAATTACCATCACAATTTCAGTTGACATACCCTTTCCAATATATTTATGCTGTGAAGGTAAAAGATTGAAAATGTACCTCAGAGATAAAGATTGTTGATGTAACTCCCATGATGTAACTCCCACAAAATAATTAAACCTGATGAAAAGCCTGCAAACATAGCATTTTCAAGTGTTTTATAAACAGTGGCTTTGGCACATGTGGACACCAGTGCAGAGTACAGATATAGGTGGACACTGCTGGCCCTCTGTACCTTCTCGTCCCTTGCCTGTGTTCATTCTGCCATATTTCCAAGTCTGCTCCCTGGGTCATTTTCTGCACCACCAGCATTGACCTACGATGTCCCATTCCTCCTTCTTCCACATTTAACCAATGTGACAAAGTGTTTCTTTTTGCATGGTCACCCCTGTCTTGTGTGGAATGATGCTGCATGTTATTTAACTCTGTACACTTGAACACTGCTGTCCAAGCCTCAGTGTATGCACTCTGATCCGGCCATAGTACACAATGTAGTAAAATACTTCAGTAGCATGGAAATGTTAAATGTCAACGATGTACTTCAGCACATGTTGAGTATCCACTAGGCTGACAAAGAAAACATGCCTTGAGGCATACCTTTGTAGCATGACTCCTGCTCAAGGTATGCCTTGAGGCATACCTTTGTAGCATGATTCCTGCACCTGTCAATACCCTTTTTCACAAGACAGTACCCTACTTTTCAATATTAAGTAGGCCTTTTAGACCACAGGATAGGGTACCTAGTATGTAAAAGTGTTACATGTGAGAATTTAATGTTGCCATGTACTTATCATAATTAGCCCTCAAGAGCTATTTTTGCTGTGAAGGGCTGTAGCTGTCCTATGAGAAAAGCCAATGTTCAGAATGAAATCATATCTTAATTCAAACATTACTTTTATTGTTTATTAAAAATCCAATCCGGGAGGGAAGTCAGATTGTTAATAAATATTTAGAAAAAGTTACTTTTAAAAAGTTAGAGTATGTTTTCCTGAATCTCAAGTAGGTCTTCTCCTTAATGAAGTGTGAAAACTGCTCCAACAGTTGAAACAATGGCTTAGCCTTTTGACAGTAAGACCTGGGTGTGAAGTATGTGACACATATCAGCTCAGGAGACGCAGTTGGGGAGGGTTCAGGAACTTTAGTAACTTAAAAGGGACCAGGCTGAGGTTTGTCCATTCATATTTGAGTATAGAGGGAGACCTGGAGAAGAGAAACCTTTTTTTTCCTAGGCTCCTTGTAAGGACACAACAAGCAGTATTTTTCCTGAAATGCCCAGCTGACTAGTAGCAATGGGAACTGAACTGGACCATGCTCGAGGCCTCTGCTGAAGTGATTCATCATCCCTAAGTGCTCTCTCTGAGCCATAGAAGTGGCCAAGAGGAGCTGCTCCAGAAACTCTGAAAAGCAGGAAACAGTTTGAACTTTGGACATTCAGTGGAATCTCGCAGCAACAGTGGCCGATTTCAAACTGACTTTGTTGGATATAGCTCAGACACAGCTTCAGGCCTGTCCTACTGGAGGATTTGAGGCTCTATAAAGAAGATTAAGCCTGAAGATAGATACCCTGAGCAAGTGAAGAAGTGAACAGTATCCACCTAATGCAGTGATTTCAGCCCCACAAAATTTTAATATATCTTGCTCTTCCCACCAAAATCAATAGCTTCAGTTGGACTTTTTTCCAATGGCTATCCAGCTTTGAGAGGACTTTGGCAGACATAGCCTGCAACCGTGTTCTGCTGAAAGATTTTGACTTCCATTTCACAGGCTAGGTCAGAAGGTAAAATCTTTGACTGGGATGATCTGCTTAATTTATCAGATCCACGCTCCGTTGCGTCAGCCTGAAATTATGCCTAAGTCCTGGTCAAAAACGAACAGTGATGTCTGATTAGTACTTTGATTTTTCTTGTTGCTTTTTGCCCTAAATATTTAAAAAAATCATATCTCCTGTTCCCCTTATTGGATGTTTGTTTCTTTGATGTAACTTTGCTCATTAACTTCTTCTCTATTGTTTTATGTTGATTGTGAGATTTAAAATGTGCTGTCTTTTGACTTTTTATCTGTTTTGTTACTGCTAAATACTTTACACATTTACCTAAGTAACACCTGGCTGTTCATGCCAATCCAATCCAATCCAAAAATTCTTTATTTCGGCCGTTCAGGCCATAAAAGATACATAAAAACATACATAAAAGAATTTGTTAACATTGAGTACACATAATATTTAGGAAAAGCGCAGTATATTGGGAAACAATGACATATAGTAGTAAAAGTGTAGAGTGGCAGAAAGGAAGGTTGACAATACATGCCTAAAATGATCTTGCTTTTAGCAACTTCGTCCTAATGTGCCACATGGCCAGAAGAAATTTTGCAACTGCAAATACAATGTGTGGGGAGGAATCAGTTTTCAATATTCTGAACGAAATTAAAAAGTTCCTTATGCCCATATTCCTACACAGAGGCACAAGCCAGTGTTTCCTAGGTGTCTTATAGGAAGGGCAGAAAAACAGAACATGGATTTCCTCCTCATCACAGGAATTGCAGCCGGGGCATGTTTTGTCCCCCCCGTTGGCCCATTTGCACGTAAAGGATTTAATAGGTAAAGTGCCAAACCTCCATTGGATAAATAGCTTTCTTGCCAAGGTCTGGGAAATAATGTCCATAAAACGTTGAGTTAAAATACCAGTGCGGGGTGCAAGCACATGAGAAGCAAGACTTTGTTCCTTATGAGCTTCTACGAGTCTTTTCCGGGGGACCCTTTTGCAGCCTATTTCAGGGTCCTCCCACAGATCATCGAAGCCCAGCCGGTACAGTTCTTGCTTTACAAAAGATAGCCAGGGAATTTTATCACCATGGTTTAGGTTCATAACATGAACAAGATCTTGCCTATAGTGTTTCAACTCGTTTGTTGACCAAAGCCTGTGCCAGTATCTTAGTGGTTTTAGTTCGAGGTCCTCCCTTATAGAGGGTAGACCCAGATCTAGACGTAAGGGAAACAGCGGTGTAGCACGCGGGAGGGCCAGAAGGCGTCTCAGAAAATTATTTTCCACACACATCAGCTCGTTTCCAGCTTGGTAACCCCACAACTCACTGCCATATAGTGCAGCCGACTTGGCTTGTGTTTTATACATTTCGACTGCAGGAGCTATGGGTTTGTAGGTAGAAGAGTTCGTGACCTTTAGAATAGCCCCGTACATTTGAGAGAGCCTTATTCGAGAACTTGATATCTGTGGTCCCCAGGCTAAGTTCTCATGCAAGGTTACGCCCAGGTACTGAAATGTTTTTACCCTCTCCAGAGCTGTTGAGTTCAGGGCAGGGTTTGGACTTGTTGTGGGGGAGGGGTTAAAGATCATAAATTTGGTCTTCCCTGTGTTGATCTCGAGGCCGTACTGCCTACAGAAAAGACCGAATCCGTCCAGGATCCGCTGTATTCCCATGGGGGATTTGGAGAGCAGGAGGGTGTCATCAGCAAACATGATTGCCGGCACCCTCTTGCCTGCCAAAAACGGGGCATCATTGTCCCTGACGTTAGCTAAATGTGTTAGGACATTATTAACGTAAAGGCAGAACAATGTGGGCGCCAAGACGCATCCCTGCCTAACCCCTCTTAAGACAGGAAACCTTTTTGACAAAGCACCGCCCCTCCCACATCGTACCTGAGCAAAATTACCCTCATGGAGTATTATTATAGCCTGTAGAAGGTGGGTGGGAACTCCCATCTCCTTTAAGACCTCCCAGAGTTTTTTTCGTGGTACCAAGTCAAATGCTGACTTCAGGTCCACGAACACCATGTACAACTTCCCACCCTCAATCCTCACCGATTTCCAGTAGAGGAGGACGAGGCGGAAGATCTGGTCCATGGTGGACGTGTTCTTCCTGAAGCCAGCCTGGAGAGGGCTTAAGATATCTTTATCCTCCATCCAATCCAGGAGTTGGTCCATGCCATAGCTACAAGGGGGTTTAGCCGAGGTTTAAATTAGTTTAAATTATTCAAACCGTTGTTTTTGTAAGTAGCTTTCAAATTCTGAGCAACCTACTTTCATCAGGCCTTGTTTGATTGTAACTGCTATTCATGATTTATTAATCCCTTTCAGGGGCTTGACTCCCTCGGTAAAGCAGTGATCATTTCTGCTCAAGGGAAAAATAGAAGCAGTGTGCAAAGTTGAGATCCCTGGCACAATATATACCTCTCTCTGGTCACCAGTATTAACTTCCATGTGGTCTCTCCTGCTGAGACTTGCCCTATTGGGGAAATCAGGGCCTATGCCGAGGGGGCTCAATTTTATTTATCATGTTGTCCAGTGAACTTTACATTGTCTTAGCGGATATTTTTGCAAATAATCATCCCAGATACCCCCTTCCATGTAGACAATGCCTAGGAGTAATTGTGATCCCGAGAGAAGCTGCCCATATAAAACAACAGGGCCTAATGATGCTCCTCTTTAGGTCGTGAATGAGAGGAAGAATTTACCCTTGATTGTCCATTTTTCTATGTATTTACTTGTTAAGTAAGGGCCCTCTCCCCTCCCTTGGGAAACGGAAAGGCTGATTAGCCTATGGGGGTGGAGAAGGCAATCCCTGTGCTGGATAGGGTGCTCTCCCCATTTGTTAACTTCCTAGTATTTAGTAGGTGGATTCTTGTTCACGGATTGTGGCCCTCTAGGTTGGGATTTAGATGAAGTATGCTTGAAAGCGGTCTGTCCCGTTTTTCCAACAATGCCTCGTCTGTTGAAATTGGAGCTCAGAGTTATAGCCTTCAGCGTTGCAGTGTTTTTCATATTGATGCAAGGACTTCTCTGATTTACTTATTTGTAAAATCAGTGTGCAGTCTGTTATGCCGATTTCATACATCTGGGAGCAGTTTTGCCCAGGTGCAGTCTCAAAAGTGCTTCCACTGTTCTTCTGGGCAAAATTGTATTACTGAGAAGGCCTTGGTGCGATCACCTGGTGTTTCATTTCTTTGTGTGCGAGTAGTGAATAGAAGAAGGAGGTCATGTCCTCCACACTAAAATAGTGAAAGGAACAACTCTTGCCAGATTAAACCCCTAGTTCCTGACTATGTAAACATAGAGTTGGATAGCAACCAAGTCTGTTCAGCCGGGTGAGTTTTAAAACGTTATCTGAGTGTTCTCACACTTTGAGCATTTCAGTTTTAATGTTTTTTAGCCGTCCATGATGTAATAGTAAAAGTGAGATATGTTTTTATTGTGATCTTCTTCATCCAGACGTTGAGTTGAATGTCATCTGTGTATATTTAGATCCAATGGTGGTGTTGTGATATTAACTTATTGTGAATATTAAATAGAAGAGGTGACATAAGAGATTTTTAAGGAAAACCATACTTGCTTTGATTCACAAGGTTAAATATACACATGGGGATTTACATCTAGAAGTACACTTACATGTTTCCATCCTCTCGAATGAATGGCTAGAGATGGTTAGAGACTAACATATTGTAATTTATTAGTGTACAATTACTAATAGTAAGTTTTCACCTATTGGTGGCGACCTTTGGGGTAGAGATGGCCCTTAGGGAAATTATTGTGAAAGTTGGTACATTTATTTAGAAAAAATAATAATAACAAATATTTTTTTGTGTAATATGAATGTAAAGTAATTTAGAATATTTATTATTAACCTGTTGATTAATAAATTAACATTTTACTGCACATTAACTCATCAAATTAAACATATATTTAATAATTAAAAAGAAATCCATGTATTATTATATGTATAAATATTCAATTTGAAATAATACTTTAAAGACAGCTTACTCAAAAAAAAACATTTATTTTGGTAATATTTAGTAAAATTGATTAAAAGATGTATGTTTAAATAATTAAACACTTGCTACATTTTCCCAAAATGTTTAAATATATAAATCCTTTTTTTCGAAATTGAGGTTAATTAATTATTAATTAAAATAATGCTGTACAATTGTTTGTCACTTTAAGTGTACACAACATTTTGGGGCTCATTATGATGTGAGTCGAAGTACCCTCCGACGAACATCGCAGCGGATGCGGAACTGACTCACCTCTGGTCGGCGGTCCAAAAATCGCAATGGTCGCAAACTTCCATTTTACAATGGGTTCTAAACTGCCTGCACCACAAGATCCCATTGTAAAATGTAAGTTTTGCACATCCCTACACTGTGTGGCAGGCACATACGGTGTCTGCCACACTGTACAGGGAAGTGAAGTGCCACAGTCGTAGAGCCAGGAGAGAAGGGGGCCCTGCTATGGGCACCCAAAGTCACTTTTTGACAGCCTTTCCATGCCGGAAAGGCTGACATGAAAAGGCTGTTGGATGCCAAGATCATAATCCCTTAAGGGATTATATGTGGTTTCCGGGTGGCCAACTGGCCGAAAGCCTCAGAACCCAGTCGGTTTCTCCAGCCGGTTTTCACTCCAACTGCTGACAATATAATTTGGCAGTCGAAATGTAAACCTACCGTATGTGTCGGTGAGCCTCAGACGAGAGTACCGTCAGAGGCTTACCGACCAAAATCGTAATTAGGCCCTTTATGTGCAAATGAATTTAATTTATGTAACATTATTTCCTCAGAGTTTTTTTCTCACAATGGTAGCAGTTGATATGATTAACTGCTCATCCTTAAGGAAATGTGGCTACAGTTGGAAGTGTAAAACATAATAGAAATACAGATAAACATGTGAGTGCGTGCCTTGTTAGACAGCACCTTGCTACCAGATGGGTCCAACTTGAGTGTAGGGAGATGAGGTTTTCTGGAGCACACCTGTGTTTCCCTATATAGTAGTAATGATAAGTATAAGACAAACAATCAAAAACTGTGTGATGGAGCACAAGGTTCTGTTTTAATACTATGATACATATACAGTTTGTTCCTTTTTAGTGTACACTGGGATAGTGATAAAAAGTGCTTTTAATTACAGAAGTATATATCTTGTCATGAAGTGTTCCACATATATATTGTACAGCCAAGTGTTGATATGAATAGAGTCAAAGACAACTGTGGTGGGTGTGGAAACAGCTAAAATGTGTCTAGTTACTTTCACCTTTGAAGGCTGTAAAACATACATGGAAGGGTTATATAAAAGAAGGATCATAGAAAAAGGGGAACAATGAGGGCTTATGAACAAGGAAAAATGTGTTAATGAAAAACACATGTGTCAACAAAGAAGAAATTAACTGAATCGGTCGAATTTGAAAATCATGAGATGCCACTGGTTTAAGAATCTAAGACAATTTTAAAAAAGTCACATAAGGAAGGCACAGCTTGAAGTGCACATGTGATAATAGTGAGAAGGAGCAGATGCTTAGGCGATCACTTGAAACTCGTGACGCACTGGGGGCATGTTCACAAGCCACTATCAACACAAGAACATCACTTTTTACGACATTCCTGTGGTGATAGGGGCCTTGCCTTATTCCCAAGGCGGTGTTAAGCCACTTAAGATAGATAAATAAAGCCTTGTGACTTAGGCCCCATTCCACACTACACTTAGCACCTGATTATGATGACGGTGAGACCGCGACTAAAAAACCTGTCGGTGGCGGTCCATAATAATAATATTGATTACTGCCCACCGCATTAGGATGGTGGGTGGATGGTTGGTGGTTGAAGAGACTGACCGCCAAGGATCCAGCAGGCTCAAGGAGCCCCCCGGTCCGTCGGAGGGACTTGTATCCCTACAACACCCCGCCATAGGGATTACAATGTCCCTTCCCGTGGGCAGTTTCATGGCAGTTTATCTGCCATGAAAAGCAGGTGGGAAGGGACACTGGGAGCCTGTAGCAGGTCCCCCTTCCTCCCTCGTTCTCTGACATGACCATTGGGGGGCACATATCTCTGAGACCATGTGGCAGGCACTGCATGGGGTGCATATTTTGTGCTGCTGTGTTTGCTGCAGCCCACAGCACCCGCTGCAATGCAAAATATACACTTTGCGACCACCTTGAAGATGATTGCATTGTGAGTCAGGGTGCGAGACCACCAACAGCTTGTCGGGCAGTCCCGTTTCCCACCAGGATGGTGGTCGGATGTAAGTCTGACCTCCATCCTAATTAGGCTCTTAGTGTGAAAGGGGTGGGCAATGGGTGTTGCTGTGGGCGTTCCGCTACAACACCCACTGATTTTCATACTGCCCCATTTTTATAAGAGTGGCATAAATATGGGGCAGCGCATAAATTAAGACCATGGAAAAGCTGGTCTTAATTTGGCAAAATGAGGAGAAATGCTTTGTTTCTCCTTATTTTTGCTGTTTCTATGTGTGCTGCATTTTGCAGCACACTAGAAACAGCAAAACGCCATTGATTGTTTATGTGCCGGAAAGTGTCCCTTAATGCACATAAACAATCATTAAAAAAATGGTGAGATGCAACTTCAATGTGTGCTGCATTCTGCAGTGCACATGGAAGTTGCAAAACGCTGTTACTGTTTGTTTATGTGGAGGAAAGGACACCTGCCTGCATATAAACAGTCTTTCCCTGCAACACAGGCACCCTTGCCCAATCCTGCAAGTGTATCTGCATTGGCGATAGGTAGGTACATTTATCGTCTGTGCTAAGGGAAATGCAGGGGTGTAATGTATTCTTGTGAATACAGCACATCCCTGTATTCGGAAACTGTCAGAGCGCAGCGTTTGCCTTCTTGGATTAACGCAGTGCTTCAACAGTTTCCTAGTAAATATGCCCCTATGTATCTTTAGGGGATTGTGACTTTTGTGATCAACAGGCTTTGCGGCTACAGAAACGTTTAGTAGATCATGCTTGTGGTTTTTGCAATACAGTTTCAGAAAAACTGGTAGTGTGATCATATACTAGGAAGAGTATAATATCCTCATTTTACATTTTATGAGGATAACACTTGACATTACATTGCAGTGACTTCCTAAAGAAGCTAAGCGCCTGATTATGAGTCTGGTGGTCTTACTACCGCCAGACTCACGGTGGCGCAGAAGTGGTGGTCCACAAAGCATTATGCTGAGCAGGGACTAGTGCAGTCTGCTCAGCATAATTTGACTTCCTGGACCACCAGCCTTTTCATTGCGGAGCCCTGCCATGATAAGGCTAGCCGTGAAGGAGCAAAGGGGACCCTACAGGGTCCCCTTGTCCCCCAGACATGGGGATACATTCCGGGGAACACAACATGTTGCCCCCTGTCTTCATTTCCCCCAATTTCCAGCATGGCATGGACATCACCAACCATGCAGTGCTGGAACTTTTTGGCCGTAACCATTGCGGTGCCTGTTTTCAATGCACCGCCATGGGAAAGGCCAAAGGACCATCAACCACATTACGAATTGTACTTTTTACAACTTGTACTATGGCCGGCTGTCTTTGAGTGGCTTTGATGCAGCGGAGTCAAATTCGTGATCAGGCCCTTAGCTTTTGGCCTGATTATTCTTTATTGTCTAGAACTTCAAGATGACCTACAATATATCTGCAAGGCGGGCTGTGTTACATATTCCTTACATTATGTCTGGCTGACAGCCATTTGTGTGAATGTAAGATTCTAAATTTGATAATTCACTGCTATGACATTGTAACCGTGGGTTATAGATATTCTGACTCACTGTTGCTACATCATAAAGGAATTCCAGGCTGCTTTGGCTGGACTGTGTGAGACCATGTCAGAGAAGTGCTGAAGGAGAGGGAAGAGAAGGCACTGAGTAGTGGAGTGGTTGATTGTAATTCCCATCACATGTGTGACCAAGAACTGAGTGTGGGCTACACACGTCAAGCATCACATGAGCACTGTGTCAATGTGCCCTAACCCCCATCACTGTGTAGAACAAAAGTTAAGTGTGGGGTTCTAAACTGCACCAAATGTTGAGCATTGTGGTAATGGAGTCTAAACCCCCATCATCACAGTGACCAAAAGGCAAGTGTCATCATGGTAAAAGCTGCACATGCCAAATAGCATGTATGATTCCTGGTCCCAACACATGAAACACTATTGTGGCAAAGTAGTGGTTGTGTCTCATACCCACAGAGATAATGTGAGGCTAACAGTGCAGTGAAAATAAAACATGCTCTCGGCCATGTGCAGACAAGCACCATCCATGGAGGCTGATATTGCAAACAGTGTATAATGACACAAAAGCAGAGTGACCATCATAATGCATATGCACATCTTGAAAATTGACACACAAATCAATACATCCTGTGTAGACTGTAGGTGTCAGGTCACAAACTCCCATTCCATGGCAGCAATAGGACCTAACAACCGGGATGAATGGGCAGAAAGATGACTCACAGGGACAGCAGGGAAAATAACCCAACCAACATCCAGCCAGTGGCCCACAACAGCAATACAAATGCACTGGTGCAGATGCACAAAAACAAATAGGCAACCTCACACTGCACATCTGACACAACATGTGTTTGTGTTTGTCTCAGTATCCACAGGCAACTACACAACACATGAGGGGGACTGAACTACAATGACACAGATGTGGACACAGTGCCAAACAAAAGTAACCCATACATTGGGCAACCCTTAGTGGGCAATCAGGCATTGTGCGATGAGAAGGACCCCAACAGTCACATGTGGCACAAGCTGGAATGAACAGCAACTAAAACAGCAAGAGACAGACCCACAACAGTACTACCCCCAGGGACCATACATTGGGGTGACACAAGCTAGCATGATATGTTCATTGTGATGACAAAGGTAGATGTCCTTCAAACTGTGAAACTCAGACATGTGTCCTGTGCCACAAATGTACATCACACAAACACAAAGCACTCAGCATGGCCCGTCATCCAGGGATAAAAGGGGAGTAGGGGCTGAGCCAGGCAAACATTCACATTTGTCCACCCTCAACACCACACACCCTGAACTGCACCAATGTGCATCAGTGAAGCCCACATGGACTGGTGAAATTGCACGTGCACCCATGACGAACACAGTGATGTTGGGAGGATCTAAGGTGCACAGACTCTTCACACAAAAACAGTATAGAACCCCAGTGCATGAAAGACATACTGCACAGTATGCGGTACATGGCCATGAAGTCAAAGCTCCTGTAATCTTCGGAATAACTGCCACAGTCCCAGGACAATGCAGAAGCCAAGGAGAACCAAAAGGCACACATGCTGACACCTACTAACATTGCACCTCTGAATCTGACGAGTGGGAGCAGTCACATACACATACACGTGTCTCAATCACTGAAAGGTACCACCTAGGGACAACTACATGACATTGGGAACAAACAAGTGCCTTGGGGACCCCTGACTGTTTTCCATCTGCATCTGACCACATCATCACCACTCAGAACTGAACTACCCTACTGCTGTCACACCAATGAACAGTAGTGTGTCATGCACACAAATTCCTGGAAGACCAGGACAGCGATGTGGGGTGAACACAGGACAACTCAGCAAGCACCAGCAACAGGAACATAATAAGGGAACACAGCCTGTGTAGAAAAAGGGATGGGAACAACACAGACATGCTCACACAACACACACCATGGGCCCAGCCAATGTCACGGAACAACACACTTACTTGAGGGGACTCAACTCCTTTGGAAGCTCAGATGTGCCAGAGAGTTCCACCAGATCTAAATCATGTTAGCAGAACACTTGGTCAGTCAGTCATCAGTTACCACACAATAAAGTCTCTGGTCACATCAGCCTGGGTATGAGAGTGTCCCTTAAGTCATCTGCACACATTCAATACATATGTCTAGCAAGTTGCACAGAGAACACACTTGACTCCTACACCAATGATGCCCATACCTGAATGTCCAGTGGAGATGGGCCCACAGTCAGGGAAATAGACAAATTGGACAATGGGAAGCACATCATATGTGCATGGTTGCAAGCCACAGATGTGACCATGCAAGTGAAATGTTAACATCCCTGTGCAAAATTTGTTAATCATGACACACCCAGTTTGCTGCAAAAGATGACATGGATACCGACCAGAATAGGATACATATCTCATGGACCACATGGAGTACATCACATCAACACCACAGTTTTCAACATTGAAAATCCAGCATCATAACATCAGCAACATAATGTACAGCTAAATCAAAATCACAAGGTAACAACAAATGCTTTATTGAGCACATGGGAAAGTCAAATGTAAAGTCCATAAAAAACAAAGGCCAATGGCTAGTCCATAGCAATAGTCCAAATAGGGTGAGAGGGACAACTGTCACCCGTTGCTTGCCTGCACTGCTAAGGACAGGGGATTTCCATTCAGAGGGGCATACATGGGGGCAGGTCAGGCACCACAGCGATAGGTTCATGGCTCAGGAGAAGGAGGCAGTGAAGGGGTGGTGGGTGCAAGAGAGTCAGTGGCAACTGTAGTAGAGGTGTACATGTAAATGTAAATGTATTTATATAGCGCAAATCACCGACCCGGTATCTAAGCGCTTGCTTAGGGAACCCGTCCTGGTATTCCCCTGTGAGATAACCCCGGCAGGGTATCCACAAGGTGAAAGCCAGGCATCCCACCACGAGGGGCCGTTGTGGAGATTAAGCAAGCTATTGCCCAGAGTCGCAGAGTGTGAACCTGTGAATCGAGTAGGCTTTGGAGCGAGAATTGTCGAGTCCGTGGACATTTTAGAACTCAAGACCCCGCCGAGCCGGGAATTGAACCCTGGTCCCGGGCTGACCTCTGCCTCCAGGTCTGCCTCCTCTAACCAGTGAGCCACACTTCTCCACGTGTGTCTGAGATCGTGGGTGCCATCACAACTGTGGGGCACAAGTCAGGTGGTGTGACAGGGTGGTCATGGACTCCACTGCAGTGCCAAACTCCATGGGAGCAGATTGGGGTTTAGGTGAGGTCAGAAAGGCAGAGGGGGGGGGGCCACAGTCCCCACACCAGTGGCACAAACTAGGGGTGGGCGGAATTTGTGAAGTTGCCTTTTGCAAAATTCTGCGAAACGGCAAGAAATCTCTGCGAGCACGTAAAATTTCACGTGCTCACGGATATTTTGCTGCGCCCGTTAAAACTTATAATCTATGCAGGGTGAGGTCACTCTCTGGGGCAGACAAAATGAATCCTGCCCTGCAAATGTATCCAAGAAGATGCCACTGTTTTGTGCAATTCCTCTACTCAGCTTGAGTACTTTCTATGGGCTAATCAGTAAGTGCTACCTCCAATGGCACAGAGGTCCCTTGATTGAGCTATCAATCATCATGGGGAATTGCCGGGAAGACGTTGCATACCGCTAGTGTGTGTGGGGCGGTGCTGCCTTCAATGCGAGTTCACATGCCTCTTGTTTATAAAGGGTAGGGACTGGGAGCAAAAGTATCGCCTGTAAAGTGGCACTACTGTGTTTGCGTGACAATAAAACCAGCCTGGTTCCAGTGTCTTGCTTTATTTATTCATTTATTTTATTTATTTGCTGCTTTGCAGCCAACGTGCCGTGCTTTAATTATTTATTCATTTTTCATGTTTCCTTAAACCTTTTTTTCCCGCCCTTCTCCATCCACACGCTGTACTTTGAAAGAGAAAAATGAAAGAAACAGACTGCTTTTCCAGCAACAAAGTGTCATTCAGTTTTGGATCCATTTCGCTGGGGAACAAATGGAGCAGTTTGCCAGCAAGTCAGTAGGATCGAGATCGAGGTAGAGACGGACGGAAAGAAAGAGAGAGTGGGAGGGAGGGAGGCAGAGAAGTGGACACTCCTGCAAGTGCTTCGTGGTGAGGTTTAAACATACCTCATGCCCCCTGAATCCTGTTCTGCCGCAGATCGCGGAGGTTTCGACATATTTGCGCTCCAGTCAGAATGCGGAAATGCCAAAATGTTGCAAGTTCCACGAGCGGAACGGAATGTACTGTCCACACTTCTAGCACAAACATGCTGACTGGGGTGGGGGCGGGGGTGGAAGAGCAAGTGGTAGGGGGAAGGGCCCGAGCATTTTCTGGGTGGTGTATCTGTGAGCGGGGGAACCTGGGGCAGGGTGTGGCAGGGAAACCTGTGGAGTGGTGGCCTGGGGGATGGAGGAGGAGACTGTGTTGTGGAGCTGCGTGGCGGTGGGGGGTCTTGCTCTTCCGGGTCTGGGGGACTTGTGGGTGGGGGCGTCAGCCTGCCTGCACCTAGGGAGGCTGTCCGGGTGTGAGGGGCACTCCCCTCTGTGTGTGGGGACTTCCTCTTCCCCTTGTATGCTGGATCAGCTGGATCGGTGGAGAAGAGGCCAAGGTCACAGAGGAAGAGCTGCCTGCAAGATGGGGTTGCAGGTGAGGCAAGGGTAGGGGTCTTGAAGGAAGAGGTATCGGAGTACTGCAGAGTTGTTGTGGATGCCTGTGTGTGTGTTTGCAAACCATCCCCTGTGAGTGTGTTACCAGTCCCCTGAGGTTGCTTGTGTGCATGTTTAGACATTGGTTTGGGTGTTTGTGAGCTGCTTGTGTCTGTGGGTTTACGTGAATGTGCTGATGTGTGTGTGCTTGGGACAGGTAGGGTGCTAGGAATTGTGGATTTGACAGAGGTAGGAGGGACACTGCTGCCGTCAGGCCATGGACTGATTGGTCCTCTGTAGGGCAGACATGCCCGATGACATGCCTTCCATGATGACACCAGTTGTGTCAACAGACTGGTGTGTGCATGGAGGACACTCAGCATTGATGTCTGCCCTACATGGATCTGTTGAAGCAAGTCCACAAACTCCACACTCAGGGCAGCAGGGGACACAGGGGCACGGGGTACCATGCCTGGCACAAAGGAGACATGCTCATGAACACGGGAGCCTCCACAGACCTCTGAGATGGGAGCCGATGGGAGGGTGGTGATGGTGGTGGTGGTGGCGGGGACAGCCTCACTAGCTGGGGTTTGGTGGCTGCTGACACCCGCCTCCACAAGGAAGTCATTATCTGAGCTGCAGTGGTCCCCAGCTGAGGTGGATGGTGCTGAGGACTCCTCGGTGTGGCTCTCCTTGCCCTCCTTGCCACTGACTCCCTCCAACTCCTCGGTTGCTGTCCCACTCTGGCTCTGTGGCTCCTCCTGATCTATGGTGCTGTCCCCTCTTGTGGCGGTGGTTGTATCTGGATAGATTTATGAAAACTAGACCAACATTAGGCACCTGTACCACAGTGAGCACAGCACATCACAAGGCAAGCCCAGGCATCATCAGCTGAACTTTGCTCAAAGTGCTCACACTGAATTGAATAAACAAATTGTCAGTCTGACCATCAACCATGAAACTCATATCCTTCCTGACCATGCACCCATATGTCTGTTGCATGTTGGATGCTAATACCCCAATGTGCACACATGCACCACCTACACAGTTGTTGGACATGCAAGAGAACATGTTGAAGTTTGTTACTATACATACATAACATATCTTGCCACTGACTCAGTACAGGTATCAGGATGAAAGGATGGCCAGAGTCTCATTTGACATGCTTGTGATGCATACCAGCACCAGACACAATGATGTCCTCATGTCCTGATAGTCAATGCCACAATGGGGTTGCATGGAGCACATTTGACTCCAATGCAGGATCCCTCCTAGCAAGCTCAATCCCATGGCAAAGGCATGCCTGGAAAGTCTGTCATTACTGTCTCCTGTCACAGGGCAGGGCATCCAGACCACAACAGTCTGCACTGTGTCACAATCATAGGTCAATGGGAATGCAAGCTCTGCAGCTGACAAGTGCACATGTCCATCCCCTGTAAAGAACATAATCTGGAATCTGATGACCCCACATCATACAAATTAGGCATATGAGTGACTGCAAACACAACTCCCTGAACATGAGCACCTCACAGTCTGCTGTGAATGAAACACAGCTGCCTGAACTTCACAGTTGAATACACCATTGTGCACAGTGAAATGATCACTACCTATATGTCACACAGGTCTCGTTTCCTATAGGCACATCTCAGATGGCCTGCTGACCCTCAAACTTATGAACACCCCAGTTGTCCTATAAAAGAAGCCTCACTACAATAACACAGAGGCAGACACCTGAGGGCACATTTCACTAAGCACAATCTGTAAGTTGATACACAGGAGTGGGAGTATAGAGTGTTTTAATGCCCTGGAGAAGGCATGACTGCCAAAGTCAACGTGAAACAATGTATAGCCCTGGACAGTAGGGAGGTGACTAAGCAAGTGTGATACACTTGATATACATACTCCTTATGCCCCAAAATTGGTCTCACATACTGCATGGGTGTGTGTTAAATACCCCAGGCACATGTGGCGAGTCGAGGTCAGCAATAGGAACCCAGATCAAAGGCACACACAGATCACATGTCAGATCTCAGGCATTGTGTAAACAATTGACCCACCCACAAAGCACACAACAGAGTCCCGGTAACAGATGCTGTCCGGATCTTCATAAATAAAAATATAAATGCCAGAATTTGTAAAGCGCACAGCTGCCGCCAGCAGAAGTGTCCCGGCGCTGTCCGTATACCGCTTAGGAACCCTTCCTGGCTTTTCCCTGTGAAATGTCTACTCCTGGGCACCCCCAAGGTGAAGCCAGGCATCCCAGCGCTGTTGGGGCCGTTGTAGAGATTAAGCAAGCTATTGCCCAGAGTTGCAGAGTGGGACCCATGATTAGAATAGGCACCGAGGAGAGAATTATCAGGTCCAAGGAAGTTGAGCCCTAGACCCGCCGAGGAGGGGTATTGAACCCTGGTCCCGGGCCAGACCTCTGCATCAGGGTCTGCCGCTCTAACCATTGAGCCACACTTCTCCACTCAAGCAAATCTGACTGCAAGGACACAGTGCCCAAGTGAAACAAGTCACAGACTGTAAGGGCCACACCTGTGGATCAGATGAGGAGGGTGCACTACACAATTTAGGGACATGAGTCCTGGACTACAAGACCAACGAAATGTGGAAGTGTAACCAGACCAAAAGACTGCAAATAGAATGTCAGACATAGTTCACAGATTAGGCATGGATTTACCCCCTCCTTGCTGCTGTCTGGACTTCAGCTGCCCATCCAGGTCCGGGAAGACCACCACCAGAATCCTGAGCATGTGGGGGGTCAGGGTCCGGTGTCCGCTCCTCCTGCGAGGGGCGAAAGCTTCAGCTGGACCTTTGAGATCCTCTGGGTCCAGCCGGGAGGTCCTGCCACCTCTTATGGCAGTTGCGGATCCAGCACTTGGAGACCCCCACTGATCTAACTACCAGGCCGATGGTCAGTCAGATCTCCTGCTTCTGGTAGGCATCAACCTGTGAGGATGACAAAGTGAAAAGGCCATTTCCACACATGACACATATTTGAGCTGCACACAAGTGAATATACATGTTGTCATCACAAAGGTAAATGCGGTACACAGGTAGTGCACCCATGAAAATGGACAATGGTCCTGCATTTCTGACATGGTAACATTGCCTGGGAAGTAAAATCTTGCACAAATTCACTATTGTTGCAGAACACCTGTTCATCAAATGTACCTACAAACCTTGGGGGTTGAAAGTACTCAGTGAGTGTGCTAGCCACTGGTAGTACTGCTAGTCAGACAAGATGCACAATTAGGAAGGCAGTGGACTGAACACTCACCTGCTCCCCTGGTTTCCCATACAGCTTGCAGTACTGCGGAAGGAGACTGTCCAGCAGGGCCTGGTTCTTCTCCTCTGTGGAGGATGGGGCTCTCTGGACAGTACGTGACATAGCAGTAGCAGAGGATGTAGAGACAGCAGCAGTGGTAGCTGAGATGTGGTCCTGTAGCATGTACTGCAGGCAAGTGAGCTCTCTGGGGGCCAGCCAGACTTATATCTTTGCTGCAGAGGCAGAATCTGTGCCATGTGTCCTAAGTGATAGGTCCAACACGGTTGCATCCTATGAATCTGGTCAATCCATGGAATTGCATGACTCGTACACGTCTTCCGCATCGTTCCAACTTTCACCTTCATGACACCCTAGGATTTGCAACATTGTTGTAGGCAGCCAACTGAATTTCTAGCGCATGACTCGTACAAGTTTTGAAACCGCATCCATCTCCATGACAGTCAATAGCCAAGGAGTGCCCATGGCTCAGTAAACTAACTGTTCGATGCGTACTTTGAAAATCAATCTGCACCCGTCTCCATACGATTCAATGGCCAAGGCGTGCGCACGGCTTGGTCCATGCCTGCATGACACGTCTGCATTAAAGTCACCAGCGTTGGTTAACATTGCAGTCAATGGCCAAGGTGGGCGTACAGCTCGGTCCATGCCTGCACAACGTGTCTACATAAAAGTCACCCATGTCGGTTAACATTGCAGTCAATGGCCAAGGCGTGCGCACGGCTCAGGCTACTACTGTGCGATGCGTCTCTGTAGAAGTCACCCATGTCGGTTGACATTGGTGTAACTTGTTAACAGATTCCTCACACACTTACTTGCCAGGGACTCAGGTGCACACCTACAACACCACAGCCTGAGCCACTCTATCCAAAGGCATGTAAAATTGCATTACCTGTGTGTGTAGGTGGGGGCAACATTTGGTTTGTTGTGGGGCACTTTGGTGCATCCACTCCCAGGCTGTGCACGGGTTCATGGGGACAGAATACTTTGTGTGTTGTATACATTACCATCGAAATGTGCAACTGTTCAGTTATGAGTCATGGACACAGGTGCAGGTGGGATATGTGTATGACATGTCACATAAACCCTGAGTCCTGGGTGGAATGGTATGTATGTCACAGCGAGACCCATAGCCACAATTCTGATGTACACCCACAGTCTGTGTGCATATTGTGTCTCAGATGTCTCTGATTCAATGTACCCAATGGGGACAGTCTCCACATCCTTGTGGTTTGTGCATCAACATTGATGTTGTATGTGTGTCTCAGCGACGTCCATGTATGGCCTGCAGAGACAACAGGGGACACTACCTGTGGGACTCATGGTTGTTTTGTGGCGTGTACATGATACGCCATGTCATGCCAGTGTCCATGTGGCAATACCTGGACCCTGGGTATCTGCCTATCAAAGAGCTGTGATGTCTCGGAAACATCAGACCTCACGTGTCACTGTGGTGTGTGTTTGGAACGTGACAGCAGTACATAGGTACTGTTACACAGCCTAATGATTTGCCATTGCACTACATGGAACTTATGTACACATTTTGAGTTGATATGTGAGATGATGGGCATGTAGGTGACATATGTGTCCATACCCAACAGCACACACCTCAGTTCATTGTGTACTGTGATGATGTATCATGTGATATTTTGCTTGGTAATAGCCACATGGGTGGATGAACGGACAATCTTCCTTTGCCCATCTCTGTACTGCAGGGCACCAGATGTCTATAGACCGTTCCCTGATCTTGAAACCATGGTGGAATGCGACTGCATCTGACGTTACCACTTCACCAGGCCACTGATTGAGGAGTTGGCGGAGTAGTTGGCGACACATATGCTCCCTGGCCGGACATACCCTACAAAACTGACCCCAAAGGTGAAGGTGATGGCAGCCCTGCACTTCTTTGCTACTGGTACCTTCCATTACGCTGTGGATACTGCTGGTGGGATGTTGCAAACTATGTTCAATCATGTGCTTCGCAATGTCTTGAAGAGGATGTTGCATTTCCTTGACCTGTATATCAAGTTTCCTATCCCAGCTCAACTCACTGACATCAAGGGTGATTTTTATACACTGGGGGGGATGCCGAACGTCATCGGTGATGGTACACATGTGGCCCTGGTACCACCAGGGGCACATGTGCAGACATACTGGAACAGGAAACATTTCCACTCCCTTTAGTAGCAACTGCACCTGTCTCGGTGTGGTTGTCCCTCCGGGCACCGATTTGTGCTGATTCAGCTCTGGGTTTTCTGTTATTTAAACATCAAATTCATTTTGAAGGTTCAAGAAATAAAGGTCGTTATTCTTTAGTTGTGAGTGTGTTTCTTTTATTTCTCATAAAGATAATTCACACACATGATAAACGTTTTCGTTGTATTCCACATGAATTCCAATGCATTTCGGCAGTATTATTCTGCCTTCATCAGGGAAATGGTAAATCTATAAATCAAATTAAAAAAAACACAATTTCAGTCTATTGTACTGTCTATTTAAATTAAACTTATCTGGCTAATAAACAATCTCTGAATATATTAGCTTTTTATGTTAATTCCTTCTATGCGTTATGATGCTCATTCCGATTTCTAACATTCTGTGAACAACGGTATTCAATGCATACAAAGTGCGTGTAACTGATTCTTTGTTAAAATGTATCTGGGTTAGCCGGCTATTGCCTATTGTCGTCTACGCGGCGCTGGTTACAATGTTTTCTACAAACCTCGCGTTACGCGCTGGTTGTGTATTATCGCCCTGTGCAAAGATTTCGTCTCCGTTAACACATTGTTGCTGAACCGCGTTACAAAAAAGCTCGGGAATAGGAGGTATTACGCGCTTAATCGCCTAACTCTGAGTTTACTCACTTTCTCGGCGTTTCTAGTGCTCGCGCCATTCCTCTACGGACTGCTGGATGTTGCTTCCGGTGTTTACGCCCCTGGCGCATGCGCTTTAATATGCTAGTTCAAAATCGGATTTTTTCTTCACTAATGCTAGTTTGAATGTCCTAGCTTTATTAGCAAGTTAAACTTAGGAGATCTGAAGCCAGAGCTCGGTACCACTATATACAATGTGCTGCAAATATGCTTGCATGCTGATGATGCGCTCGAACGTGATATCTACAAGTGGGATAATTAACCAATGTTAACACAACTGATATTTATAAATAGCACAAAAATTCAGTTCTTTCATTGAGTCCCCCGGGCTTCAGACTGCCCAGGTTGTAAATCCAGTAATTCTCCTGTTTTAACAGTCTGGTTTTGTTCATAGGTCCTTCCAATTTGGGCAGTATTTCCAATACACATACTCTGAGTTGGCTGACTGTGTGTTGTTTTAGTGTAAAATGTTCAGCTACTGTGGTTTTCTGAGTTTTGAGTCTAATAGTACTCTTGTGTTCGTTGATGCGAACTTTGAGTTTTCGTTCTGTGTGTCCAACATACACGTCTCCGCAGGGACATTTGATCATGTAAATCAGATTACTCGAGTCGCATGTTGCATTAACTTTTAGAGGTATGGGGTAACCCCTTTGTGGATGTGTTATACTTGTGCCCTTAATGATATTGTTGCATGTGTTGCAGTTATAACACGGGACTGTGCCCCGAAATGATTTTGCGGTTGGCTGTTCTTCTTGTGGTTTCAAAAAATCTGCTAAATTTTTAGCACGTGTATGTGCAAAAATAGGCTCTTCTGAAAAAATTCCTTTAAAATCCGGTTCGATTGAAAGCATTGGCCAATGCTTTTTGATGATGTGTTTAAATTGATAGCTGACAGTGGAAAATTTGCTAACGCATGTGATGCGGTTAGAGGATGACGGTGTTTTACGAGCTAATAAGTCTTCTCTGGATTTCTGCTGGGCTCGTAATGCTGCTGTTTGAGTGATTTCTAAGGGATATCCCCTAGATAAGAATCTTTGTGTCATTTCTTTCAATTGTTCTTCACATTTGGATGCATCAGAGACAACTCTCTTCACCCGTAGCATCTGAGAGTATGGAAGGTGTTTCTTAAGAGCTGGGGGATGATGGCTGTTATATTGCAGTAAATTGTTCCTATCTGTTTGTTTTCGAAATAGGTTAGTGGCAAATGCCTCTGTCTCTTTGGTTATTTGTACATCAAGATATTCAATTCTTGTTTCTTGGATGTTCCATGTGAACCCAATTTGATCAATTTGCCTGTCCATATTTTGTATTTGTTTTTGGAGTGTGTTTTGGGAACCTTTCCATATCAAAAAGATATCGTCTATAAAACGTACATACATGGCTATGTTGTTGTTCCAAATTTTATCTTGAAATACATATGTTTCTTCAAACTCTGCCATAAACAGATTTGCGTACGCCGGGGCGGCGCAATTTCCCATCGACGTTCCACTTTGTTGCATGAACCATTTTTTGTTATATTCAAAATAGCTGTTATGCAGTGTGAACTGCATTAGTTCTAGAAGAAAAAGTTGTTGATCTTGTGAATATTCGCTTCTCAAAAGTGCGCTTTCTATGGCTTCCAAACCTTGTTGATGTGGTATTGATGTGTAAAGTGCTTTTACGTCTATGGTTGCCATTATCATATTGTCCTCTGGTCGAATGTTAGATAATTTGATTAGAAAATCCGTGGTGTCTTTCAAATATGATCTGGTTTTCAATACCAATGGTTGGAGATACCTGTCCAAATATTTACCTATTGGTTCATGAATGCTATTCTTGGTGGACACGATAGGTCTGCATGGTGGTTTTAATAAATCTTTATGTACTTTTGGTACCAGGTAAATGGTTGGAGTTTTCTGATGTTCTTGGGTAAGGTATTTGAGTGTCTTATCCGTGATGGTACCCTGGTCGTGGGCTTTTTGTACAATGCTCAACAAGATTTTTTTGATTTCTGTGGTTGGGTTGCTTCCAATCTCCATGTATAAGTTTGGGTCACTTAGATGTTCATTCATGGTATCTTGATAATAGGATTTGTTTAGGATAACTGTTGCACCCCCTTTATCAGCCTTTTGGCATATGATGTTTTGGTTCTCAGCTATTGATTTCAAAATTCCAAATTCTTTCTTGGAGGTGTTCATTTTGTGTGGCTTTTGTTTGGTGTTCAATTGTCTTAGGTCCTTACTGCATAATTGCTCATATAGATCTATAGTTTTGTGACTGATAGGAGGCATGTATGTACTTTTGACTTTTAATCCCTTTAGTTCATCTGTTTCCATTGTGGGTTGTTTTTCCACGATGTTTTCAAAAAAATGTCTAAGGCGTAGTTTTCTAGTGAGTTTGAACAAACTTACTTCCAACTCTAAAGTATTTGTATGAGCTGTTGGAACAAAGGACAGTCCTTTTTGGAGAGTTGCTATTTGAATTTCGCTGAAGTTGTAATCCGATATATTCAACACTAGACTTTGCTGGCTTGTTGTTGTTTCTTTTTCTCTTTTTTGGTTAGTGTAGACCGTGTCTGGGGTTGGTTCAATCCTGTTTCTCTTTCTGCGTCCCCTCCGGAGTCTTCTGTTTCTATCCGGCCTTCCTCTAAAAAAGGAACCGCTGTTGATGTAGAGGCTTGGTCTTGGGTTTGTGGGGTTTTTTGAGAAATATTCTTTTTTGGAGGGATTCTTTCGCTATCAGTAGAGGATGTGTCGGTGTGAGAAGTATATCCTTTAGATTGTCGTTTTCTTGCATACACTTCAGCCCATGTGTAGACTTCCTGTAATTTGTAGTCTAAAGTGTCTCTTTTGTACTTTCGCAACTTCCGCTCATTTATCTCTTGGGTGTGTTTTATTAGTTGGGTGTTGATGTCCTCTAAGGTTGCAGTTAATTCTTCTGGTGTGCATAGTTTGGATATTTCAGTTTTGGTTTGTTCTATTTCTTTGGTGAGTTCCTCCAATATTAGTGCCAGTTCCTCTATAATTAGTAGAATAAGGTCTAGACTGCATTTGTTTAAAATTGCAAACCACTTTTCCGTGAAAGTTTTGGAGTTTTTGCATAGGCTGGGTTTGAGAGCTATCCTGAGGCCTCTAGGGATTCTTTGCGCTTTATGGTATTTAATCATAGTGGATGCGTGCATTCTCTGGTTGATCTCCTTACGAGTTAAGTACAAGAGGTGTCTTAGTTGTTGCTCTTTGTTTTTGGAATAGACTGGTTCTTTGCTAGATGGTTGTATTAAAGAATAGATTTTTTCACTGGCGTCTGTTGCATATGCAAATGTTTCTGCCCTCCTGTCTGTGGAGGCTGTGATTTCTTCGTATTGCATGATAGGTTCGGTGTGCGTGCCTCTATCCTGAGTGGCGGGTAGAATAATATATTTGAAAGTGTAGGGTAGAGCACAGCTATTTCAACTGTAGGTTCAAGGTAGTTTACGTGCCTCCGGAGCCTTCCATACCAACCTTCCATACTCTCAGATGCTACGGGTGAAGAGAGTTGTCTCTGATGCATCCAAATGTGAAGAACAATTGAAAGAAATGACACAAAGATTCTTATCTAGGGGATATCCCTTAGAAATCACTCAAACAGCAGCATTACGAGCCCAGCAGAAATCCAGAGAAGACTTATTAGCTCGTAAAACACCGTCATCCTCTAACCGCATCACATGCGTTAGCAAATTTTCCACTGTCAGCTATCAATTTAAACACATCATCAAAAAGCATTGGCCAATGCTTTCAATCGAACCGGATTTTAAAGGAATTTTTTCAGAAGAGCCTATTTTTGCACATACACGTGCTAAAAATTTAGCAGATTTTTTGAAACCACAAGAAGAACAGCCAACCGCAAAATCATTTCGGGGCACAGTCCCGTGTTATAACTGCAACACATGCAACAATATCATTAAGGGCACAAGTATAACACATCCACAAAGGGGTTACCCCATACCTCTAAAAGTTAATGCAACATGCGACTCGAGTAATCTGATTTACATGATCAAATGTCCCTGCGGAGACGTGTATGTTGGACACACAGAACGAAAACTCAAAGTTCGCATCAACGAACACAAGAGTACTATTAGACTCAAAACTCAGAAAACCACAGTAGCTGAACATTTTACACTAAAACAACACACAGTCAGCCAACTCAGAGTATGTGTATTGGAAATACTGCCCAAATTGGAAGGACCTATGAACAAAACCAGACTGTTAAAACAGGAGAATTACTGGATTTACAACCTGGGCAGTCTGAAGCCCGGGGGACTCAATGAAAGAACTGAATTTTTGTGCTATTTATAAATATCAGTTGTGTTAACATTGGTTAATTATCCCACTTGTAGATATCACGTTCGAGCGCATCATCAGCATGCAAGCATATTTGCAGCACATTGTATATAGTGGTACCGAGCTCTGGCTTCAGATCTCCTAAGTTTAACTTGCTAATAAAGCTAGGACATTCAAACTAGCATTAGTGAAGAAAAAATCCGATTTTGAACTAGCATATTAAAGCGCATGCGCCAGGGGCGTAAACACCGGAAGCAACATCCAGCAGTCCGTAGAGGAATGGCGCGAGCACTAGAAACGCCGAGAAAGTGAGTAAACTCAGAGTTAGGCGATTAAGCGCGTAATACCTCCTATTCCCGAGCTTTTTTGTAACGCGGTTCAGCAACAATGTGTTAACGGAGACGAAATCTTTGCACAGGGCGATAATACACAACCAGCGCGTAACGCGAGGTTTGTAGAAAACATTGTAACCAGCGCCGCGTAGACGACAATAGGCAATAGCCGGCTAACCCAGATACATTTTAACAAAGAATCAGTTACACGCACTTTGTATGCATTGAATACCGTTGTTCACAGAATGTTAGAAATCGGAATGAGCATCATAACGCATAGAAGGAATTAACATAAAAAGCTAATATATTCAGAGATTGTTTATTAGCCAGATAAGTTTAATTTAAATAGACAGTACAATAGACTGAAATTGTGTTTTTTTTAATTTGATTTATAGATTTACCATTTCCCTGATGAAGGCAGAATAATACTGCCGAAATGCATTGGAATTCATGTGGAATACAACGAAAACGTTTATCATGTGTGTGAATTATCTTTATGAGAAATAAAAGAAACACACTCACAACTAAAGAATAACGACCTTTATTTCTTGAACCTTCAAAATGAATTTGATGTTTAAATAACAGAAAACCCAGAGCTGAATCAGCACAAATCGGTGCCCGGAGGGACAACCACACCGAGACAGGTGCAGTTGCTACTAAAGGTCGTACTCAATATCCCTCCAGACGGGGAGGGGGCTCCGGAGGCACGTAAACTACCTTGAACCTACAGTTGAAATAGCTGTGCTCTACCCTACACTTTCAAACATTTCCACTCCACCAATGCTCTGGTGGTATGTCTAGCGGACATGTGTATCACACATGTGTGTGGACATTTTCCCAGTTCTGCGCACAATGCCTACATCATGAGGAGTAGTCTCACTGCGACAATGATGTCACAGATGCCGAACCAGGTTGCCTGGCTTGTTGGTGTGTACTGACTGTTTACCATTGTGTGTGTTTGGCGATGTTGTATTCCATCCTCTTCCAAAACTCAGTTAATGTTCAATTATTTGTATGTAGATGACTCCAGATACCCCAACATGCAGTGGTTGCTGACACCCCTCAGGAACCCTGTGACACCATTTAAGATGCGCTACAATGAGGCACATGGTCGGACCAGAAGAGTGATCGAGCGGAAATTTGGTCTCCTGAAAAGCCGCCTCCGCTGCTTGGACAAGACCGGAGGGGCCCTCCCATATGACCCTGCAAAGGTGTGCAACATTTTCATAGTATGCTGCATGATACACAACATGGCAGTGTGGAAGGAGTTGCCTCTCATCCAGGATGACGATGACCAACATCTTCCACCTGTGGAGGATCCTAGCATGGGCCAAGATGCCAGTGATGATGGTGATGAGGGTGACCTCCGCACACAGCTCATCAACAACTTCTTCACCTGAATGTGAGTAACTGTGGGCCAAAAATCCGTTTCGCTCGCGGAATTTGCGGATTTTCTGCAATTTTGCGATCCGTGAATCTTGCGAAATAGCCGAAATATCCGCAAATCCGCTCGCGGGTGGATATTTTTTTTGGCCCACAAGAAGCACTTACAGTTAAGGCAGGTGCTCGAGTTGAAGCTAACTTTGTAACCATTTTAGAATGGCGCCGGCAAGCTGCCAGAGTTGAAGTTGCAACTTGCAAGTTGCAATTTCAACTCTTGCAGCTTGCCGGTGCCATTCTGAAATGGTTACAAAGTTAGCTTCAACTAGGGCACCTGCCTTAACTCTGTAAGTGCTTCCTTTGGGCCAAAAATTAAACCTCAACAGGAAGCACTTACAGATATAAATAAAGCAGGTGCCCGAGTTGAAGCTCAAATTCAGTAATGTTTTAATCAGCCCAAAACATTAGCGAGCAGGGTCGAGGCTGGGCAAATGTGCTTTAACCCCATATCTGCCATTGAAAATTAGCTGTGATACTCAAGGGAGGTCTTTGAATCCATGAGTTTCTCGAGCGCAACCCCGTGTAGTTTTTGTGACCAGGAGGCTGCTTTCTCCTCACCTGCTGCCCTGCTCGCTCTCTGACCCTTTACACAAGAGGCATGTGAACCTGCATTGAAGCCCCGGGCCTTTGCATCCATGAGTTTCTCGAGCGCAACCCCCGTGTAGTTCCTTTGACCAGGAGGCTGCTTTCTCCTCACCTGCTGCCCTGCTCGCTCTCTGACCCTTATACACAAGAGGCATGTTGACACGCATAGAAGCCAGACTCATTTGGCCCCGCACCACACACTAGCGGTATCAAACATCTTCCTACCCTTTCCAAACTATGATGGACAGCTCACTCAAGGGACCTCGCCGCCTTTTGGCGCGGTGGCAAAGTTACAGGCACACTTGGTCAGTGGAGACAAATCTTCTGGCCCTTTACGCAGCTGCAGTGTAGTAAAAGCACTTTACATTTACCCAACGAGGTAGCACTTACTGGATTAGCCAGTAGAAAGTACCGGTGGATAACTATGCAGGGCAGGATTCATTCTGGCACGAGGCTCCTGTCACAAAAATTAAACCTCAACAGGAAGCACTTACAGATATAGCAGGTGCCCGAGTTGAAGCTCAAATTCAGTAACGTTTTAATCAGCCCAAAACATTATTGAGCACGGTCGAGGCAAGTGTGCTTTAACCCCATATCTGCCGTCGAACATTAGCTGAAATACTTGAGGAAGGCCTTTGAATCCATGAGTTTCTCGAGCGCAATCCCCGTGAAGTTCCAGTGACTAGGACGCTGCTTTCTCCTCTCCTGCTGCCCTGCTCACTCTCTGACCCTTTATACACAAGAGGCATGTTGACACGGATAGAAACCCCGCACCACACACTAGCGGTATCAAACGTCTTCCCGCCCTTTCGCAACGATGATGGACAGCTCACTCAAGGGACCTCGGTGCTTGTTGGCGCGGTGGCAAAGTTAGGCACAAATGGTCAGTGGAGACAAATCTTCTGGCCCTTTACGCAGCTGCAGTGTAGGAAAAGCACTTTACATGCACCCAACGAGGTAGCACTTACTGGATTAGCCAGTAGAAAGTACTCCAGTTGAGTAGAGGCTTTGCACAAAACGGTGGCATCTTCGTCGATAACTATGCAGGGCAGGATTCATTTTGGCACGAGACTCCTGTCACAAAAATTAAACCTCAACAGGAAGCCCTTACAGATATAGCAGGTGCCTGAGTTGAAGCTCAAATTCAGTAACGTTTTAATCAGCCCAAAACATTAGTGAGCACGGTCGAGGCTGGGCAAGTGTGCTAACCCCCATATCTGCCGTCAAAAATTAGTTGTAATACTCGAGGGAGATCTTTGAATCCATGAGTTTCTCGAGCGCAATCCCCGTGTAGTTCCTGTTACCAGGAGGCTGCTTTCTCCTCACCTGCTGCCCTGCTGCCCTGCTCGCTCTCTGACCCTTTATACACAAGTGGCATGTTGACACGCATAGAAGCCCCGCACCACACACTAGCGGTATCAAACGTCTTCCCGCCCTTTCCCAACTATGATGGACAGCTCACTCAAGGGACCTCAGCGTCTTTTGGTGCGGTGGCAAAGTTACAGGCACACATGGTCAATGGAGACAAATCATCTGGCCCTTTACGCAGCTGCAGTGTAGGAAAAGCACTATACATTTACCCAATGAGGTAGCACTTACTGGATTAGCCAGTAGAAAGTACTCCAGTGCAAATCGCAAAAAAAATCAGCGATTTCGCGGGAAATCCATGAATTCGCAGATTTTTTTGTGAATTCGCGGACCGCAGATCCGCAAAATTCAGCCATACCTAAATGTGAGTTTACAGGGTTGTTATGTAAATGTATTGAGTTAGCCTGAAACGTGTTGGTGCTGCTCAGTTGCTGTTTGAGTGTGTCTGTGTGCTACTTGACTGGATGCGTGCAGTGAATTGTGCTTTCAGGTAGTCTGTACTCCACAACAGTGTCGACATGCTAACTTGTTTGTGTTTTGGTTTCTTGTGACATGTTTTGGGCATGTGTATTGCATTTCTATCATGTTCTGCTGTGCTTTTGACTGTCTTATGTCTGTCCTTCCCAGGGTACTTTGCCTGTTGTTTGGTCAACTCTGACCCTCAACACCCATAATCCAATTCCAGGGTGGAAGTTGTGGATTCCCGTCAAGTGATGTACTACACGCCCCTGGACTTCAATTATTCGGCTCTTGGTGACCGTGTGCCCACTGCCACATGGAATTACCTTACAACTGTTGTGGAATAAACATTTTGCTGATGTGTAATAAACCTGTGCTTAACTTTGTTATGCGTGTTGTCTGTCTTCACACATCTGACTGACATTTGATTACTTCATCTGTGGGCTTGTTACCACTGACTGTGGATAGGTGTGGTGTCTGTGCATTCCACTGGATTTCTGGTCATCATAATTGTAGGCAATGAGTTACATGGCCATGGTGAGTATGTGTTGTGGTGCCCTAGTGGTGTGTCTCCTTCATTTATGTTACATCACCATGACTCACATAACGGTGATCACAATGCCGTATTAGTTAGCATGCACTGTGTTCTTTAGCAGATCATCATCTCTATGATGCATACCAAGTTGGAATCACAACAGAGGCAAGTATAGTGTAATAGTGAATCTATTTACAAATATGTGTGAGGATAGTGCCTAGGATGGTGGGTGCTGTACATAGGGTTTGGAATCCAAAGTTCACAGATGAGTTGGAAGTGTTGGTAGCTGAAATGTACTAATGTCCACAGTCATCTGCTACATTAGACCAACATGAACCCTCCATGTCATGTTGGAGAGTTGGGTTATATTCAACAAGGTGAACGGTTTGCACACAAGGTACAGTTTCCAGAACAGGTTTTGTGTTCCTGGGCGATGTGCATGGCCATCTGCATCTCACTTGTCCTTCTTTGGACGACCCCTCTTCTTCTTCCGGGGGGATCCTCAGGTGCAGGCATCTGTGGTACAGAGGACTCTCCACCTGAGTCATCCTCCCTCCCTGTGTTATTTGCAGATCTGGTGGCAACAGATGTTGTGGGTACACAGGGAGGCGTGGACATGTTGGTGCTTATCTGGTGGAGGCATGTCAGTCTGTCCCCATGCACCACGGTAAGTTCATCCCACTTGAAATCCATGCGAGCATGATGGGCAGCCTTCTCCTGTTGAATGTCCTTGAGGATCCCCACTACGTGGCCGAATCCTCCGGTGCTAACCTGGTATGCATCTATGATGCATACCAGTTTGGGGTCATCATGCAGTCCAGACCCCTCTGCAAGCTGTGACCTCTGCCTCCCACCCCTCCCACTACCCCATGCCAGACGGGCAGGACCTGCGTTGGCACACACAGATGACCCTAGGCCCCCTTGGGTGTTGTTACTGGTGGTGTGGTCCATAGCTTTCCGGGTAGCCTGTGTCCCTGTGCTGTCTGAATTCTGTGTCCTTGGTCTGTCCGTGTTGGCGGGGATGCTCTGTCTGTTGCCTGATGTTGGAGGCGTGCGTGCAGGGGGTGCAGATGTTTGTACTGCTGGTGCTGCATGATGCCTCACACCGGAGGTGCCAGGCTATTCTTCTTCATCTGAAGAGGCCAGAGACTGATCCACACCAGAGAGCTCAGGGTCCACAGAGTTTGGAAATGGCACTCCTCTTTGTTTGCTGCTGTGTCCCCAGCACCACCTGTGTTTGGAAGAGACACACATTGTAAGTTATGTTTCTACAGGCCACAATAGTTCACATACATGACAGTTGCAACTGTACGTCAGGATGCGTGCCTGTAGACTGCATTGTCCTAAGTTGTCACAGACAGAGGTTGATATTGTTGTAGCACATTGTCCTGCCAACCTGAAGTATTTCAATGTGCATGTCGAAGTGTGTGCATGACCAGCTCATGTATAGGTTTGACTGTACGTCGCCATTGCTACTCAAGGGCCATCACATGGCTGGCACAGGTGTGTCATCCCTGTCCACATTTGACCTTTAATGAGGACATACCTGCAATTCCACTTAGGATATATTGCA
This sequence comes from Lissotriton vulgaris, assembly GCF_964263255.1. Taxonomy (NCBI): domain Eukaryota; kingdom Metazoa; phylum Chordata; class Amphibia; order Caudata; family Salamandridae; genus Lissotriton; species Lissotriton vulgaris. The sequence continues at coordinate 1,354,400,616 of NC_141693.1, forward strand.
AGATTGGGGCATATGTGGTAGCAGATTTTACGAGTCTTTGTGTGTCACCTTGGTGTGTCGGTACAACATGGTCACAGTCCGGTATGCATGAGATCTCCTGGGAGAATCTGTTTTATTTTTTGTGTTCCTATTTCCAATCTCATTTCATACAAGTGATGATGTTACCGTAACTAATGATGCTGGTGCTGAGTTTTGTATGTGCAAAAGTGATTTCTCTTGTCAATGTCCTCCATGGTGATATGGATTGAGCACAGCAGCTCTCTGGCTTTTCCATGCTCATGACATTGATAGCCAGTGCTGTGTGTGTTGCGGTTTTGCTGCTGTGAGCGGCATGTCTCCTCCAATGCAGTCCAGGTTAGTCCTTGTGTCTAAAGTGCCTATGACAGTGAGTGGTGTGTTGTGTGAAGGATGCATATGTTGCAGAACGATGTAGGAGTGGAATGCAGCTCACAACACCACCTACTGTGAATGAGACCATGCTACAGTGTCAGCTATATTGGTGTGTCCATTCCATTCACTGTCATGTATCCCACTGTCAATGATGTGTATGTGAGTTCCTGTGTGTTTTGTGCTATGCACTATGTCTGGATCTCCACACTTGTCATCTGCAAGACACACCTTCACGGCCAGACTACGGGGTACCCCTGGACACTACATCCCCAGACAGTGAGTTGAAATATACGGTTGTAATGGCTGTGGGTGCAAACGTGTTTGGGTTGGCCAGTGCATAGGTGCGATTTGCTGCCACATCATTTATCAGGCCCATGTGTCAGCCATCTTGCCAGGGCATTTACTTTGTGAGTGACTGCAATGTGTTTTAGCAGAGAAGGTGTGTGTATGGCCGGCATCAGTGGTATTTGTTTTAAATCAGGACCTCCTTCTCCCCAGGCATCCCACCATGAAGCATGCCACCATTGCAGTGGGCGTAGGTTAACTTTCAGGATGTCAGTGTTGTCCTGTTGTTTTTGGTGCACAGTTCCCAGCAGGGCCTTGTGCTGCCCACTACAAAGCCCATTGTCAGCCATCTTGTCAGTCCATTTCCACTCCCTGTGAGGTGAGCATGGTTCAGTGTGAGCTAGATGGGCCATGTAGGTGGGTGAGTATTGTCTGTGACTGCAACTCCCATCATGCTCTTGGCTATACCCCCCTTCCTAACATGCCCATACTATCTTCCTTTTGACTCTGATTCCCTGTGAGTGTGTGTGACAGCAATGGCAAGATGTCTGACAGTGCTGTCCTCATGTTTGTTTGGCTACGAGTCCTATGCTTCACACACAGTGTGGTAGATTTTTGTGTGATATTTCAATAGAGTGTGAGTCAATGCATTATCCCAGGTGAGTTATGTGGAGTTTGTGTTGAGGGGTGTGTGTGACGAAACATGCTGGTAAGTATGGTCAGAGCTGTCAGTCCTCCTTCCCACCCGGCCAGACATCCCTCCATGAAACGTGCTTCCGTTGCAGGGCGTTCAAGTTGGCTTTCAGGATGTCAGGCAGGGGTGTCCTGCTTCTGATTTGAGCACACCCCTACCAGGGCCTTGTGCTCCACACAGCAGAACCCAGTGTCAGCCCTCTTGTCAGTTCTTTTCCACTCCCTGTCATGTGAGCATGGTTCAGAGAGGTCTTGATGGGCCAATTGGGAGAGGGGGCATTATCTGTGACTACAAACCCTGTCATGCTTTTGACTACTCTCACTTCACCAGCAACCCACTATTCCTTCCTGTCAGTCAGCTTCCCTGTGAGGTAGTATGTTTGTGGTGGCAGAATGTCTGACAGTGTTTATTTACATTTGTGCCACTGCCTTGCTCTATTTGTTGTTAGGTTTGTACATGTCATGTCACAGTTACAAATCACTATGAGATGGAAGGTATTGTGTTTGTCTGACTAGCATACACATCATGGGATGATTATCTTTTGGTTACTGTGGCTTTGCTAACAGTGCATGGCGTCACTGTCTTCTTGAAAGTGATGTGTGTGTATTGCCACACAATATTGAGTATATTGGTTGTGTACTCACCAGGCTCTGGTATGTCTGATAGACCATGGTCGCTCTCTGGTGGTAGGATGTCAGCACCTTCTCTTCCCAGGACCTGAAACCTACTGGTTTGGCAGTAGGCCCCCGCCAGTGCGCTTACTCAAGGCGTGTTCCTTCTGGAGGAGCTTCTTGACCCTCCTGGCAACATCATACCACCTGTTCTGGAAGTCATCCTTTGTGCGCAACATTGGTGCTTGTGCATTGATCTTGTCGACAATCCTCGCCCACATCTGTGTTTTCTGTGACATTGGGGTACTTTGGACCAGTGTACCAAACAACTCTGGCTCTACAGGACTTCTAACTCACTATCTGTGAACTTTGGTTTCTTCTTTGGGTGCATGGTGATGGGTGTTGGTGGGGAGTGATGTGTGTGAGAGTGCAAGTGAGGGTGGGTGAGTGTCAGTTTTGCTGGATGGATGTGAGAGGGCTTTTGTAGAGGTGCCAATGGTGTGAAGGTTGTGTCATGGGTGAGTTGTGCGTGTGTCTGTGGTTGCTTCTGATGGTGTTCTCTGCTGGCTGATCTGTTGAAATTAGCAAAGAATGATGGTAGAGATTTGTCGCCTTTATATAGGTGGAGTTCTGGGTGTGTCTTTGTTCCATGTTTTAAAAATATATATATTTATTGACTTTGTCAATTCTTGTTTGGTCTGACTTACACTGATGGTGGCTCGTGCGGGCTTCTCCGAGTCTTTTGCGCTGACTTTCTTCTGTGTTTCATACGTGTAGGTTGCGGAGTTCTCTATTGCTTCAGGTACCTGTTTTCTGTGCGTGTCGGTCATGCGGCATGAGCTCCATGCGAATCAGTCTGGTTTCACACGCATTGCATTGTACTTCCCGGGTTGGACATCGTGGGTACGTGTCAGTCGGGTTCATTCCTGTTGCGTGTCTGTCGGTGCGAATTGCGTCCTATTTCCAGGTGAATCACTGGTTTCCGTACGGCTCGATCATACGGCTTGAGTTCCGTACAAGTCGTTCATACGTCACGGGCATTGCATTGCACTACACAGGTCGTACGGCACCTGTACGTGTCATTCAGACTCCGTTCCGGGTCCATGCCGGTCGGTTCGATTTCCAACCGGAATCAGAATTGGCCCTTAAGTAGAATGCCCCATGATAATCGAGCAGATGGGAAGTAGTTGTTGAGTTTGGTTGGTTGAGCCTGAACCATTAGTGGTCAAAAGACCTGGATACAGCCACTTAATTGCAGGGCCTACTACCAATGGGAATTCCTAACTGCACACCGTTCTCTACATTTGGTTCACAGGTCTAAAAGCTTCCAGTGATGCCTGTTTATAAAACCCTATAATCCAGTTTAAAAGGCAGATTTAGCGTGCTAAAACAACAATGAGAGGATGCTCTCTTACTGTTAGAAACTGTGTACTGGTGATTATTCATATGTGAGTTTGAGCGGGTAATCTGTTGTGTATGTCTGTTGTGCTGGCATGTGATTTCACAGGGTTCCAGTTCTTGAGTTCTCGAGCTGTGGACTCCTGTGAGTTAACCAAGCTTCACTGGAAGAGGAGCGTCCAGCCTGTCCTCCTCAATTTTGCCAGAATCAAGAATATACCTTATACTAATGAAACCTTCACATCTTCGTGTTTCAATCTCAACACTGGCAACGAGCTTGAACTCGGCGAACCCATGTGCCTACATTTCTGGCCTGGTCTTGACAAAGATGTTGAGAGAGTTATCAGAGACTATGTACAGTGTAATAATTCTGACAAGATTTTAGTTACTCATAAATCTCCCTTGCATCCCATTGTTGTTCCTGACATGTCTTGGGAGAAAGTGGAAGCAGAATACATAATTGTTGATTTTCTGACATACAAATACCTCTTTTCTCACTCAACGCAGACTATGTTATTGACAATATTTAAGATTGAAACTGATACTGCTACATGTATTTACCATGTATTAGAATGGTAGAAGCAGAGTCCATAACATTTTAGTTGTTCATATATTTATTTCTATAGTGTTCACAAAGGAGTGTATGGCATTGATAAATCGCATCCATGTTTTCATAACTTAGGGAATGCCATTTACACTGTTTTCCATAAATACCTTAACATTTGCCATATATTTCCATAAACTGGTGGGGCTCATTGACAGATATTGATTAATATCACCTGAATACCTGTTTGCACATGACAGTAACTCATTTGCACACATTTACATGAATTGGTCTGAATCGATGTATACAAGGCTTAATTTGCAACCATTATTATTGCATCTCGCTTATTTAACGTACTCATTCACAGTCACAAAGCAATTTTAGACGTAATATACATATATTTATGTCATGAACATTTGTATGTTTTTAACGCAGCAGACGAGCAGAGTGAGTTGTATTTGTTGGCTTAAAGAGATAAATATTAAAATTGGCAAAAATATGTATGTTGTGCGATCTATGGTAGTCTTAACCCAGCATCTTACATTTCTAAACTAAGTAAAATCAGAGGCAATCGAAATTGAAAATCAATAAATGAATGCAGAGCTGTAGACTGTTGTGGATGGAAACATATTCTATAAATAAGTTGATAAAAATTACCTATGCAAATATAAGCATACTGTGAATGCCAACTACCTGTTTACTCAGTTGCCTGGAAAACAGATTAATTAATATATTCATTTTATGCATATTACCAATTTGCATTAGGTGTTAAAAAATTTAGTCCGATTCAGTATCAGTGTTTAAGATTATTCATGGATGTGAAGGTTTAGCAAACGTGGTAACTTGACCACTAATTTGGGAAAATATCTTGGGCCTCATTATGTACTGGGGTTGTGCCATCAATAATCGGACTCCCTTTGAGGGGACCATGGCACCCTATTATGCAATTATTTGCTATGATGGAAGGAGACTTCAGAAAATGGGGAACTCTCAAAGGGAGGAATCATTACCCATCATCATTGATGGGTGGGACTTATTTTACAGGGGCACCCTGATAATGCTGAAGGTGAATGCCAATTTACAGTTATGGAAGTATATGCAAAAGTGATGGATGAAATGCTTGAATTAATATCAGCCACAGGAAATTACTCAGGCCACATCATGGTACTCCATTATTTTGCATACTTTGCTGCCTCAAATTGGACCCAGCCGTATGCAAATCAGTCTTGACCCCGCTCCAATAGGAAGTAATTACTGTTATGGTGCCAGCACTGTGAGGGCAACCAGTGCCCGCATTTGGACCAACATTTAGCATTCCCAATCACACTTTGGTTATATTTTGAAGTTTTCTGTCCATTAAAAAGGCCATTTTGCAGTCCACTGGGGCATTGTCGGACCCACTCTTTTGTAAGGACATTCCAGTTTGATGCATGGCATACCTCCCCAGGCGCAGTCATCTGAACATTTTGTGCACATGAATTTGGAACTGCAGAGCCAAGATATAGGCTTGTGAAGTTTTTCACGTAGGTTTGACCAATTTTATTAAAAGCCCAAGTTAATCAAGTATAGGCAAATCTGATTGGTTTGATCTTGACAAGCAAGAGAGATGGTTATGTGTTTCATTTTGTATTGCAAGTATATGCTCCTAAAATAAAAATGCTGCAGGTTAACATGGTGGTCAAAGGCTTGCAATATATTTAATACTTAAAAAAACAATATTTGCATATAATTTTGATAGAACACTATGGGTGCTTTGTACCATAGTAGGTGCACTTAGAACAGGAATTACTGCTTTAGAAGTAAGGTAGCCTGCAGAGATTGTTTAAGCACACATGGATGAAAATAAGTTTTTTTTGTTTGGTGAAAATATGGGGTCTATTATAATGGCTTGGTGGTGACGATCTGCCCGACATTATCTCCCGCCCGCCCGCCTCCCATTTCCCCGCCATATTATGATAGTGACAGGAAGACCATCCACCACTTTTCCACGCGGTCGATGAGTCGACCGGGTGGAAAAGGATTGAATATGGTGGTTGAATATGGTGGCGGTGTCGTCTAGACACCACCATCCATATTATAATGTATGCGGGAAGCAGCCTGTTCGTGGTGGTGTTACCCCACTAAAGGCATGTAAATTTCTCATTTGGGGGCCTGTTGCAGGCCCCCAGGATGTTGAAGGGATAGGGGGGCACATGGGGGGTATATTTAGAGTACGCGTACTGGGCGAATTCTGAAAGTCGTTTCACATAAGCGTACGTAAGCAAGAACAAATCAATAAAAAATATATATTTTACAGATATCTATCAAGTTTATGTGTTTATATGTTGGTTGCTTGTAATGAGACCTTTTCTCTTTATTGGTACGTGCTTATGCATAGTCTAAAATTGTTGAGGAGCAGTGTTGTATACAGTGCTGAATTTTTCACTTCAGTTGACAGTTGACTTTTGCATGATCTGTTGGGGGTAGGGTGGAAAGTTATGTCAGTTGGAAAGGTTTGAAATGTTAAAGCAATAGAAATTTGTGTTTCGTTCTGAATTAATGTGTGAAGGATTTTAAATGGTTGTTTATATGTATGTATGTGTAAAATGAGAGGGAAAATGTTCCATTTCGTGGTTCTGCTGCAAACACTGAACTAGAGAGATTCTATATAAGAATATCTGCTGTGTGAGTGGCATTCTTCTTAATCTACAAATCAATTTGAAAGGTGATAAATTGTATGGGAATGTATGTGGTGCATCTTTGTCCATTTAGGAATTATGGGGCATATTATCAAGACAGGAGATTAAATTATCGCTGCTTTTTTGGCAGAAAACTGCTGATAAAGCGGTGATAATGGTCTTGATAATATGCCCTATGGAATTCTAATCGAAGCCCATGTTAGATGTGTGGGCTTCGATTGGAATTCCATAAAGCATATTATCAAGGACATTATCGCCGCTTTATCTGCAGTTTTCTGCCGATGAAGCGGCGATAATTTTATCGCCTGTCTTGATAATATGCCCCTATATGCGTCCCTTGTTAAACGTTTTATAGTAGTAAATGTGTTTTGCTATAATGCATGCTGGTATGTTTTTTTGTTTAATATCACATTGTGCGTCTGTGTACATTAAGGAATTATTGGCCATATTATCAAGAAAGGGCGATACATTATCGCTGGATTTTATCGGCAGGAAACTGCCGCTAAAGCGGCAATAATGGGTTTGATAATATGCCCTTGTGAATTCCCATAGAAGCCCAGGTTATGGTGTTCACATTTTAACACTGATCCTTGATAATGTGCCCCTTATTTTTTTTGATGTAATAGTGGCAGAAAAAATTTGTAAAATTGCATATGTATTTGGAAAATGAGTCAGTGTTGTTCACTGAAATGTTGCAATTATATACATGGAATATTTATAGTCATTTAAACGTTTTTCAGTAGTAAATGGTAAAATGCATGGTCTCTTTTTTTTGTCTAATATCACACTGTGCATGTGTGTATATTAAGGAATTATGGGCCATATTATCAAGCCTGGGCAATAAAATTATCGCCGCTTTATCGGCAGGAAACTGCAGCTAAAGTGGCGATAATGGGCTTGATAATAGGTTCTATGGAATTCCAATCAAAGCCCATGTTAGATGTGAATGACATCACCGTTTTTGGGGTGAATGGAAACATAGTTCAAGTTCTGAGCCTTTTCTTAATGAAGAAAGTTATCTTCAGAGTAATGATTTGTTGCATGCAGTTGACACTAGTGGTCGTGCTTATGAGGTTAGAAATGATTGTCCTATTGAGAAAGAGAAAATTGTTCCTAGAAATGCAGAAGAGGTGTTAGCTGATGAAGTTTTAGGGAGTCGTCCTAAAGCTCCAGTGTACACTTGGAATTGTAGTAGTATTTGTAGTGTACGGCAAAAATGTATTGATTTTTTACGCAATTTCTTACGTAACTATACTAAGAAAAGTGTAAAACAAAAGATTAAGATGTTGCAAGGACTAGACCCTTGCAGAGTAAGAGAAAATTCTGGTTTGCAAGGTCATTCTCTGGCTTGTGTTTCTAAAAAAGTATTTCGAAGTGTTTTTCACCATTTCAGGATGTTAGCAGTACATCATTCTGAAATGAGGAAATTAGTCAGAAGACTGTATTATGCAAAAAGTCCAGCTCTACTGTTAAAAAAGTTGAACAGTGCTCTTTTGCATGGATCTGTATCAAATGTAAAGAACGTTTGTAATGAAATTGAGGTTAGTTATTTTGGTCCTGAGGAAGACAGTGCAGAAATTGAGATATTAGTGGAAGGAAATGTAGAAGAGAATGTACAACATTGTAGTACAGAAAATTTTGGGCAAGAAATTACAAAGTTTAAGGTGATTTCAGGTGAAAGGCCAAATTATTGTTGTGTCTGTTCTCGACAAACTCAATATAAAAATCAGACCAGGAGTGTTGATTTATATTTAAAAAGTGAAAAGTTAAATAATAATGAGTGGAAAGATTTTGCAACTTATTTGTTGGTAGAGAATTGTTTTAATTTGGGTCCTGATCAGCGTATATGTAAATATTGTTATAACAAATTAGACGAGAACAAAATGCCTGCTCGAGCTGTACTGAATAATCTTGAGTTGGTAAATATTCCTTCTGAACTGATGGATTTAAATACCTATGAGTCTATTCTTATTCAATGTGTGCATCCATATCAAGCTATTGTTCGTATGGAGCCTAAGACAGGAAAATTGCCTCCTTCTGATTTACAAAGAGGATTAAAGGGAAGAGTTGTATATTTACCTCTAGATTTAAAGAAAAAAATTGAAACAATTGGTGTAGAAAATGTAGAGGATGAGCCTTTAGTTATTCTTGTTAATGGAGTTCCTACTAAGAGTAAGACAATCTGGTAAGAATTAGTGGATGTTAAGGAAGTGAAAAAGGCAACGTTGTATCTGGTAAAAAATAATGAATATTACAGAAACGTGTACGTGAGAGAAGAAGAAATAACTGTAGAAGAAGATAGTGACTTACCATCAGGACAAATTGAAAAAGTGGATGTGTCCAGAACTGAAGAAATCTATGAACATTACAGTGTTCATCCACTGCATTCTAAAGAAGTGATGGGGAATACTATAGAGTTATTCCAAATGAAAGAAGCAAAAGGAAGTCCCATTAGTGTATGGGAAAAAAGCTTGGAAGCTCGTTGTTTCCCTCAATTGTTTCACACAGGAAAAGGAGGACGATATGATGACCGACCTGTGCAGATTCCTGCACCTGAATACCGGACATAAAGATTATATGCAGAAGATCCAAGATTTCGACAATGTATTCCGTATTTGTTTCATCTTTTGTTTGAGAGTGATTTGTCTGGACTTTCTTATGCAGTAAACCATATATTGAAAACAGGTGTACATCTGCAAAATGTTTTGGCAAAGGAATTTATGGATAAAGTTACTCCAGAAAGATAATGTTTTGGAATCTCAGCTAAATAATCTCATGGCGTGTCAGCGTGGTACTAATGAGTACTGGTACCCTCAGCATGGAGAACTGAAATGTATGCTAAGGAACTTAGGAACTCCTACATGGTTCCTTACTCTAAGCTGTGCTAAATATGCTTGGGATGATTTACTTCATTTTCTTCGAGAGGCAAATATACTAAATATTGAATACAAGACACGTGAAGAATTGTGCTCTGTGGATCCAGTTAATATATGCAGGTATTTCAATCATAGATTTGAAGCTATGATGTATTTTTTCACCAATAAAAAAATCTTTTTCTTGGAGAGGTTCTGGACTTCTTTTGGAGAAACGGGTATCAAGCAAGAGGTGCTCCTCACATACACATGCTAATATAGATCAGAGATGCTCCCAAATTTGGTACAGACTCAGATGATACTGTGTTGTCTTTTATTGAAGAATATGCTACATGTGATATACCCAAAAGTACACAAGATAAGGACTTAAGACAACAAGTCTTATGATTCCAAAGCCATCGTTGTGGGAAATACTGTCATCGAAAGTACAAATCTAAGGACAAATTCTACACCAAATGTCGTTTTGCATTTCCACGTCCAGTAATATTGAAAGGAAGAGAGAACAGTTTTATGTCATCTTTGCGACATACTATCACAAGAAAGTCTCCAAAAAATACCTACAACTTAAGAAGAAATGAAGAGTCAAAATACATAAATGACTATAACCCAGTCATTTTGTCCATGTGGAATGCTAATAGGGATATTCAATACATTGCAGACAATTCCATTGCTGTTGCTCGATATGTAACATCGTAGATAACAAAATCAGAAAAGACGGAATTGAAGGAAATGTGGGAAGAGATTTCCCACGAGAAGAGTCTAAGTAAGAAATTATATACTTACAGTTTGAAGATGTTATCTCATCGAGAAACTGGAGCGTATGAATGCTCGGATCGCTTATCATCTGCAAGTCTATACTTCAAATCTAGAAGAATCATTTGGGTGAGTCTAGGTCTTACTACAACACGTAACTGAGTTCTTTAATGTGTACAAGAATTTGAAAATTCAGCTGAAAAAGAGCCAGAAATATAGATATTGTGAAAACAATTATGTTGGATACATATTATTTAAATAGAAGTCATCATCTTGAGAACATTTGTCTCTATGAAGTGCTGCAAAACTATATATTTTTAAACAGAATATTACAGAAAACATCAATAATGGTATATATGGGGGGAGGAGCCAAGTGGGCATCCGAAATAGCCGCATAGTCGCTCGGCTCCGTGAACCCTTTCGCCCCACACGTATATCATGGCGTTTATCCTGAGCTACGGAGGCATACTTTAGTAGGAGAAGAATAACGAGCACTTACCGTCTGCTCCGGGGGCTCCTGCATGCGGTAGGCCCTGAGAACTGTCCCCGACTGCTCTGCAGACCATGTGGTGAAGAGACCGGGGCGTTGACCTGGACGTGCATCTGGCCGCGACTGCAACAACAACGGCCGCGGGTCGCGGTGAAGAGCCGGCCGGAGGGTGCCGTTGACTTTAAGGGCCGCTGAAAGCGGCGAAGGCCCGGTCCACTTGACAGTGACCCTTGAGGGGCAATGTGGCGAAGCAGGGTCAGAGGGGGCGCATGACTCCTGCCCCCTCCCCAAACTCTTTGCCCGGGCATAGCCAAGGATTGCCCCTGATATAGGCGGGCGACTCCCGGGGCGGCAGGGTTGTTAGCCTTTTGGTGACTCTCCTTTGGGAAGCCTGCCTCAATGTGTTGAGCCCCGGTGGTCTGTCCCGAGACGCCCTGCACTGGTGTCCGGTCCCTGAGAGCGGTGAAGAGGGACGGGGCCAACTTGACTAACATGGCGGCTGGTGTCCCTTTCGGCGGTCCGTGTCCGTGTCGGACAGTTGTCTCATGGAGGGGGCCGGGATGCTTGCAACGTGCGCAGGAGCCCACATCCAAGGACGTATTGGCTGCCCTAACGGTTTTGCACGAGTCTCTGATTTGGCATGCTCAGGACCTGGGTAGCAGAATGGCCGCCATCGCTGTCTCGCCGTCCCTAACAGATACAGTCCGATCCCATGGGACTGCAAATGAACCCGCAGCTATGTCCATGGAGGGAGTCCCAGCTCTGCCCGGGTATCGGGATCCACTGGAAGACCCGGCTCCCATGACCGCTCGGGCTGACATGGATCTACAAATGGATGTCTCCTCGGAACACATGTTCAACTGGCGGCTGGAGATAACATGCTATTCTCCTTATTGGACTGTCCCAGCTATGTCGTGGTCGCCGGACTGTGTGACTCTCCTTTCCCGGATGGTACTACTGTTTTGAACTTTTGGAAGTTCTTGGGGACGACGTCGATATTACCGGATCATCGCTCCCAATACTTGGATGGGTTTGGGATGCTGTACTTTTCTATGGCTATGCTCCGATCAGACCCGCCCAGATCGTTTGGACCTTCCGAGCTGTTCTGTGACCCGAGTGCCGAGTGGACTTCTGGCGGTACCATTGCCAGACAGGGTCAGGGATGATGTAGTACATAATCTATTGGCTTTATGTTGACAGACGGTGTAGTGGGTATGTTTGACCGGGATTTCATCACTGTTGTAGCCGGGACTTGATGTTCCTCGTTATTGTATTACTTTGTTTCTTGGATTTTCCTGGGCGTAGGGGCGAGGGGCGGGGTCGGGCGGCAAGATCGAGGGCCCTCCTCCGCTTATCTATTTTTTTTCTTTCCTTTCTCTTTCTTTCTATATTTCGGGTCTCTGTTAGGGCGACAGGCACGCTGGGGGGGGGGAGGCCATGGCCTTCTGCGGGTGTGCAGGGTTGGGGGTTGTGGGGTGGTCGTTTGTTCGGTATTTGTTTCTATGGCCCTTTAGTCTCTCTTCTCTTTTTAGTGTCGTCGTCGCTCATGGTCTCTGCAAACTGTTTAGTTTTGAGGGGTGGGGCTTAGACTCGCTAGGTGCCGGGATTGTGCCTGCATTTCTCCTGTTCTGAAAATCCTACCCCCGATATTGCCTTCGTATTTGTAGTTTGTAGATATCCTGATTCGTGGGCAGTATTGTAGGACTGTGTACGACTGTGAGACACCCTTTTTAGTTCCTTATTTTGAAAATGAACCTCTCAAATCCTGATTCAAGTTTGTACACCGGATTACAAGATCTGCCCTGGTATTTTTATTACCCCGGATTTCGAACTGCTATAACTTTCATATTGCTTGCTTTACTCTTGCTCTGTTTAGCGGACGGCCGGGTTGGTTGTAGGCCCGTACTTGTAAATGCTTGTACTACTAATAAAGGTTCACAAAAAAAAAAAAATAATGGTACATATGCCGTGATTGGTTCCGAAGGATGTCTGGTGAAACAAAGAAAAGAACATTTGATTAATCACCGTAAATGGAGTTGCGAAACACCTGACAAAAGGGAACTTTACTATTTAGCTCTTTTGTAACTTTTCAAGCCATGGCGTTCAGAATTGGAATTACTTGGAGATTTCGAGAGCTATGAAGATTCCTTCAATGCAACTAAAGATACTATACAATGTCCTGTTTTTGCTAATTATGTGAACATGTTGAATGACGATATTAAGCAAGAAGCTACAATTGCAGCTGAGATTGCTAGAGACAGTTCTCAAGAGAGTCAAACTTCTGCTCCGTTAAGTCAGGACCCACTAGGAGAACCAATTGTTCAAAATTAAGCAGCAACTGCTATGGAAGAGGTGGCAACAGCAATGTATCAAGGTCAAGAAGATGTTACAAACTTAGGAAATTTGGAAGAACAACTAAATCTTGAGCAGAAAGAAATATATGAGCAAATGAGAGAACAGATTGACCATGGATTTCTTCATGAGAAGAAAGAGTGCTCTTGCTCATCATTTGAATCTATCCGAATGTACGTGAGTGGACAAGCTGGAACAGGCAAAAGTTTTTTTAAATAAAGTAATCAGAAGTTTTCTACAGAAAACAACTGAGTCGCATTTGTCTTGTGTTGTCACTGCTCCAACCGGATTAGCAGCCCACAATATTAAACAAATTACTTTACATCGTTTATTAATGCTACCAGTAGAGCATGAAAACAAATTAGAATACCATAAGCTATCTGGAGAAGCCTGTTGTGAAGTTTCAAGAGTTTTGAGGAAAGTGAAACTTCTTATTATTGATGAGGTAAGCATGGTACCAAACTTAATGTTTGCTTTTGTGCATTTAAGAATGCAGCAAATTCTTAAAACAGAGTATGACGTATTATTTGGAGGAAAGCACGTCATAGTTTTTGGAGATCTTCTACAACTTACTCCTGTAAAAGGACAACCAGTGTTTAAAATACTGCTGCATGAAGATACTAGAAAGTCTTTGGGGAGTATTGGAAATATAAACATTTGGTCATATATTGAGCATAAGGAACTTATTACAAATATTGGCAAATACAGGCAAATTATGTTGATTATGGAACTATTCTTCAAGATATAAGAATTGGAAAAATGACTGGACATGGCAAACAAGCTTCACAGAGATGATTACTTTCTAATTTGTTTCCAAATGAAAAAATTGTACCAGAGAAAATATACATGACAATTGCAGAAAACAAATCTGTAATCTGCTTAATGCCATTCAATGAAGAAATGTTGACGTTGGAAAATGAAGACATTTTAAAATTGGAAGCTATTGATAAAATAGAACATGAAGGAATCACTATTATTTTGAGTGAAAAGTTGAAGAGGAAATTGGATTCTTTAGAGAAATCGATAAGTAACACTGCTGGTTTAGAAAATAATTTGTATGCATGTGTAAACTGTATGGTAATTTTACGACGTAATTTGAATGCGGAAAAAGGTTTAGTAAATGGAGCAATGGGTAAAGTTGTTGATTTTGTTAATTACGTAAATAGAGATGGTGTTGAACTTTTGAAAATCAAATTTGACCAAATTTAAGAAGTACAACAATTTAGTCGTTGTTCGGCTCGGTTTTTGCTTGTAACAGATTTGTATGTTCGCAGAAAACAGTTTCTTGTTTCTTTGGCGTATGCTGTGACCATTCATAAATCTCAAGGCTTAAGTGTAGATAGTGCTTTAGTGAATATTGGAAGTACAGTGTTTAAAGTGGGTATGGCATATGTTGCTTTGTCTCGAGTCAGAACTTTATCTGGATTGTACTTGATTGATTTTGATGAGACGAAGTTTAGTGCAGATGCAAATTGTGTGAAAGAGTATAATAGGTTATGAAGAGAATATGCACCTAATTTAGGTCAATATCCAGTATTTGAAAAGCGTGTGGTAGGTAGAAAAAGAACATTTGAGAATATCTGTAGTGAAAATGTAGAGAAAGAAAAAAAACAAGATGAAGTTGCGCCCGCAAGCAAAAAGAAAAAGGACAGTATTCAAGAGAATGTTGGTAATCGGTTTGAAAAAAGTTGTGGTGTCAACTGCTATGCTAATGTAGTTGTTAATGTTGTTTTTGTTCTTGAAAGTTTGCAACAGCAAATTGTTGAAAATCGGGACAAAAGATTCTGTTCATTGCTGTATTCTGTTTATGAGAAATGTAGTAGTGATAAAAGTAAAATACAAAGTGTTTCTGATATTCAAAATGTTTTGGACATATGTTCTGGTTCTAGTCAATTTACGCCAAATATTCAGCAAGATTGTCTGGAATTTTTAATGTTTATGCTTGCTGTACTGGAAGATGAAGGTATAGTTATTGAAAACCTTTTTGGCCTTTCTTATAAATGGCAACATGACCGTCAAAATTGTTTGTTTACATGTAGCACTAACATAGACACTGCAAGATTCATATAATTGACTTTACCTGACTGTGAATCAGTATCTTTTAACAATCTAATTAGAGGAGCAAGTCAAAACATGGAGTGTAGCCAATGTATATCAGACATGTCATCAACATTATTTATACAAAGATATGGGCAGTATGTAATTTTAATGCTGCAGCGTTGTAGAGCTGATGGAAGAAAATTGGAAACTTTAATTACAAATTTTGTAGCTGGTCAAGTTTCAATATCAGGAAGAACTTTTGTAGCTGTTGCAATTAGTTTTCATGATGGACTTTCTACAACATCTGTACATTACACTGTTTACTTAAAATGTCTGAAAGGTTGGATACATTAAAATGATAGTCAATTAGTTTTTAAGCAACGTTTGCCTAAAGAGTTACCAACTTCTTACCTAATATTTTTAAAGCCAAAATTGTAAGATAAAAAATTGGCCTATCTGGATTACTGCTGTTAAGGTAGATTAGTCTGATGTTGTAGAGTATTTTGTAAGTGAGGGTGAGGAGCTTGAAAGTGATCATCTTGTTGATATTGAGGCATTGTAGGTGTATCAGGTGGTGGGTGATGTGGCTGCAGCAGGAGACATTTCTGATCACTCAGGTGCAGGTGTTTTGGATTTGTTGTAGTTGTTGCAGGTGTTTGGCTGGAATTGCTGTTTATAGTGTTTTGTCACAGTGTAGTCTGCTGCTGATGAGGGCCTGTGTCACTGTTCTTCTTCTTTTGGTTAGGATCCACTTGTAAATGTTGCGGAGTATGTGAAGTGTGTTATAGCATACAAGGAGACAGTGTAGACTTGCTTACACATGGAGAGGGAGGAGTTGAGGATGAATCCTAGGTTGTGGATATGGTTGGTAGGTGTTGGTACTGCCCACAGTGTAGTCAGCTAGCAGGAGTCGTCCAAGGCTGAGGGGGTGGGTCTGAGCATGAGTACCTTCATTTTGTTTGAGTTCATGTTTAGAGAGCTGAACTTTATGAAGTTGGTGATGTCCTTCATTGTGTCGTGGAGGTTGCTTTTGGTGCTATGTCGCTTTTTGGTGAGGAAGAGGATGAGCTGGGTGTTGTTGGCTTAGGAGATGTTGTTGAGATTGTGATGGTGGGCTACTTGTGTGAGGGTGGCCATGTAGATGTTGAATAGCTTTGGGTCGAGGGATGAAGACTGGCGAACGGAGCAAAGGATGCCGGTGGTTTTCGATCAGAAGGCTGGGAGGCAGATGCTCATGATTACTATTGAACAGTTTGCAAAGCAAGAATTTGTCACATACTATTTGGCCGTGCGGAAAAGTATGTGAAAGCAATAACGAGATTTTGTTGTATATTTTGTCAGCATATGTTTGTAAGTAACATTATTTACAGTGTATGAAACTTATTCACAATGCTGTTGTTATTTTATGATTGTTTGAGATGTGTCATATTTACGTAAGAAATTGCTCTTAGAAAAAAATATTTAAGATCTGTTTTATTTCTATTTCTTAGGTTGTTATTGAGAATGTTGAATGTTTTTTTTAAGATAATCTTGTTGATTGTCTATTTTTTCCCTGCTGTTATGTGAGGAGTAGTATTGAAGTCTAGTGAAATTCAATATATTCTGGGAACAGCAAAAAAGGCAAATGTAATACTTTACAAATTATTTTGTATTGTAAAAGATATATTATAACTGTATTTTTTTGTTATAATATATTATAACTGTATTTTTTTGTGTCTTCCACAAATGGTAATTTTATAATATATAAATTTATTATGCTTAAGGTAAGTACAAAGAACTGTTGAAAATGGTCGATGGAATGTGCTTCAACTGAGCTGAAGTAACAAAACAAGGATTGGAGAACATAAGTGGGTAAAGATGGTTTGTATTTTTTAAAGACATTTCAAAAAATTATATAGTGAGTGTAAATTTCAGAACCCCAATTAATCCGTGGATACGATAATGGCTTATCTAAACCCTAGCTGGCGCAGGAGAGATGAAGAATCCGCAAGGAAATAGACTTGGAGTGCTTTAGTGCAACAGAGGAATTCAAATATGGCCATCTCGAGGAAAGACGCAGTGGCAGTCTAGTCATTTACGACACACCTGTGGGGAATCCTTGGTGAGGCGCGCGCTCCCTAACAAGTGCGCACTTCACCTAAGACGTTCCCGAGTTCAGACCCGTTTTGAATTGCTTCAATGATATTCCTGAAGAGAAAGCACAAAGATTGCAGATAAACATTAGAGGAGAGGCAAGTTCGAAAGACCAAGGAGTGGGTAATTAGTAGCGTTAGACTAAATTATAGATAAGGAATAGAGATAGAGTGGGGTAGGTTATTAAATAATTGTTCTTTGCTAGTTTCTGTTAGGTATCCGTGTCAATGATACAAAGATGGTTTGTATCTTTTATATAGATTTGAAAAACGTAAAATATAAATATACAGAGTGTTCCAGTATTCTTTGCATTTCACTACAACACATCTACTAGTTTGGACCAGGTAGGGTGAATAGAGATATTGTGCTTTTTTACTACTGTATTTTATGTTAACAGCTTGGGTTTTTTTCAGATAGTGATAAGGAGTGACTAGTTTGGTAATTTAGGAAATTTTAAAACTGAACGTTCATATAAATAATTATAATTATATAATGTTATAAAGTAGTTGAGAATGGTATTTATATAATATTTATTAAAGGGAAAATTAGTTGATAAAGCTAGTTTTGTGTTCTGTATTAGGAAAAAAGATAAAATAAAGTGTTTATGTTTTTGTAGAAGCAGGTCAGCATAACAAATTTACAATGGATAATCAAGAAAACAATATGGAAGACGATTTTGAAAATACTAACAATATCTTTTATGAACAACAGTATTGAAGTGGAAGAAATGAATGTTGGAGATATCAGGTGTGATAAAACCTTGAATGATGCTTTTGTGGAAGCATTAGATGAGATTGAGATTCATCAGATAACTTTTGAAAATGATATCCAGGAAAATGAAATTCCTGATGAAATTATAATAGAAGCTGCATTAACTTATGAAATGTTAAAAGAATAAATGTATTATTATATAATAGTAATGGTTTGAGACTCTCTGCTTTCAGAATTGTAATCATTTAGCTACTACCCAAGTAGTCATGGTGCAAAGTGGGCCTTAGGGTATGGACTGTTTCAAACCCTTATAGACAACATATGTATTTTTTTATGCACCGGCAAACTTGTCTTTTATAGGTTCTATTTCCTGGTGTGTATCATTAGACTTTCACCAAACACTCTCATACTACTGGTTCAATGTTCTAGTGAGTCATTCAGTAGTATGTGTTTATGCCTATACTGTTCTAAAAGTGAAGCTGCTATACATTCAGCCAGACACTCTCACTTTCACTCTCACTTTAATTTTTTTTATTTGCTTTTAGACTGAGGAAGCTCATAAACAAATGATTGATGTATTGTATTTTATTGATGTCTTTTATTGGTTAGAACCAAAAAAAAATATTAATTGATTGATTGAAGAGACCACATGATATGATGCGTTTCCTGGTCAAACACCCATTTTGTAAAAGAATGCGTTCTGAACATAAGCAGACATTCACGATCATTACTTCTTTTTTGCTGCTGCATTTTTTTTGTTTAGCCGATGTTAAATAGTATTGGTAAAAAAAAGCTAAGGCATTCAATAGCTATTATATTTTCCAGTATTTGTCTTTCTCAGCTCCTTGACAGAATATGTTGTTCCCACGTCATACAAGTGGAGCCACAATACATTTCCCAGACATTATCTCCCTTACGTAAAGATACCATGCGCTTGTAACCCCACCCCTTTAAATGATCTCATCGAACCATGAAGCAAATATTTATTAGTCTTCTGACTCACAGAAAGCGTATTCAGCTATAATTCCGCCCACTATACTGATACATGCCTATCCAATACAGCTTCGATCCATCCACAGTATGCATAATTGCTTATCCCTTCTTCCATAGAGGAAGTATCGACGTGTCCTATTGCTTGTATTTTTGCAAAGTTTTTTTTATTAATGGCAATATTCTTATGAGTTCCCAGCTATGCTTCTGCCCCCCTCTGGTCCATTTTAAATTTACAGTTACCATCTTTTGAAAAATGATTCAATTTGGCAATAGGAAAATATGAAATACTGAGGTACTGATATGCCCTGGCTGATGCTAACACTTTTCAAGGCAGCACAGAAAAATATTTGTCCCTTTTTCACTCACATGTTTTCTACTTTGATTCAATTTCAACACTCCTTAATTTTGTGACATTAGAAAATAAATAGATTGCAATTGCCATAGTGTTGTTTTATTGTGTGAAAATTAGTTCATATCAGCACTTTTTATCTCTATAAATGTACAGGAACGATGGAATGTTCCTAAAGCACTGGGTTATGAGTTTTTCAGAAAGACGCTTCACAAAAGTCATGACAGGTGACAGAAACTTTGTATGTATTGTTGAAGTATGCATTACATTATGCTTATTTTATGTTTAAAAAAGTAACACATTCCATTACTATTTTTATGGAGCTTTGCGATTTTGTGTGACTAAGTGGGCATTTTTTCAAGCAGTCAGCTTTCAGTCCACACACCTTATACATAAATTCTCCTCTTCCTCAGATAGTCCTCCAACAATATCCTTAATCAGATATCCCGCTAGCAAAATAATAAAGCTAGTTATCAACCGGTAATACATTATTCAGCTATCCATTCCCCTAGGGCATGTATCTCTACCACAGTACTCGCTGTTGTCTCTATGGAAAAAACACTCTCTCATTCTCTTGCCCACAGGCTCTTAGATATATTTCCATATGTGGCCTATTCAACTACTCTTCAATGCCCTACGCATTATTGGTTATTTAGATGTAGTAGGCACGTACATTCTGCATCGACAGCCTACTCAGCTATCCTTCCAACCACAGTACAAAAATTCACCTACCCTTGAACTTGCAGAGCAAATGTCAACTAACTTCTCACCAACATCGGAAAACTCTTGTCTCAGCAAGTTTCTAAATATTTTCTGCTTCGCCATCTAGAGTGCACTTATTGAGATAGTTTTCCAATGTACGTACAAATGTAAGTTATATCTCCATCAACAATATAGATAATGGCTCAAAGTCCTCTGCACATGTATACAGTATATTAAGGGTTTAACTTATCAAACCAAACGTATAGAACCAATGTTCATATCAGAAGTAACAAAGGTTGACATCCATGGTTTCATGTGAGATGTACTATATTTTAACTGGATCAGTACAACAGAAAAACAAATCAGCCGACACGTGTTTCGTCACACCATGTCAAGATGTGACTCTTCAGGCTGTAATTTGTGGAGAACGGATCGGGTAGTTCGCGAGACCGGTGATATTTTCAACCTGGTCGTGATCTGGTGTAGGTAAAATGAGTATTTGGACGAAGTGTAGGCAAAATGACGAGTATGTCCAAAAGCTGGGGAGACCTGGGCTCCCGTGGCATTGTGAGTGTCAAGCGTCTCGTGTTCCGGATAGTGGACCACTTACAGCCCTGAAGAGTCACAGCAGTGGCAGGGGTTGTTTTCTCCTCCAGGTTTGTTCCCCCTGACCTGTTTGCACCGTGGTTTTACGATCTGTGTTCTTTGACTTATGAACGTACACGCTAGAGCGCCACTTCTTCCTGCATCTAATCCAAACCCTTTACATTTACTAACAATATAGATAATAGTGCATTCCAATTCCGCCTTTGGCTAGGCTCAGATGTTTAAGGCTGTAGAATATACTTAAAGCAAGACAACTTTTACGAAGCAGGTGTGTGGGTATAACCTACATTGCCCAGGCCTCGGTGCTTTCCTTTTGCTTGAGGTGTCCACAAGAATTTTTGTGTCCTTGGTTTGAAAAAGGCATTCCAGTTTCTGTCTTATCTGCCATTTTCCTTGATGCAGGCCCACATTGTGGTACTTGCAGTGTAATGGGACAAAATCATACCTTCATGAAACCTTGCTTTCCAATTTTCACACGTGTAGAATGCAATCATCAAAACAGTTATGGAAAACTGCTTGTAAGAAATTGGATTATTATGTGGGGTGGGCAACTGCCCACCTTAAGGAATAATCACATCTCTTGTCATTGTAAACCCTTAAAGTCTCTAAATAAACTTGAGCTCAACCCCCATGATAAGTACGGGCAAAGAACAATTTGTAAACTATTCATGCAACACCAAAACAGTGATAAAGTCAAAACAATATAATAAGTAATAAAGCCCCAAACCACAATAGAACAATAGAGTCAAATTGAATAAACAAATTGACACCAAAAGGACAGAATTCCTGTGAGGGGAACCAGAGATATGAATTTCTAAAGTTTTAAGTAGAAGTAATGCCCAAAAGAGACAATAATATTCTATAGGAGTCGTGGAGCTAGGCCCAATTTGAGGCCTACCGCAATGAAACCTTGGTCAGATACAGAAATCCGGTTGGCCCTGGTAAAAGTGTGGAAATTCAAAAGTTTAAAAATGTTTTGAAATCCAGGCACAGTAACTTTGTCACTTTTCAAGACACAAATTCTTTGAAATTTCTTCTAAGTTCAAACAGCCACATGATTACACTTCTTTGGCCTCATGGCCTCCCAGGAGGTCACTTTAGGACATAGATGGGCACTTTATGAAAAAAAAGGTCTCTTGAAGTTTGTTGTGCCACTGTGGCCACACAGGAGATCAGTTGATTGACCCTTGGAGTTTACTACTTTGTCCTGGGGACAAGGAGGAGCAAGTCCAGTTCTTCAGGGCTCCTCTCAGGTAACTCTGAGCCACTCCCTAACCAATGAGGCTATCCTATCCAAGTTTCCAATGGTTTCTGTTTGCCTTACGCTGACATACACAAAAGTGTCAGGCCATTTTCCAGATGGTGAAAGCCTTCAGCCACACTAAACTTGGGCTCTGAGGGCTAAGGTGTGTGTGGGGATGTCATAGGGCAATCACTATTGCCCTACCACATCTAACACTAAATTGCAGTTTGAATCAGGCACTGTACCCCCAATAAACCAGGAGACATAAGGCTGGTAGGACAGATTCAGGTTATTATGAAATGGTAACTTTAAGAAAGTTACCTTTACAATGACTAAAACTCTAGGATCCTATTTTACATTAACTCTCCAGAAAATCTCAGCCTGTACTTGTCCTGAAGGAGACACAACATTCCTTTCAGCAGCTATACACTTGGCCTATTTGAGGGACTGGTGTATCTAATGGCCAACGATGACATCTCTGAGCTCTTCAAAATATTGAGGGTGGGCATCATGTTGGCACAATAGGTCTGTTTGAAAAATATGTAAAACTTTGGTGCACATGAAAGGGAGCAAGCAGGATGCCAAGACAAGCCTTGTCAGTCCGTGAATGGTATCCTTGTTGCTCTCAGAATGCATGAATCAATACCTGTATGCCTTCACTCCTCTTTCTTTAGCTATGAATGTGATCTCCAAAATGATGCACTGACCTCATTGCTGCATGATCCTACTGGCTTCACTTTGGCTCAATTGCTTCTGAATTTCAGACCTAGTACTTCTAGCACCGGAGTGCCCATTTGCCTTTGCAGAAATTAAGGTCTACCTGTCACAGCAGGGAGACCTTGTACTGCATCCTTGCCCACAACAACTTTCCTTTACCATTTATAGCCAGGGTATCTATCATCTGGTTAATTGAGATTGTGAAATAATGCCTGGATGCATTCATCAGAATTTAATACAAAAACAAATGACTTTGTTTCTGCCATTTGCCATGACAAAGCATCAGATAGCTGCTATGTATGTGATGTGCTCCCTTTTTATCCCCCACCACACTATGTGAGTAATTTAGAGTGAGGCTTGCTCTACCTATTTCTCTGTGATTGATGAAAGGGATTCGACATCTGAAAATGTTTCTCACCTCATGACCTTGTACAGTCACACTTTTATGGGATGTTACTTTCATTCCCAAAAGGTCAATAGCTGCATCCTGTGAGGTACTGCATGTTCAGGCATTTCATTTTGGCATACAAAGTTTATGAAGTGCTGGGCATCAGTGACCTTCAATATAGTGTGTTTAGTTGCTATAAGCTCATCTCACTTAATTAATAGGTTTTAAGATCTTTCTTGTTCTGGCTCTCATACAGGCTGTTCCCCAAATATGGTGTTATTTGTGCTATGATATTAGGCTCAAGACTTTGAGTCTTTGCTGTATGTCGCATGCATACTGAGCAAAACATTATTACTGGTCAGCCTCCTTCATTGAATATCCAGGTGCATGGTGAAGATTCCAGTTGTTTTTTAGCATAATGCTCTCTGACCCATTATCTGCAAGATAGCCACATAGGCTACTCTGCACATCCTATACAATAGTTTACAAACTGGTATTCAGTCCCCTCAGGCTCTCCTAAAACCTGTTTTGCTGTAAATGTTAAAGTTGACTCATCTTGTAAATTTACATTTTCTAATTCTTCCTATTAGTCATGAGGAAGGGGGACTAAATATTCACCACAATATCTCTAGCTTTCTATAATTGCCACTTCTCACATACAATCTGAAACATGCCCCTCTTTGTATCCTTAGGGGTAGACTGAGAGTGAAGGGCTGAATGAAGTATTGAGATGGAGGGTGCCGAAATGGGGACGAGTTTGATGTGCTGTAAGAACCACAAGCACAAGTCTAACTATGATGAATAACTTGGATTTATCAAACTATTACTCCCCTTACAATATTATTATTCAATTATTCCTTCCTCAGAGGGCAATTATTATCATAGGACCAAACTAAATCTGACTTATTATTCAACCTAAAATACAATCATTTAACTGCTCCACTACAAACATTCAGATATTTCTTCACCCACAAAAACATACCCTAATTCATCAACAGAACATGTAATGTTTTACATTCATGAACGCAGAGCATCTTATTCTTCTGGTTTCCTGTTATACTTTTGTCAACACAGTTGATTTATTGTGTATTTTTCATAAAGTAAATAAGGATTCAGGCAGTGAGATCCTTGGGTTTTATGCTGGATAGATCATTCACCATGTCGTAATTTGACAATGACTGGGTTAGTGTTAAGCTTTGCTACAAGTTATTTCCCTTATCTTGGCCTTACTTGTAAACGCCATTTTGTATGTTACAGCGGCCATTTTAGAGAATGAGTCGCCTCGTGGTCAGCATGCCCTTTAGTCATTTGTCCGTACCACTGACCACTTGAGTTTGCCCAGCAACAGGCTATTTTTAGTAACGGTCAAGCCCGCACATGCGCATTTCCGATTGACCAGTCATCACTTAGGAATGTTCCGCCAAACTGACCAGTGGTGTTGTAACCCCTCCCATGAGTTGGCTGTGTTCCAAAAATGACCATATATGTACTTAAAACTCTGTAACCATGTACTGCCCACCTTTTAATGTTTGTAAAACTGTATAAAAGAAGGACTTACACCGATGTTCGGTGTGATACTTCTTGCATTGCCGAAGGGTGCTGTTGGAATGTACCACCACCCCATGGGGTCTTAATAAACTTGTCTTTTACATTTTCTAGTTTCCTCGCCAACAGTTCTTATGGTGTAGAGGGTATTCTGCGGAGTATGTAGGCCTGGAGAACCCGATACCACAAATTGGCGACCACGAAGGGACTCATCGGCGACTCGGATGCCCGAAGGAGAGGTCGTGACGAAGGATTGGAAACTTGCCATGGACGCGTACGCTGCCACTGAGTGACCCGAGTCTTGGCACCCACGGTGTTTTCTTCCCTTCCTTCTGATCTGACCTTCCAGGTGGCGCCCGGCCCCGACTGAGATCCTGCTCGTCTATGTTGCTGTACAGTGCCTGTTTGGCTGATTCGATCAAAGACCTTGGCAGTTGGAACCTGGATATTTGAGATTTGGGTAAGAATTGTGATTGGTAAGGTAGTCTGCGGACGCTTACTGTGGTTCTATGAATATGACTATGATTTGAGTTAGCTAACATTTGAGTTTGTGAATTTGATTCTATATGTGTAGTGCACTTCACATAGGCAGGCATGTAGAGATGTTTCTCTAACTTTGTTTGTATTTTGAGCGGCACATTTGTGTGAAGAATAGTAAGTGCCTTTTTACGGTATCACGTTTTCGTGGTACTTTTTGAACATGCCTGTTTTAAGCACACTCCGAGGGATGTGCTGTCTTGGAAATGGTACCACATACAGATTAAATGAATCTCAGCCGGCTCCCCCAGAGGGGACCCCTAATCGTGAAATGTATATAAAGTTTGGCCTTCCCCCTATACTGTACAGTAAATTATGGAACAAATACACTAAATCTGATCCCGAGTTGCAATGGCCACTACATGGGTCGTTTGATTTACGAAAGGTTCAGTTTGTGGAGCAATGTTCGTTTCAGCGCAGGTCTAGACAGGATATGTTTGATTGTGTGCGAATGTGGGAGAAAGCAGTGCGTGAACGTATGAAGCGTGAGATCGCCTTGGCGGAAAAAGAGCAGCGCAAGGCTGCTCGAGATAAAGCTTTACAGCTGGAGGAAAAGGAATTGCAGGAGAAGAAAGAGAGGGAGTCACGGGAACGTAATTTGCAA
The DNA here is from genome assembly GCF_964263255.1 of Lissotriton vulgaris. Classification (NCBI taxonomy): domain Eukaryota; kingdom Metazoa; phylum Chordata; class Amphibia; order Caudata; family Salamandridae; genus Lissotriton; species Lissotriton vulgaris. The sequence goes on from NC_141693.1 coordinate 1,354,426,252, forward strand.
ACGACCGGTCAATTTCCTATTCGACGTCCGCTTTATCCTGTCCTTACTAATGAAGTTGATGATTTTTCGTTATTAGATCGATCTCCGCCTCCGTATGTTCAGCCTACGACTCCGGAAGAGGACTTCGGTGATGATGACCGGGATAGTGCAAGTATTAGGTTAACTGCTAATAGAGCCGCGGAATTGCGTAGTTTCGCTAGGAAACTGACTCTGAATGCAATAACTATGTCAGAACTTAATGCTGAACGGAATAAGTGGTCAGAGCGAGAACAGATGTGTTTTTTAAGTACTCTTGCAGATGAAGTTGTTAACCGATTTCGTAAGAATTCAGAGGAATTAGAATCTAAGGATATATCAGTTCATCATGAACATATGCGTAAAGGTCTATTTGATATTTCAGATGCGGATACCTTTTTCCTACTATTGGTCCAGTTACGGGATGAGGCGTCCAGATTGCGGGAAGCACGAAAAGCATCAGAGAAGTCCGTGCCGGGGTCGACGGAGTTTACCAAAGAGTGTTCTATCTTTGGAGCAGATAAGAGTTCTAAAGTGCATGTTATGCCTATGCGTGAAGCTGCACCTTTGTATGTTCCCCCTAAAGGGCAAGGTACCAGTGAGGATAAATTGTCTGGGGATGCGAAGGGGTATTTTATATATAATTGGGTGTATACGCCTTGGAATCGACCGGATGTTATGGCATTGAAAAACGCTTTGCCCGATCCCCGTAAAAATCCGGCAGCTTTCTATGAAGGAGTGGAGGGGGCTATTTCTTCTTGTGTTATGACGCTCGTTGATATAGATCTTTTCTTTGGATTAATTCTCCCCACTGATATGTGGAGAGCGATTCGTAAGTTCGATGATCAAACAATGTTTGGAGCAACTTGGAAAGATATAAGCCAAGCTGATTTAGACAGGGAGCCTGCATGCAAATCTTGTCAGTTGATTTTAGATCAGCTATTTTGAATAAATTAAAAACGCTTGTTCCCCCTGAAATGATTGATTGGACTATGTTAGCATCGTGTAAACAGAAACAAGATGAGTCGGTTTCTGACTTCTTCACACGTTTTGAAGAAGCGTTTCATGATTACAGTGGACAATCGTTAACAGATGATACGGGTAGGCATCTGTTTGTCGACAAGTATGTGGCTAATCTCCTACCGGAGATTGCAAAGCGGTTGAAAACAAGCGAAAGTTCCTGGACCACGGTGACCCCTGCGTCTTTGTTAACTATGGCTCAGTATTATGAGCGGCAGGAATTAGAGGCTAAAGAAAGTGTAGATAAGAAAACGAAGGAGTTGAAGCCAAAGGTGATGTTGGCACAGGTTCGCGGTACGCAATCTAGAGGGAATGACAGAGGCAGGCGAGGAGGGGGTACTGCGTCGTATGGCCGTACTGATATTGCTGAGGATCAATGTGCGTATTGTAAAGAGTTTGGGCATTGGGCCGAAGATTGCCCGGTGCTTCGTGAGCAACGTAGTCAGCGTGGTCGAGGTGGTGGAAGGTCACGGAATAGTTATTCGGGAGCGAGAGGTGGTGGAGGTGATCGTGGTAGGTTTGAGGCGAAGGGTCGTGGTCAGGATGAACGAAACACTTTTGATCGGCGAAATCAGTATCAGATATCGGAGGGTGAGAACGTGGAAAGTCAGGATTATGTGCATGCATAGGACTGCGTAGGATGGGGTGTGGAATCGGTTGAAGTGCCAGTAGATCAAAGAGGTCCATATGTATCAGCGTGCATTTTGGGTTCTACTGATCAGTTTTTAGTTGACACAGGAGCTACTCGTAGTGCTTTGTCTAAAAACTTGGTTCCAAGGGCTCCCCTGTCTGGCGAAACGATAACATGTATAGGGTTCGATGGCACACCCTCTCCAAGCCCATTATCACGACCTCTTGCATTTTGCATTGATACATTTTTTGGTTTTTGTCCATTTTTGTTGTCACCGCATACTCCAGATAACATTATGGGCATTGATTTGCTCAAATATTTTCGAGCAACGATACGCTGCGCTCCGGAAGGAGTGCAGGTTATTTTGAATTACAATTACCCAGATTCAGGCAGACTTTGTACCATGCAGGAAATTGAAGCATTAGCCTCCCTCCCACACACTTTATGGGCGACATCAGATACGGATGTGGGACAGATGCTCATCCCGCCTATTCGAATTACTGTTAAGGAGGGAGTATCTTTGCCACGTGTACCGCAGTACAAGATATCCAGAGAAGGTGAACTTGCCTTGACGCACATCGTTCAGGATTTGATTATTGCAGGAGTAGTGGAGGAAGTTCCTTACAATGTCTGTAACAGCCCTATTCTTCCGATCCTTAAGAAAGACACTGACGACAAAGTCTATCGATTTATTATTGATTTGAGAGAAATAAACAAAATTGTCGTTCCCCAGTACCCGGTGGTGTCTGACATCACAACATTACTTACTTTGGTCCCCCCCACTGCAACAGCTTTCTCTGTTATTGATCTTAAAAACGCGTTCTTTTCCATTCCCATCCATCCTGACAGCAGATACCTATTTGGCTTCACGTTAAATAATAAATCGTATAGATTTTGTCGTGTTCCTCAAGGTTACACAGAGAGCCCTAGCATTTATAGCCAGGCTTTAAAAAGACAGCTCGATTCATTTGAATTGCAATCTGGAGTAGCCCTTATTCAATATGTTGATGACCTCCTATTGGCCGCAGATACCTATGCACAATGTGAGGAGAGTACTCTTGCCTTGCTCTCCTTTTTGGCTCAGAATAATCAAAAAGTTTCTAAGAAAAAGTTATAATACTGTAGACCAAAGGTGACCTACCTCGGTCTTCTTTTGTCTAAGGAGGGGCGTGCATTAACATCTGATCGAATTCAAGCGATTTTAGATACACCAGTCCCCCGCACTCAGAGAGATGTACGCGCCTTCATAGGACTAACATCCTTTTGTAGACAGTGGATAATGGGGTTTTCGTACATTATCAAACCTTTGTTAGCGTTACTGTCCGAAACTACACCAATGCCCCTTGAATGGACAGATGAATGTCAACATGCTTTTGAACAAAAGCGAGATAGGCCCTTTGCTCTGCACCCGTGCTAGGTACACCAGATTATACAAAGATTTTCACGTTGTACGTGCACGAGAAAGATGGGTGCGCATTATCAGTATTAGTGCAGACACACGGGGATAAGCAGAGGCCATGTGCGTACTTCTCAGCCATTCTTGATCCTGTAGCACGAGGGTCACCTGGGTGTTTTCGAGCAGTTGCAGCAACAGCAGTAGCTATACGGCAGAGTGAGGGAATAGTTTTGTCGCACAAACTGTTGGTGCTAGTTCCCCATGCAGTGGATGCCCTGCTAAATCAAACGAAAACCCAATATCTTACAAGCGCACGTTTAACAGGATATGAGCTTACACTGTTGGCGCCATATATCACACTAAAAAGATGCGCTACCCTGAACCCTGCCACTTTATTGCCGTATCCGGTTACTGAGGGCCAGAACACCATGATTGTGTTTTCCTGACCGAGGAACAAACAAAGGGTCGTGTCGACTTACAGGATACGCCACTTCCAGATGTGGATGGGGAACTGTGGGTTGATGGATCGTGTTTGAGGCTGCCAGATGGCACAACTTCTGCAGCATATGCAATCACGACACTTAAGACGGTGGTAGAAACAGCACGAATAAGACAGAAATCGGCCCAAGCAGCGGAGCTGATAGCTTTGACAAGAGCCTGCGAACTGAGTGCTGGCCTATGTGTGAATATCTACACAGACAGCCGGTACGCCTTCGGAGTAGCGCATGACTTTGGCTTACTCTGGAGAGAGCGTGGGTTTTTGACTTCGCATGGAGTACACATTATGCACGGAGAGTTAGTGTGTGATCTCCTAAACGCGTTACTTTGTCCAAAGAAAGTAGCGATAATCAAATGCAGTGCACATAAAAAGGTCATTGACAAAGTGGGACAAGGTAATGCCTTTGCAGACAGTATAGCAAGACAAACGGCTATGTCACGAAATACTCCCCAATGTATGTAGTGAATTTGCAGGCCGAGCGATGGCATGATGCTAGAGCAGAGATACCAGACATTCAGAAATCAGCGACTGAAGCAGAACTTGTGACTTGGGCAGCAGAGGGAGTACTGGATGATGAGGGTTTTCGGAGGATCAAAGATATGGAACGATGGAAATTGCCTGCAGCTTACTTGCAAGCGATGGTCCAGATGACACATGGGTTGGCACATGTTGGAGCTCTTGCAATTACTCAATTGCTAACACGAGTTTGGGAGCATCCTGAGATTGCTAACACGGCCAAGAGAGTAGTGCAGACCTGTTTGATATGTTTACAGCACAATCCTGCAAAAGGGACGCATACTCCGAAAGGAGGGTTTGTTCCATCTTCTGCACCATTCGAGGTACTACAAATGGATTACATCCAGCTTGAGCGTTGCAATAACCTAAAGTATGTCTTAGTGGTGGTGTGTGCCTTTAGCAAATGGGTTGAGGCCTTCCCCACGAAGGATAATACAGCTTTGACAACAGCTAAGGTTTTGCTCAAAGAGTACTTCCCTCGATATGGCGTTTGCAAATTTTTGTGGAGCGATAATGGTCCCCATTTTGTTGGGAAAATTGTGGAGTACGTGTTGAAGGGATTGGGAATCCAGCAGAAGTTTCATGCTGTGTTCCATCCTCAGTCAGCAGGTCTTATTGAACGGTACAATGCTACTTTGAAACTAAAGTTGGCTAAGATTGTGGCATCCACGTCTTTGAAGTGGCCGGATGCCTTGCCTTTAGCATTACTCTCTATCAGATCAGTGCCCCACTCTCGAACTGGCCTCACACCTTATGAAGTGGTGTTTGGAAGGCCGATGAATATATGGGGAGTTCCTAAGCCTCGATTGTTACATGATGTGCCTTGTATAATGATGAACGATTATTTGGCACGATTAACAAATGATTTACTTTCTATTCATCAACAGGTTCGAGAAGCGCTCCCTGACAACTCCATTGGTGAGGCTCACAATCTTCGTCCTGGTGATTACGTTATGGTCCGCTCGTTTGAGAGGACGAACAGCATGGAGCCGAGGTGGCGTGGCCCCGAGCAGGTATTGCTTGCAACTCGAACGGCTGTGCGAGTGACCAACAGGAAGCGGTGGGTGCACTCTACTCACTGCCGCCGTGTCTCTCCGGACCTGGTGAATCCTACTGTGCTATCTGACTACAGAGATATCTTGGACGAGGAAAAGAGCCCAGCTGTGACGTCTGCCGAATCGGAGGGAGCCTTCCCGGACCACACTGTTTCTGGACGACAAAGATACAATCTGCGACCACGATAAGAAGAATTATTTTTTGGTGCGAGACTGGTTGAGTTACCGCTCCAGGTTTGTGAAACGGAAGCCGGGAATCTCAAGGGGGGGGGGGATCAGTTCTGCCAAGAGTAGCGACACCCGTCTTGACCCCGGAGAAGAAAACAACGGCTACCTCGGAGCTCAGCGCTCACATTTTTATTTTTTTTAGTTGTACATTTTGAGACATTGTGAACTTTTTTTTGAACTATGGCATCTTCTGCAGCACGAGACAAAAGAATCCTTGGTGCTGTACTATTTGTGTTGACAATTGTGGTAATAGCTGTGATAGCCTGGGTAGTAGAACTTGTGGTACCTGTGCGAGAACATTTGCTGCCGACTACCCCGGCTCCATCTGAACATTTTCATTTCACCTTACCATATCATGAAGAACGGCACCGACAGACTTACTTGAACAATAGCTTCATTCAAATCTTGCATCACACCCACAATATGACGAACACTTCTAACTGTTGGGTATGTGGGATGTTGCCTGGACATCAAAAGAAAGGAGGCACACCGCTTATCCCACTCCCGTTTTCCCACAATGGGTCTTGCAATGCCTGGTACACTCTCCTGTTCACTTTGCACTGGCCAACTAAAGGGGGGCTACTCTTCCGTTTAAATAAAATATGTTTCAATGATCGGGACGGCTATCCACAAGCTGAGGGTACTAGGTTCGAATGGGAAGAGTACCGCCCCGATAATGTATCTGCACCTCGACTTTACAGCAATCAACTAAATATTAACATGTCCAATTCTCATGTTATTAATGTCATTGATACAAAGGCTGATCTCCGTATATGTAATAAAGGTACAATCCCAGTTGGCAGAAGTGAATGTAACACCACACTTACCTTTGATAGCCCGAATGGCATTTCATTTGTAGCCTCCCGAAATACATACTTCATATGTGGCAATAAAGGTTATCATCGTCTCCCGTTAGGATGGTTAGGAACATGCTACATCTCTTTTGTATTGCCCCCTGTATTCATTGCCCCGCCAATGTATCATAATGATTATGTTTTGTACCACGAATTGTAACGCTTCAGAACCGGATGGTTCTAGATGTAGTTCCAGCCGATCGAGGGGGGGGCATGCCGCATTATCGGAAGTAGTTGCTGTGTTTACGTGCCAGACAATTCACCATCTGTATATGACGCCATATCAAAATTACATAAAATTGCTGCTGAATTACATCCGGATAATGGTACATGGACCTTTTCGGGGTGGTTCTGGTCAATGCTTAGCACATGGGGTTGGAAGCTACTGACGATCTTATGTATAATAATTGGGGTATTATTCTTCTTATGTTTATGTATACAATGTGGCCCTGCATTATGTTCTATGTGTTTATCAGCTTGTATTCCATCTAGGCGAGCTTTTGCCCAAAATGAATTAATGCTTCATAAAGAAGTGGCCCAGATTATGTCCATTGATATAGAAGATGAGTATCCTGATTATGTCCATTATGAGGTAGCTTCAGCTAAATGCTAAAAGGGTCGTCTGTCGTAATTTGACAATGACTGGGTTAGCGTTAAGCTTTGCTACACGTTATTTCCCTTATCTTGGCCTTACTTGTAAACGCCATTTTGTATGTTACGGCGGCCATTTTAGAGAATGATTCGCCTCGTGGTCAGCGTGCCCTTTAGTCCTTTGTCCGTACCACTGACCACTTGAGTTTGCCCAGCAACAGGCTATTTTTAGTAAATGTCAAGCCCGCACATGCGCAGTTCCGATTGACCAGTCATCACTTAGGAATGTTCCGCCAAACTGACCAGTGGTGTTGTAACCCCTCCCATGAGTTGGCTGTGTTCCAAAAATGACCATATATGCACTTAAAACTCTGTAACCATGTACTGCCCACCTTTTAATGTTTGTAAAACTGTATAAAAGAAGGACTTACACCGATGTTCGGTGTGATACGTCTTGCATTGCCGAAGGGTGCTGTAGGAATGTACCACCACCCCATGGGGTCTTAATAAACTTGTCTTTTACATTTTCTAGTTTCCGTGCCAACAGTTCTTATGGTGTAGAGGGTATTCTGTGGAGTATGTAGGCCTGGAGAACTCGATACCACAACCATGCAATGTCTGCTATCATTTGACAACAATATTGAGGTTATATACCTACCTGCACTTTAGCAGCATGGTGTCACATTTTGGAAGAGAAAGAGAGAGCCCTATTTAAAGAAAAACACTTGCCTTACACTAGTTTTATTTATGAACATCCAAGGACCCACCTACATTAACCACTGCCTAACTTCAACCTAACAACCAGAATACTGCACTCTGCCTTCCTTTCACTTGTCTATACTCCACATATCTACTGAAGCAGAAGTGAAGGATACTCCTTTTTCACATTGCAGAAAATACCTGGAAATGCCTCCCCACACACCTCTGGATCATCACCTCACTTCAGGAATTCCTAATGGCCCTCAGTACCTGGCTGTTGGAATAGGCTTCTGGAGCCTGGATACCCTATTGAGTGATTAGCTGTACTTTATACATCTTGATTGATTGATTGATTGATTGATTGATTGATTGATTTGCACAGTGCTGCATTTCCCTTTTTGATTACTTCTGGGCACTATTCTGAAGCTGTGCTTGTATGTGCTGTGAAGAAGATGTTTGGTATGCTGCAAAGAATTCAGATCCAAGGAGCGTGGGCAGATGCTGATCATTGATATAACAAGCACATATGGTTAGAGAAGGCTGCACTGGCTCTCTACTGTCAACAGGCTAAGTAGAGTACAGTGAATGCGGTTTCCATAAAATTGCAGGATGGCCCAGAGCACTGAAACCACGGCTCTGCTGCATGAGGGAGACAAATCCTAAAGATAGTCTCATAAAGGTTTTTTTCTGGTTTCAGGTTGTTATTATTATTATTATTATTATTTGAGTCTTGTAAGGCGCCTGAATCACCCCCTGAAGGGTATCTCTGCGCTGCAGGAGTGCTAGGAGTGGCAAGGAAGGGATCAGAAAATGTCAGTTTTCAAAAGCTTACAAAATCAAAGATAGTCGACACAATTTCGGAAGGGGCTGGAAAGTGAGTTCCACAGAGATGGGGCCAGATGGTAAAAAGATTTCCCCCCGATACGGGATTTCTTAATACGAGGCACCAAGAGGAGAGATTTAGAGTGTAGAGTTCTGGAAGGAAGATAGCGGTTGAGTCAATCTGCTAAATATCTAGGGCCATTGCCATGAATTGCTCTATGTACTATGCAGGAGATCTTGAATTCAATAAGCTTACATAGGAGCAGCCAATGTAGATTTTGAAGAAGTGGCAAAGAGGCGGTCCTATCAGGAGAGTTGGAGATTAAGTGGGCTGCAATGTTTTGGATCCACCTGAAGTCTGTTCAGAGAGGACTCATTGGGCGAATGCAGTAGGGCATTACAATAGTCTAAACAGCTAATTACCAGTGGTTGAAGTAGGGTTTTCTGAACAGTCATGGGTAGAAGCGGAAAGATTCTTCTCAGGAGGCTCAAGGCATGGAAGCAGGTTTCCACAATGGCCATATCTTGATCTTTTATGGTCAATTTCTGGTCTATCGCGCACACACACCTTGGTTTTTTATCACTGTTTTTGAGGCTGGGCATAGACCGGATTCACGTTCTACGGCCCACTGGAGGGTTGGTAAAATAGTTTAATTAGCCAGCTGGCCGTTGACGGGAACCCACTGGAGGGAAGAATTAACGCAGCACACTACAAATCCCAGGATGCTGAAAGTAAGAAACACACCTATGAGGCCCACCAGAGGGCAATAAAAGAATTAGACAAATGTGGTGCAAGTACATGCTGTGGAGCCCCGTAACTGTCAGGCTTTCCCTCGGATGAAGGAGCCGCAGGTCCAAAATGCGTCAGGGTTTCTGAATTGTTTGGAAGGTGGAAGCCGTTTTTGAAATAAAGAGTTCTGGGAACTGTCTTTCTGTGGAGTGGCGTCTTCAAGCTTCAGGGCAACTTTGAATGAACTAACCACACGGCAGGCTGGCCGTGGAAGATTGCACCGCCTATGAATTCAGGTCTGCAGAGTTCAAATGACTTGAATTCCTACTTGCAGCACAAAGGATTTATAAAGCACAGACCGGGTTTACGCTCTGAGGCCCACTGGAGGGTTGGAAAAATAGTTTAATTAGCCAACTGGCAGTCGACGGGAAGCCACTGGAGGGAATAATTAATGCAGTGCACTACAAATCCCAGGATGCTGAAAGTAAGACACTCACCTATGAGGCCCACTAGAGGGCAATAAAAGAATTAGACAAATGTGGTGCGAGTGCATGCTGCGGAGCCCCATGACTGTCAGGCTTTCCCTCGGATGAAGGAGCAGCAGCTCCGAAAGACGTCAGGGATTCTGAATTGCTTGGAAGGTGAAAGCTGGTTTTGAAATAAAGATATATATATGTGAACAATGGCCCAAAAGCATTTGAGAACGCACTCCCAGTCGGTGAAATCTTACGACTTATTAAAAGGGCACCAGCAGCTTCAGTTCGATTTTTGGATCCATTTCTTTTTTCTCTTCCCTATTTGGATCCATTTCTTGGTTCTTTGTTCTTTTCCTGACGCGTTTCGAGGCTTCCGCCTCTTAATCATAGGAAACATGGGAACTGCACGGAAAGACTCTTGATGCTTTGATTATTTGCATGCTTTTGAACCCTCAGTTGGCGGTGTCATTAGTCTTGCATGTCTGGACTTGTAGTTCATTCAAGCCAATTATTTTATCTTATAGTAAGTTCCGTCTTATTCCCAAAGATTGCAGTGTATTCTTTACCCCTCGTGGGCCCTCAGAGTGAGTTGCAGGTAATTAAAGTCCCATCTCCTGGGCTGAAAACAGAGATGATGTCATTTGAGATGTCATCAGTGATGTCATGAGTGATGTCACTGACCATGTCATGAGTGATGTAATATGTGACATCATCAGTAGTGCATTGCGGGCGCGCGAGTTATAGTTAGCTGAACTAACTATAACAGTGGAATTTCAATGGTTTTTTATAAGAGAAATGTCCAGCTAACTATAACATAGGTGAAACCTACGTTTTTTTCAGTGAATTTCAAAGGTTTTTTAAATGCTAAGTCCTAACTATAACGTGCCAGAAACCTATGGTTTTTTCATTGAATTTCCAAAGTTTTTTAAATGCTAATTCCTAACTATAACATGCCTGAAACCTATAGTTTTTTCAGTGAATTTCGAAGGTTTTGTAAATGATAATTTTAAAATGTACTAATTATTATATTTCTTTTTATAGTTATTTCCTATATTTGTATTATAAATACTTATATTTATTTTAATTTTAAAGTCACATTTCATATTTTTAATGTAAAATAATAACAAAAGTAAATTAAAAAAGAATACACTACTAGTGAAACTGCCTAGGTGAATTTGTAAGTGTTTGTTAGAGGCAGATTTACAACACCCTTGTTCCTATTTTACACCGCCGTTGCATCACTTTTCTGATGAAGCAGTGGTGCAAAAGATGCGCCATGGTATGTGGTATTTAGAATGTGACGTATCTGGAAGGTGCGTCACATTGTAAATCCCAGTACCAGAAAGAGACATTCCTACATAGGGGGGTGGGCGTTCCGGCACAGGAACACCTCCTAAAAGTGCATGACTGAAATCTACAAGATTTCACTTTGTCACTTTTGGGCTCATGCTGTGTCAAAACCTTACACTACCTTGAAGCAGGTCTAAGGATTGACACAGCAGTCTGAGAATAGGGCTCCCAGAGCATTGCTGGAGATGTTTTTTTGCACTTGCAACATAACTCAAATAATGCACCATCTTTACAGCACCGATACATCACAAAGATGTGCCATTTTTGTCCCATGGTTCACCACATTGTATATACGGCGCATCCATGGTGGTGGTGTCACGTAGCACAATAACTGACATATTCCTGGGGATATGCCAGTTATTGTATATCTGCCCATTAGTGTTTTAATGTAGTGATAGGATTACTACATACAGATAAATGAGTCACTACAAAACTAAAACAACAGTGACAGAGTGTTTTCTTGAAGTGTAATGATACAAACTAGTAAATTGAACGTATAAAACACAAATTTGCAAGTACATAGAAGACTGCCTACATCGTCTATAAGGGTTTTGAAGCAGTCTATGCCCTAAGGCCTATTTTAATGCATGAGTACTTAGATAGTAAGTTGATGATTACAGGACTGCAAGGAAAGAACCTGATTGAATTTATAACAGCCTCATTTGTACCACAGTATATAGATAAACACATACTGCTGAATAGCTCACTACAATATTGAAACAGTAGTGTGAGAATGTTTGCTAGAAGTATTAGGATACATATTGAGGAATTGAACGTATAAAACATAAGTTTGCTGGTGCATAGAACAGTGCATGCACAGTCTATAAAGGTTTGAAACAGACTATGCACTCAGGCTCTTTTAATCCATTAGCATCTAAATACTGACTAGATCATTACACTTCTTCAAAAAAAGTTCCTCACTAAATTTATTACAGCTTCAGTTTTACCATGGCACAATGAAAAAGAACATAAGGCTGACTGGGTCACTACAATACTAAAACAGCAGTGTCACAGTGTTTGCAGGAAGTCTAAGGTTACAGACTGGGCAATAGAAAGCATAGAACACAAGTTTGCAGCTGCATACAAGACTGCATGTATACTCCATTCGGATGTTAAGCAATCCATACCCTCAAACCCACTTTGCACATTTTAAATCAATACAAACATTTAAAGAATATATAACTGAATCTATAACTGCTTCACTTTTAGTACAATAAATACATTATTAGATAGTGCTCAAACTTTTATTATTTTTCAACAATAAATGTATTCTGATAAAACATCTCATAATTTAACAGACATTCCAATGCAACTTCATCAGATATGTCATTTAGATCATTTTCCTCATCAGTAGGTTCTGATTTAATTTGTACTAAAATGTCAACATAATTTAAAACTTACAGAAAATCTCCATCAAAGCTTTCGTCTTCAAAATCACAATTCATGTCTGCAGCTCTAATTTCCCCTTCTTCACTCTCATTGCCTGTGACAGATACAATTAGTTCCTCAATTATACTCAAAGTAATATCTCCTGAGTATGAGGCTGTTCACTTTCCATAATTTTCCCTTTATGTTCTTGCTCCTTGTATAAATATGTAAACAGTTAATTTTAACACTTTTCGTAATATATAATACAGAACTACTGTTTTCACCTATTTTGTGCTACAAAAAATACTGTATACATACTATTATCTAATAACATTTATCAGTAGAATTTTAGCCCTTTGCAAAATTATACAACTATAATTACGTAACATTCATTAACCTAGGCCTCTCAGATTATTGTCTAATTTTTATGTTATTAATTTGCTCGTGTTCTTCTACTAACTTTTCTTTATGCAGTTGCTCGTTATCTATTCTGTCAATGCTTCAATATCTTGTTTTTCATTAATGTTCCTTCTTAATTCAAAAGTATTTCTACTATTCCTAACTCAATGTGTTCTTTTCCCTTAAGACCTTCCTTAAGTTAGAGAAAATACATCGACTGAGTACATTCAATATGGAAAGGGGCGACCAATCGGTCCCCCCGAACGTATGGCGGAGTACCACGATCCCCCCGGGAAGCCATCTTGGGCGGGAGGCGAGTCTCGGCTGGTATGCCCGAAGCGGCGTAGCCGGGGCGCGCCTTTTCCCGCCCTCGAGTGGGTTGGCCTAGACACTAACGCGGCTGGCCACGCCCTTGGGGCAGGCAGGGGCGGGTTTACGCCCGCCCTGAAGACGGATAAAAGGAGAAACAAGACCAGAAGGCATCCTCTTGTTCCTGTGCTCTGAAGCTGCACCTCCTCGCTGCACGTGAGCTCGAGACGGAACGAAGAGCCAATTTTGAGCGTTGTAATTCTCTTGTTTGTTTTCTAGATAATCTGTTGGAGAATGCCAAAGAAGGCGGGAAAGCGGATGACTACCGACCAGATGCTGCGTGTTCTCATGAAGGAGGTGACCGACCTGAAGAAGCGAATGGATAAAAATGAGGAAGGGGGCCCGAAACGTCCTTTGGAGGGAACGGCCCCGGGAGGAAAAGGCAAGAGGCCCAGGAGGGGAGCAGCTGGGGGAGATACCCCGGGTCCCAGTGTCCCGCTCGAAGCACCCACTCCCGTGCCGGAGGAAGGGAATCCGATTCCCGTTGTGGTCACCCCCGTGTCCGGGGAAGATATGCCGCCCGAGCTGGCAGCACAATTAGCAGCGTGGTTGGGTAAAGGTAGCGAGGGCGCCACGGCTGGCGACGCGCAGGTGTTGATGAAGCGACTGCGTGAAACTCGGGAAGCAGCGAAGGTATCCACGCCGGCTGCGGCCGTAGAGAAGCCACAGGGGACGGTTTTAGTCGCAGAGACAGCGTCCGGTTCAGGTAAGCGGCCATTACCGATTGCGAGGGAAGAGTCGGCACCCTCTCGAAGGGAGAGGTTGGGTCAGCATGTTCCTTTAGCTATTAAAGAAAAGATATGGGCAGGGGAATATGTAAACATCTTCTCGTTGCTTACTGATCATTATGAGATGGAGCATGTTAAAAGTCAGAAGGACCTCATGCATCCGAGTGTTTGGCGCGCAAAGATGGCCGCCTTTAAGGTTAATGAAAATATTGGCAATTGGGGCAAGGCGTGGGGGATTTTCACATCAATCTTGGGAGAACGGAGGCCCGAATTGCTACCCGAATTGCCGAGTTATCAGTCACGGATCATGGGGTATTCGGTATCACACGAGGGTAATCATTGGTTTTGCTATGATAATCTTTTCAGAAAAGCGAAAGAACATGATAAAAACTTAACGTGGGATTGTTATGATTCTGTGTCCTGGTCCAAAATGAAGGATACTGGTATGTTGAAAGTGCCATTAGTAGGGAGTAACGTGGGCGAATCCTCCCGTCAGTATGCGGGGACGCCCTTTCGATCAAGTACGGGTACCGACAATCACTCGAGGCCTACCGGTAATGCAGGTAAAAAAGGGGTTTGTTGGAACTTTAACAGGGGTAAATGTACTAGGCCCCACGGATCGTGCAAATTTAGACACGAATGTAGTGGGTGTGGGCAATCATCCCATCCTGAGTCCACGTGCAGAGCCAAAACGGGTGATAACGGGGGTAGAGGAGGTGCCAAACAGGTCTAACATAGTCCGAGGGGCGCCTTTACCTACCCCGATTGATACCTTGGCAATGATTCCCTGGCTCAGTGAATACCCGGATCGTACTTCTGCTGGGGTGTTGCGGAACGGGTTTTCATATGGTTTCCGCATCCCAGTAGGGGACTTTCAGGGTGTGGAAAAATGCAAAAATCAGATATCGGTCTTGCAGCATACGACCGTGGTACAGGAAAAGATCCGGAAGGAGGTTACTCGAGGTCGAGTCGCCGGTCCGTTTAGTGTACCCCCGGTGGCTAACTTTGTTTGTTCGCCGTTAGGAGTGGTCCCCAAGAAGGACCCGGGTGAGTTTCGGCTGATACATAATTTGTCAGCCCCACGTGGTCTTTCCGTAAACGAAGCAATAGACCCGGAAATGTGTTCGGTACGGTACGCATCTTTCGATGAGGCCGTGGCCATTTTGAATCGCCTGGGGCCCGGGGCGCTGATGGCAAAATCTGATATCGAGTCAGCGTTCCGGTTGCTCCCGGTACATCCAGACGATCAGCGTCTACTGGGTTTCATGTTTCAGGGTCAGTTTTACATGGATAGGTGTATGCCGATGGGATGCTCTATTTCTTGTGCCTATTTCGAGAAATTCAGTAGTTTCCTACAATGGGTCTTTACTAAGAAGACGGGTTTCCAACATGTGATGCATTATCTCGATGATTTTTTGTTCCTGGGGGCAGCCGGGGATCCGGAATGTGGGCAAGCTTTGGCTGCATTTTGTGTTTTAATGAATCAGTTTGGCGTGCCATTGGCACCAGGTAAGACGGTGGGTCCTTCGACTTGCCTCGAGTTTCTGGGGATCGAGTTAGACTCCGGAGAAGGTTGTTTCCGTTTACCAGGTGATAAAGTGTTAAAGTTCAGGGCATCCCTGCAAATGTGTATGAGTGAAGCTAAGGTTAAGCTGCATCAATTACAGCAGTTAGTGGGGCAGTTGAATTTTGCCCTAAGAGTTATACCAATGGCCCGCCCCTTTTCCCGTTCGATCGCTCAAGCCATGGTCGGACTGAAAGAGGGCCATCATCGCACAAGGCTCTCGGCCGAGGTCCGCCAGGACATGCGCATTTGGTTGGCATTTCTGGCGGATTTCAATGGTCGAGTCGTCTGGAACAAACCGGCCGTGTCCTCTGAGGAACTGGGGCTATGGACAGATTCGGCAGGGAGTATAGGTTTTGGTGCCATTTTCGGTACTCAATGGTCTGCACAAAAATGGCCGGCATGGTGGCGAGACAGTGGGCTGACAAGTAACATTGCCTTCCTGGAACTCTTCCCCATCTTGGTGGCCCTGAGAACGTGGCCTGAAGGGTTCAGAGATCACTCTGTAGTATTCTGGTCTGACAATATGACCGTAGTTGAGTGTATCAATAGCCAGGCAGCACGATGCAAATGGATTTTGAGACTGCTCAAGGAAATTGTATTATTATGTATGCAATTGAATGTGCTTTTCAAAGCAAGACACGTCCCGGGGATAATGAACCAGGCGGCTGATGCCCTTTCTCGTCTTCGTATGCAGGCTTTCTGGGGTTTTCTTCCCACAGCGGACCCGGAGCCAGCACCCTTTCCCGAAGCTCTCTGGTCTCTCGGTGCCCCGAACTTCGTAACCTCGTGGGAGAGAGTTTAGCACCCAGGACGAGGAAGGCATATGAAGGGGCGTTCCTTTCCTATTTAGCCTTCTTGGGGACTGCTAGGAATGAGCTTTGGGGGCAAGAGGAATGGGTAGTGAACTTTCTGATGTTTTTACATCGGGCGGGAAAATCGGTGGCCACGGCCCAGAGGCATCGGGCTGCCATTTCCTTTGTTGCTAGGGCTCATGGGATACAGGACCCGACAGCGTCTTTCACTGTGCAAAAAGCGCTACGAGGGTGGCAACGCCTTGAGGGTCGCAGAGTAGACGAGAGGCGCCCGATAGGTTTGGACAGGTTGGCCCAGTTATTATCCAGACTCCCTACAACATGTTCATCTCACTTTGAGACAGTGTTATTCCGAGCCGCTTTTACGCTGGCATTTCATGGAGCTATGCGGGAAAGCGAATTAGTGGCAAGGAACAAGCAGGATGTTACTGGAGGGTTGTGCGCAGAGCACGTTCAAATCAGAGGGGAGACGATGACTGTCTCGTTTGTAAGGTCCAAGACCGATCAAAGCGGGATGGGCGACTGCATAATTATACACAGGATTCCCGGGTCGTCCATGTGCCCAGTGAAGTGTTTAGAGGATTATTTGACACGAAGGGTGGCATCATGGGGGGGGACCTTGTTGAGACACGCGGACGCCACCCCACTGACAAGGTTTCAGTTTCAGCGGGTGCTTGCGATGTCAATTACAGCTGCGGGCTTGAACCCGGGCGAGTTTGGGACCCATTCCTTTCGGATAGGGGCTGCTACAGAGGCTACAGCCAGGGGTCTGAATGTAGAACAAGTCAAACGTGTGGGGCGTTGGTCCTCCAATTGTTATAAAAGGTATGTGCGTTTGCACATGTTGTGAAGCTGTAATGATGTACTCACGCTTCTTGTTTTTGTTTGGTTTTCAGTTACGCAAGCCTACGAGGCGGGGCGGACTATGCAGTCGACCCAACACCGGGACAGCGGTCAGACATCACCGGCTGTGAAAAAGGAGGTGTGGGTCGTGGGCCACTCATACGTGAGGCGTGCCGCGGACGTATTCGAAGCAGGTGACATGGTGCACATGGCTGGGGAATATGGGTACAGTGTGTCCTTCTACGGAAAGGGATGTCTCTGTATTGACCAGTTTAAATCATTTTTTCGAGGGTTTGCTAGGGCGGACGAGGTCACCGCCGTCTGTAGTCATAGTACATCTTGGGGGCAATGATTTGGTCACCACTGGTAGACGACTTCTCCTGGAGGCGATGCTTTCCACTGTAAGTTGGTTAGCGAGGAGAGTTCCGGGGTGCACAATTGCGTGGTCCCATATGATCCCACGAAAAGTGTGGCGGGGGGCTATTTCTGTTTCTGCTTTAAATCACTCGGTGAGAAAAATTAATAACAAAGTGAGCAGGTTGTTCCGGTCCAATGCACTGCATTCTATTTCGCATGGGTGTATTAATAATGACAGTATGTATTTGGGGGACGGGGTTCATTTGTCTCGGGTGGGGAATGAATTACTCATAGGAGACTTCATAGCTTGGCTAAAGATGTTGAAACATGACCTTTAGATAGGAGTTTGGTGGGGGGTCCGGATAGCCGGTCAACTATCCGGACCTGTGGCGGTAAGGTCATGATCGGTGAGCACTAATTGGAAGATCCCTATGAGTGGGCGTTACCCATTACGGATGGGGGCGCTCGGGGGAGGTGGCCATTGGCCCCTCAACGGGGAGGCGGTCCCTTCTAAGGATGGGTCGCCGAAAGGAAAGGGAAGGCGGTCAAGGCCCCTTCATGGGTAGGAGGGGTTACAGCCCCCTCCTGGGGAATTTCCCGGGGCCAGGACGTCTGCGACGGCAGATGTGGTAAGTTGTGTGGGGTGTGGGGGGGGGTCTACGCTACCTTCTAGATACCTCACACGAGCCTCGTACGACCTTTAAGTGGCGTCGAGTTTTACTGGGGCCCCCGTCAAGACAAGGGAAATTGGTATTTGCACTGGAGGTATGCCTCCGTGCCGCCCCTCACAAGGGAGGGGGATATGTCTGGGTTAGGGATCTTGACACCGGTTACGACCTTGCCGTTGGCCCTTAAACGTTAGGATGTACAATTTCAAAAGTTCAAGTAAATGTTTTGTAGGATGTTAGTTCGGCTAGGAGAACCTTTGTATTAGAGGATATGTTAAGGTTAGCCAAACATCGCAATGTGGTAATGAAATTGTACATATTATGAAACTGTTGATTTAATGTTTTAATTTTGTTTCATATTTTAATAAATACGGCCGGGAAGGGTAACTCCCTTCCCGACTTCCAAAAGTTCAAGAACGGTTTCCGGTTTCCCATCCTTGGGGAGTGTGTTGAGAGGGGGTGGCGGGTATCTCAGCCATATGGAAAGGGGCGACCAATCGGTCCCCCCGAACGTATGGCGGAGTACCACGATCCCCCCGGGAAGCCATCTTGGGCGGGAGGCGAGTCTCGGCTGGTATGCCCGAAGCGGCGTAGCCGGGGCGCGCCTTTTCCCGCCCTCGAGTGGGTTGGCCTAGACACTAACGCGGCTGGCCACGCCCTTGGGGCAGGCAGGGGCGGGTTTACGCCCACCCTGAAGACGGATAAAAGGAGAAACAAGACCAGAAGGCATCCTCTTGTTCCTGTGCTCTGAAGCTGCACCTCCTCGCTGCACGTGAGCTCGAGACGGAACGAAGAGCCAATTTTGACCCACCCACCAGCCCCTGAAGACAGCGAGTGGTTTTAATAAAGTTTGATGGAGAACTGTGAATTTAGTTTACAGGTTGTGATATTATCGTGAAGATTTTGAGTATGCAATAAAGAATGGTCGATTTATGTTATGTTTTGCAAATAAAGTGATTCTGCTTTAGAGTTCATCAGTACGCATGGGTTTGAATAAAGTTGTTGATACTACTGTTGGTTAGATATAGTCATTTAGTATTTAGTTAGCATTGTCGTATTTATTTTGGTCGGGCGGTAAGGTCATGATCGGTGAGCACTAATTGGAAGATCCCTATGAGTGGGCGTTACCCATTACGGATGGGGGCGCTCGGGGGAGGTGGCCATTGGCCCCTCAATGGGGAGGCGGTCCCTTCTAAGGATGGGTCGCCGAAAGGAAAGGGAAGGCGGTCAAGGCCCCTTCATGGGTAGGAGGGGTTACAGCCCCCTCCTGGGGAATTTCCCGGGGCCAGGACGTCTGCGACGGCAGATGTGGTAAGTTGTGTGGGGTGTGGGGGGGGGTCTACGCTACCTTCTAGATACCTCACACGAGCCTCGTACGACCTTTAAGTGGCGTCGAGTTTTACTGGGGCCCCCGTCAAGACAAGGGAAATTGGTATTTGCACTGGAGGTATGCCTCCGTGCCGCCCCTCACAAGGGAGGGGGATATGTCTGGGTTAGGGATCTTGACACCGGTTACGACCTTGCCGTTGGCCCTTAAACGTTAGGATGTACAATTTCAAAAGTTCAAGTAAATGTTTTGTAGGATGTTAGTTCGGCTAGGAGAACCTTTGTATTAGAGGATATGTTAAGGTTAGCCAAACATCGCAATGTGGTAATGAAATTGTACATATTATGAAACTGTTGATTTAATGTTTTAATTTTGTTTCATATTTTAATAAATACGGCCGGGAAGGGTAACTCCCTTCCCGACTTCCAAAAGTTCAAGAACGGTTTCCGGTTTCCCATCCTTGGGGAGTGTGTTGAGAGGGGGTGGCGGGTATCTCAGCCATATTGTCTATAATGTAAGGTAAGTTTATTTACTCACTAACTTGTCAAACAACGTTCTTTAACTCTCACAGAAATATTTCCAATTTCTCTTCAGGAATGTCTAAGGACCAATTGAAAATGGGTCTGAACTCTGGAACGTCTTAGGTGAAATGTGCATTGGTTAGTGGGCGCGCGCCTCACCAACGATTCCCCACAACTCTGTGGTAAATGACTAGATCGCAACCGCGTCTTTCAGCCGTGGCCCGTGCAGGGACTTGCGATGGGGCAGGCAGGACAGGCGTGGGAGGGGCAGGGTGAGGGGTGATAAACAATGGAATCTGCATAATTGCAGGTAAGTAAACAATTACATGAATAAAACGAATTTTGGGCCATATTGTCAACAAAACGCAATATCAACAAAAGGCAACACGATATCCCTGCTTTTATCAGCAGGAAAGTGCTGATAAAGCAGCGATAATCCATCTCGTTTTGTTGATAATATGACCCGAAATGCACGCTAATGGCTTCGTGGTGACGATCACGCGTGGTTAAGGGGTCGTACATGCATGTTTAGGCTCTAGTTTTTTTTTAAAGAAATTAAGAAAAATCGCAGCGTACGCGTACAGAAATATGTACAATTCCGAGCAGGAGCTGCATGCTGATTCGCTGTCAATACCCCAAACCAGGAATTGTTGCAAGCCATCCTATTTGTCACGGAAGCCGAGTCACAAGGAAACAGTAAAACAAAGTTGACAAATAAGGAAAGGGGGCACGAGGTGGTAGATTTATTGTACGCGTACTGACAATGTACAGCTGTAATGTTGAAAGTTGTCACGTAAGCGTACGAAAGCAAGAAAACTAAAAATAATTTTAGATATTTATGAAGTGTATTTGTTTATGTGTTGTGTGGCTCTAAAAAGAGCCGTTATGTTTATTGCGAGATGTTAGTACCTACAAGTAAGTACTGATGCAGAGTCTTAAGTTTATGAGGAACACCCTGTTCCCCTCATCTGTAAAATGTACACCATCTCTCCTAAAGATGCCATGCATATTGAAACGCAGATTAATGTTGTGAATGCACCCCATTCGGTAGTCTCGGAGAAAGGCAGAAACAGATTTATTCACATGTTTCCTAGCTTTTTCAAACTGTGGACAATAGTGGTTGGACCGCTTCCATCTCTGCCTTTGGCATATATTAGAATATACAAAGACATTTTTCGGGAACAGTGTCATCAATTGGGCAAAGGTGTCCTTCATGAGCATTTCCAGAGCTACCCCAGTGAAAGTGCCTAGGTCATTGCCACCACAGTGCACAAATATGAGGTCAGGGAGTTGGAGATGCATAAAGGATTTCACCAATGGCATCAATTGGTACAACTTTAATCCTCTCTGTCCAATCCATTTAATGTCTACATTTGGTAAACCTAGGTCCTTGTGAATTCTTTTCTGTTGTGCGTACCTTTGACTCCAGAAAATATAGCTGTGTCCCACAATCCACACTGTAAGCATTTTGAAGAGAGGTAAGATTTTTCTAAAATGGTGGACAACATGCAGTTTTCAAAAAAAGAAAGGAAATCATTGGTCGTTTGACAACATTTTATCAAAAACTAGGTTCCATGTTTCTGTTTTTTAAAAGCCTTATTTTCATTGGTTAAGAAAAAGTGATAAAAACTGAACGTTACATACGGTAAGCTGGTATATTCTCCAGTCAAGCACACTTGCTGTTTTAATTTTAACAATGTATGAGAAACTTTTCAACTCTGTGCTGAGTTA
Organism: Lissotriton vulgaris; assembly: GCF_964263255.1. Classification (NCBI taxonomy): domain Eukaryota; kingdom Metazoa; phylum Chordata; class Amphibia; order Caudata; family Salamandridae; genus Lissotriton; species Lissotriton vulgaris. The sequence goes on from NC_141693.1 coordinate 1,354,447,824, forward strand.
GGTGTTCCCTGAAGTGTTTCTATGGTGACCGGAAGATTCTGGAATGGGGGAAGGGTTGAAAGTTCTATTAGTTCGAAAGCTTTGGAATGTTAAACCAATAGAAATGTGTGTTTTCTTTTTAATTAATGTGAACAGGATTTTAATTGGTTATTTATTTGTATGTATGCGTAAAATGAGAGGGAAAATGTTTAATTTGACGGTTGTGCTGCAAACACTGTACTCTAGAGATTTTGTAGAAGGATACCCACTGTGTGAGTGGTATTCTTGTTAATCTAGAATTCAATTTGAAAGGTGAGTTGAAAAGTTGTATGGTAGTGCGTCTGTGCGGTGTATCTTTGTACATTAACGAATTATGGGGTATATTATCAAATCTCGGCGATACAATTATCCCCACTTTATCGGCAGGAAACTGCAGATAAAGTGTTGATAATGTTATCGCCTGTATTGATGATATGCTCCTCTATTCATCCGTTGTTAAACGTTTTATAGTAGTAAATGTGTTTTGCTATAATGCATGCTGTTATGTTTCTTCTTTAATATAATTTTGTGCCTCTGTACATTAGGGATTATGGGCCATATTATCAATAAAGTACGATACATTATCGCCGCTTTTATCGACAGGAAACTGCCGGCAAACCAGTGATAATGCTCTCGATAATATATCCTTATGAATTCCAATAGAAACCCAGGTTATGGTGTTAACCTGGGCTTCTGTGAAAATTCACAAGGATATAATAGCGAGACCAATATCGCCGCTTTAGTGGCAGTTTCCTGACGGTAAAAGCAGCAATAATGTATCGCCCGTTACTGATAATATGGCACTGACGGGCATATTATTAAGGACTAGTGCTAAAACTATCGACGTTTTATGGACAGAAAACTGCAGATAAAACGGCGAAAATGGGCTTAATAATAGCTTTTTGTAAATTGCTATAGAAGCCCAAGTTCTAGTGTTAACCTGGGCTGGTATCGGAATTCTCAAGAGCATACAATCAAGCTTATTATCGTCGCTTTATCTGCATTTTCCTGCTGATAAAACTGACAATAATCTATTGACTTTTGTTCATAATATGTCCCGAAATTCATTTTATTAATTTAATTGTTTACTTACCTGCAATGATCCAAGGGGCATATTACCAAGGGGGGCGATAGCCAATGATCACCGATTTAGCGTCTGTTTTTGGCCGCTAAGCGGCGATAATTCTATTGCCCTATTAGCAACCTGTTGCTAACTGATGTTAGAGACAGCTTTTAGACGATAGCCAGCAGTTTGGGACCAGCTTTGCATGTCAACAATGTTTATCGCTAATGACGTGCAAAGTGGGCATACCCAACCCTTTAGCGACTGAAAGCAGTCGCTAACGTCGCTATCGCCTATTAGCAAGGCAGTCGTAGCATTGGAAATATTCGTGCTAAGCGCGAATATCTCCAAATACTAACACCTGCCCAGACCAGTTCTTAGCCATTTCATCCAATGGGAGGTGGATAACATAGCTAAGACCATTTTGTCTCTAATGCGTGAATATTGCTGTATTCTCAACGATATTCACGCATTTCGCCACTATCGATGGATATTTTAGCACAATGGAGAAAAACGTTGCTAATAGCATGTTTTCTCCGCTAACATATCCAGCGATAGGCAGCAATAAAAAAATTGTCCCTAACCTTATTTAGCGATAAATATGGCTACTTGTTGGTAATATGCCCCCAGATTCCGTTCTTTATCACTCCTCACCCTGCCCCTCCTCCGCCCTGCCTGCCTGCCCCATCGCAACCCCCTCCACGGGCCGCGGCTGTTTCTATATTCCGTTATGTTGTACTGTCTAATGATACTCTCATTTTTTATTAAATTTTCCTTGCTTCATACTCCTTGTTCTTTGGCTGTAAGTCCTCTTATTTTTATACTCCGAGGTTTGTCCTCATACTCCTCCCTATGTTCTTGTAAGTAATATAATAGAATATTTGATTTTTTTTGTAATGTTATATGTATTTTTTTATTATAGGTTGTCATGCCAACAAAGGACCAAAAGAGAAAGCAACAAAAGAAAAGTATGTATTTGAACAGAACTCACCAAGAAGATTTACATGAAGAGAGATGTCTTAACAAACAGAAAGAAAGTCCTGGTAAGAGCAGGAGCACTTTTTTGAGGAAAATACTAAAGACTCTGGCCCGATTCACAGAATGAACTTAAGACTCAATCCTAAACTTACTACTATTTTGGTATTCGCAGAATGCACTTACTACTTTTGGCATTCACAGAATGAACTTACTACTTTTGGTTTTCACAGAAGTTAGGATTTTGTCTTAAGTTTGTCTTAAGACAAACTGAAGACAAACTGAAGACAAAATCCTAACTTAAGTCTGTCTTAAGTCTGTCTTAAGTTTTGGGGATGCTATAGAGTTATATCAAATGAAAGAAGCAAAAGGAATTCCCATTAGTGTATGGGAAAAACGCTTGGAAGCTCGTTGTTTACCTCAGCTGTTTCCTGCAGGAAAAGGAGGACGATATGATGAACAACCTGTGCAGATTCCTGCATCTGAATACCCGACATCAAGATTATATGCAGAAGATGCAAGATTTCGACAATGTATTTCATATTTGTTTCATCTTTTGTTTGAGAGTGATTTGTCTGGACTTTCTTATACAGTAAACCACATATTGAAAACAGGTGTACATCTGCAAAATGTTTTGGCAAAGGAATTTATGGATAAAGTACAGCGGAAAGATAATGTTTTGGAAACTCAGCTGAGTAATCTGATGGCATGTCAGCGTGGTACTAATGAGTACTGGTACCATCGTCATGGAGAACTTAAATGTATGCAAAGGAACTTAGGAACTCCTACAAGGTTCCTTACTCTAAGCTGGGCTGAATATGCTTAGGATGATTTACTTCAATTTCTTCGAGAGGCAAATCCAAATATACCAAATATCGAATACAAGACACCTTGAGAATTGCCCTCTTTGGATCCTGTTAATGTATGCAGGAATTTCAATCATAGATTCAAAGCTATGATGTCTTTTATCACCAATAAAAAAAATGCTCCTCTTGGAGAGGTACTGGATTTCTTTTGGAGAAAGGAGTATCAAGTTAGAGGTGCTCCTCACATACATATGCTAATATGGATCAAAGTTGCTCCCAAATTTGGAACAGACTCAGATGTTACTGTGCTGTCTTTTATTGAAGAATATGCTACATGTGAAGTACCCAAAAGTACACAAGATAAGGACTTAAGACAACAAGTCTTACGATTCCAAAGCCATCGTTGTGGCAAATACTGTCGTTGAAAGTACAAATCTAAGGACAAATTCTACAGCAAATGCCGTTTTGCATTTCCTTGACCAGTAATATCGAAAGGAAGAGGGAACAGCTTTATGTCATCGTTGCCACATAATATCACAAGAAAGTCTCCAAAAAATACCTACAACTTAAGAAGAAATGAAGAGTCAAGATACATAAATAACTACAACCCAGTCATGTGGTCCATGTGGAATGCAAATATGGATATTCAATATGTTGCAGACAATTCCATTGCTGTTGCTCGTTATGTGACATCGTACATAACAAAGTCAGACAAGACGGAATTGAAGGATATGTGGGAAGAGATTTCCTATGAGAAGAGTCTAAGTAAGAAATTATACAGTTACAGTTTGAAGATGTTATCTCATCGAGATAACATCGCTTATCATCTGCAAGTCTATACTCCAAATCTAGAAGAATCATTTGGGTGAGTCTCGGGCTTGCTGCAACACGAAACCGAGTTCTTAAATCTGTACAGGAAAATGAATATTTAGCTGAAAAAGAGCCAGAAAGTACTGATATTGTGAAAACAAATATGTTGGATAAATATTATCCAAATAGAAGTCATCATCTTGAGAACATTTGTCTCTATGAAGTGCTGCAAAACGGAATATTACCGAAAACATTAGTAATGGTATACATGCCGTTATTGGTTCAGAAGGATGTCTGGTGAAACAAAGAAAAACGCATTTGATTAATCACCGTAAACTGAGTGGCAAAACACCTGACAAAAGGGAATTTTACTGTTTAGCTCTTTTGCAACTTTTCAAGCCATGGCGTTCAGAATTGGAATTACTTGGAGATTTTGACAGCTATGAAGATTCCTTCAATGCAACTAAAGGTACTATAGAATGTCCTGTTTTTGCTAATTATGTCAAAATGTTGAATGACGAAATTGAGCAAGAAGCTACAATTGCAGCTGAGATTGCTAGAGACAGTTCTCAAGACAGTCAAACGTCTGCTCCGTTGAGTCAGGACCCACTGGGAGAACCACTTGTTCTAAATGAAGCAGCAACTGCTATGGAAGAGGTGGAAACAGTAATGCATCAAGGTCCAGAACATCTAACAAACTTAGGAAACTTGGAACAACAACTAAATCTTCAGCAGAAAGAAATATATGAGCAAGTGAGAGAACAGATTAACCATGGATTTCTTTGTGAGAAGAAAGAGTGCTCTTGTTCATCATTTGAACCTATCTGTATGTATATGAGTGGACAAGCTGGAACAGGAAAACGTTTTTGAATTAAAGTAATCACAAGTTTTCTACAGAAAAGAACTGACTCACATTTGTCTTGTGTTGTAACTGCTCCAACTTGATTGGCGGCACACAATATTAAAGGAATTACTTTACATTGTTTATTAATGCTACCAAGAGCATGACAACAAATTACAATACCACAAGCTATCTGGAGAAGCTTCTTATGAGGTTTCAAGAGTGTTGAAGAAAATTAAGCTTCATTGATGATGTAAGCATGGTCTCAAACTTAATGCTTACCTTTGTGCATTTAAGAATGCAGCAAATTCTTAAAACAGAGTATGACGTATTATTCAGAGGAAAACACGTCATCGTTTTTGGAGATCTTCTACAACTTACTCCTGTAAAAGGACAGCCAGTCTTTAAAACACTGGTACATGAAGATACTAGAAAGCCTTTGGGGAGTATTGGCATTGTAAACATTTGGTCATATTTTCAGTATAAGAAACTTACTACAAATATGCGACAAGCAAATGATGTTGATTATGGAACTTTTCTTCAAGATATAAGAATTGGAAAATTGACCGAACATGGCAAGCAAGCTTTACGGACACAATTACTTTCCAATTTGTTTCCAAATGCAAATATTGTCCCGAGGAAAATATACATGAGAATTGCAGAAAACAAATCTGTAATCTGCTTAATGCCAACGCTGCGTGAATGTTCTATATTCAATGATGAAATGTTAAAGTTGGAAAATGAAGAAATTATAAAATTGGAAGCAATTGATAAAATAGAACATGAAGGAATCAGTATTATTTTGAGTGAAAACTTGAAGAGGAAATTGGATTCTTTAGAGTAATCGATAAGTAAAACTGCTGGTTTAGAAAAGAATTTGTATGCATGTGTAAATTGTAGGGTAATTAAGCGACGTAATTTGAATATGCAAAAAGGATTAGTAAATGGAGCAATGGGTAAAATAGTTGATTTTGTTAAATATGTAAACAGAGCTGGCATTGAATTTTTGAAAATCAAATTTGATTAAATTGCTGAAGTACAACAAGTTAGTCATTGTGCAGCTCGTTTTTTGCTTGTAAAAGATTTTTATGTCTGCAGAAAACAGTTTCCTGTTTGTTTGGCATATGCGTTGACCATTCATAAATCTCATGGGTTAAGTGTAGATTGTGCTTTAGTAATTATTGAAAGTACCGTGTTTAAAGAAGGTATGTCATATGTTGCTTTGTCTTTAGTCAAAACTTTAACTGGATTCTACTTGATTGATTTTAATGAGACAAAAGTTTCTGCAGATACAAACTGTGTGAAAGAATATAATAGGTTAAGAAGAGAATATGCACCCAATTTAGGTCAATATCCAGTGATTGAAAAGCATGTGGTAAATAGAAAAAAAGACTTGAGAATATCTGTTCTGAAACTATAGAGAAAGAAAAAAAACAAGATGAAGTTGCGCCTCCAAGCAAAAAGACAAAGGACAGTGTTGAAGAGAATGTTGGTTATCAGTTTGAAAATACTTCTGGTGTCAACTGCTATGCTCATGTAGTTGTTAATGTTGTTTTTTTTCTTCAAAGTTTCCAACAGCAAATTGTAGAAAATCGGGACAAAAGATTCTGTTCATTGTTGAATTCTGTTTATGAGAAATGTACTAGTGATAAAAGTAAAATACAAAGTGTTTCCGATATTCGAAATGTTTTCGACATATGTTCTGGTTCTAGTCAATTTACACAGAATATTCAGCTAGATTGCCAGGAATTTTTAATGTTTATGCTTGGTGTACTGGAAGATGACGGTATAGATGTTGAAAACCAGTTTCGCCTTTCTTATAAATGGCATCATGACTGTCGAAATTGCTTGTTTACATGTAGCACTGACATAGACACTGAGAGATTCATATATTTGACTTTACCTGACTGTGAATCAGTGTCTTTTAACAATCTAATTTGAGAAGCAAGTCAAAACATGGAGTGTAGCCAATGTAAAGCAGAAATGTCATAAACATTAATTATACATAGTTATGGACAGTATGCTATTTTAATGCTGCAATGTTGTAGAACTGATGGAACAAAATTGAAAACTTTAATTAAAAATTTTGTAGCTGGTCATTGTTCAATATCAGGAAGAACTTTGAAAGCTGTTGCTATTATTTTTCATGATGGACCTTCTACCACATCTGGACATTACATTGTTTATTTAAAATGTCTGAAAGGTTGGATACAGTGTAATGATACTCAATTAGTTTTTAAGCAACGTTTGCCCAAAGAGTTACCAAATTCTTACCTAATATTTTTAAAGACAACATTTTAAGATCAAAATGTGCCCTTTAGGATTACTGCTGTTAAGGTACATTAGTCTGGTGTTGTAGAGTATTTTGTAAGTGAGGCTGAGGAGCTTGAAGGTGATCCTTTTGTTGATATTGAGGCAGTGTAGGTGTATCAGGTGGTGGGTGATGTGGGTGCAGCCAGGGACATTGAGGATCAGTCACTTAGTGGTCTTTTGGATTTGTTGTAGTTGTTGTAGGTGTTTGGCTAGAATTCATGTGTAGAGTGTTTTACCACAATGTAGTCTGCTGCTGATGAGGGCCTGTGTCACTGTTCTTCCTCTTTTGGTTACGATCCACTTGTAAATGTGGCAGAGCATGTGGAGGGTGTTATAGCAGTACAAGGACACGGTGTACACTTGCTTACACATGGAGAAAGAGCAGTTGAGGTTGAATCCAATGTTGTGCACATGGTTGGTAGGTGTTGGTACTCTTCACACTGTAGTCAGGTAGCAGGAGTTGTCTGAGGCTGATGGAGTGGGTCTGAGGATGAGTACCTTCATCTTCTGCCAGTTTGTGTTTACAGTGCTGCTCTTTATGTACTTAGTGACGTCCTTCATTGTGTCGTGGAGGTTGCTTTTGGTGGTATGTGGCTTCTTGGTGAGGAAGAGAATGAGCTCGGTGTTCTTTGTGAAGGAGATGTTGTTGAAGTTGTGATGGTGGCTACTTGTGTTAGGGTGGCCATGTAGATGTTGAACAGCGTCAGACTGATGGATGATTCCTGGGGGACCCGTAGATGATGTCAGAGGTTTTGGATCAGAAGGCTGGGAGGTGGACGTTCAGGATTACTATGGAACAACTTCCAAACAAAGGACTTGATGCATGCCATTTGGCCGTAAGGAAAAGTGTTCAAAACCATTAAGGACTTTTTGCTGTGTATTTTGTCAGCATCTATTTGTAAGTAACATTATTTACAGTGTAAGAAAATTAATCAGAATGTATTGTTATTTTATGATTGTTTGAAATATGTTATATTTATGTAAGAAATTGCTTTGAAAAAAAATGTAAGATATGTTTTAATTCTATTTTTTATATTGTTATTGAGAATGTTGGCTGTTTTTTTTTAAGATATCCTTATGGATTGTCTTTTTTTTGCCCGCTGTTATGTGATGAGTACTATTGAACTCACTGTTTGTAGTGAAATTCAATATACAACAAACAAAGAACAGCAAAAAAGGCAAATGAAATGTTTTACAAATTATTTTGTGTTGTGAAATATGTCTAGTAACTGTGTTTTTTGTATCTGCCACAGGTGACAATTTTATAATATATACTTTTTTTTAAATGTATTATCCTTAAGGTAAGTACAAGTAACTGACTCAGCCGCGGCCCGTGGAGGGAGTTGTGGTGAGGTAGGCAAGTGGGTCGGGGGAGGGGCAGGATGGGGGTTATAAACAGCAGAATGTGGATGATTGCAGGTAAGTAAACACTTAAATTTATAAAATTAATTTCGTATCCTGCACCCTGCATCGCAAAATGCGATGCAGGGCACAAAACAAAGTGGCATATTATCAACAAAAGGTGATACATTTTTGCCGCTTTTATCGGCAGGAGAAATTCCGATAAAACGGCGATAATGGGCTTGATAATAGGGCCTTGGGAATTCCCATAGCAGCCCAGGTTCTGGTGTTAACTTGGGCTCTTATGGGATTTAACAAGGGCCTATTATCAAGCCCTTTATCCCCACTTTATCAGCAGTTTTCCTCCCGATAAAAGCAGCGATAATCTTAATAATGTCTTTGTGTTGACGAACACACATTGTAATGGCTGTGACTTACGTCCTTCAAATTACTTTTTAGGTATACGTGTGACCAAGTCTGATAACATCAGAGTTTAAGGACAAACACTGTGGTGTCTCTGCCTCGAAATCTCATTGATCACAAAGAAAATAGGAGGATGATAAAATTAAAGTAACAGATATAATAAAAACAACAGTGAAAAACTACTAAAATGGCGGTCGACGGAGTACCTCATCCACTTTTGGCGCCTCAACACTACGTTCCAAATAAATGTAGATAAAATACGATTATTATTATATTATTATATTACAAAAGTACAACAGAGGAGGACACAGATGACGGGAAAACAAAGCGCCAAATTTAATACCTGAAATAAAGAAAGCTTTGTTGAACTTGAAGAAAAAGAAAAAAATGTCAGCTTTGAAACAAGGCTGCGCATGCGAAGAGAGTACAACTGCTACACAAAAAAAGGAATGTTTTACATACTATCATAGAAATGAAGGGGCATATTATCAACAAAAGGCGATCCATTACCGCCACTTTTATCGCCAGTAACTGCTGATAAAGCGGTGATAATGGGCTTCATAATGGGCCCTTGTAAATTCCCATAGTAGCCCAGGTTCTACTATTACCATGGGCTGCTATGACACTTCACAGCGGCATATTATAAAGACCATTGTCGCCGCTTTATCGGCAGTCTACTGCCAATAAAAGTGTCAATATTGTTTCGCCTTATGTTGTTTATAATATAGCCAGAAATTTGTTTTATAAATGTAATTGTTTACTTGCCTACAATCATCCAGATTCCGTTCTTTATCACCCTCCACCCTGCCCCTACCCCGCCCACCTGTCCCACCGCAACTCCCTCCAGGGGCCGCGTCTGGGCTTGATAATACGCCCTTGTTAATTCCCATAGAAGCCCATGTTAACACCAGAACATGGGCTTCTATGGGAATTAACAAGGGCGTAGTATCAAGACCATTTTCGCCGTTTTATCGGCACTTTCCTGCCCATAAAACAACATTAATTTTAACACCGGTCCTTGATAATATGCCAGTCAGTGCCATATAATCAGCAAAGGACGATACATTATCGCCGCTTTTATCAGCAGAAAACTGCTGCTAAAGCGCTGATAATGGGCTTGATAATAGGCTCTTGTAAATTCCCATAGCAGCCTAAGTTCTAGTGTTAACATGAGCTTCTATGGCAATTCACAAGGATATATTATCAAGCCCATTATCGCCGCTTTATCGACAGTTTCCTGCCGATATAAACAGCGATAACGTATCGCCTTTTCTTGATAATATGGCCCACTGCTCTTTTTCTGACCAGTAAACTTAGCTGCATATCATCAACCACGGGTGTAAAAATTATCACCATTTTATTGGCAGGAAACTACTGATACAACGACAATAATGAGCTTGATAATACAGCCTTCTTATTTCCCATAGAAGCCCATGTTAACACCAGAACATAGCCTTCTATGGGAATTTACAGGGACGTATTATCAAGCCCACCCTCCCAACATTAATAAAAAACCATAGGCCCTTGTAAATTATCATAGCAGCCTAGGTTCTGATCCTAATCTAGGCTGCTATGGTTATTCACAAGTGCATATTATCAAGCCCTTTAATGCCGCTTTATTGACAGTTTCCTGTCGATAAAAACAGCAATAGTGTATTGCCTTTTGTTGATAATATGACCCATTGCTCTCTTTTTTTGACCAGTAAACTTAGGTGCATATTATCAAGGACCGATGTTAAAATTATCACCGTTTTAATTTACAGGAAACTGCCGATAAAACGGCGATAATGAGCTTGATAATACGGCCTTGTTATTTCCCATAGAAGCCCATGTTAACACCAGAACATAGGCTTCTATGGCAATTTACAAGGACGTATTATCAAGCCCACCCTCCCAACAGTAATAAAAAACTCCAGACAATGCAGGTACCCAGAGCTGTAAGTTCATTTTTCATATGACTGCCCCAGAAATGTAGCGTTCCCTGTGACGTGTACGGGGAACGACAGAGAGAGAGCTCAAAACATATATATATTTTTTATAAAAAGACCCGAGGTGTTGTTGAGAATGCACCCTTATCTTCTGGCTCCCTGTGGGCTCTTGTTACATTTATAATAAACACATCTTTCATCTATTCTGGTGTCATCGATTACTTCCCACAACAAGGGTGCCGCTCACCGAGACTGCATGGAGTAGGACCGTAACCCCCCGCGCACACTTCAAAATAAAACCAGAGGAGTACCGTTTGCCAGTGCTCTGGGCACCTTACAAGCCCCCATTATTCAGAAAAATTGCCCCCATAATGAATAAAACAAACTTCTAATTTTTTTTCACCTTTTCCACCGCGTACAAGAGTACCCCACCATTTTTTATTTTTAAAGATCCTTGTACCATAGGGTCAGAATGTTTCTACCCAGCCCCCTTTCCTTATTTCCCAACTTTCTTTTACAGTTTTCTTGTGACTCTGCTCTCCCGACAAACAAGATGGCTCCCAACATTTCCTGGTTTGGAGTATTGACAGCCAATCAGCATCCAGCTCCTAATTCTACGTAATTCCAGACGCGTACGCCGCGATTTTTCTTTAAAAAATAAAAAATAAAGAATAGAGCCTAAACATCGATATACGACCCCCTGAGTAAGCCCAGAGGGTCAGATTGTCTCTAGCCTACCCCCTTCCCTTATTTCTCAACTTTGTTTTCTTGTTTTCTTGTGACTCGGTTCTAGCGAGCCACAAGATGGCCGCCAACACTTCCTGGTTTCGAGTGTTGGCAGACAGTTCTCATCCAATCAGTATGCAGCTCGCGCTCGTCATTGAACAGATTTCCGTATGCGTGCTGAACTCCGTCTCTAGATATCGCTATGATGTTACTTGCAATTTTCTCAGAAACTACTGAACGGGTTTACACCATTTAACAAAAAGCACAGTATGCAAACAGAACTCTACCTCTCTGCCAAATTTCGTGTAATTCCGTTCAGCCGTTCGGGCTGTAGCCCTGGCTAAAGGTCCCTATGGAAAATTGCTTGGGGAAAATACGTTTTGGGACCCCCTTTTTTCTTGGCCCCCACTTGACAAAGCACCCCCAAACTTTCAGGGAAGGAGCGGAACCAAGCAGGCCATTTCTTTGGAGAAATTCACGAAGATTCGTCCACCGGCGCCAAAGTTATTCCAAATAGAATGTTGTGGATTTCCTATGGAAACTAGGTCCTAACTATATATATATATATATATATATATATATATTTCGTAGAGTTCAATGCGAGCGCAGCCAAGAGCACAGCCACGCCACGCCACGCCACACTGAAAGATCGAGTAAAGCCACAGACTCCGTGCTCAGTTGTTAGTGCATTTATTCGTGAGGAATAAACAGCCCACCAGTCGCCATGACGCGTTTCGCCTCAGCCGAGGCTTGATCACATGTCATGAGAAGGAGGAAGAAGGTACTATTTGAATAGCATTTAGGTCACATGACTAATAGTACTTCCTGTTGACATTAAAGGGGTATACATCAAAAAACATTACTGGGCGCAGTGCCCTTATTGACCTCCCAATAATCAAATATGTCAGTATATTATATGTACATAAATGTTCTATAAGCAGCCAGTCAGTTAATGCGATAAAATTCACATTTCTATACATTGAGGCAAATATATGACGTAGTTCATTATTTACAAGAAAAATGTTCAAAATGATGCAAGTTATTCAAAAATATATATAAATATATAAATATATATACATATGGAGCTGTGTGTACAAAAATAGAAAAAATATATATATATATATAATATTCCTAATTTCATATATATACAACATGTGTAAATTACGCATAAATATTTACACCATTTCAACTCGTAAAACGTTCATTTTTAGCATTGCCTCATAAAACATATAGCTGTTTTATCAATCGTTTAAAGGAACCACTGACTGATAAGGGTTTTAATAAGCCCTCAATTTCAATTACTGGCATAATATCAAGTATATAATATATATATATTTATATATATACGTTCAGTAGTTCCATAGAAAATCACAAGTAAAATCATAGCGATATCTAGAGACGGAGTACAGCACGCGCACGGAAATGCGTACAATTATGAGCACGAGCTGCATGCTGATTGGCTGTCAACTGTGTGTGAACACTCAAAACCAGGAAGTGTTGGCAGCCATCTTGTTCGTCGCTAGAAGCGACTCTCAAGAAAACAGTAAAACAAAGTTGAGAAATAAGGAAAGGGGCAGGGTAGAAATATCCTGACCCTCTAGGCTTGCTCAGGGGGTCGTACATGGATATTTAGGCTGAATTATTATTTTTTTAAATAAAAAATCGGGGGTACGTGTATGGCATACGTACGCGGTGGAAAAGGGAAATAAAAAATAGAGGTCAGTTTTATTCATTAGGTCCCGGGGGGGCAATTTTCATAGTGTGGAGCTTGTAAGGTGCCCCGACCACCGGGGAACGCCACCCCTCTGTGGTTTTATTTTGAAGTGTGCGGGGGGGTTACGATCCGCTTCCCCTCAGTCTCAGGGATCGTCACCCCAACGAGACTGTTGGGAGAGGGTTGCAGTGCTCCCTTCTGGAACCCTTGGTGGCCCTGGGGTCTACCATCTCCCAGGGTCGGTTCTTGTAGTGTTTCGAGGTGCGTACTTCCGGGATAATGCTGTTTGGTATGGTAGGGCGGTACCGTCGCCGTTCCCACTTTATCACAGCAAACCGCTTTCCTATTTGATAAAGAGAGCAAGTTAATCTGTTCTCTCTTTCAAGAAAGCAGATTGTTTTTCGAAAGAGAGAGATTAATAAACAAATTGTATTTGTTTATTTGAAATGTAGTGTTGAGGCGCCAAACGTTGATTACATACTCCGTCCACCCCCATTTTAGTAGTTTTTGTCCATTATTTTTATCATACCTGTTACTTTCATTTTACTCCTCTGCTTATCTTCTCTAAGATCCATGGGATTTCCTGGCACAGACACTACAGTGTTTGTCCTTGGCCTCTGATCTTATGACTTGGTCACACGTATACCTAAAAACTGATTTGAAGGACGTAAGCCAGAGCCATTACAACGCGTGCTCGTCAACACAAAGATATTAAGATTATGCGTTTATCATGCATGGTAAATGCATACTAGTTGTAAAAGCATGTGTGGTAAAGCCATATGCGTGCTAATGGGTTCGTTGTGATGATCACGTGTGGTTATGACCGTGTTCTAATGGCTGTTTGCCCCAGGACACTGTAGGAACCGGGTCTGGGCGTGTTGGACTCCAGGGCACCAGGCGGAGGGCACGCAGTCCCTCTCATACAATATATACATTTTTGTGGGGTGATTGTTTCCGTGACTTAATTTTGTAGGGTGGTAGGTTTGCATGGGAAAATGTCGCAAGAGGTTTGTAAATGTGGTACATATTGTTTGGTATTAGTTTGATTTCTTTACCATGTTGTAGTGTACCCAGACAAAATATAAGTCAGTACTTTTCAATCTTACTCTTGAACATCTTACTATAGTACTTCAACATTATAAATATTATTTTTTATTGTGGATTGTCAACTCCCCCACAAAAAAAAGAAGTATGTAGTTTTTTTTATTACCTTTTATTAAAAGAATAACTAGAAATGAAACTTAATGATTACTATATTGTAAACACCTAGAAGAATAACTTTAAAAAAACAATATTATTAACAAATTGTGAAGTGGACTCCAGAGGACGTTGGATTGGTAATCTGCAAAATAAGAAAGAAAATTAGAGTTTAGAATTATGTAGATGTGAGTAAATGAGATGAAGCATAACTAGTCAAGGTAAAAGTACGATTTTGCGTGTGCAGTGTGCCTGGTACATTTTACATCTGCTGTAGTGCCGCGTTCAAGTGGTGTCTATATGGAAGTGCCTACTGCGTCACTGACACAAAAGTGGCACAACAGGATTGTAAATATGGCGTCTTATTTCTAATGCATTCTAATGAAGGCATTGTATATCAAGGCCTCTGTGCTTACCGTCGTATAAATACTGCGGCCAGTGGAATTCACACCGCGGCCAGTGGGATTCACAACTTGAGGACACATTTTCTTCTACAGGTCAAAGCAGATAGCATTTTCTATAAGTTTAAAACAGAAAGAGAAATTATGTCACAGAGAGTGAGCGAGAGAAAGAGAGAGAAAAAACATTAAAACTGTCTCGCAGAGTCTGGAATTTATATTTTTTCTTCAAAAGTTAGACGTAGATTTACAATGCTGCTTGCGTCACTTTTCCCATGTTAAAAGTGACACAAAAGTGGTGTAATAAGCTTGTAGATCTGTTTGTCAGACTGTTGTAACCTATCTGTTGTCACTTGTTGGAGGTAATTATATATTTCAAAACAGTGAAGCTGGTGCACACTACCCACTGTCTCCTTTCACAAATGAAGGTAACACTATAGATTTACTTGTGCAGTGTGCCTAGTACATTTCAGTTCTGTTATAGTGCAGCGATCAAGTGGTGTCTATGTGGAAGTGCCTACTGCGTTACTGACAGAAAAGTGGCAGAACGGGATTGTAAATATGCCAACTTATTTCTAATGCCGTCTAATGAAGACATTGTATATCTAGGCCTCTGTGCTTACCGTTGTATAAACACTGCAGCCACCGGAGTTCACAACTTCAGTTCAACTGTTCTTCTACAGGTCAAAGCAGACAGCAGTGTCTATAAGTTTAAAAGAGAAAGAGAAATGATGTCACAGAGTGAGAGAGAGAGAAAGAGAGAGAAAACAATATTAAAACTGTCTCGCAGAGTCTGTAGTTGAGATTTTTTCTTGAAAAGTCAGACGTAGGTTAACAAGCTGCTTGCATCACTTTTCCCATGTTAAAAATGATACAAAAGTGGCGTAATAAGCTTGTAGATCTGTTTGCCAGACTGTTGTAACCTATGTGTTGTCACTGCTTGGAGCTAATTTAACCTTTTAGACAGTGAAGCTGGTGCACACTACCCACTCACTCTTTTCACAGATAATTTGTTGTTGTTTCGGAAACAAAATTGTTTGTCACCTAGTGGCATTGGCGTGATTGAAACATGGTGCTCTATGTGTGGAAGAAGCCTTCACTGTAATCAAGAGAGTTGACCATTTCAATTCAGATAAGGTTGTATACAGCAGAGAGGACATAGCAGCGTCCAAATCTTTAAAAAAGAAAGAGAAATAATGTGAGAGAGTAAGAAAGAGAAAGGGAAAAAGGAAATTAAAACGTGGGAGAGACACACACGACAGGGGAGCGGTATGAGAAGCCAGAGGCGCAACCAGTCAAAAAAATGGGGGTGGGGCTAGAAAAAATGTAGGGTGGGGCTTTAGTTCAAGCAAAAAGAAGAGTGGAGGTGTAAGGGCTGTAAGCGGGGGGATTATCAAAGCCTCATTAACAAGCATATGTCTTTAAAAGACTTGTCACGTACTCGGGTACGAGTGTGTGTGGGCCTAGAAAGCTATCTCATCCTTGCTGAAGCTCCGTTAGCCAAATGTTTTTTTTGGACCTGCTGCATACTACATATTCTCTCTTTTGACAGATAACTTGTTGTTGTTTCAGAAACAAGCTTGTTTGCACACCTTGTGCTATTGCCGTTGTCCGTGTTACATAATCCATCCTGAAGCTGTACATCTAAAAGATATTAAAAGAAAGATGTTATGATTGGTATTTCTTGCTATATTAATTTGGAGTTAGATAATATTGCGCTTTTATAAACTTTTCATTGTCAGATTTTACGAACTGTTTGTATTGTGAATATATTCCGACATTTCAGCGATTATAAAAACGTTACTGCTATTGGGGAAAAAAATTAAACATGTAAATTAATACATTATGTAGGAGTGTGTTCATCTGAAATATTAAGTTGCATTTTTGTATGTAGTAAGCTACAACCCTTTAACTCCTTCCGATTCATACTCAAGCCTCCCTGCTCACCTTTTCATGGAAAAGACACCTTCTTCATGATGTAGTTCTGATCTCCAACAAAGAAGTCTCATATATGGTGCCGAGTCTTGATATCTCTATGGCTAACAACATATTCGTGCTCCCATCATCATCATCGCAGGTTCTTTACCCGCTCAGTGCTTCGGGCACCACTAACTCAGTGACCAAAGAGGCCACGCATGTGGTAGTGGGCCCCTTGTTCGATGCTTTGGGAACAACTCTAAAATGGCCTACAACACGTGCGCTCTGTCTTTTTTAATAATAGGGTCACATGTGTAGTGACGGATACACGAAATGGGTGTGGTGTGGGTGTATACCAGACATGAGCGAGTGTGTGTCGATCTGACAACTAGACCTGCAACTAAGAAATCACTACAATCGAAATCTGGGCTTTGTACTGTTGTTGTGTTTTTCTGGTAGCGTAAGAGTGGCCTGTACTAATGTGTTCAGTCTTGATTAATTTTTATATTGGGAGAGGGGTCAATAATTGTGTTGACTTTTCTTCTTTAGTGTGCAGTGCTATATTGTTTTATAAAATGTATAAGTCTTCAAACTATCTTTACTCTTACGATGTACGTGCGATATTTCTGTAATTGATTTTAAAATTAATATACTGTTTTTTACAGTTTTAAAAAACATTTTTTATGATTATCCCAGATAATGTCTTCTCTTAATATGTACATTAAATACATAAATATATGTTTTTGAATAATTAGAATCTTACATGGAGTACGTGTACGGTGCGCAGTATATGACGTCACGCGGGGTATTTTCTTTTATTAAAGAAACACAGGGGACGCGTTTTGGGTGAAAAAGAAAAAAACGTGGTCTGCTTTATTGTTATTTAGCCTCCGGGGGGTGGGGTCAAATCTCTGGGGCTATTTGTTTTTCATAATGGGGGGCCTAGAGGGTCTCCCCTGCGCGGGGATCGATACCCCCCGGATGTTTAACTATATGTATGCCGGGGGACTCATGTCCCCCTAGAGTTCCGGGGATGGCTTTCTCCTCCACTCGATTCCCTTCCTCCTCCCCCATCTCCAGGGCCTCTTTTTATTTAAAAAACATGTGCAAAGGTGTTGCAAATGTGGAATTTTGGTTTCGTTTCTGTCTTGTAGAGGATCCAAGGGAAATATAATGTTTTTTGTACAGCCACAACTTTTCTGCCTGTTACCATAGTAACAGTTCATGGATCAGTTGTGTGAGTACAGAGGTTAGAAGTTCACCACAATATGTTGGTAATTGAAATACTTACTGTGCTGCAGATTTATATATTTTTTTTTTCATAGGAACCGTTAGTCGTAGAAGAAGTTTGTGGAAAAGTTTTATTAAGGATTCCTTTCTGTTCGGGGAGTATTAGGGTAACGTGCTCCAAGCCGGACTTTACGAAGTTTAATGTTCATTGGCTCTAAAGTATTAAAAGTATAAGGCTTAGCAGTCATTTCTTGCTCGTACATTTGGAGAACATGGACATTTTATTAGCTAAAGTGTTCCGAACACAAGTTTGCTCCTTATTGGGTGGGAATGGTTCACTGTTGTCAGTGATATTGTAATGCATTTTCCAAAGGAGTATAGGGAAAGAAAGTAGTAGAGTGTAGGTTAGGAAAACTATTAACTGTGTTCAGTGCCCATAAGGTGGTGGAGAGGAATAATGAGGTAAACAATTTTGTATATATGTTTCAAGGGCCATTTATATAATTGCCGTGTGGTGTATGAATCACGGCGGAAAAATTACAGTGTATTGTGCTGTTTTCTTTTAACAAGTTTCTTGGTGATATACTTCATAGTAACAGTATTTACTTATAATGTGGTGTTTACTTTCATGATGGCGAGGTGTGGTTGCACAGCAAAAAAAACAGTCTAGGTTTGAAACAGTTTTTATTAAGCAAACACAAATAAACTTCCTTCAGAAACTGTCACAGTATATATGAAAGGGGTGACAATTAAAAATGGAATTTTATAAAATATCAGTTATGCGTGGTATATAGTTTATTTTTGTGCTACAGTGTGTAGAAGTGTTGCCTCACATTCTTGTTGATGTAAGAGGGCATCAGTTACTTTCAGATAAAGTAGAATAGAAGTGCTACAATAAACACTCACGCACTACATTACCTTAGATCAAGAGAACAAGTAAAACAGTAAAATATCAATTGTTTCATATTACATAGAAATGCATGCATTATTATTTTTAAAATTTGTATTTTGTACAATTCAGAAACATGCTGTCGTAGTGTTAACAAGTTGCAGACTATTCCGCTAATGATTCACATACTCTACAAAGAATATATAGAAGGTTACTCTTATATTATATAGTACAGGTCCTATATATTCTTTAGGGAGAAGGTGAACAGGAATCGCAAATATGAATAGAAATTAGAAAATAACATTCGGAAATGTAGGGTTTATTAAATATTTAAAGTAACAAAGTATGCATGATAGCTATATTTTAATATATATAAAAATATCTGATCAAGTTAAAAAAAATATTTGATAATTAAATTACAGATGGCGCTGAAAAATCTCCTATTCCTGATCTGTAGCAATAGGACAATCTATTTTAATATAACGATTGATACCATTGTTACAGTAAAAAGAAAAGGAAAATACAGTTATGTATTTAACAGAACATCCATAATGAAATAGTTTCGAGCGGTAATTATTTACTGAACTTCTTTTCTCCGGGAGGTGAAAAAATTAGATCTTCGTGGTGACGGGTCATAAACTCCTCTGAGATCATGAGGTTGAGAATAATAATATGTATATATTCTCACAGCATATGATCACAAGGGGAAAGTAGACTGAAAGCTGCAAGCCGGTAACATTGCTTACTTATTGTTACTGTTTGTGACGATGGATTGTGAATTCCGCTAGGATCACTAAGACTGTTAATGTTATAATGTACATATTAACAGTATGTTATCTCTAGGGGAAAACATATTAACAAGTGTATCATTGTCACGTTGATTGTAAATGTGTAGGGTTTGCGTCGACGGGTTAGCAACACCTCTCGAGCAAAGTACAGTATTATTATTTTAATTTAAAAAGTTACTATATATAAGGTAAAAGGAGCCAGAAAAGAAGTAATATTTGTTATAATATATCTGTTTCTAAGAACAAGCTGCTGACGTTACAGAGAAAAAGGGAAAAACATGCAATACCATTTCTTTCTACATATGAATGTTTAAATATTGACAAATAGTCACAATGTATAACTAAGTACTATGCCTATGCCAACTTGAAACAACTTACAACTCTGGAATATGTTTGTTGGCGCAAAAAGAGAATCCGATGCTGGAGAAAGAAACCTGTAACAGAGATTGGCGATTCAGAAATAACTCGGGAAAACATAACTATTTGCACAGTAGGTGTGGTTTATATAGTTTTTGTTGTTTAGTAGTCTATGGAAGGAAGATGTGGCTCTGCCTATGTAGATGGCACGTTTTGCAGTTTACACGTGCTCACGTTTCAACTGTTTTTCGTGTGCACGTGTTTGGAAAAGTTTCGATTTTGATACTAACACGTATAAGGCATTATTATCTACATACGTTGGAGAGTTTAAAAAGTGTTACTCGGTAAACTTTGTTCTTTGCATTTTCATAATTAAAAGCATCTAAATAGAAGAAGTATAAAAAAATATTGTTATCATTAGAAGAAAAAAAAGGTTTAATATTTGTTATTTTTCTGGTTCTTAATTTTAAAAATGGTAGCGTTTGTAGATCTTAATCCTACCCTCGGAAAGGTGTGCTGGCACTTGGGGCTTTTGGGAATGTTATTAAATAATAAATGCCCTTTTCTATGCACCTGTAGACTTGGCTTTTGAACTTTCAATTGCCTTGTCTGTATATTTACACTTCCTCCAAACATTTTGTTACTGCTGTTTTAGTATTACTGTGAGCCATTCAGCAGTATGTGTTTATGTATACACTGTTCAAAAAGTGAAGCTGCTGTACAGGGTGCTTCAAAGTTCTACACACTATGCATGCACTCTTCAATGCACGGGCAAACTTGTCTTTTATACCTATTATTTTCCAGTGTATCTTCTTACACTTCTAGCAAACTCTTTGTGATTGCTGATATAGTATTGTAATGAGCTATTCAGCAGAATGCAGTTATGTATGTACTGTGCTAAAAATGAAGCTCTTTTAAATTCAGACAGACACTCTCCTTGCAGAACTGTAATTATCCAGTCAGTTCTCAAGTAATCATGGTGCAAAGTAGGCTTTAGGCCATGTACTGCTTTAAACCTGTATTGACTATGCATGCAGTCTTCTATGTAGCTGCACATTTGTTTTTTATACATTCAATTCCCAAGTCTGTATCATTAGACTTCCACAATCACTCTCACTCTACTGTTTCAATATTGTAGTGAGCCATTCAGCAGTATTTCCTTATATATGTACTGTGGTAAAACTGAAGGTCCTATAAATTCAGTTATGCACTCTCTTTGCAGAACTGTAATCATGCAGTCAGTACCCAAGTAATTATGGAGGAAAGTAGGCCTTAGTATATGGACTGCTTCAAACTCCTATTTACTATGCATGTACTGTTCTATGCACCTCCAAATTTACCTTTTATATTTTGAATTCCTCAGTCTTTATCTTTACACTTCCAGCAAGCACTCTGTTATAGTTTTGTAGTGACTCATTGATCAGTGTGTAGTAATCCATTCACTACATTCAAACAGTAATCAGTGCATTTACAATAAGTGGTGCATCCCCAGAGATATGCCAGTTGTTGTGCACTGTTATATCACCACAATGGATGCACCGTATTTACGTTGTGGTGTATTATAGGTCCTCGATTGGATGGATGCCTCCTTTTTAAAACTCAACGTCTCAAAAACAGAGATCATGATGTTGGGATACAAGGCCCCCATTAACCTTGACTCTTGGTGGCCGAGATGTTTGGGCCACTCTCCTTCCCCCAAAAGTCAAATTAAGAGTTTGGGGGTTTGGCTTGATCCCACTCTGGGCTTTCAAGTGCAGGCTTGTAAGGTGGCCTCGACTTGTTTTGGCCTCTTGAGGATCTTAAGGAAGGTGTTGATTCTTCTTCCGTTCGAGGTGAGACGGATTCTTGTCCCGTCCCTGATTCTTTCGCGGCTTGATTACGCGAATGCAGTTTATCTGGGTGCACCTCTGGGCACTATTAAGATACTTCAGTCCGTCCAGAATTGTGCAGCCCGCATGCTCCTGGAGGTACCAAGACATGGCTCGGCGAAGGCTGCCGTCCGAGCTCTGCATTGGTTACCGGTGCAGGCAAGGATCCAGTTTAAAGCCTTGTGTATGGCCCACAAGGCAATAGCCAACAATGGTCCGGCCATCCTGCGCCCTCTTTTCAGCCATCATCAAGCGCCCAGAGCTTTAAGATCCAATTATCGTAATCTGCTCTCTGTTCCGAGGGTTAAGCACTCTCGTACAGGGGGTCAACGGTTTGCAGTGCAGGCAGCAAATAGTTGAAATCAACTGCCCGATTACCTACGTCATGAACCCAATCACCTACTGTTTAGAAAGCGGCTGAAGACCTTCCTGTTCTGCTGAGGGATGTTGGTTTGTTATGGGTCAAAAGTGCTGGGATGCCTCCGGGTAGCCAGCACTATACAAATCCGTACTCATTCATTCATTCATTATAGAGCAAAAACGGCACAGATATGTGATGTATTTGTGTTGTGAAGGTGGTGCATTGCTTGAGTTGCGTTTACATCTATAGAAACACCACTACAGTTACTTCTATAGAAATGTACACATACCTACTCTCTTAAACAATCACTTATAGAAACACATCATTATTTATACAGGAACTCTTCCAATCTCTCACTCTCACATATACTCACTTATATACATCAATACTCACATATACTAGTTTAAAACATATGTAGTTACTCATAAAGATACTATTGAGACAGTCATTCACTCACTAACACACCCAATACACACACTCATCCACCCATACAGTCCTGCAGACATTCTGCCTTCAAAACACATACAAACAGTGAGTCAGTCATTCATGCATCTGTGTGCTAAGTAATACCCGCACTAAACCATACAGACACTCATTCTGATACTCAAAAAACCAACTAATAACCCATATAGACACTGATACAGATATTTACATATTTAAACATTACTTGCTAATACATGTATTCACAAAGATATACTTAATAAGTCAGTTATACAATCAATTAAAAAAAACATCCATTTAGACACTTATTTACCCATTTATGCTTCCATCAACCTTTAGATATACATACATAAAAAATATTTATTTTTCAGAAAGACACACATTCACTGGATGATGTCATCAGTGATGTCATCAGTGATGTAATTTGAGATGTCATCAGTGATATCATGAGTGATGTAATATGTGACGTCATCAGCACTGCATTGCGGGTGAGCGAGTTATAGTTAGCTGAACTAACTATAACGGGAGAATTTCAAAGGTTTTGTATGAGCGAAATGACCAGCTAACTATAACATGTGTGAAACCTATGGTTTTTTCAGTGAATTTCTAAGGTTTTTTTAATGTTAATTCCTAACTATAACGTGCCTGAAACCTATGGCTTTTTCAGTGAAAAGAAAAAAAAAGAAAAAAAAAATATATATATATATATATATATATATATATATATATATATATATATATATATATATATATATATATATCTATACTACTATTATAAAGAGAGAACACAAACCTTTGAGCCAGGTAAACTCGAGAACCACAGCACCAATCCACACACCCAATACATCGTTGAAATTGCCAGGGTGTGCAGATGGACATAGGCTATAAAAAATCAAAATTAAACGTAAATTTAAAAATTTTACTAAAAAAAAAAAATAGTCCCCTGAAAGTAACGCCGGCCGCGACGTTGCGCTGGCCGCGACGTGCGTGATGACGAGGAGCGGCGGACATGGAGCGGCGGTGAAGTGAGGAGCGCGGGGAGGAGCGGCGGCTCAGGTAAGGCAAAGGCGAAGCGGGCGGGAGAGGGTCGGGACGGGACGAGGGTCGGTCCGGGTGGGCCCTGCTTCCATCTGCTCCGTGTCCGTCCCTGAATACAACAAAAAACCAGCATTAGCGGTGGCTCAGGTAAGGCAAAGGCGAGGCGGGGCGGGAGGGGGTCGGGACGGGAGGGGGGCGGGCGGTTGGCCCTGCTTCCATCTGGTCCGTGGAGCTAATAAGTGTCTTGGCAGCTCAGGAAAGGCAAAGGCGAGGCGGGGTGGGAGGGGGTCGGGGCAATGTTGGGGCAGGCGGGGGCCGGGGCGGGCCGGGGCCTGAGTGGGCGGTTGGCCCTGAAGCCTCATTGCCCCCGGACAACGTCGGGGCGGGCTGCTAGTATATATATATATATATATATATATATATATATATGTGTGTGTGTGTGTACATAGGTATACACACGCATCTTGCTATGTTCACCAAAGGCAGACACCAAGAATCCAAAATGCACACTCTCCTCTCTCCCACACAATTTTCTCTTACTAAAATAATCTAAGATAAATAGGAAACGCTAATTTCTGTCTCAAACTATATCCAGGAGGACTTGCCAAACTGGCTGTCCATATGAGAGAACCTTATTTATAACAAAACAACCCCATCAAATGCAGAATGTGGATACTGGATTGCCAATATGGCCCACTGGACTCCAGCCAAACTTTATAAACACAGCCTTAGGCCCTCTGACACTTGCTGGAGTTGCGAGGGGGAAGCAGGAGACTTGAGGCACATGTTACTGGAATGTACCTTCACTGAGAGGTTCTGGCTGGATATCAGCAGTACCAGATCACAAAGGCTTCTTTCAAATTGGACTCCTACCCTAACGTCCATACCATTAGGTATCCTCCCATGATATCAAATATGCAGTGAACAAAGACAAACAAATTCTATGGGACATTTTGGGTACAACCAGCCTCAAAGTAATCTTATCTGAATGGAAAGACTCATGCAAACTCTCATCCCATAACTAGTGGGAATGAGTCCAATTTACCAGAGGTGCGATTAACGCATTAAACACCCACCTTAAGACACCACCACTGAGAAGTGATAGAATCGTGCTCAAAGTAGACAGCTTTATGTCAAACATGTCCCTACAGCAGCACTAATAACCAACCCAGTACACTCACCCCCCTTAACCTAACCCCACTGCTTCATCCCAATCCAACCCATCTACTATTCTCCACCTCCGCGATAACTCCTACTGATCTCTCCTGTCCTTTTCTCCTCCCTTCTCTCTCTCCTTGTCTCTCCCGCTCTTCACCCATATGCACACAAATAAGGTACTTCACGCCCCTGCCTCAGTAAACAATGTCACTCCCTCCCCATTCAAACATTAGATAACCGTGCCTCATCTTTATAAACAGTTACATGTATAGCTCCCCTCTACCTCTACATAAAACCCACTTATTATGGGGCATGCTGTTGTTTCCATATGGATAGCCATTCCATCCACCCGATGGTTTACTTTCTCTGTATTTTCTCAGCTATATCTTATTGTTTGTATAAAATCCAAATAACAACTTTCTGAAATAAAAAGACATAGACTGTTTCCTATGGGCAATTTGGTGATTACACAGATTCCAGAGCTGATACCACCGAGCAATTCATCATGCATGGCAGGAATCTTCCACTATCTTTACCTTTTAATCAATTAAATTTGGAATAATGCACCCACGCAACACACATCGACTTGCCCCTATAATATGACGACGTGGTGACAGGGCTTTTTGTAGCTTCTGCAGCATTTTCTAGAATATGCATCCCACACAATGGATTGTTCCACTTCCACTGGTGTGTTGCAGGTCATCACTCTCCATCTGCTGCTGCAAGGGTCTAAATAATTCCAAACATGGAAGTATTGCCTAATTCCCATGCACTCCCTCTTCAGCCAGTCAAACTTGGCACTGTTCCCCTAGTTTAATTTAAGTGCCCTTGAGCTGAACACATGTGGTCACCGGTGCCAATCCACTCAGCCTTCCAGTTTCATTTAATTTGCTTTATTGAGTGAAATGCATTTGCCATCCTTCTCCCAAAAACTAATTTACCACAGTCTCCAAATGATTCATATCGCGTCTGAAAAACCAATTAGTTTCGAGTCAATTAGTGAGCTGCAGGTATTTCTGAGCCAATAAATCTCCAGTTTTCACTGGCTTGGAGGGCGAGGGAAGCTGAGAGAGCCAGGGATTTAATGAGCTGCTTTCAGAAATGTGCCCGCAGAGCTTAACGAGAAAATATTGGAGCACATATTTTAATGAGATTCATTTCATCGGGATTTCTTTTTCCTGCCTGCTCTAGTCTGGTGTGAGTCTGATTAAATGAGACAAGGGGTTCAGCACTGGTTTATTGCAGCGGAACATAATTGTGCTTGAAAGCCATTGCAGGGGAAATACACTGATGCAGTCAGGCTTCTCTGGCTCTCTCACGAGAGGTGGCTGCAGATTATCTGGATCCTGCTTTCATTTTGGAGTATACCTGGAAATGAATTCTGGTTTCAAACTTTATTCCATGATGTGAAGGCTAACTTTTCTTACATGCTTACTGTTCAGTGGCACGCAGAAAAACAACACCTTGGCAACATGATTTGAGGGATCTTAGTGCTCCGAGTTGGTTTAATAAAATGGATACGGGCACGCCAATGACAACTGCTTTTCCGGCGAAAGAATGACATTTGAGGGCCTTTGGATGAACGTTTATCCCACGCCAGATTTTTGAATCAGATAACCAAGGCAGTATTGCGAAGAATGTAAGTAAACAATCCGAATAAAGGCAACCCGCACAGCTGCTTGAAGGGCAAGCCCTGTCAGTCAAATATAATTGGATTCTTGAGCGGCATCAGGAGATGAGGCAATTGGTTCAGGCATGCTGTTTTCCGATTTTGCCAGAGCGCCTGATTCAATGCTGCTGAAGAAGGATGCTCAAAGACATTGATTGGTACACTAAACAAAATGCTGCACAGAATTTCAGATGAACTATACATTTTAAAATGGCAATGAAGTGGATGGAAGAAGCCAAAGTCCAGAATTTAGAATGTGGTACTTTTTTGCTTACTTTATGTTTATTCCTCTTTTTTGTTTCTCAAATCCTCTTTTGGTTAGTCTCATTGTCCCCCTTTTTGCAATGGCAAGGACAGCGTTGTAATACCGTAAACACAATTCCAAACCCCTGTATAGCTTAAACCCTTAATTTCATAAACTTTCTAGGATCATTTATGTTTATTATTCAGAAAGTCAATCTGACTCCTAGACCTCTCCTAATGATAGTACTGTTTGTGGAAATATTTAAATGAAACAAACAAAAAGGGGGAGAGAGAGGTCAGGTTTGCTGTGGACTCGGTCATCTTTCATTTATGAACTACCAGAAAGAGTCCACCCGTACTGAAAATAAGTAACCTTCCAGTCATCTTAAAAGTATTAAGGGAAACAATACGTTTTCCTAAAATAACCCTCACCCAACAAAATGTCCCTTAGTGGCATGCTTCAATATTAAGGAAATATTTATCATGCAAATACAATACCTAGTAGGTATATTTCTTGAATGAGATATGGTTATTGCCTAATTTAGGCCCCATGAGCTCAGCACAGGAGGGAAGGGGCAATTGTAGTCACACAGTCCTCAAAGCTGCACTCTCGCCCAGCTTACTCTGCCTGCCCGTGGCTCCGTGGATCTAAATTAAGCAATAACATATCTTATTCAAGAAATATACCTACTATGTATTGTATTTGCATGATAACTATGTCCTTAATATTAATTAAGCAAACCAATAGGGTATTGTTATATGGGTGGTCCCAGGGATCATTTAGTCTGGTCCTGATGAAAAGCCTCATGGGATAGGCTTGAAAGATGTAGACCAGTAAACACACACCCATCAAAGTGTGTTTCTCCTCTTACCCCTTTTAATAATACGAGCAACAAGATTTAATGAAACTTAGGTTCCACGTAATCGGGTATTTTTTAACTCACTTGTTTGACCCTTCCACTCCCATATCACTAATCACTTTAAAGTCCACACCCTACAAAGTGCTCCCACATCTCAGTCGGTCGTAGCACGCCCCGTCCTGCAGCAGGGTGTGAAGACCCCGATGATGAAGCATGCCACCAAGGGACATTTTGGTGGGTGAGGGTTATTTTAAGAAAAATGATTGTTTACCCTTAATACTATAAAGATCACTGGAAGGTTAGTTATTTTCAGTATGGTTGAAATATTTAAATGCCCATGAACAGCCCACATTCATACATTGGCATTGGGCTCCCCTTCTTCATTGGCTGCTTAGGCAGCCCCCTTAGGCACCATGGTACAGAGAGGCTCAAATGCCTGATGACACAGCAACCCCTTTGGGACTCCTGTCTCTTTTCAATTTTATGATTAGCTACATTCTCCCTCACTTCTGATAACCCTTCTCCGACCCCTTGCTCCTCACTGGCGCTGGGAACACCGACACGAGTTAGTGGCATGTGGCGCACTTTGGTTGGGTTGCTACTCCAAAAGAGTTTTGCTCTCTGCCAATAATTCCAATATTCTGCTGGCTAATTAAATAAAGACTGTAGACCTTTAAAAATGAATGGGAATAGAGGGCAACATAATGAGCTTTGAGTTAATAAGGTAATCATCTGGGTTATTAACAGTGGGATATGAGCATGTGAATAGCAACGTTTATATTGCTCCACATACTTCAATTTCATAATCAACATGTGGCTCCCCTATATTTTCAAAAATTAAAAAGGTGCCAGCTTCATTTTTGGTATATTGTCTTTGTTTATGTTCTAAAAGAACATAATTTAAATTTATGACAGAATATATGAACGCACACATTGAACATTTTTAAGTATATTGTTTATTAGTATTTTTATGTAATACAGCAACAACCCCAAAATAAGGATCTTTCCTTACAAGAAGAGGGTCAGATGAACCAAGCCTGATACAATAATTGTTTTTTTCAGTTGTTTCTCAAACTGTTTCTCCAGAATCTACTTAGCTCTTGGGTTGTCCAGATGCATGAATCCCCCCACCTTCATAACTCTCTATGGTAAAATACTGTCACTCCGCATTTTTTACTCCGCATACTTTCACTCCTCATACCATTATAACGCAGGTACCTTTACTCCGCATTTTTTTATAACGCATGCCTTTATATATTATATGCTTTTATCTTGCATGCTTTTACGACGAAAATCATTGTAAAAGCATGATTGGTAAAAGTATATGTTTTAAGGTAAGTTGTAAGGTAAGTATATGGGTTTTTTTGGGTTCAGGGGTATTTTAAGGGTGGGTTTGGGTTATGGGGTGCAGGGGTATTTAAGGGTTAAGGGGTACAGTGGTATTTTTAGGGTTCAGGGGTAGGTTTGCGTTTTGGGGTACAGGGGTATTTTAGGGTTCAGGGGTTGTTTTGGGTTTTGGGGTACAGGGTTTTGGGATACAGGGGTATTTTTAGGGTTCAGAGGTTTTGGGTTTTGGGGTACAGGGGTATTTTTAGGGTTCGGGGTTGTTTTGGGTTTTGGGGTACAGGGGTATTTTTAGGGTTCAGGGGTAGGTTTGGGTTTTGGGGTACAAGGGTATTTTTAGGGTTCAGGGGTTGTTTTGGGTTTTGGAGTACAGGGGTATTTTTGGGGTTCAGGGGTTGTTTTGGGTTTTGGGGTACAGGGGTATTTTTAGAGTTCAGGAGTTGTTTAGTGTTTTGGGGTACAGGGGTATTTTTAGGGTTCAGGGGTTGTTTTGGGTTTTGGGGTACAGGGGTATTTTTAGGGTTCAGGGGTTGTTTGGGGTTTTGGGGTACAGGGGTATTTTTAGGGTTTAGGGGTTGTTTTCGGTTTTGTGGTACAGGGGTATTTTTAGGGTTCAGGGGTATGTTTGGGTTTTGGGGTACAGGGGTATTTTTAGGGTTCAGGGGTTGTTTTGGGTTTTGGGGTACAGGGGTATTTTTAGGGTCAGGATGGGTTAGTGTTTAAGGGTGCCGGGGTATTTAAAGGGACTAGTGTGGAATTCGTTTTTAGGGTGTATATATATATATATATATATATGTGTGTGTGTGTGTGTATTATTAATATAGGTCTAAATATAATGTAATTTTAAAGAAATAATGCTTCATTTTATTTAAAAATATATATATGTGTGTATATATATATATATATATATATATATATATATATATATATATTTATATATAAATATTTATATATATATTTTTAAAAATAAAGTACTTTTACAAAGTATATGACTTTACCACACATGCATTTCCGTTGTAATTGCATGCGGAGTGAAGTCATATGCGTTGTAAAAATTTGCGGAATTATGGCTTGAGGAGTAATGGTTTTTGCGGACTTAAAAATACGGAGTGATGGTATGCTGGATTTTTTTTGCGGAATGGAAAGATATATTCCTCTCTATTCCTTCTTCCTTTACAATTTGTGGATACTGCATACTCCTTGCGTGAGCCATAACCTGCCCCTGGCTCCAGGACCACATTCAGCATGATATACCTGAAATCCAAATATTAATTCTTTGTCTTTCCATGTTATCCTCATCTTGGCTGCTTGTTAAAGCCTGATCTTAAACAATGTAATTAGGAATTGTTTATTAATGTTGTTCACATTGAATGATCCAAGATGAGTTTCCTTTGAAGGCCCCAGAATAAAAGCATCTATTGACCCCTGTAGACAAGGCCTTCCTTTCTTCCTCTCACATGCTTTCCTTATCCCTTAGGTTTGTGAAACCAGTTATTAGGGTAGGTTACCCCACCTACATCTCCAGTGGCCGATCATGCATCTTTGTCATCTGACTTTTTTCATTTTGCAGCATACATTGATGATCACGGGGTCCTCTCCTCTCTGATTTTCAACTTTTTCCTCAGCTAGCCTATTATCAAACTGCAAACATCCACTTATCTCCTCTGCATCAGTCAAACATATCAGTAATGAGAGCAACCATTTTTTTTTCTTTTTGTACACGTCCTGTTTTTTGCAGTGACAAGCCCCTCCAAATCTTGAACACAGAATGCTGTTGCGTGGTCAATCACTTTATTGGAGCACCTCTTGCAAATAATGTAACGAACTCAGTTCACTCCTGTTAGATGCCAGCACAGTGGAGAATCACCAGTAAGGGAAAAATCCTTTGGTTAGTATCACTTATTAAAATCGAATTTGCTGAAAGTAATTGCCTGCCGCAGGCAGCCACTTGCCTACCAATGCACACTAAATTAACAGTCTAATTTTTCTTCTGCGTTTATGTGAACAAGCCGATTGTAACAGAAACATACCCCACCAAATTTGCCCCCTCAACAATGGCATCGAAATCAGAACCCTTGTACAGCTGATGAGTGCATTGAGATTCTTGGGAGTCATTATTTGCTGGGACATTTTGGTGGGTGAGGGTTATTTTAAGAAAAAGTATTGTTTACCCTTAATACTATAAAGATCACTGGAAGGTTAGTTATTTTCAGTATGGGTGAAATATTTAAATGCCCATGAACAGCCCACATTCATACATTGGCATTGGGTTCCCCTTCTTCATTGGCTGCTTGGGCAGCCCCCTTAGGCACCATGGTACAGAGAGGCTCAAAGGCCTGATGACACAGCAACCCCTATGGGACTCCTGTCTCTTTTCAATTTTATGATTAGCTACATTCTCCCTCACTTCTGATAACCCTGCTCAGACCCCTTGCTCCTAACTGGTGCTGGGAACACCGACACGGGTTAGTGGCAGGTGGCGCACTTTGGTTGGGTTGCTACTCCAAAAGAGTTTTGCTCTCTGCCAATAATTCCAATATTCTGCCGGCTAATTAAATAAAGACTGTAGACCTTTAAAAATGAATGGGAATAGAGGGCAACATAATGAGCTTTGAGTTAATAAGGTAATCATCTGGGTTATTAACACTGGGATGTGAGCATGTGCATAGCAACGTTTTTATTGCTCCACATACTTCAATTTCATAATCAACATGTGGCTCCCCTATATTTTCAAAAATTAAAAAGGTGCCAGCTTCATTTTTGGTATATTGTCTTTGTTTATGTTCTAAAAGAACATAATTTAAATTTATGACAGACTATATGAACGCACACATTGAACATTTTTAAGTATATTGTTTATTAGTATTTTTATGTAATACAGCAACAACCCCAAAATAAGGATCTTTCCTTACAAGAAGAGGGTCAGATGAACCAAGCCTGATACAATAATTGTTTTTTTCAGTTGTTTCTCAAACTGTTTCTCCAGAATGTACTTAACTCTTGTGTTGTCCAGATGCATGAATCCCCCCACCTTCATAACTCTCTATTCCTTCTTCCTTTACAATTTGTGGATACTGCATACTCCTTGCATGAGCCATAACCTGCCCCAGGCTCCAGGACCACATTCAGCATGATATACCTGAAATCCAAATATTAATTCATTGTCTTTTCATGTTATCCTCATCTTGGCTGCTTGTTAAAGCCTGATCTTAAACAATGTAATTAGGAATTGTTTATTAATGTTGTTCACAATGAATGATCCAAGATAAGTTTCCTTTGAAGGTCCCAGAAAATAAAAGCATCTATTGACCCCTGTAGACAAGGCCTTCCTTTTTTCCTCTCACATGCTTTTCTTATCCCTTAGGTTTGTGAAACCAGTTATTAGGGTAGGTTACCCCACCTACATCTCCAGTGGCCGATCATGCATCTTTGTCATCTGACTTTTTTCATTTTGCAGCATACATTGAGGATCACGGGGTCCTCTCCTCTCTGATTTTCAACTTTTTCCTCAGATAGCCTATTATCAAACTGCAAACATCCACTTCTCTCCTCTGCATCAGTCAAACATATCCGTAATGAGAGCAACCACTTTTTTTTTCTATTTGTACACGTCATGTTTCTTGCAGTGACAAGCCCCTCCAAATCTTGAACACAGAATGCTGTTGCGTGGTCAATCACTTTATTGGAGAACCTCTTGCCAATAATGTAACCAATCTTCAGGACATGAACTCAGTTCACTCCTGTTAGATGCCAGCACAGTGGAGAATCACCAGTAAGGGAAAAATCCTTTGGTTAGTATCACTGATTAAAATCTAATTTGCTGAAAGTAATTGCCTGCCGCAGGTAGCCACTTGCCTACCAATGCACACTAAATTAACAGTCTAAGTTTTTCTTCTGCGTTTATGTGAACAAGCCAATTGTAACAGAAACATACCCCACCAAATTTGCCCCCTCAACAATGGCATCGAAATCAGAACCCTTGTACAGCTGATGAGTGCATTGAGATTCTTGGGAGTCATTATTTGCTGCAGTTAGCTGAATCCTGGCATGCCTGCCATGAAGCATTGCCTGAGTGGAGGCCAGGTGACTGAAGCAACTCAGGACCAGTAGGCACTATTAACCAAGTAATATTAGGGCTCAGACTCATCTCTGGTGATGGACCTCAATCAACCTGGACATAGGTGTGGAGACCCAGGAGGCTGTGGGCTCAGGGCAGTAACCAAATCAAGGGTGGACACTTAGCAGCAGGGTAATCTCAGATGAACATGTTCTGCTACCAATTTATTTTGTCTTTTCGACTACTTATCTTAGCCAGGTTTACAGGTACTTTTTCTCCTGAAAGTCTGAAAAGAGCACATTGTGATGGGAACTCAGATTTTGCATACACTCTGAAACAAATTAGTATGCCAGAGTCCAATGTCCATGCAGTAAGATAGTTCTATATTGCTGTCTCATTTGCTAAGTCTTTGCTAAGTGCCTGCAATGTCAGTAGAAATGCTGAATTGCTGGGGACATGACTCACCATTTAAGACTTGGACAGTATGGGTGAGCAATATTCCAAAAATACTGATATAGGATCTATCTCAGTAAAGATTGACAGTCCTTGAAGGCAATACATTGCAGTGTTCCAATGACAAACTACATTTCCCAGCAGGACATGAACTCCAGATTTGAGATGTGGCAGCAATCTTGGATTCCTGGTTGAACTTCCCTTGTGGTCACAGCATCTCTGCTAGGCAATGGTGATACTGCAGTTAGGATCTTAATACATAGATCCAAGACTTCCTTTGCAGAATCTGTTGCTTCCCTTGGAGTTGTTTTAAAGGGCATTGGTCAGCACAGTGAAGTTGAGTCATGTTGTGAAAGATACGTTGAACTATTTTAAACTCTTAACTTGAACTTTTCCAAAGACTGCAGGCTGCTTGTTTAATCTTAGGATTCTCCTGTGATGTAAGAGGAAGGATTCTTAAGCCTGAACTAATTTACGCATGCTTTGTATTTATGAAAATGTGTAAAGTATTCAGAGTTTCAATAAAGCTTCTTAAAGTTGCAAAGGTAGGTATCACAGGATATTAACATATGGTAATTTATTTGCAGTGGCACACTATCCAAGTATAAACTGTAGCTAATCTTCCACAGAGAGTGCTAGTGCTTCCACTCATTGAGAGAAGAGTTGAAAAATATTTACATGACATGCTCATCTTTAGTCTACTTGGTTTTTAGCAATCACAAGATTTACCTCAAGGTACAGAGAGATGCTTACACAGTTAAATGCGTGGTAGCTATATTCAGTTACTAAGGGTATTTCTTATTGCATTTAGAGGACTCACTAAGTCTTGCAGACCAGAGGGCCCATCAGAAGCAGCGGAATCAGGTGTTTTTGTTCTCTCTCTTATCCCATCCCCCCTTTTCCTGTTTCTACTACTGACCCTCATATTCTTGTGTATGTGATCATTGATGGAAGCAGTGAGGACAGAAGAGTAAAACACTTCTATGATATTAAATTGAAGTTTAGTGCTCTCCGAAATCACAGTAGTGTGAGCTTAGTAGAGAATATGGATTAATCCCCTCTTTTCTTTACACAATATAAAAATGCATTCCAGGGTACCTGACAAATTTCTGCCTAGAGATGAATTTGAACGATTAGTAGATAAAGGTTAGGGAAATAAACACAAAGATTTATGAAAATAGAAGGAGAGTAATCTTGCCAAAAACTAAAAAAGTGGCTAAACCTGTGCCAGTTATTTTAGCACGTAGGGTAATACATACACCGATTTTGATACCATGTAACGATACGTATGAACCACTAGTTCTTAGCTGCAAGGGGAAAAGGGAGATCCCGGACCACAAAACTGATGAGTGAAAAACCTGCAATACCTATATCGTACTACTTACTATGAGGGATGCTATTTTGTGAATACTGAATATGAAAATGTTACTGGATAAAATCCTAACACATTTGGTAACTTAGCTGAAACATCTGTAATTGTAAATGTAGGAACTAGCGGGTAATTGGTGTGTCTGTGATCACATATGAATGAAGATGACGTACAATTTGATAGGGGAAACAACTGGTTCTATTCTGCAGGGTTATACACTAAGGGGCCAATTACAATGCCGGACAGACCAGAGTCCATCCGGCATCATTCTGGAACTGGAATCGAATGACCTCCAGTGGTCGGTTCCAGCCCAGGAATTAGGATGTGACCAAATCCTGTTCAGTCGCAATCCTATACTTTGATATGAGAGCATACATTCTGAACGGAATGCATGCTCTCATACCAAAGAGCAGAGGTGCAGGTCATCCCTGTACCCCATGGCCGGCATCTCAAGGTGCCTGCCACCAGGTACAGGGATCAACAGGGGGCATCATAGGTGACCACTAGGCCACCATTCAGAGGCCTTGCATCCACGGGGGCCCTGCTGGGGGCCCCCAAAGCTATTTCCCAATGCCTTTTTGTGCCGGAAAGGCTGGCACAAAAGGCAATGGGAAACTGCCATTGTAAACCCTTGGCCAGAAAGAACATGGTGGGGAATCATCATCGAAAAGGCTCGGTCAGAAGGAAATCCAAATTGGTGATTACGATGCAGGCAGGAGTTCGGAGTCCTTTCTGCCCACATCTTAATCTGGCCCTAAATCTTCTTTATGTTGGGGTTGACTACCTCAGCTTTGAGTAGTTCCAGTTGTTTGATGGATCGTTCCTTATCATGTGGCTGACTCTAGACACCAACAGCACCCTTGATAATTGTGATAATTGTGTCCCAAGCTGTGTTTTACAGTTGCTCTTCTCTTTAGTTAGTAAACGTGGTGCAGGGAAGATTTCGGGCTTTTGTTTAAGTATTCATGTTAATCACAGCTTGTGAAGGGGCTGTGATTAACATGAATACTTAAACAAAGCCTTTGCTGGTTCACAAACGGCTTTCCAAAGCCATGGAGTGGGAAGCCATAGCTAGTGTGCACCCATGGCAAGAGAGAGAACCTAACCCTTAATGCCAACACTCACCAGAGGCCTAGTAATAACCCTCTCAACATTCAGGAACTGCCTGGTAGCCAACCCCAACACATGATCAATTCAGTGGCATCATACTCCCAAGAATAGCAACATTTAGTAACCCAAGGTGCCAAATGTTTAGTGAGGACTGCCTCTTGAGAATTTGGTTGCATGAGGGTGCTAACATTACTGTTAATGTTTAATTATTTATTCCAATTATTAGGCAAGAAACTACATTGTACTTGGAGGGCGATAGATCCAGAGTTGCAGTAATGTGATGGAAGGTCTTGTTTATGTTCCAGTGGCATTAAGTTGATGACTGTATGAGGTCATTTTCTCGCACTATGAATTAGTATCTTTTGGTGCTTTTGCCAATGAAGGTTGGTTATGTTGGGGCTTTTAAGGTAGGGTGGAATGGTCTAATTATGCTTTCTTTCAATATGGATTCAAACTTTGCTTCTTATGGCATTACTTCTAGCAACAATAAAAGTGACAAAATAGCCTTTATTTCAGTAATTTTATCCAAATTGATTTGTAGGAAGTTTTTTGTTTGGAGTGTTTTAATGGGTGGTTGAAGACTCCAGTTGGCTTACACAACTTGGCAGTTCTCAAGGAAATTTCATCCCTGATTTTTATAATGTTTTCGCTGAAGAGGGACCATTTTTCATACAGTGACTGAAATGGTAAGAAAACGCTGTCTTCAGATATAGGTTTTTGGAGTTCCCCTACTATTTAGAAAAGTTCTCCAGAAAGAGTGTGTGCATTACTTAGCTATGTGGAGAAAGCAATATGTTTTGCTTCCTTTGTTTTTTGTTGTGGTACTGTTTGGGCAATGTGAGATGGTTGGTGTGTTGTGTAGGCATGTCATTTTTACGCCAGCACCGTTTAACCATTCTAAGTGCTTGTCTCTCTTTCATCAGTGTTTCAGAAAGCACGGGTTTCTTTTTTCAAAAGTTTGACTTATTTATTCATTTTGATGAAAGATGTTGATTTATGGTATTAGTGAGTGTGGTTAGAATAGTAAGAAATTTGGTTACGGCTTTAGCAACGTATCCCATTGGTTGTTAAGTGGGATATAATTCATTGCCCATTTGTATTGTGCTTGAAGTTTTTTAATTATCCGCTTTTAAAATATTTGATTTTATTAGGGGGGGCTCTCTATTGAGGGGATCTTATGAAAGGGACAAATCACAGGAGCACGCGCAGCAAGAAGCAAAAAGATATAATTGCATCGTTCAATTCGAAAGGCTTTGCTCCGGAGTAAATTCTAAACATCTCAGATTTACACAAAGGGGACTGTGACTTGTGTGTGGGGTTCATTGCAGAACTTCAGCGACAGGGCAGCTGATTAATCATGAGCTAAGCACTATTTATACTATAAAGCACATTCTACAACCATGGGACTAACTTACTCAAAACTCTGAGCTGAGCCGCTGTAATTTGGGTTATGGCTGGGCTGCACACTTACAGAGTGCTCCTGGCTGCAACAAATGACTTTCTTGGGAAAATGCGCTGCCTGGGTCAATCGGGATCAGCAAGCAGCAGCTGTGCTATGGGCGCCAGTGGCTTGATGCGTGATACTTAGCAGGACTGAGTAAAGAGCGGATGCGAGAGAGATTGTGGGCTTTTGTTTAAGTATTCATGTTAATCAAAGCTCGTGAAAGGGCAGTGTTTAACATGAATACTTAAACAAAAACTCATAGTCTTCCCCGCACCGCGCTTTACTAACATAAGAGTAGAGCAAGTTTAAAAACACAGCGTGTACTTTCTGAAAGTACACTCTGTGATTTTAAACTTGATGTGCTCTTTAGCATAGCTGCCCAGGTTTCAGATTGCTATGTGTGGCATTTTAATAATTTCCCTGTAATTGTGAATGACATTTCAGCAACTATGCAAAAATCAATCAATGAAACATAGGGAAACAAATAAATATCCGAAAATACACCCATTTGAGCTACAAGAAACTGTAAGAAGCAATTGAAGTAAAGTACGCTAATGAGAGTGTGCCAACAGCAACGGTGATCTGCTCTGCCAATCAGTGCACCCCTTGCTGAGTGGTAGCTGAGACAAGAGTATTAGCTCGATAACTGCACTTTTTATCTCCATCCTAAAACATTGCAACATTCAGGTGCTACACCTTTAGGTCCTCATCAGAAACTTCATCTCATTTGCACCTTTAAGCCCAACACAAAACATGATGCAGTCCAGTCTGTGGCACCATCATGCTATACTGAGAATACATTTTTTGATTGTCACAATACAGGCCAGTGTTTTGCAGTTAGGAACATTCTGCTTTGTAGGAATGCTTGTCATAAAAAGGCTTGCTGGGTGCTCAGAAGCAGGGAGTGAGCACAACCACATTTATACATTGTCTTGTTAAGTTACAAGACCATTGGCATTGTAATACCCTAAGATAATTTAGCTGGCATGGTTTACGTGTGTACACAGAGCATGCCTCGTTGGAGAAGTAGTGAAATATGTCAAATTCAAGCATGGATTTTATGAATGGACTTTAGGAGAATCATATTTCATTTGTGTTTTACTAAAAAAAAGGTTTCTGAATAAAAAGGATTCATCAATAAAATCAGTAGCTTTGTGTAATGTTCCTAGCTCCCAGCTAAAACGCATCATATGTTTTAAAGAGTATGCCAGAAGTGTTTTTGAATGAGTAGGTGGAACAGCGCAGAGTTAGTTAATTATTTGTTGTATGTTAGCAAAGTGTAAACATAGCTGAAGAGCACACTCAAAAACACGTTTGAGCGGAGGCAAACACTCCCATATCCTGCTGCCAGTGCTGTATTTTGCCTTGCAATAATGCAAGAGGGGGGTGGCATTATCCCAGGGTTAGGCATCATCATGCCATAGATGCCTGGAGCTGCCACCATTATGCTTCAGCTAGTTTTATTTAAATGTAAGGCACCATCCTACCATGGATTCCCTTAACTTGCAAAGAATTATCAACATTATGCCAGCACCGGCTTTATACTGGACATGCGCCAGTCACACACGTTCATGCATGCGCACCCATACTCTGGCACATAATTCTCACTAACTGTATTAAATGTAGTTACTCTGCGAGGCTGCAGTGCGTGTGGTGCAAGCAGCAGCTATTCTCCCTCGTGGTACCTACAGCATAGCAGGAGGTATGGGGTCGGAAATGCAGAGCTTGAATTCTAGCTAGTCACTTTGTGGTTTGAGACGTATAGAGGTTGGCTGTTATTTAGGCATCTATTTTAATATTTGAGGAACTCCCTTGAATCAGCTGCCCTACTGTTCCTTGTTCTGTGTTTTGTTTAAACTTATCTGCAAGTAAAACATGATTGAAGGTTATTGCTCTTGATTCTGATTTTTAAAATGAAGGCTGATTTTTTTTTTCTATTTACTGTTCAAAACACCCTTGTCTTACAATCAAACAATCAAAACCTATATTACTCTTCCGCTCGGGTGGTCTGTCGCAGGTTTCCCGCCATTGCAATGAATGGAAATGCTGCTCTTTGATAGTTAATAGCTTACTGTTCTATATTAGGATTATAAACTGCAAGTAACAAAAGGGGCAACATTTCCCCACCCAATGAACAGTGCTCCAATTAAGAATCTTTAGTAAAATCTTATGATGGTACCAGCGTTGGGGGCAATAATTTTAACGCTGTTCTTGATAATATGCCCCTTGGAGTCTTGTGCTTTTCTAAACCAGAAGTGTACTTGCCTGTGCAACCAATTCATGTCATGGCGTGTTTATCCAATTTGTAAACTGACCTTAGGACCCTTAACATGACGCTATATGTTCACTTTTTTAAGTAAACGTTTGGAGTGATGTTTGACGCTGCACACGTGCGCGGGTCTGGTTCCAGGCGCTGCACACGCACGCAGTTTGGTTGTTGGTGCACATAGCCATGGTTGCAGTGCACAGAGATCCTCCAATGCCGCACACAGAGAAAAAAACATTAGAGGAAACATTGATTGGAATAGGTACATTAATGTGAAATGTTTATAATAAAGAGAAGCACTTGATAACCCTGAGTAATACACGATCTCCGCATCTTCATGATTCATTTGGGAAACTGGGTAAAATATGTTATTAATCCCCAGGAATAACCCTATACAGATCCTCGTTATGAGTGGCCTCTTAACTCCTGCGGAATTGGTGACACCAGTTACTGTCCCCATCAGAATTTTGAGAGTCGCAGTCTTTCCATGGATCTGTTTATTTTCAACCCAGAGATGTCTACTACTGAAAGTTCTGTGTGAAAATTCGAGGAAATTAGGATTTACTGAGAGAATTTGATACTAAATTACCAATTTTATTGGTAATGCCTCATTTCAAAGAAGACCAGTAGAATCCAATGTGTAATGGCCCAGTTTTTACCTGACAGTAGGAAAAATCCAGGCCATTTTCCCTCCCCTCGATTATGAGTGGCCCAATGTTCTTTTAAAGAGATGGTAGGCCGTCAACATAAGGTAGCTGTAAGATCTAAAGGTGTTGTGATGGGATGATAGCTGCCCTCCTAGGAGGATCACTACTCCTAGCAAAGTGAAAGTAGTATTGCCAAGAGTTATCCTAACCAGAGCCTTCACACTAAAGGTAGATTTGCCCTCAGATTCATCACCTACATATGCCTATAGGAACTGAAGGACTAACAGCTGTAATGCCTTATTTGTCATTTTACGCCAGAGAAATAAATGCTATTATCACCCTACTCAAATGTACTCATTTTATTAGCTTCTCAAACATGTGAGGGATATATTTGGATTTGGTCATGTTACATCCAGGTCTTCAGGTGAGGGTCACACCCATGAGCTACATGCACCACATATTTCATTCTGTTCATATGCTCACCAAGGTTTCCAGAAGATGGACGAGTGCTATTGAATTTTTCTTGGCTCTTTTGCGCATTCATCTGCCTGTTGTTGATTAAGGGAAGAAGAGAGTAAACGCTTTCTCGAAGTGCCATTGAACATCTGCTTCCAAAATACCAGCGGCCATCTGTGGCTTGTCTTCCTTTAGAGAGTTTAAGAGGATGGAGTTTGGTATTTAACAAATGACTGCTGCTTTGTAGTGTTTGTCTAGTGCCAAAGGGTGACATTGCCAAAGTGTAATATATTGAAAACAGGCTGATAGTGGCAGCTGGCATCGTAATGCATTCCAGATTTTCATTATGAACTACGCGTCACTCTTAGCAACATTATGAATGTTTAGCTGCTACTACGAGTTGGCATCAGGTATTTGTGTTTTTCCATAATTTCTGACACTTATTGTGAATAACTCATTTTAATTAATGCCGAAATCAACCTTGTTTTAAGAAGCAGAAGTGAA
This sequence comes from Lissotriton vulgaris, assembly GCF_964263255.1. Lineage (NCBI taxonomy): Eukaryota > Metazoa > Chordata > Amphibia > Caudata > Salamandridae > Lissotriton > Lissotriton vulgaris. The sequence continues at coordinate 1,354,488,846 of NC_141693.1, forward strand.
TATATGAATACCAGTTGCTAAAGCCTGATAATTAAATATGTGTACAAGTCCCTTTGTAAGAGTCTACTTCAGCGAAGAAAATAGCAAATAGACAGTTATGCATTTTCTCCATGCAAAGTGCACAGTTATCTATGCTTGAAACAGACCATAATGGAGCAATTTCACTAAAGTTTGTGTGGGGGAAAAGCCATTCTAATAAGGATGTTAATGGGAGCTCCCAAGCTAGAAGTTTTCTGAAAAAAAGGGTTCTATGCAATGAATTTCGAAGCTTATGTTCCCAAATATATTGGCTAACTTTTGTAGAAGTCCTCATTGGCAAGAGCTGCGCACAGTGACGGCCACCATTGAGTCTAAGCTTACGTATGCGCTCTAGGTAAAGACTTTATGACTGCAAGGATTGGATGCCTTATCCCAAAGTATGAGTGTTGTCGCCTAGAATTCTCCAAGCTCCTGATTGCTGTCACCTTCCATTCCCCTTATTCCATGAGGTGTGCTCTCATGACCTTTCTACGTCCCCGCTTGTGGCGTGTCTTTCTATTTCCTGTTCAATATCAGACAGCAGAGAAGCCCTTTCACCACTAAGTCACGTGACATTCCAGGTACCACATCCTCACATAGCAGGGAAACCATTTAGGTGACCACTTGAAAAACAGCATGCTGTCAGAGATATTGGGCGTGAATATAAGAAACATGTGTGTGCCGCAGAGCAAAGAGGGCTTATCTGAGACGTCAGGCCTGTGCTGATTCTGACTGGAAATCGGTGTCACACCCACACACCTATGTCTCTGCTCCATGAGACTCCAGGGGTGGCTTAATGTAGGGCTGAAATTAATGCACTGAACATGCAGACTTGATGGGCCACTAACAAGAGCACAGAGATGCCTCTAAATATCACCGTTAATACAAATGTTTCAAACAAATTACTTCCTCTGACCCCTACTTTACCTTAATTTACCTTGAAGTTGAGGTGCTGTGTGTGTGTTGACTGGCATGGCCACTAAGGCTAATTTGTGTTCGGTTCGAAGCTGAACTGAAAATTTGAGACCCATTTTCTGTAGCAGCCTTCTTTATACTGTCGAATGTGATAGACAAGGTGCTTGTTGTCAATTGTAGTATTGCATCTGCTCTCCATGCACGTGACCAGTTCAGCTGCACATAAGCATGCATAACGAAGGGAGGGAGAGTAAACGCTGCCTACAGACACAGAAAGGTAGCCATCCGCCTCTCGGGTTACTGCTTAGCAAACATACCCATGTGCACCATCCAAAAGACCAAAATCAATTATGCAGCAAATCCATATTGATTACACAGACTACTGATTGTAGCCAATTGGCACTCTTGACCTGTGAGTTGACCCGTGCATAGAGAAGTGTCCACGTTTGTTATTCTTCCCATGGGAGGATTTTTTCCCATTTAACTATATTGTTATAAAGTGACAACAATTTTACACTGGATTTATGATATGTTGAGCAAATTGCTTGGGAAAATTAGAGAATGTTCATTTATTTTATAACTAATGGTTTCCCTCACAAATTATCCACGAAGCCAAGACATAACAATAAATTATTGTGGTATGCGAAACTGAAAAATGCTGGCACCAAATAAATTATCTTTGTTTGACTTCCACACCCATAACAAAACACATCAAGCATGAAATGTGGAAAAGAAAACATCTAGTTGAAAATTGTTGAGGCTAGTCGTGATGACATTTATCATGGCATTACTCATTATATTCAGAACGTGTAACACAGAAACAGCCAGCCTGTCTGGTCTAGCCAGTTTCCATGGAAACAAGGAATGAAGTCTTATGCAGTAAGACCTTAAGGGGGTTCAGGTTCAGCCATCATTGTCAGCTAGGAATCCTAGCACAAAATAATCATGAAATTATTTTTCTAAAGTGTGTAAAGACTAAAGAAAAAAGTGTGTGTTTTGCTTGTGTGCCTCTTTTGAATACAGGCGAGAATGTATGGATCGTAGTAGATGCCTATAAAATATCCATTACCTTTATAAAGATATTAGGACACCTATATTTTCAGTTAGACAAATCACTAACGTCAGTTGGAAATTCAGTAGGAAATTTAATAAAGATGCTGCTTTGCGTTAGAACTGATATCCTTAAAGCAAATCGACAATCATTAAAACAGGAACTGGCAAAACCAAAAGGTCTGGCCTGAGCAATTTAGTGTGGTGTGTTAAAATTTTGATTGTTGACGTATGCAACAAAAATACAATTAAAAATACACCCACCACCTAAACATGGTGGCTATATGCTTGAAAAAACATAATAAAAAATTATTCATTCCTTCCTTGCATATAGGTATGTTCAGAAAAGAGAGTAGACCCCTTTTTTAGTCTTAATGCATATAACTGGAAAATAAGATTCTTGGTGGTGAAAAGAAATGTTACTCCTAGCTTTGAATTACTGTAGCCTGAATACATAATTTAAACACACAAGGATGACAAAAATAGATGATAAAGAATGTACAGAAAAAAGAATTGGCAACATAAAGTATTGTCCCAACAACCCTGTCACCGAAATGCATTTATGTTTAGTTGGATGAGCACATGTGTTGAGGAAAAATGTCTTTGACTGAAGTGGGCTAATCAACTGCCCCTTAATGGAAGCTGTGGCAAGTGGAAGCAAAATGTGAATGACAGTTGAACAGACCAGCATATGAAGAGGGCTGACCAAAAGTCCCTTTATATATGTGAGTATGAATGTATTTTTTATTTGTGATTTTCTTTATTTACATCAGGGCCTCATTACAGCTAAATTTGCCTCTAGATCCGATCTAAAAACACTTAGATAATGATGGTACCCCACTGAGTATACCAAAAGCCTTGGATCAAATGCCATTTGAACCCAAAATATTGATGCACGACAATTTTGTCTTACAGTAGTTTTCATAAACACAGTCGGTCCAATTGATAGCAGCTTTACCAGGCTTACGTGATGTTTTCTCCACGAAAAACAAGACAGAGTACATATATATACTTTATGTATGATTCAGAAAAGGGTGAAACACAAGTAAATGCTAGGGTTGTGCAAAATTATGAACTATGCCTGCGAAGTTGGAAATACTACCCTTTGAGTAGGTGAGTGAAGTTTCCTGACATGGCCCAGTTTCACCAAAGGAAAAGTTTATTATCAGGTAGCTGTGATTGCTAGGAAGGATGGGATGCCTGGCTGCTGGGAGTTGGCCAAAATGACTGCCTAGTGGGGGATATTTTTACTATTCTATCCCAGACTGCCCTTAGCCCTGTAGCCAATGCTTAATTTGTAGAAACCCGTGTTCAGTGTAATTAAACGTCAGTGTGCCCAGTACCAAGGCTGCATACTGATGAATTCACCTCAGGCATCTTTAATCCACTACCAGACACTTCTGCACTTTTATATTTATGTTGCCGGTTCCCAATTTCCATCTTTGTAAAGCCTTTTCCTCTTTCTCTTTCTCTTCCTCCCTCTTTCTGCTTTATTTATTTTTACCCTCTCTTGTGGAAACATAAGTGCCGACCCCCAAAACTAGATTCCAGTGGCCCCCATCGGCAACCACTGGCTCAAATGAACCACTTGCATGTAGCACTGGCTATTTCCCGCCCAGAGTGAAATTTATGGTGACTCAGATTTGCAGTGTGCGACTGCCACATGGCAGGGGATCATTTGAAGCTCTAAGTGGCAGTGGGAAAGTTTTTCAACTGTAATGCGGGATCCCATTTTTTCTTTTTTAAGGTCTTGTCTAGAGACAGATTTTTGCTGTTTGTTGTCAAAGACCTATTGAGTAGTACACTAATACGTTGTTGACTTTCTTTTCAGTCTCATCTGCATGCTTCTTATTCAATGTCATTCCTTCCTCTTCTTGTGTTTGCTCGTCCCCTGGAAACATAGGGGCCTATTAGCAAGAAATAGCGATATTTATCGCTAAACGTGATTAGCGACTTTTTTAAAATCACTGTATATTTTAGTGGCGAAAACATGCTATTAGCAACGTTTTTCTCCATTGTGCTAAAATATCCAGCGATAGCTGCGAAATGCGAGAATATCGCTGGAAATCCAGCGATATTCTTGCATTAACGCCAATGGGGGCCTAATCTGATGAACCACCCCCCATTGACTATACAGGTAAGTCAACTTTTTAGCAGGCATTAGTTTATAGTGATAATCACGCTTAGCGCAAATTTTTTTATCACTTCGCCTGCCTTGCTAATAGGCGATAACTGTGTTAGCGTCTGTTTTCAGTCGCTAACAGTTTGGTTACGCCCACTTTGCCTGTCATTAGCGATAAATATCGCTGACATGCAAAGCGGGCCCCAAACCTGTAGCTATCGCCTAAAAGCTGCAGCTAACTGCTGTTAGCGACAGCTTGCTAATAGGGCGATAAAAATATTGCCGCTTTAGCGGGAAAAAGTCCTGCTAAAGCGGCGATATTGTCCTTGCTAATATGCCCCATAGTTTTGTTATCATCCTTTAGATTGGGATGATCCTTACATGGCTCACTTCGGAAAAATGTATTTTCTTGGTGCTTTGATAGCATTCTAAGGGAGTGCATGTGCGTTCATGTTCTATCTCCAGGTACTGCTTCCATTCACACATCGTCTCCTCCCTCCATGTTCTCCATGTTGTTCCCCATACCTTCACTCATCTCCAAAAGTACAGCAACAGGTATATTGTTAATATGTTTGAATAATGAAAAGACTTTATCAAGTTAGTGTCTTTTTCTAGGTACTTCCTTCGACATGTTTTATGAAACTCAAGGCTTTGGCACACAACAGCAGCATTTATTGTGCCGAGAGCAGAAATGGCTGTTTCACTCAACCTGCATTTGAGGTAAAAGCCTTAGTTAGAGTGTTTGGATAAGTGATGTTTCTTCTCCTCGAGGCCCATAAATCTGGCTCCCTGCTACAAAGCACCAACTGGCTATTTATTTAACATGAGCTTTATGGAGAATGTCAGAATTTAAAGGAAAATGCATGCCATTTGCAAGCCTATTCCTTTAAATTCTGACACTTCCTTAGCCAACTTTTATGGAAAGGGGCGACCACTAGGTCCCCCTGAACGTATGGTGGAGTACCCCGATCCCCCCGGGAAGCCATTTTGGGCGGGAGGCGCGTCTCGGCTGGTATGCCCAAAGCGGCGTAGCCGGGGCGCTTTTTTCCGCCCAAGATTGGGTTGTCCTAGACACGGAAGCCGTCAGCCACGCCCCCGGAGGCGGGAGGAGGCGGGTTTACGCCCACCCAAAAGAAGAATAAAAGGAGCGATAGTCCAAGGAAGCATCCTCTTGTTCCTGTGCTCTGAAGCTGCACCTCCTCGCTGCACGTGAGCTCGAGACGGAACGAAGAGCCAATTTTGAAATTTGTAATTTCTCTTTTTTCTCTTCTAGCACTGCAAATCTAGTCCAGGACCTTCCACCTACGTGGGGAAAATGCCGGGCAAAAGAGTCGCAAAGAAGGTCAGCACCGACCAAATGCTCCGGATGTTGATGAAAGTCATGGCAGAGATGAAGAGGAAAATGTCGGCCAGGGACGGGGCGGGAAGGCCAAAACTATCCAGCCCGGTGGAGGTCCCGGCCGGGAGAAGGAAGAGGGCCAGGAATGGGGCAAATGAGGACGAGGTCCCAGTTCCGGAGGCTCCCCCGGCGAGCCCTCCCAGACCAGCGGAGACTCCCGCGCCGGCTCCCGTCGAGGGCCAACGGATCCCCGTGGTGGTTACCCCAGTGAACGAGGGGGACATGCCCCCGGAGTTGGCCGCCCAGTTGGCGGCATGGTTGGGTAAAAGCAGCGGGGGTTCCGTGGCTCCGGGGGACACGGCCGAGGAGGCCAAGCAAATAATGAGGCAGCTGCGGCAGTCACGGGAGGCCGCAAAACCACCTTGTCCTTTTGTTTCCCCGCAGGCTCCAGTAAGTCAACCCGCAGCGGGCACGAGTACGGCAGCAACTGCGGTTACAGCTTCTAGCTCAGGTAAGCAGCTAATGCCGATTGCGGGGAAAGGGTCTGTACCCTCGAGAAGGGAGAAATTGGCTCAGCATATCCCGATGGAAATCAAAGAACGGATATGGGCTGAGAAATATGTAAATATGTTTTCCTTGCTAACAGATCATTACGAGATTGAGCATGTGAAAGTTCAGAAAGAGCTTATGCACCCGAGAGTTTGGCGTGCCAAAATGGCCGCTTTTAGAGTCAATGAGACGATAGGTAATTGGGGCAGAGCATTTGGCATATTCACTTCAATTATGGGGGAACGGAGGCCTGAACTGTTGGCCGAGTTACCCGTGTACCAGACACGTATTATGGAGTTTTCTCAGACATATGCGGGCAATGAGTGGTTTTGCTATGATAATATTTTTCGCAAGGCCAAGGAGTTCAACACGTGCCTGACGTGGGATTGTTACGACTCCATTTCTTGGCAAAAAATGGAGAATTCAGGCATGTTGAAGGCGCCATTGTTGGGGGGGAACGGGGGTGAGTTTTCCCGCCATTCATCTGGGGCGCCCTTTCGGGCGGGGGCAAGTAATGAGCATCACCCAAGGTCGAATGGCAATACAGGTAAGAAAGGGGTATGCTGGAATTTTAACAGGGGAAAGTGTACGAGGCCCCAGGGGTCATGCAAGTTTAGGCACGACTGTGGGGGGTGTGGACAGTCCTCGCATCCCGAGACCATGTGCAGAGCCAAAACAGGTGATAACGGAAGTAGGGGAAGCGCCAAACAGGTCTGACATAGTCCGAGGGGCGCCTTTACCTACACCAGTTGATACCATGGCGATGATTCCTTGGCTCAGTGAATACCCGGATCATGTCTCCGCTGGGGTGTTGCGAGACGGTTTTTCGTATGGTTTCCGCATCCCGGTGGGGAATTTTCAGGGTAAAGCGCATTGTAGGAACCAACTATCGGTCCTGCAGAATACGGCGGTGGTGCAAGCGAAGATTGGGAGAGAGGTGACCCGGGGTCGGGTTGCCGGACCATTCGACAGGCCACCAGTTCCTAATTTTGTTTGTTCACCCTTGGGAGTGGTCCCCAAGAAGGACCCGGGTGAGTTTAGACTGATACATAACTTGTCAGCTCCGAGAGGTCTGTCAGTGAATAATGCGATAGACCCGGAGGTATGTTCGGTGCGGTACGCATCCTTCAATGATGCCGTCGCCATGTTGAATCGCCTGGGGCACGGGGCGCTGATGGCCAAGTCAGACATCGAGTCAGCGTTCCGGTTGCTCCCGGTACACCCAGACGATCAGCGTCTCCTGGGTTTTAAGTTTCAGGGGCGCTATTACATGGATAAATGTATGCCGATGGGCTGTTCCATATCTTGTGCTTATTTTGAGAAATTCAGTTGTTTCTTGCAATGGGCATTCACAAGAATAACGGGGTTTCAGCATATTATGCATTATCTTAACGATTTTCTGTTCCTGGGGGCAGCCGGGGATACAGAATGTGCACAAGCTTTAAAAGAATTTTGTGGTCTGATGAGTCAGTTTGGTGTGCCATTGGCGCCAGGTAAGACTGTGGGGCCATCAACTTCGCTCGAGTTTCTTGGAATAGAGCTCGATTCCGAAGAAGGTTGCTTCCGGTTGCCCGAAGAGAAAGTGCGGAAATTCAGGGCCTCGCTTGAGGCATGCATTAGGGAGACTAAGGTGAACTTGCATCAATTGCAGCAGACTGTGGGTCAGTTGAATTTTGCCCTTAGAATAATGCCAATGGCCCGCCCGTTTTCCCGCTCGATTGCACAAGCCATGGTCGGTCTTAAAGAGGGACATCACCGCACGAGGCTCTCGGCAGAGGTTCGCCAGGACATGCGCATTTGGTTGGCATTCCTGGCGGATTTCAATGGTCGGGTTGTCTGGACCAAGCCGGCGGTGTCCTCTGAGGAGTTGGGGCTGTGGACAGATTCGGCGGGGAGTATAGGCTTTGGCGCCATATTTGGCAATCACTGGTCGGCTCAAACGTGGCCGTCATGGTGGCACGAGTGTGGACTTACAAGTAACATTGCTTTTCTCGAACTGTTCCCTATTCTGGTGGCTTTGAAAACATGGCCTGAGGGGTTTAGGGATCACTCTGTGGTGTTCTGGTCTGATAACATGACCGTGGTTGAGTGTATCAATAGTCAGGCAGCACGATGCAAATGGATTCTGAGGTTGCTCAAAGAAATTGTTTTACTATGTATGCAATTGAACGTGCTCTTTAGGGCGAGGCATGTGCCAGGGGTGCTGAATCAGGCTGCTGATGCGCTTTCTCGTTTCCGTATGCAGGCCTTCTGGGGTTTTCTGCCCACAGCGGACCCGGTGGAGGCACCATTTCTCGAAGCTCTCTGGTCTCTCGGTGCCCCGAACTACAAAACCTCGTGGGAGAGAGTTTAGCACCCAGGACAAGGAAGGCATATGAAGGGGCGTTCCGTTCCTATTGGTCCTTTTTGGGTTCTGCTAGGGGGGAGCTTTGGGGCCTGGAAGAATTTGTCATAAAGTTTTTACTGTCATTGCGCAGGGCAGGCAAATCGGTGGCCACGGCCCAGAGGCATCGGGCCGCCATTTCCTTCATGGCGCGGGCTCATGGTATCCAGGACCCTACAGCGTCTTTCGTAGTGCAGAAAGCGCTGCGTGGGTGGCAACGCCTTGAGGGTCGCAGAGTAGATGAAAGGCACCCGATAGGTCTGGATAGGTTGGCCCTGTTACTGTCCGTACTCCCTGCGACATGTTCATCCCAGTCGGAAACAGTGTTATTCCGGGCCGCTTTTGCATTAGCATTCCATGGGGCTATGCGGGTAAGCGAACTGGTGGCAAAAAACAAGCAGGATACGGGGGGTGGACTGTGCCGAGAGCACATTCAAGTAAAGGGGGAGACGATGATTGTCTCGTTTGTCAGGTCCAAGACCGATCAGGGGGCGGTCGGGGACAGTGTAGTAGTCCAGCGGATTCCCGGATCTCCCATGTGCCCGGTTGCATGCGTTGAGGAGTATTTGGCGCAGAGGGCGGCATCATGGGGGGGGACCTTGCTGAGGCACGCAGATGCCACCCCACTGACGAGGTTTCAGTTCCAGCGGGTGCTTGCAATGGCAATTTCGGCCGCAGGCTTGAACACAGGCGAGTTTGGGACCCATTCCTTCCGGATAGGGGCTGCTACAGAGGCTACAGCCAGGGGTCTGAGTGTGGAAAAGGTGAAACAGTTGGGGCGTTGGTCCTCGAATTGTTACAAAAGGTATGTGCGGTTGCACATGTTGTGAAGCTGATATCATGTACTCACGCTTCTTGTCTTTGTTTGGTTACAGTTTCGCAAACCTACGAGGCGGGGCGGACTGTGCAGTCGACCCGACACCTGGGAACCAGCGGTCAGAGATCACCGGCTGATGAAAGAGTGGTGTGGGTCGTGGGCCACTCATACGTGAGGCGTGCCGCGGACGTATTCAAGGCAGGTGACATGATTCACGCGGCTGGGGAATACGGGTACAGGGTGACCTTCTACGGAAGGGGCGGGCTCTGTATTGACCAGTTTCAACCTTTTCTTGAGGGTTTGTTAGGGCGGACAAGGTCACCGCCATCTATAATCATAGTACATCTTGGGGGCAATGATTTGGTGACCACTGGTAGACGACTACTTCTCGAGGCGATACTATCCACAGTGAGTTGGTTGGCGAGAAGGGTTCCAGGGTGCACGATTGCATGGTCCCATATGATTCCACGAAAGGTGTGGCGGGGGGCTAATTCAGTGTCTGCTATAAATCATTCTGTGAAAACGGTGAATAACAAGCTTGGTAGACTGTTCCGTACCAGTACATTTCATTCGATTCCTCATGGTTGTATCAGGGGGGACAATATGTATCTAGAGGATGGGGTCCATTTGTCCCGGGTGGGGAATTCTTTACTCATAGGAGACCTCGTAGCCTGGTTAAGGAGTTTACAGCATGACCTTTAGGTAGGAGTTTTGTGGGGGGTCCGGATAGCCGGTCAACTATCCGGCCTGTGGCGGTAAGGTCATGATCGGTGAGCAGTCATTGGAAGATCCCTAGGGGGGGGCGTCACCCATTACGGATGGGAGCGCCCGGGGGGAGGTGGCCATTGGCCCCTCAACGGGGAGGCGGTCCCTTCTAAAGGACGGGACGCCTAAAGGAAAGGGAAGGCGGTCAAGGCCCCTCCCTGGATAGGAGGGGCTACGGGCCCCTCCTGGGAATTTCCCGGGGCCAGGACATCTGCGACGGCAGATGTGGTAAGTTGTGTGGGGTGGGGAGGGGGGTCTACGCTACCTTCTAGACACCTCACACGAGTCCTCGGACGACCACGTAGATGGCGTCGAGTTAACAGGGGCCCCCGTCAAGACAAGGGAAATTGGTATGGCACATGAGGTGCAGTCCTCTGTGCGGCCGCCCCTCACAAGTGAGGGGGGAGTTCTGGTTTAGGGATCTGACACAGGTTACGACCTTGCCGTTGGCCCTTAACGTTAGGATGTACAATTTCAATTTGAAATGCATTTGTAAGGATGTTAGTATCGGCTAGGAGAACCTTTGTATTAGAAATGTGTCAAGGTTAGCCAAAACATCGTAATGTGGATATGAAATTGTACATGATATGAAACTGTTATTTTAATGTTTTTAATTTTGTTTCATATTTTAATAAATACGTCCGGGAGGGTAACTCCCTCCCGCCTTCCAAAAGTTCAGAACTGTTTCCGGTTTCCCAATTCTTGGGGATTGTGTTGAGAGGGGGTGGCGGGTATCTCAGCCATATGGAAAGGGGCGACCACTCGGTCCCCCCGAACGTATGGTGGAGTACCCCGATCCCCCCGGGAAGCCATTTTGGGCGGGAGGCGCGTCTCGGCTGGTATGCCCAAAGCGGCGTAGCCGGGGCGCGCTTTTTCCCGCCCAAGATTGGGTTGTCCTAGACACGGAAGCCGTCAGCCTCGCCCCCGGAGGCGGGAGGAAGCGGGTTTACGCCCGCCCAAAAGAAGAATAAAAGGAGCGATAGTCCAAGGAAGCATCCTCTTGTTCCTGTGCTCTGAAGCTGCACCTCCTCGCTGCACGTGAGCTCGAGACGGAACGAAGAGCCAATTTTGACCCACCCACCAGCCCCTGAAGACAGCAAGTTGTTTTGGAATAAAGTCATTTGACGTAGTAGTTGTTTTCTTACAGGTTGTTCTGAATAAAGTTTGTGATTCGGTCGCAATAAAGTGGATAATTCTTCGCAGTATGCTTTATTAAAGACTTGCATCAGAGTGCTCAGTAATGTTTTTAGAGAGTTTATACTTGATCTGCTTAGGGTATAAATGTCCTTTCTTTCTTTAATAAGTAATCTTGTCGTATTTATTGTTTGGTCGGGCGGTAAGGTCATGATCTGTGAGCAGTCATTGGAAGATCCCTAGGGGGGGGCGTCACCCATTACGGATGGGAGCGCCCGGGGGGAGGTGGCCATTGGCCCCTCAACGGGGAGGCGGTCCCTTCTAAAGGACGGGACGCCTAAAGGAAAGGGAAGGTGGTCAAGGCCCCTCCCTGGATAGGAGGGGCTACGGGCCCCTCCTGGGAATTTCCCGGGGCCAGGACATCTGCGACGGCAGATGTGGTAAGTTGTGTGGGGTGGGGAGGGGGGTCTACGCTACCTTCTAGACACCTCACACGAGTCCTCGGACGACCACGTAGATGGCGTCGAGTTAACAGGGGCCCCCGTCAAGACAAGGGAAATTGGTATGGCACATGAGGTGCAGTCCTCTGTGCGGCCGCCCCTCACAAGTGAGGGGGGAGTTCTGGTTTAGGGATCTGACACCGGTTACGACCTTGCCGTTGGCCCTTAACGTTAGGATGTACAATTTCAATTTGAAATGCATTTGTAAGGATGTTAGTATCGGCTAGGAGAACCTTTGTATTAGAAATGTGTTAAGGTTAGCCAAAACATCGTAATGTGGATATGAAATTGTACATGATATGAAACTGTTATTTTAATGTTTTTAATTTTGTTTCATATTTTAATAAATACGGCCGGGAGGGTAACTCCCTCCCGCCTTCCAAAAGTTCAGAACTGTTTCCGGTTTCCCAATTCTTGGGGATTGTGTTGAGAGGGGGTGGCGGGTATCTCAGCCATATGCTTTTTGAGTACTAGCAACTAATTCTATGTGTATTTCTAAGTCTGGTCACCTGCAGTAGGCTTTTTAATTTCTGTTCAGTTCCTCACATTAAATTTGAAAAATAAACAAGGCTGTTTATAATGAATTCAATTTTTACCTTCAAGATACTGTGAGATTGAAGTTTGTTTTTCTTCAAGCATGTTCAATTTTTAATTCAATCTTTTTTTAATAATGTTTTACAAACAAGCACTGGGGAAGCCAAAAAAAGCCAACAAATATTGGCTTTGCTGATGCTTGTTTCGTACTTTGTTACCAGCCTTTTCCTTAGGAAGCCTACTGATGTTTAAAAATGATTTACACAAAGTTGTGAGATGCATTACCCTAGTAAATGTATACTTTAATTGTTACCTATATGTACGTAATGTGTGCACATTTGTGCACAAGTATCAAATGTAATTTTGGCCAAATTTGGTATTAAACATTGTAGGTATTGACACATATGTATAATGAATTTAACACACTTGTCTACACTGTGAACCTTATGACTGAATAGTCAAGCTGTAAGTAATGAAGACAACGTCTGACAGTGTACAGCAATGTCCCATTATCAGATGGACCGAGATGAAAACTATTTTAATTGCATGAAAAAATAAATCATCTCATTCAACATATTTGATTTACAAATTCTGTTAAACCTTTTAATGTGTATTATGTCTAACACATGCCACATTCAAAGACAGCTTTACAAAAACAGGCTTATGTAAATCACCTTGATTAAAAATACATATACAATTTAAGCATGTTTAGGTTGGAAAGGAAATGTTTCTTAATGAGTAAAACATGAGTGAAAAATCAGGCATACATTTTGCATAACATAATTTATATGTCATGCAAATCAGCCTTTTAGCTGCTGACAGTTATGAAGTATCTTTCTCGGAAACCAAGCAAATAGGTGCTCCAATGGGCAACTAAACTCTTTAGGAAAAAAGAATCCTCAAACTGTCTTTTCCTTGTCAGCCAAAAAATGTATCCCCGTTTAATTACTGCAATGGGTTGAACATACATTCTGCTCACTCATGCATTTGTGAAGATGCACTTCATCAGCTTCCTTACAGTTGAAGAGAGCTACAGAGGGAATTGGTATTGCATTAGTATGAATATGTGAGCTGTAGTAATATTTTGTTTTTATTCTGCATCACAGAGCAGCAATGAGTGAATGAAGACTAAGAGGGGCCATCCAGAAGACCAGTAACAATAGTGAAGTAGTATAATTTTGGCTCCACCCTTTTACTTTTGGCTGGGCCATATATATAAATGTATCTTTGGCCTTGTATACTTGTGTGATGCTATATTATCAATGATGCACTAAATGTATATACGGTGAATATTGTGTGTTGAAGACATATATGTATGTGAATTTTAATGTTTATCCTTTTTCAGGGTCAACTGGATTGCTGATATTAATTTCTATAGGTTTAGATTGTAAGGTGGTGCACTAAAATGCATTTAACGCAGTACTTTCACTAGGGAATAATGAGAATGAATCATGTGGGTGCAATGTCTTTTTATGAATTGTGACCAGTTGTCATTTTTTGGTTAATAATCTATATATTAGGTTATTGTGCCACATATAAGGGTACAGTGACATTTATTGGATTATATGTAGGTTGTAGAATTAAAACTATCAGCGCGGCACAAATTTTCGCGCTGTGCTGAAGGTTCTAAGAAACGGGCATGGCCGTGACGGAACGGTTCCATCATAAGCAGAGCCCAACCGGCGCTCATGACGGAACCGTTCCGTCACAAGCATCAAAGGGGTTAATATGCATTTAAAGAAAACTGCTAAGTTATCTTGATTGTGGGCATTAATACTAATGTGTATGTTGATTTTTTGCATGTTTTCTCCTCTGCAGGTGCAGACCAAAGGCATTCATTAGTTAGTAAAAAGCACAGGGGTAGTAAGGCGAGGAAGAATTGGCAAGGCCAAATAATTTTAATGAAGAACAAAGGGAGTGTCACCAGTTGGTACTATCAGATGAAGGGAGGAATCCAAGGACGCCTTGGAAGCGGAGACTGGAATATGGGAGTAATGTTCAAGGTACCAAGTTATTTCTTGGGAACTGGAAAAGTACTATGATGCGTATGAGGCCATGTTTCTTGAATTTTCTTTGTGCATTTTAATTCATGAACCCCCCCTGACTCGCCGCTACAGACGGCATCCGCATTCTCCTTGACCTAGGCCTCACCGCGGCCCTTATCCTACTTGACCTCTCTGCAGTCTTCGACACCGTCTTCCACCACAAACTCACCGCCAGACTCCATGATGCCAGCAAACAAGGAACCACCCTCAACTTGCTTCACTCCTTCCTCACCGGCAGAAGCCAAAGAATCAGACTTCCACCATTTCTCTCCAAACCCACAGAGATCAACTGCAGACCACCCCAAGGATCATCGCTCAGCCCTATGCTCTTCAACTTCTACATGGCCCCCCTTGCCGCCTTTGTCAGAGAGCACAGACTCAGCATATTATCCTATGCCAATGACACCCAGCTCATCCCCTCCCTCACCAAAGACCCCATCACCACCAGGCTCAGCTTCCAGGTAGGGATGAAGAATGTTGCATCCTGGATGAGCAGCAGCTGCCTGAACCTCAACGTGTAGAAAACAGAAGTCCTTGTCCTCAGACCCTCTGCACCTGGTGGCCCACCACCCTCAGCAGCCCCACCAACCCTGGACCACGCCAGTAACCTCAGCATCATACTCGACTCCTCCCTCTCCATGACCTGACAGATCAACGCTGTTGCCTCCACCTGTTTCAACACCCTTCGCATCCTTTGCAAGACCTTCAAAAGGATCCTCCCCCAATCAAGAAATACATTCACCCATGCACTCATAACCAGCAGACTGGACTACGGAAACACCCTCTATGCCGGGATCAACACATCTCTAATCCGCAAACTCCAGACCATACAGAACACCACAGTCAGACTCGTCCTAGGCATCCCTCGACACGAACACATCACCCAACACCGGCGAGACCTCCACTAGATCCCCATTGAAAAGAGAGTAACTTGCAAGATACTCACCCACACCTACAAATGCCTCCTTAACACTGGACCCCAATATCTCAACTAAAGAATCTCCTTCCACGTACCCAAGAGCAACCTCCGTTCCGCCGACCTCACCCTCGCTGAAGCACAGCGCACCCCCAGAGCAAGAAACGGTGGAAGAGCCTACTCCTACATCGCGGCTAAGCCCTGGAACGAGCTCCCCCACTCTGCACATCTCCAGGAAGACCCTCAAGACCTGGCTCTTCGACTGACCTCAGCTGCTCCCCCCCAGCACCTTTAGACCCTCACAGGTGAGTAGCACGCTTCACAATTCCCTGATTGATTGATTGATTCATAAGTGTTTTTTAAATTGATCCTTCTTGTAGGAAGATGGGATCTGACTACATGGTTGCCCCCACTTTTTTCCTGATGTTTTGATGGTTTGTGACCTAGTTTGGCCAGGAACCTGCTATACAAGTCCCCAGCCTAGCTGCTTCCTCTTTAAATTGATTCCAAGTACTTTAGGTAAACTCCAGTTTGGTTACTGGGGTACCCCTAAGAGTCCCTATTATATGGTACCTTAGGTACCTAGGGTATAGGTACCCCAGAGGTCTACCAGGGGCTGCAGCATGTATTATGCCACCCCTGGGAAGCCTTCCAAAATGACAAAACTTTGCTACAGAAATCCTGGAACTTAGACAATCTTCCCAACTAGATGACTGAAGAATCTCCCTTGGAGTAAAGGAGTTACTCCCCTGCTTGGCCGACACCAAAGACGCATATGACTGGTCTGCATTTCTGAAGCTCCTGCCGGACTCTGAAGTAATTGCAGCCCAGGAGGTAGATTCCCAGACTCCCCCGAGGCCGACCTGAATCTCCAACAAAGCTGAGACCCCTAGCCCTCGTGGGTACCACGGAACCGGAACCCCTGGACATGTGCACATTTGCAAGTGCATGAGCTTCTCGATGTTCCTTGAGGCTGTGCATTCGGTTCTTTGTAGCTCAGACGCCAAGCACCTTTTCCACTGAAGATTGCTGGCCTACACTCCACAAGTGTTCCGTGAGCCGGCCCTTTCTGTTTTTGCTCGAGGTACGTTTGCGATCCCTGGTCCATCGACTGGTGGGTCCCTGAGAAGGCAACTTTGACTTTCATTGGGTTTCCCTAGTTGCTTCGGATGTGCCCTGGTTCTCCACTACTTGGTGAGTCCCTTGGACCTTGCTGGTCCGCACCGAAGCATTTCTTCTCTTTCTCTGTGGGTTGTTGTTGCCAAGGCTTGCTGTGCCCAATCCGGTCACTGATGCCGCAACACTCTACGTCCTTCATGGCACAGCTCAAATCCAGCTCCTGGTTGTTGTTGATACCTCCTGGTCCTGGTGGCTGCAGAGTCAAGCTTCATCTTTTCAACCTGAATTCACCCGACATTGTTTCAAATCCGGTTGTCTTTAACCTATCACCTCTAAGAGGTTATTTGGACTAGTGGACAACATATGCCAGGCCAACTTCTCACACTTCTGTTGCCCCCCTAGTAAGTATGTACTGGTGAGAAGGTATATTGATTTTTTTGAATTCCAGGAAGGAGTAGGAAGTGCATGAGTTGAAAAATGCCCCCTACCACTGCAAATAACGTACTAGCTCCTCGTCACCTTGGCATCTCCTATAACTTACTTCAATGCTCATTCCCAAACATATTTCTTTAATCCATTGCTTAATTTGTAAAAAAAACTAAGTGCCATGGCTCTTATCAAGAGGCCAATGCAGCCTCCCCCACAACATTTCCCCTGATGGTGCTGTCAATACCCGCACCACCACAGCTACTAACCATCACACTCTTGCAAGTGTGACAATTTAGACTATTACATACCCCTAACACTATAAGAATGGCTTGAGTGGAATGTATTATTTTTTTTTAATTTACTGAATTAACAAATAAATGTTGTGCTTATCTCTACATTAGACAAATAGTGTTACCATGTGGCAGATAAGCATGGGCGAAATTTTCGAATTCGCGTTCTGCGAATTTGCGGATTTCCCCGCAAAATTGCAAAAAAAATCCGCAAATTTGCAAATTTTCCAGCGAATTCGCGGATTTTGTTTGGCGATTTACCCTGGAGTACTTTCTACTGGCTAATCCAGTAAGTGCTCCCTCATTGGGTAAATGTATAGTGCTTTTACTACACTGCAGCTGCGTAAAGGGCCAGAAGATGTGTCTCCAGTGACCATGTGTGCCTGTAACACATCTTCTGGCCCCTTACGCAGCTACAGTGTAGTAAAAGCACTATAGGGCAGATTTACAAGCCGCTTGCACCTCTTTTGCGCCGCAGTTGCGCCTCTTTAGCGCTGCAGTCTAGTCACTTTTTTGACTCAGCGGCAGCACAAAAGATGCGCCATGGTACTGGGCATTAACAATGTGACGCATCTGAGAGATGCGTCACATTGTAAAGCCCTGTGCCATCAGGAGGCATTCCGGCGCAGGGGAGGGTGTTCCTGCACAGGAACGCCTCCTTAAAGTGGCTGAGTAAAATCTACAAGATTTTTAGTCAATTTTAGGCCAATGCTGCGTCAAAACCCTGCGCCTGCTTGAAGCAGGTGCAAGGCTTGACGCAGCATTGGGGAGATAGGGCCCCCCAGAGCATTGCTGGAGCTGCGTCACGCTTGCGACGCAGCTCCAGCAATGCGCTGCTTTTACGGCACAGATGCGTGACGCATCTGTGTCGTTTTTGCCACATGGTGAACCGCATTGTAAATGCGGTGCACCATTGGTGGCGGAGCTGCGGCGCACAATAACTGGCGCATCCCTGGGGATGCGCCAGTTATTGTAAATCTACCCCTATACATTTAGCCAACGAGGGAGCACTTACTGATTAGACAGTAGAAATTACTCCAGTTGAGTAGAGGTATTGCACAAAAGGTGGCATCTTCGTGGACAAACACGCAGGCGGGATTCATTCTGCCCCCTGTTAGACTCGTTTTTTGTGCCCTTCTTCCCTCTGTTAAACTCGTTTTTCCCTTGTTTTTCTGCCCTTCTGCCCTCTGTTAGACTCGTTTTTCCCTTGTTTTTCTGCCCTTCTGCCCCCTGTTAGACTCGTTTTTTGTGCCCTTCTGCCCTCTGTTAGACTCATTTTTCCGTTGTTTTTGTGCCCTTCTGCCCTTTGTTAGACTCGTTTTTTGTGTCCTTCTGCCCTCTGTTAGACTCGTTTTTGTGCCTTTCTGGCCCCCGCTAGACTCGTTTTTTGTGCTCTTCTGCGCTCTGTTAGACTCGTTTTTCTCTTGTTTTTCTGCCCTTCTGCCCTTTGTTAGACTGCTTTTTTTGCCTTTCTGCCCTCTGCATCACCACATCATCACTGCGCTACCCCAGCATCACTCAGCACCACCACATTATCACTCAGCACCACCACATTATCACTCAGCACCACCACAGCACCACTCAGCACCACCACAGCATCACTCAGATACCACCACCTTATCACTCAGCACCACCACAGCACTACTCAGCACCACCACATTACACTCAGCACCACCACAACACCACTCAGCACCACCACAGCATCACTCAGCACCACCACATTATCACTCAGCACCACCACAGCACCACTCAGCACCACCACAGCATTACTCAGCACCACCACAGCACTAATCACCACGACCACAGCACCACTCAGCGCCACCACAGCATCACTCAGCACCACCACAGCATCACTCAGCACCACCACAGCATCACTCAGCACCACCACATTATCACTCAGCACCACCATAGCACCACTCAGCACCACCACAGCACCACTAAGCACCACCACAGCATCACTCAGCACCCCCACAGCATCACTCAGCACCACCACAGCACCAATCAGCACCACCACAGCACCACTCAGCGCCACCACAGCATCACTCAGTTCCGGATGTATGACGTTACAACGCATACTTTTACCACGCATACCATTACAACGCAGTATTTACAACGCATACCGTTACAACGCATAGCGCTTAGAGGTGCTGGATAGTGGTAAGTATAATTTTATATTCCAACTCCAGTCCCCGTGGACACTAGGGAAGGTGTTGGATATAAAATTATACTTATTCCCTATCCTAGAGCGCCCCCTAGCGCAATGCGTTGTATTGGTATGCGTGGTAATGCCTGCGTTGTAATGGTAGTGCGTGTTAAAAACTTCGTTGTAACAGTTGTATACCCTCAGCTCCACCACAGCATCACTCAGCACCACCACATAATCACTCAGCACCCCCACAGCATCACTCAGAACCACCACAGCACCAATCAGCACCACCACAGCACCACTCAGCACCACCACAGCACCACTCAGCACCACCACAGCACCACTCAGCACCACCCCAGCATCACTCAGCACCATCCCAGCATCACTCAGCACCACCCAGCACCTCTCAGCATCACCACAGCACCACTCAGCACCACCACAGCACCACTCAGCTCCACCCCAGCATCAATCTGCGCAACCATTCAACAACAACTGGTTCAAATATGTTCTCTCAATGTTTCAAGCTTTATTACAAATGTCACAAAAAGATGTTAATATTTCACTTCTGTTCTTGGATTTTCGTCACAATAAAATACACTGAACATAATCTTCACAAAAGTTATTTACAAAAGTTTAAGCTATTGCCACTATAAATTAAAATCACTTTTATTTAAGTATTAATTATTTAGAAAAATTAAAAGCCATTGTAATTTGTAATATCAATACATTTTAATCACGTAAATACAAAACATGTTGCATCACAAATGCTATAGTTGCCACATTTGCAAAAGTTATAACTATTGGCATTGTAAATGACAAAGCTAGTAATTTAGCTATTTTCAAAACCAACACATAAATAAAAAAATTGTCATTTACAAGACCAATAGCCCAAACATTCCTATTGCAAGACCTATTGCGTTGCAAATGCTTGTTTTTATATCTGTCAGTGCTTCCTGTTGAGGTTTAATTTTCGTGACAGGCGCCTCATTGCCTACTATTCTCTGACCCTGCTTCAAGGGTCAGAGCAGGGTCAGAGAATAGTTGCAAGTAGGCAACGAGGCGCCAGGAAGCACTTACATGCTTACAGCAGCAGGTGCACAGTTAATTTCTTTGTAACCCTTTTGTAAAAGGTTACAAAAAATTAGCTTCAACTTTTGCACCTGCTGCTGTAACCCTGTAAGTGCTTGGCTGAAAATTCGTCCCCGCTGATTTGCGGATTTTGCCGCAATTTTGCGAGCGGAACGAATTTTCAGCCCATACTTAGTGGCAGACTGTCATAAGTTATGTATGGGGAAACCCGTGCACTGCTGTTGTTATGGTTTTCCAAACGGTTAGTTTTTATGATAGTAGGTGCTCTAAGGTGTCGCCCAACACCCAGGGCGATGTTGTAACAATCGTGAAAAGTGTGATCAAAGAGCCTTTGATAACATCCCTTAGGCACTCAGGTAGGTGTAATCCTCCACAAAATATTCACTGAAAATTCGGTATTTTCAACAGAGTTTATTACTCATATTTCAAGTTTGTAATATTTTCCAATTCAAACGATAAATCCACTGCCATAATGCATATTAATATTCATGTTCCATATTAATATTCTTGCTCCAATGCATTTCGGGCTACTAGCCCTTCATCGGGGAGCTTATGGCTGGAGTTCTCAGCGTTTCGGAAATGCGCTGACCGCAGACCGGTCTGCGGTCAGCGCTTTTCCGAAACGCTGAGAACTCCAGCCATAAGCTCCCCGATGAAGGGCTAGTAGCCCGAAATGCATTGGAGCAAGAATATTAATATGGAACATGAATATTAATATGCATTATGGCAGTGGATTTATCGTTTGAATTGGAAAATATTACAAACTTGAAATATGAGTAATAAACTCTGTTGAAAATACCGAATTTTCAGTGAATATTTTGTGGAGGATTACACCTACCTGAGTGCCTAAGGGATGTTATCAAAGGCTCTTTGATCACACTTTTCAAGACTGTCATAAGTGCCAGTGATGAAAATTAAGTGCTGGTGCCGAGCACCGGAAATCACTGGCTCAAATTAAGCACTAATTTACTCTTACAATGTCTTAAGCTTTCTACCTAAATTAAGAGTTGTTAATTCATACTAACTGCATAGTTTCTAGAGATGATATTGAGGTTAGATCTTTAAGCTGAAGACATGTCAAATATGCCTGAATCCTAATCTCTGTGTTTCCCAATCATCTCTCTATGTCTCTATTCAACCATCAGATTTAAATAAACTCACCCATCCACATCATCAGGAGGAGGGGACAACTTAGATTTTGCAAATTTGATATGCTCTGTTCATTCTAAAATAGTAAGTAAATAAGTTAGTAATATATTTATTGTACAGTTAATTAAAACCTTTACAAAAGTTGCCCATCTCTTATTAAACTGTAAAACATCAATTTAAAAGGCTGGTAGCCACAATTAAGAACACAGTAAAAATTGCAAAAGAGGTCCAGTCCCCCAGCCTTGGTGGTCCATAGTCCAGTTTCTTCATCTTTTGTGAGCTGAAATTTAGCAGCAGTTCGTAAGGCAGAATAACCCCCTGGTCAGAGTCTTGAAAGCAGAATGAGGGTGGGCGATTAAGTACATGTTTAAAGTGCGTAGTGCAGCAACAACTTTTATGGCTCATTGCAAAATGGCCAAGGTTAGCCCATTGATGTTTTTCTATGAGGCTTGGATGTGCAAGAGTGCTTAGTGCTTGATGCAAAAGCTCCTTTGCTGGCCAGCTCTTGTCTTTGCATCCCTAATTCAAGCCTTAGATTATTCTCAAGGCTCTTGCAATGGTGCCGTTCAATGTTTCTGTGTCTCTACCTCTAATGGCTTTGCTTCCATAGGTAATTGATGGAATTAGTTTAGCCTGTATCACCCTGTCAGAGGGAGAAAGCTTGGACCAGCGGTCTTATATTTCAGATTTTTTAATGCCACTGCTGTCATTAGTCACATTGTGTTTTGTAGTTGCCTTTGTTATCAATCATAACCCCATGTATTTGTAGTCTTGTACGACTTCTAACTTGACGTTTGCCAGGAGCAAGTTGTGTTTATTTTTGTCTTCCAGAAATTCAAACACATGAGGTTTTTTTTTCTTGATTAATACTTAGTCTGTTGGTCTCTGAGTATTGGTATGTAATGTCAATCAAGCGTTGTAGACCTATAGGTGTCCGGCTGATGAGCACCAGGTCATCTGCCTATAGAAGATTGAATAACTGATGGCCTCCTAGCTTAGAGGCATGCAAATTCCTTTCATTGAGTTCGACTGAAAGTTCGGCCCTAAAAAGATTTAAAAGTATTGAGGCAAGCACACAGCCTTGCTTTAAACCTGAGTTTGTGTTTATCTTTTTCATTAAATGGTCTCCTGCTGCCAACTTTACTTGCACCCAGGTGTTTTCTATGCAAAATAATTCGTTGTTTTAGAAGCAATGATGGAATTCTTAACCTTTTTCATTTTTGCCAAAGAATATTTCTATTTATATGGTCAAACGCAGAGCTGTAATTGATGAAGCAAATGTACAGGGGCTGTTTTATTACAAGAGCAGCATCTATCATTAGTGAAAGGGCTGAGATGTTGGTAGCAGTGCCCATGTCCCTGCAGAAACCGGTTTGGTTGTAAGGGATTGCTTTGATTTCTGTGGCCCATGTTGTTAATTCTTGGAGAAGTACACTGCATAATATGGCTTCATTGTCCAGAAGAGCTATAAGCTGATAGCTCTTTGGGTGACTCCTGTTGCCTTTTTTGTAGATGGGAGAAATTATCGAGCTCCTCCATGATGATGGTAGAGTTGACGTTTGCAAAATTGTGTCGAAGATCGGTTTTAGGACTGAAGCCCAGAATTCTGGATCTTGTTTAAATAATTCTAAAATAGGACACTAAACATTATAACTCTCTCAAATATCAAGAGCTAGTTGATTAAAAACACTGTGCAATTTACTAGCAAAACAATATACGGGATACCTAAAAATAGGAATTCCATGATACAGCTAAATAGCTAAGAGAAACACTACAATAATACCACAAGTATCAGCGCAGATTCTGAATTGACCTTAACCATAGAATATGACTCAGGAGTGTGTCGGTTTGTCAGGCATCGAGAATCCTGAATGACTGGTACATCTCCACTAGAAATTAATTCCTGAGCCAGTGCCATGGAGGAGGTGGTTGAGTTCAACTTAATTGAGATATTATTGATATATTCTGCAATCATAATGAAAGTATATTTAACATATTCAGTATTACAGTGGCTCTTTTTTTTACAAGTCTGTACTCTACGCCTGTATGAATAGTTCTACTGTCAGTGGTGATTATTTGCTTTTATTGTATTAGCAAACAACACCAGGTGAGCTCTTGAGAATTCATGACAGTCAAAATTTGAAGGAGCTAATACCTGATTGGTATATTTAATGTACATATAAGTCCCTAGTAAAATGGTATACCCAGGGCTGGTAAATTAAATGCCACTAGTCGGCCTGAACCATTGTGCCACCCACTTAAATAGCCCATTAAAACATGTCTCTAGCCTATCATTGCATCCAGGCTGTTTTTAACTGCCAAATCGACTTGGCAAATCCCATTGCAAGCCTAAAACTCACTTTTTATTACTCATAATTTACCTCTAAGGGAGGTCCTCAGTAGCCCCTAGAGTGAACTGTAATTTAAAAGTTGACCATATACTTTTAAGTTTTACATGTCCTAGTGGTAAAAAACTCACAAATTAGTTTCTTACTACTGTAAGGCTTATCTCCTTTTTACGATAACATTGGGTTACCTTAATTGATTTAATAAATGCTAACATTTTATTGGAAGCAGGCAGCTAAGGCCTGTTTGGTGTCTGAGGAATTATAATATAAAATCCTCTTTATTTGTAAAGTTGCATTTTAAGTCCAGTTCTAAAAATGCCACTTTTAGAGAGTTGGAATTTTCATGTCCTAACCATTTGTGCTAGCAGCCTGTTCCTGAGTCACATAACATAATAGAGGGACTATGTGTGGCTGGATGGGCCATCTCATGTAGGATGGGGGTAGACCTATACATAGCCCCACTTACACTTCAAAAGACTGTGCCTTAGCTCTCACGCAAAGAACTTCACACTCTCCTATTGTGACTGCAGACTGACTGGGGTTAGGGCACGGAGGCAAGAAAGTCCAGACACTTCTGAGGGGGGGAGCTCCCAGAAGTTACACTCATTTCAAAGGGCGCACCAGGTTTTAAAATTAGGACCCTGAGTCCACTTTTCAGTTCACCTTTAAACCTCTGTTTGGACACACAGACGACTACTGACTGATATGGCAAGCTGTGGACTTCAGAGGTCTGCATTGCTGCACTAAGGAGGTCTGTCCTGCTGCCTGAAGCCTGCTCTGTGCCCTCAGATGACTGCCCTGCTGCTTGAGACCTGCTTTTAATGATGCACAAATTAAGACAGTTTAGTCACTAACCGATGCACTCAGTGAGACACATTTAATCCCTCACTCATACAGTCAGTCATGCACCTACTAAATCCTTCATCCAGACACTTATACATCCACTCATTCTTCAATGCGTAAGACATATTTTAACTTTACAGAAACATACAGTCACTGGATGTTGTCATCAGTGCTGTCATCAGTGATGTCATTTGAGATGTCATCAGTGATGTCATCAGTGATGTCATCAGTGATGTCACTGACCATGTCATGAATGATGTAATATGTGACATGATCAGCAGTGGATTGCGGGTGCGCGATATATAGTTAGTGCAACTAACTATATATGCGAATTTCAATGGTTTTGTGTGAGTAAAATAAGGTTTTGTAAATGCTAATTCCTAACTATATATGGTCTATAACCTATGTTTTTTTTCAGTGAATTTTCAAGGTTTTGTAAATGCTAATTCCTAACTATATATGGTCTATAACCTATGGTTTTTCAGTGAATATATATATATATTCACTGAAAAACCATAGGTTATAGACCATATATAGTTAGGAATTAGCATTTACAAAACCTTGAAAATTCACTGAAAAAACCATGGGTTATAGACCATATATAGTTAGGAATTAGCATTTACAAAACCTTATTTTACTCACACAAAACCATTGAAATTCGCATATATAGTTAGTTGCACTAACTATATATCGCGCACCCGCAATCCACTGCTGATGATGTCACATATTACATCATTCATGACATGGTCAGTGACATCACTGATGACACTGATGACATCACTGATGACATCTCATCACATCACATGTCAAATGACATCACTGATGACATCACTGATGACAACATCCAGTGACTGTATGTTTCTGTAAAGTTAAAATATGTCTTACATATTGAAGAATGAGTGGATGTATAATGTCTGGATGAAGGATTTAGTAGGTGCATGACTGACTGTATGAGTGAGTGATTAAATGTGTCTCACTGAGTGCATGGATTAGTGACTAAACTGTCTTAATTTGTGCATCATTATGTCTGTTGTTCTGTAAACTGCTGCTTGTGTTGATCAGTAGCTATATAAGTAACTATTTGGTTTATTGATTGGTTGCCCAAGTATTTGTATGGGAGACTGAGTGTGTGTGTGGGTGGCTGGGAGGTGTGTGACTCTGTGCATAGATGTGTGAGCAGTTGATTCACTAGATGTATGGGTTCAAAAGTGCATGTGGAAACAGCTGTATGGGCGGTTGACTGTGTGCATGAGTGTATTGGTGAGTGAATGGATTTCTCAGTGCTACATGTCAATGTAAGTACATATGTAAAACGCAGTACATGTGAGAGTTGACATATATAAATAACTGTGCATAAGAGCCAGTGAATGTGTGAGTGGCTGTATGGATCATTGTGAACATGTATCAGGGATTGTATAAGAGAGTAAATATGTGTTAGTATATGTTTGAATAAGTAAGGTGTGAATAACTGTATAGTAGAGGAAATGGAGGTGTGATTGATTCTTTGCATGACTGACTAGGTGTGTGAGTAACTCCATGGATGAGTGACAGTCTGTGAGTGTCTGTTTACACTGATTGTATCTAAGGTTATATTAGAGTCTGAAGAGGTTCATTGTATTATCACATAAATGATATTATCAGTGATGTGATCAGTAATGTCAAATGAGATGTCATCAGTGATGTCATCAGTGATGTCATTTGAGATGTCATCAGTGATGTCATCAGTGATGTCATTTGAGATGTCATCAGTGATGTCATCAGTGATGTCACTGACCATGTCATGAATGATGTAATATGTGACATCATCAGCAGTGGATTGCGGGTGTGCGATATATAGTTAGTGCAACTAACTATATATGCGAATTTCAATGGTTTTGTGTGAGTAAAATAAGGTTTTGTAAATGCTAATTCCTAACTATATATGGTCTATAACCCATGGTTTTTTCAGTGAATTTTCAAGGTTTTGTAAATGCTAGTTCCTAACTATATATGGTCTTATAACCTATGGTTTTTTCAGTGAATTTCAATGGTTTTTTAATAGCAAATATCAAAAGCTTTAAAATGTCAAGTACGTGGTAGGTCAAAACATTTTCGTGTTTTAAAGATGGCTCTAGGCAACCGTGGAACTCGGACGCTTGACTGCTAGGGCATGGGCCCCATTCCCAAAAGAGTCCCCTCAGCCTTGAAGATTCTACAACAGTCTCCTGGGACCCCCGACTCCCATAGACTTCCGGTGGGGAGCGACTGCCATGATTGCTCGCGGAATGGCCACGACGTAGCCACGAGATGGTGGTGCTCTCATGCTGACGCCAGCGTCAGTCTGAAACATCCAGAAACACTGTAGACTACCAATTCGATCACTTTCGGTGGAGCCCCAACGTGACCCGGTAGAGAAGAACTTGCCCTCCCCTCTTTGACTGATGGTTCTTGTTGCCTGTCCCTTCTGTTGTCATTTAACAGAACTTTTTGGACTGCTGAAAGGGGTTGTGTTCCGACCGCTGGTTGGTGGAGACATTTTGACTATATTCTGGACCTGCGTTGTCGCGTAATGCGTCATATGACGCGCCGCGTTAGCGCACCCGGAAGTGCTCCGGTGAGCGAGGCGCAGCTTCCCGGAGGCGATCCAGGGCACGGCGCGCAGCGCGTAACGTAAGCATAACAGGTCATGTGACTTGTTAATAAAACTTTTCATTGGTTCATTTTACTTTTGCTTTTCTAATGATGGAAGGCTTGGTCATATGACCTAAAAATAACACTTTTCATTGTTTTCGAACATTTTTTTTTCCCAAATGATGAAAGCCCCACCTTTTTTTTCTCACACTGACTTGTAAAGCAAAGGACCCAGATGCATTTACAGTTCATCACTAACAATGTTCCAGGCTAATGTATTTTCCCGGGAAATTTACAACTGTCCTGCAAGTAAAATATTCCTATTTCGAGAAAAAGGGCGTTTCTTCGTCCCATGAGGGAGCCGTTGAACAAAAGAGGCTCGGCCTGCTGTCTTAGTCGCTGATAGGCATGAATATCGGATTCTTATCGATCACTTTATGTTGCAGGAGTGGAAAACACAACAGCCCTTGACCATTTATCTTTACTGCGTTCCTGCGTATTATACCTTTTAACCGTCATGTAATCGGGCTGCTTTATTTCACTTGACTTTTACTGATTCGAAAACAGTGGCTATTATTCAAAACTTTACCAATCTAGATACTACTACCATGTTTTGTTTTAAAAACCTTTATTGTGAAAATGTCAGTATACAAATACGGGCCGATAACCACGTGGGCCGGCCACAGAGCAAACTGGAATCGTATATGATGAGGGGACATTTACACTGTAGAAGAACGTAACGGGCGGGCCATTAGGTTGCAAGAACTAAGGTGTCTAACAGTTGCGGAATCGGTGGACGTACATTTTATAATTAAAGTACGACAGGGCCAGTTACAATAAAATTATCTAGATATACATTTGCGGGCAAGTACCATGGGTGACGTTAATTCGAACTTTCCATAGTACAGTAATCAATAACACATCAGAAATTAATATCAATAGGGATGTCCAAATGTTCAATCAGTACTCGTCCCCGCCCGCCATGTGCTTCAAAACTGCATACGTATCTCGTGATATCAAGGTTGGGCAACCAGTGCACAACATGGAGTTACGAGTCCCATTTATACCGGCGCCATTTTGGGCGAGGCCGGGCAGGTCCAGGATTTAGTCAAAATGTCTCCACCAACCAGCGGCCGAACCAGAACCCCTTTCGGCAGTCCAAAAAGGTTCCGTTAAATGACAACAGAAGAGAGAGGCAACAAGAACAATCAGTCAAAAGAGGGGACGCTTTCGGGAATAGGGCCCATGCCCTAGCAGGCAAGCGTCCGAGTTCCAAGGTGTCCCAGGGCCATTTTAGTGGACCAGGCCCAAATCCAAAGAGCCGGCCGCCGTTTTGAGAGTCCTGTTGCAGCCGCCTATCGCTGCACCGCAAGAGTGGGCGCAATTCAGCTGGATGGTGGGTGAGGCACTGTGCCGCAAGAGCGGGCGCAACTCAGCTGGATGGCGGGTG
The DNA here is from genome assembly GCF_964263255.1 of Lissotriton vulgaris. Classification (NCBI taxonomy): domain Eukaryota; kingdom Metazoa; phylum Chordata; class Amphibia; order Caudata; family Salamandridae; genus Lissotriton; species Lissotriton vulgaris. The sequence continues at coordinate 1,354,517,406 of NC_141693.1, forward strand.
AGGCACTGTGCCGCAAGAGCGGGCGGAACTCAGCTGGATGGCGGGTGAGGCACTGTGCCGCAAGAGCGGGCGGAACTCAGCTGGACGGCGAGTGAAATGCTAAGAGGCGCCCCACTGCAGATGAGGTGCCTCCACCTGGGGAGGCGGTAGAGGCCCGTTTGCGCCCCCCCTCCCCGGGCACCCCACGCCGTCTTTCGGCACAGCAATGTAGGATGGCCACACCAGTGCAACTTGCTGGACACCACCTCGGTGCCATCCGGATCTCGGCGCGTTGTGCTGCCTTCGGCCTACTGTAGCAGCAAGTGCGGGCGCAACTCAGCTGGACGGCAAGTGAAACGCTAAGGGGCGCCCCACTGCAGATGAGGTGCCTCCACCTGGGGAGGTGGGAGAGGCCCGTTTGCGCCGCCTCCCTCCCCCCCCGGGCACCCCACGCCGACTTTTGGTGCAGCATTGTAGGATGCCCACACCAGTGCAACTTGCTGGACACCACCTCGGTGCCATCCGGATCTCGGCGCGTTGTGCAGCCTTCGGCCTATTTGCACATCGGTCCGCTACTGACGCCGCCTCACAGGCCAACGGATTTTGTAGGCTTTTTATGGCCCAAAGCCGCATAACAGGTCATGTGACTTGTTTATAAAACTTTTCATTGGTTAATTTTACTTTTGGTTTCCTAATGATGGAAGGCTTGATCATATGACCTAAAAATAACACTTTTCATTGGATTGAAACATTTTTTTTCCCCAAATAATGAAAGCCACACCTTTTTTTTCTCACTCGGCAATCCAAAAAGGTTCCGTTAGATGACAACAGAGGGGACAGGCAACAAGAACCATCAGTCAAAAGAGGGGAGGGCAAGTTCTTCCCTACCGGGTCATGTTGGGGCTCCACCGGAAGTCATCAAATTGGTAGTCTACAGTGTTTCTGGATGTTTCAGACTGAAGCTGACGTCAGCATGAGAGCACCACCATCTCGTAGCTCCGTCGTGGCCATTCCGCAAGCAATCATGGCAGCCGCTCCCCACCGGAAGCCTGCGGGAGTCGGGGGCCCGATGACTTTTGTAGAATCTTCAAGGCTGAGGGGACGCTTTCGAGAATGGGGCCCAAGCCCTAGCAGGCAAATGTCCGAGTTCAAATGTGTCCCAGGGCCATTTTAGTGGACCAGGCCCAAATCCGAAGAGCCGGCCGCCATTTTAAGAGTCCTGTGGCAGCCACCTATCGCTGCACCGCAAGAGTGGGCGCAACTCAGCTGAATGGCGGATGAGGCACAGTGCCGCAAAAGCGGGCGCTAAACAGCTGAATGGCGACTTAAACGCTAAAGGGCGCCCCACTGCAGCAGAGGAGCCTCCACCTGGGGAGGCGGGGGAGGCCCGTTCGTGCCGCCTCCCCCCCCCTGGGGCGCCCCACACCATTTTTCGGCGCAGCATTGTAGGATGGCCAGACCAGTGCGGCAACTTACTGGACACCACCTGGGTGCCGTCTGGATCTCGGCGCGTTGTGCTGCCTTCGGCCTATTCGCACAATGGACCGCTACTGACGCCACCTCACAGGCTGACGGATTTTGCCGACTAAAAGACAAACCAAAGCAGCCCATTGTTGCTTTGAGATGGATGTTGCAGCAGGCTGCCATGTAAATAGTTGTTTACATTTTTTTTTTTACGTGTTTACTTTGTTGCAGCGTTGTATATATTTATAAGTTATTAAAGTGTTATAATCCTACTACTTTGTTGGAGTGCTATATATTTTTAATGTGACACATAATTGTGAAGACTTTGATGTACAAAAAGACATCCCTGGAATCTTCCGCTTCAGGCTCGGTCCCGCACACCCTTACAGTGAGAATCCCCTTCCCAATCACAATACAGGATCTTTATCATATAGTAGGAACGCGTGTGGTGTGACGGATCTCATGGAGTGGGGGCCTTGATCTACTGTAACTCCTTTGAAGAGGGGTGATTCTTTACAGTTGGGGCCATACTACATCCGAGGGCTAGGTGATAGCCTGGGACCGGCCTGGACAATCAGATACAGAGGAAGAGGAGTGTCAGAGGGTGCGGTAGTGAATAGGGTGAAAGGGTGGTGTCGGGCGGGCACAGGGTGTGATTCTCAGGGAAGAGCAGCGCAGATGGGGGGAGGTTCATGGCGCATGCATGAGAGAGAGAGCGGGGGTGACCAGTGCGTGGGGGAGATGCTTGCGAGGGTGGGGAGCCATGCTGAGGATCGGCGGCGTGCAGACAGTGGGTCTGGTCAAGGCATCTAAAATGGCTGCCGTGCACGACAAAAGTTTGGCATTGGAAAAAAGGCAAGATGGCGCAGACAATGTTTATCAATACAGATTAATTTATAACAATTATTTTTAACAATATATTTACTCGCAGTGACAAAATGGCGGTCAACACTTCCTGATTTCCTTCGAATCGAATGTTAACAGACGTCACGCATCCCAAAAAAAAAAAAACGCTCACGCACAGCCGCTGGAAGACATGTATCAACATATATGAGCATCCTCAGCCACCCTCAGAAAACATAGGGGGTCAGGATACGTCTCCCGTACCCCCGAATACCCATTTCTCACATTGTTTTTCCTCTATCTTGTAATTTAATTAAAACGAAACACAAAATGGTGAATTCCCGTTTCGCGACCCGGTTCGCAAACCGGGAAGCGCTTCTACTGCGAAAAATCAAATTTTTTTTATTTGCCCCACGGGACCCTTTAATAACCCCAACATCATTCCTAGGGGGTCAAGAGGGGTCTACCTTGCCCCCTTTCATTAAATTCCCCCTTCATATTTCTCCTCCTCTTGTCTCTCGATCCTACCGAGAGACAAGATGGCGGCCGTTCCGGACTGTTTAGAATGTTGACAGACACCGGAGAGCCAATCAGCTTCGCTTCGCAAAGTTCCGTAACGCGAAAAGTACGCGAACCGGAGCGCTACCCGGGACGCTGTCACAGATATATCTGTTTTTTAAAACACTAATTTCTCAATATCTACTGGAGAACATATATTGAGACCCAGCAAAGGCACTTCGGGCTAACAGTCCATACAATTTTGCCAAGTTTCGTGCAAATCCATTCAGCCGTTCGAGCTAAAAGTGAGGCCAAACGTCCTATGGAAAAATGAATGGGAAAAACGCGTTTTGGGACCCCCTTTTTTTCTCAGCCCCCCCTTGACGAAACCCCCCAAATTTTCAGGGGCTGCTCAGAAACAAAATGTGCCATTTTCCTGAAAATTTCAGCCGATTCCGTACACAAACGCCAAAGTTATTAGACATAGAATTTTCAAAAGTCCCATAGAGAAAAAATCCTAACTATATATACCTACTGGCGACCGCCAGTAGGTAATATATATATATATATATATATATATATATATATATATATATATATATATATATATATATATATATAACATTTCTATGGCAAAATGAAACCCCTCATTTTGTTCCTTTGCAAATTAAATGTTTTAACACTTTATTCCAATCAAGATGACTTCAGGTGTGCCATACTTTTGTCATAAGTAAGACTGTTAGCGCTCTAGTTGTTCTTTAGAACACTCAGGGACATTCTGTCACTGGGCTATAGTTGGGCTACATCTGGCTGATATTTGGGCTACATTTGTTTTTTTTTTGTCTCTGGTGGGATACATTGGGCTACATGTGGGCTCTAACATATATATAGCCCAATGTAGCCCAATATAGATTTTTCAAAGTTAATTTTCATAAAAACCACTGGAGCATATATCTTGAGACATAGCAAAGGCACATTGGGCTACCAGTCCCTACAATTTTGCCAAGTTTTGTGGAAATCCATTCAGCCGTTCGAGCTAAAAGTGAGTCCAACTGCCCTATTTAAAACTCAATGTTTAAAACACGTTTTGGGACCCCCCTTTTTTCTCGGCCCCCGCTTGATGAAACCCCCCCAAACTTTTAGGGGACGCTCCGAAACAAAATGTGCCATTTTCCTGAAAATTTCAGCTAATTCCGTCCATCAACGCCAAAGTTATTCAACATAGAATTTTCAGAAATCCCTATTCAAAAAAATCCTAACTATATATACCTACTGGCGACTGCCAGTAGGCAATATATATATATATATATATATATATATATATATATATATATATATATATATATATATATATATATATATATATATATATATATATATATATCCTAACTATATATACCTACTGGCGACTGCCAGTAGGCAATATATATATATATATATATATATTATATATATATATATATATATATATATATATATATATATATATATATATATATATATATATATATATATATATATATATATACCTATATATATACATACCTATATATATATATATATATATATATATATATATATATATATATATATATATATATATATATATATATTACCTACCGGTCGCCAGTAGGTAGTTATAGTTAGGATTTTTTTCAATGCAAAATCTCAAAATTCTATTTGGAATAACTATGGCGCCGGTTGACGAATCTGCCTGAAAAGTTCCTCAAATTTGCCTCATCGAGCTCCGGTCCTTCCCTGGAAGTTTGGGGGTGATTCGTTAAGCGGGGTCCGAGATAAAAGGGGGGTCCCAAAACGTGTTTTCACCATGTTAATTTCAATAGGGAGGTCGAACTCACTTTTAGCCCGAACGGCTGAATCGATTTCCACCAAACTTGGCAAAATTGTAGGGACTGGTAGCCCGATGTGCCTTTGCTATGTCTCAAGATATGTGCTCCAGTGGATTTTGAGTAATTTAGGTTCAAAGATATATATATCTATGGCAGCGCCCCGGTACACGCACCGGGCGCGCCACGCGACTTGCGCACGGAAAGCTGATTGGCTCTAGGGTGTCTGTAAACATTCGAAACAGTCCGGAGCAGCCGCCATCTTGTGTCTCGGTAGGATCGAGACACAAGAGGTGGCCAAAACAAAGGGGGAAATGACCATAAGGGGGCAGGGATAGACCCCCCTGACCCCATAGGTTTGATGTGGGGGCTTTCATTTTGCGTGGGGGGAGCGCCCGGTACGCGCACCGGGGAGCGGACTGGGGAGAGTACCGGGGAGCGTACCATGGGGAAAAAAGAATTACAGACTTTTCAAAGATTGTATGTTTATTAATTGTTCTTTTTTTAATTTATTTATTAAATACTACCATGTAGTTACCAATGCAGAGTCTAAAATTTAATATACACAATCTCCTTTGTAGATATCTTGCATGTTGTTACAGAAGTTATTGTGGTATATGGAATTCATACCATAGTCTGTCAGGAAAGCAGAAACAACATGGATGCAGGAGATGATAAAGAGATGTTAAATACACATTGGAGATAATATAGTGGGAGAAAGGAAGTAACTATGAGCAAACTTACTATGTAACACAAAAAAGTTGCACAGTATATTATAAGTCTCACTTTATATTATAAATATTTTGGAACTACTTGATGAATTACATATAAAAATGAATAATGTCTCGAACAATTTTTGATTATTAAATATAAATGTATTCTTCTGATTCTTTTTCTTAATTTAATAAAACTTCTAACAATATATTGTCTGGAATGTCCTCATTTTCATTCTGTGATTCCATTGATTCCACACACTGCACTAATTCATGGTCCAGAGACTCATCCATAAAATCAAAGTTAACATTCTCAGCAATTATTTCTTCAGGGTTGTTGTCCAAAACAATTTCAAAAGAAATATTCTGTTCTCCTTCCATTTTGTTGCTGTAAATTGCATAAAAAATAAATATATCAGTAGAGATAGGGCACTGTTGGGTTTAAGTTCAGACAGGTAGTTTAGATTTTTTAACAGTGAAGTTATCTTTGGGCAGTGTATGGTATCAGGCTGGAATTAGAAATATAAAAAAGTGTATGTGATAAAGCCTAAGTAAATGTATAATTATACAAGAGAAGCCTATCTCAATCTATAACTATTACAGAGGGATAGTACATAACTATCAGAATATTTTTTCTCAAATTAACTTAAAGTGCACAACATACTTCACTTTCCAAAATAACAACTTACCTTTGAGAAAGCAGTTGAACTTCTCAGTGTAATTCCTTTTCAAATGTACTTCAGGAAGTAGTAGTCAAAATGGCTGTGTTTCCCTCTCTTTTTTTTATATATATTCATGTACATAACCAATCAAATTTCAGGAAATAATCGTAGAAAATGAAAGAAACTTTTTAATTGGTTGTAAATTCTAACACTTCATATGTGTTTTTGTCATGTAATTTACCTCAGGATATTTAGACAGGCTTACAGCCTAAATGTCTCAATGGAATTCCACCAAATTTGGGTAAATGGTAGGGACTGCTATGTAGTAGGGCCTATTCTATATTTGATGAAAGTGTCTCCAGTGGTTTTTCTGTAAATTACTTTCCCACCTTTTTTTAGGGAGCCTTACTGGTGCGTGCCCCGGTACGCGCACCGGCAGCGTTACGGGAGTCCTCCATTTTGTGTTTCGGTACAATCGAGACACAAGATGGAGGACAAACAACGTTGGAAATAGGTAGAAGGGGGCACGGTAGACAGCCCCTGACCCCCTATGTTTTCTGAGGGGGGCTTAGGAGGCTCATATAGGCCAAAAAATGTGTTTTTTTTTAAATTTGCGGGGGGAGCGCCCTGTACGCGCACCGGGAAGCGTACCGGGGAACGTACTTTAGTGAAAAATAGTGAAAAAAGTTAGAAAAAGACACTCATTATGAGTGATCAGAGGTAGGGTAGCCCTGAAAAGAGCATTTGGGTTCTGTGGCTGATTTAAGTACCTACCTGTAGGTTCCAATGCACAGTCTTAAATTCAGGAGGAATATTCTATTCCCCTCATCTGAGAAGTGCACACCATCTCCTCTGTAGATGTCTTGCATGTTGTAACACAAGTTATTATTGTATATTGAACCCATTCCACAGTCTCTCATGTAAGCAGAAACAGATTTATTCACATGTTTCCGTGCTTTCTCAAATTGTGGACAAAATTGGTTGGACCAGTTCCATTTCTGTCTTTGGCATATATTGGAATATACCACGGCAGTTTGTGAAAAAAGTGTCATCAATTGATCAAAGGTGTCCTTTAAAAGCATTTCCATACCTACCCCAGTTAAAGTGCCCAAGTCATTTCCTCCACAGTGCACTATTAAGAGGTCAGGGTTTGGCAGATGCAAAAAGGTTTTCACCAATGGTATCAATTGGTGAGATCTCAATCCTCTCTGGCCAATCCACTTGATTTCCACATTTGGTAAATCAAGGTTGTGAAAATTTCTGCAAGCTGCATACCTTTGAGCCCAGTGGATGTAGCTATGTCCAATAATCCAAACAGAATACATGGAGAGAGAAGGTTCTGGTGCAGTCAGATAAAGTGTGGGAATGAAATGGCAGTTGGAACAGTAGCAGTTTACAAAAAAATAATTGTGGAGTTTCTCTGCTCCTGAATCACAAGCAATGATTGGTGGATTCAGATAGTTGAAAACTGAAAGTTAGGGTGCATGGTTGTGTTGTGTGAAAGAAGCAATTTGAATGGTTAAGAAAAAGTTACTAAAAGCAATAATGCCCTGGATAAGCTGGTGTATTGAGAGGTCAAACATCCTTGCTGACTTAATTTGCAACATTGTAGAATAAACTTTTGAACCTAAGAGTTCAGTTAGGAGGGAGTTGCTATGGTAACAGATAGAAAGATCTGAGAGGGGGTAGGGTGTTGGTTTGAAAAAAGTGAGGGAAGAGTTTTGATTGGTTGAAATGAGGCATATGTGTGTAGAATTAGAGGTTTTCTCTGACATGCTCGGTTTCAGTGTATTGAGTGCACACCTTTTGCTCTGCTAAAGAAAAATTGGTGTGTGTGTCTGACACTGTTCTTAATCTCCCAAAGCATTTGTAAAGGTAAGTAATGATTCATTTAATTTAGATCGAGACTTATTTGCTCTATGGAGAAGACTTGGAAGCAGATAGTGAAGTTTCAGTAGTAAAATTGAATACTTGTACATAGGACTTGTGCTGTGTTTGTAAAACGTTATTTAAAAAACGATTTTGGGGTATAAGAATGGCTTTTATTTTTTTGAGATGCAATTAATAGTGTCTGCCTCTGTAAAGATATATATTTGAATGTTTTAGAATTATGTCACTTGCGTTACCTCAAATTAGGAAGCAGATTGAGATTTTTTCTTGTTGTTGTGGCATGTTTTTTGGAAATGCTTGATATTAAAATATGCAAGATAGAGGAATTGTCTTTTGTGAAACAGTGAGGTTTCAGTAGCGAAATGAAATGCTTGTACATAGGACTTGCGCTGTGTTTGTAAAATGTTATTCTAAAAACGATTTTGGGGGCAAATCAATAGTATTTACATTTGGGTGTTATTTATGATTGCCTTGTGGCGCCGGTGCATCACTTTTATCATGGGAAAAAAGTGACGCACCGGTGGTGCAAGACCTTCATAAATAAGGCCCTGAGTTTCTTTGCTGTTGGTTTGTGTCTTGCTTTTTGATAATGCTTGCTATCAACATTTGTAAGATAGGGGATTTGTATTTTGTGAAACAGTGAGGTTTCAGTAGTGAAATTGAATGCTTGTACATAGGTCCTGCGCTGTGTTTTTTAAATGTTATTCCAAAAATGATTTTGGTGGCAAATCAATGGTATTTACATTTGAGCCTTATTTATGATTGTGTTGTGGTGCTGGAGCGTCACTTTTAACATGGGAAAAAAGTGATGCATCGGTGGTGGAAGGCCTTCATAAATAAGGTCCTGAGTTTCTTTGCTGTTGATTTCTGTCTTGCTTTTTGATAATGCTTGCTATGAACATTTGCAAGATAGAGGATTTGTATTTTGTGAAACAGTAAGGTTTCAGTAGTGAAATTGTATGCTTGTACATAGGTCCTGCGCTGTGTTTCTAAAATGTTATTAAAAAAACGATTTTGGGGGCAAATCAATGGTATTTACATTTGGGTGTTATTTATGATTGCCTTGTGCGTCACTTTTAACATGGGGAAAAAAATGATGCACCGGTTGCGCAAGGCCTTCATAATTAAGGCCCTAGTTTCTTTGCTATTGGTTTCTGTCTTGCTTTTTGATAATGCTTTCTATGTATTGCAAGATAGGGGATTTGTATTTTGTGAAACAGTGAGGTTTCAGAAGTGAAATTGAATGCTTGCACATGGGTCCTGCGCTGTGTTTCTAAAATGTTATTCAAACATCGATTTTGGGGGCAAATCAATGGTATTTACATTTGGGTGTTATTTATGATTGCCTTGTGGCGCCGGTGCATCACTTTTAACATGGGACAAAAGTGACGCACCGGTGGCGCAAGGCCCCCATAATTAAGGCCCTAGTTTCTTTGCTGTTGATTTGTGTCTTGCTTTTTGATAATGTTTGCTATGAACATTTGTAAGATAGGGGATTTGTATTTTGTGAAACAGTGAGGTTTCAGTAGTGAAATTGAATGCTTGTACATAGGTCCTGCGCTGTGTTTTTTAAATTTTATTCCAAAAACGATTTTGGTGGCAAATCATTGGTACTTACATTTGGGCCTTATTTATGATTGCGTTGTGGCGCTGGAGCGTCACTTTTAACATGGGAAAAAAGTGATGCACCGGTGGTGGAAGGCCTTTATAAATAAGGTCCTGAGTTTCTTTGCTATTGGTTTCTGTCTTGCTTTTTGATAATGCTTGCTATGTATATTTGCTAGATAGGGGATTTGTATTTTGTGAAACTGAGGTTTCAGAAGTGAAATTGAATGCTTGTACATAGGTCCTGCGCTGTGTTTCTAAAATGTTATTCAAAAAACGATTTTTGGGGCAAATCAATGGTATTTCCATTTGGGTGTTATTTATGATTGCCTTGTGGCGCCGGTGCATCACTTTTAACATGGGACAAAAGTGACGCACCAGTGGCGCAAGGCCTCCCTAATTAAGGCCCTGAGTTTCTTTGCTGTTGGTTTGTGTCTTTCTTTTTGATAATGTTTGCTATGAACATTTGTAAGATAGGGGATTTGTATTTTGTAAAACAGTGAGGTTTCAGTAGTGAAATTGAATGCTTGTACATAGGTCCTGCGCTGTGTTTTTTAAATGTTATTCCAAAAACGATTTTGGTGGCAAATCAATGGTATTTACATTTGGGCCTTATTTTTGATTGTGTTGTGGCGCTGGAGCGTCACTTTTAACATGGGAAAAAAGTGATGCACCGGTAGTGGAAGGCCTTTATAAATAAGGTCCTGAGTTTCTTTGCTGTTGATTTCTGTCTTGCTTTTTGATAATGCTTGCTATGAACATTTGCAAGATAGAGGATTTGTATTTTGTGAACCAGTGAGGTTTCAGTAGTGAAATTGAATGCTTGTACATAAGTCCTGTGCTGTGTTTCTAAAATGTTATTCAAAAAACGATTTTGGGGGCAAATCAATGGTATTTACATTTGGGTGTTATTTATGATTGCCTTGTGGCGCCAGTGCGTCACTTTTAACATGGGACAAAAGTGACGCACAGTTGGCGCAAGGCCTTCATAAAAAAGGCCTTGAGCTTCTTTGCTGTTGGTTTGTGTCTTACTCCTAGTTATACAGTTGCTGTGGTATAAACTTAGATATGTTGCAAATTAGTGTTTATATTGTTTGCTTATTGTGATTGCTTTGTTGTTTGCTAATAGTGGTCTATAATGTGTTATTTTTTTCTTTACAACAGATTGAAATCAACATTTACAAAGTAAGCAAAAATGCCATCAAGGCAAAGGAGAAGAAAAAATACCATACGGAAAATTACAAAATTAGCAACGGAAGTAAAGGAATCCTCTACAACAAGTACTTCAAAAAATACCCAAAAAGGGCCTGGTAAGACAACTAAGTCTTTTTTTCGCAACATATGTAAAACAAAAACAAATGTTAACGGTAATGTGAAGATCCAGAAGGAAAGACCAAATTTGAAAAGGAAGGAGAGTCCCTCAAAAAATGTCTCCATTGGAGCAGGAGAGAAGAATATGGATAGCAATAGAAGGTTAAATCAATTTTGGGACATTCGTAGACGAATGTTTCGCAATAGGGTAGTTTTAAATTTGCTAAAAAATGAAAAGAATGGTAAACAGAGAGCTGCTTTTTACAAGAAAAAGAAAAGTGTAGAGAAGATTGTTGATCAGGCTTTTGAAGTTAAGAATAAATTATTTATTTTAGTAATCAATAGAATTAGGATACTTAATAAGGCAATTGATGTTTTCAAATCGAACAGTAGATGGAAAAGAATAATTAATCGGACTAATTTTTGTGAAGTATTTTCTGGAGATTGGATGCATAGTTCAAGTTCTGAGCCATTTTTTAATGAGGAGAGTTACTTTCAGGAAAATGATTTGGTGCATGCAGTTGACACCAGTCGTCGAGCATATGAGGTGAAATATTGGTTGTGTGATGGAAAAAGAGAAACTTGTGTCTAGAGATGCAGAAGAGGTGTTAGCTGATGAAGTTTTAGGGAGACGTACTAAGGGTCCAGTGTACACATGGAAGTGCAGTAGTATTTGTAGTGTGCGACAGGATTCAATCGATTTGCTTTGAAATTTCTTACGTACATATAGTAAGAAAAGTCTAAAACAAAAAATGAAGATCTTGCAAGAGTTAGATCCTTGCAGAGTGAGAGAAAACACAGGTTTGCATGGGCATTCACTGGCTTGTCTTTCTAGAAAAGTATGTCAGAGTGTTTTTCATAATTTTAGGATATTAGCAGTGCATCATAATAAGGTGAGGAAATTAGTGAGAAGGTTGTATTATGCAAAAAGTCCAGCACTTAAGCTTAAACAATTAAACAGTGCTCTTTTGCATGGATCTGAAGTAGATGTGAAGACTATTTGTGAAGAAATTGAGTTTTGTTATTTTGAGAATAAAGAGGACAGTGTAGAAATGGATATAGTAATGGATGGTAATGTGGAAGACAATGTACAGATTTCAAGTACAGAAAAGTTTGACGAGGAAATTACCAAGTTTAAGGTGAAATCAAGTGAAAGGCCTAATTTAACTTGTGTGTGTTATCGACGGACTCATTATAAGATTCAGACTAGGTTAGTTGATTTATATGCAAAATGTGAATTGGAAAATAATAGTGAATGGAAGGATTTTGTAAGTTATTTGTTGGTGGAGAATTCTTTCGATTTGAGTTTTGATCAGCGTATTTGTAAATATTGTTTGAAAAAATTAAATGAAAATAGAATGCCTGCTAGAGCTGCTCATAATAATCTTCAGTTGATAGATATTCCTTCTGAATTGATGAATTTAAATACTTATGAATCAATTTTGATTCAATGTGTCCATCCTTTTCAAGCTATAGTTCGCATGGAGCCTAAGATAGGGAAATTACCTCCTACAGATTTACAAAGAGGATTAAAGGGAAGAGTTGTATGTTTGCCTCTAGATGTCAAGAAAAATATTGATACAATTGGTGTAGAAAGAGTAGAAGAGGATCCTCTGGTTATTCTAGTTAATGGGGTTCCGACAAAGAGTAAGAAAAGCTGGCAAGATTTAGTGGATGTTAGGAAAGTCAAAAAGGCAACGTTGTATTTGGTCAAAAACAATGAGTACTATAAAGATGTAAGTGTTGGAGCAGAGGAAACAGCTACAGAAGAAGACAGTGATTGTTCAGTTGGCCAAATTGAAAAAGTTGATGTGTCTAGAAGTGAAGAAATATATGAACATTATACTGTTCATCCTTTGCATTCCAAAGAAGTAATGGGGAATGCAATTGACTTGTTTCAAATGAAAGCAGCAAAAGGAAGTCCTAATAGTGTATGGGAAGAAAGTTTGGAAGCTCGTTGTTTTCCACAGTTATTTCCAACAGGTCGAGGTGGACGATATGACGATCGACCAGTTCAAATTCCTGCAGCTGAATACCGGACTTTAAGATTATATTCTGAAGATCCAAGGTTTCGTCAATGCATTCCGTATTTGTTTCATCTACTGTATGAAAGTGATTTGTCTGGGCTTTCTTATGCAGTTAATCATATATTGAAAAGTGGAGCTCATCTGCAAAATGTTTCGGCAAGGGACTTTATGGAGAAAGTCAATCTGCAAGACAGTATTTTGGAATCTCAGCTAATCAATCTCATGGCATGTCAGCGTGGAACAAACGAGTATTGGTTCCATCGTCATGGGGAATTGAAATGTATGCTAAGAAACTTAGGAACTCCTACATGTTTCCTCACTCTTAGCAGTGCTGAGTATGCATGGGACGACTTACTTCAATTTCTACGAGAGGCAAATGGAAACATACAAAATATAGAATTGAAAACACCTGGAGAACTGTGTTCTTTGGATCCAGTGAATGTTTGCAGATATTTTAATCATAGATGTGAAGCTATGATGTCTTTTATTACCAACAAAAAAAATCCTCCCCTTGGAGAGGTTTTGGATTTCTTTTGGAGGAAGGAATATCAAGCGAGAGGTGCTCCTCATATACATATGTTGTTATGGATTAAAGATACACCCAAATTTGGATCAGATTCGGATGAAACAGTGATGAGTTTCATTGAAGAGTATTCAACATGTGCTGTTCCGAAAACTACTGAAGAAAACAGTTTAAGGCAACAAGGTTTACGTTTTCAATCTCATCGTTGTGGAAAGTACTGTTGTCGAAAATTCAAAAACAAGGAAAAGTACTACACGAAATGTCGTTTTGCGTTTCCACGACCAGTGATTTCTAAGGGAAGAGTAAATAATTTGATGTCATCTCTACGACATACTGTGACTAGGAAATCACCCAAAAATACATATAATTTGAAAAGAAACGAAGAGTCCAAGTACATCAGCGACTACAACCCAGTGATTTTGTCCATGTGGAATGCTAACATGGATATTCAGTTCGTTGCTGACAACTCTATTGCTGTGGCTCGATATGTGACATCTTACATCACAAAAAAAGAAAAGACAGAACTGAAGGAAATGTGGGAGGACATTTCACATGAAAAGAGTTTAAGCAAGAAATTATACAGTTTCAGTCTAAAGATGTTGTCGCATCGAGAAATTAGAGCATATGAATGTTCTGATCGGTTATCATCAGCAAGTCTCTATGCCAAATCAAGAACAATCATTTGGGTGAGTCTAGGTCTTGCTGCAACACGAAACCGAGTTTTGAAATCTGTACAAGAAATTGAATATTTGGCGGAGAAAGAACCGAACAGTACAGATATTTTGAAGACAAACATGTTGGATACATACTATCCTAATAGAAGTACTCACCTTGAGAACACTTGTTTGTATGAAGTTCTGCAAAACTACAGTTATAAGAGGAACATCACAGAAGATATCAATAATGGAAAATATGCTGTCACTGGGTATGAAGGATGTCTAGTGAAGCAGAGAAAAGGCCATTTGATTAATCATCGAAAATTGAGTTGCGAAGCTCCAGACTAAAGAGAATTTTACAATTCAGCCCTTTTGCAACTCTTCAAGCCATGGCGTACAGAAGAGGAACTACTTGGAAATTTTCTCTGTTATGAAGACTCTTTTAATGCAACTAAGGATACCATAGAATGTCCTGTTTTTCCAAATTATCTGCAAATGTTGAACGAAGAAATAGAGCAAGAAACCACAATTGCTGAAGAGATTGCTAGAGATAGTTCTCAAGACAGTCAGAGTTCTACTTCATTGAGTCAGGATCCACTAGGAGGACCAATTATCCAAAATGAAACTGCAACTGCCATGGATGAGGTGGGAAGAGCTATGGAACAAGCTCAAGAGGATGGAGTTAACTTAAAAGATTTGGTAAAGCAACTAAACGTTGAGCAGAAAAAAATATATAACGAAGTTACAGAACAGATTGAACATGGATTTAGACATGAGAAAAAAGTGTGCTCATGTACATCATTTAAGCCTGTTCGACTGTACATAAGTGGAGAAGCAGGAACAGGAAAAGTTTTCTGATTAAAGCCATTGCAACTTATTTGCAGAAAAGGTCTGAATCACCGCTGTCTTGTGTTGTAACTGCTCCAACTGGACTGGTAGCACATAACATTTAAGGGATTACTCTACATCGTTTACTGATGCTACCAGTTGAGCATGATAATAAATTGCATTACAACAAGCTATCTGGAGATGCGTGTTCTGTAGTTTCCAGAGTCTTGAAGAAAATGAAACTTCTTATCATTGATGAAGTAAGCATGGTCTCAAATCTAATGCTTGCTTTTGTGCATTTGAGAATGCAAGAAATTCTTAGAACAGAGTATGATGTGTTATTTGGAGGAAAACACATTATTGTTTTTGGAGATCTACTGCAGTTGACTCCAGTAAAAGGACAACCAGTGTTTAAAATGCTTACGCATGAAGATACCAGGAAGTCCCTTGGAAGCATTGGAAACGTTAATATATGGTTAAATGTTAAATATGCTGAACTGCTTCAAAATATGTGACAGGCAAAGGATGAAGATTATAAAAATATTCTACAAGATGTAAGAATAGGAAAAGTAAGTGAGCTTGGGAAAGAAACTTTACATGCTCGATTAATTTCAAATTTGTATCCAAATGAAAACATTCTTCCAGGGAATATTTTTTTAAAAATGACTGAGAAGAAATCTGGGATATGTTTGATGCCAACTCTGCAAGAATGTTCCATCTTCAACAACAAAATGTTAAAGTTAGAAAATGAAGAAATTGTGAAACTGGAAGCAATAGATAAAATAGAGCATATGGGTGCAACTATTGTTTTGTCAGAACATTTGAAAACAAAATTGGATTCATTAGAGAAATGTATTTCTAAAACAGCTGGTTTTGAAAAGACTCTGAATGTGTGTTTAAATTCTCGTATCATTTTGAGAAGGAATTTAAATGTTTAAAGAGGTCTGGTAAATGGAGCAATGGGTCATGGTGTTGATTTTGTGAATTATAGAAATAGAGATGAAAATGAATTTTTAAAAATAAAATTTGATGGCATTGAGCTAGTACAACAAATCAGTTGTTGTTCTGCTAGATTTTTGCATGTAAAAGTTCGCCGAAAACAGTTTCCTGTTTGTTTGGCATATGCGATGACAATTCATAAATCTCAAGGTTTAAGTATAGATAGTGCTTTGGTGAACATTGGAAGATCTGTGTTTAAAAAGGGTATGGCATATGTGGCAATATCACGAGTCAGAACTTTATCAGGATTGTACTTGATTGAGTGTGATGAGACACAGATTTGTGCAGATCTAGATTGTGTTAAAGAATACAATAGGTTAAGAAGAGAGTATGCTCCACATTTGCCTCAATATCCTCTGTTTGAAAAACGTGTGGGTGGCCGAAAAAGAAGAAATGAGAATAATTGCAGTGAGGTAGTAGCAAAAAGACAAAAAGTAGATGAAACTGTAATTCAAAACAGAAAGAAAAAGGATTCTGATGAAAATGTTGTTGGATTTCAGTTTGAAAACAGTTCTGGTGTCAACTGCTATGCTAATGTAGTGATTAATGTTGTTTTTTTTCTTCAAACTTTACAAGAACAGATTGTTGAAAATCGGGATCAAAGATTGTGTGGTTTATTGAATTCTGTGTTTGAGAAATGTAGCAGTGATAGAGCAAAAATAGAAAGTGTAACAGAAATTCGAAATATTTTAGATATGTGTTCCGGTCAAGAGAAATTTTCACAGAACATTCAGAAGGATTGTCAGGAATTTTTAATGTATATGTTTGGTGTTTTGGAAGATGAAGGTGTAGATGTAGATAATCTTTTTAGCCTTTCTTATCAATGGCAGCATGACTGCCACAACTGTAGTTCATCAAGTACTACTAGAATAGACACTGAAAGATTTATATATTTGACCTTACCAGACTTTAAATCAGTGTCATTTAAAAATCTAGTTAAAGCAGCACATCATAATATGGTGTGTACCCAATGTAAGTGTCCAATGCTATCCAAATTATTTATACAAAGTTATGGTCAGTATATCATTTTAGTTTTCCAACGATGTAGACCTGATGGAACTAAATTGACAACCTGTATCAAAATTTTTGTGGCTACTCAGTTATCAATTTCAGGAAGAACCTTTACAACTGTAGCTATTATTTATCATGACGGTCCTTCGACAACATCAGGACATTATACATGCTACTTAAAATGTCAAAAAGGTTAGAGTTACTGCAATGATTCTCATTTGACTTATAAACAACGTTTGCCTTATGACTTATGACCAACGTTTTAGTAAAGGTAATTGGCCTTTGAAGACGGGAGTAGTTAATACAAGTTAGTTAGTTAGTTAGTCTAATGTTTAACATTATTTATCTCATATAGGTACTGTAAGTGGATCTCATAGTAAAAAATACTCATATATCTGACACTATTTGGCAGTAAGGAAGGTGTAAGGTATGATGTTCTTAGATCTTTTTTCATAGGAAGTCGATGAAATGGAAGTTATAGAGAACAACAGACTTTTTTCCACCAAAAGGACCTTCACTATCTACTATTTGTCCTCAAGGAAAAGTAAGTGAATCAAAGATTACTGTACATATATGATTTGTAAGTTTTTATGTTTTTTTAAACACAATCTTTTAGATTGTGTTTTTTTCCCGCTGTTATATGATGAAGAGTTTGAACTCACTAATTTAAGTGAAATTCAATATATTCTGAGAACAGCAAAAATAAACAATGTAACATATTGTATAAGTCATTCTATAGTTTTCATTGTGTAATTTATATTGTATTCCCATTGTCTCACACTCATTTTCCTTTTTCCACCCTTATTTAGCTCTTTTTACTCACTTACACTGCCTTTCTTTCACTTTGTTTCATCGCTGTTCCTTTACTCCACTTCTTTCACAACTCCTCAATCCAATTTCAACTGTCTGCATTTCCTCTCTCCCTTGCACCACTTCTCAGCTTTCTCACATACTCTCAGTACCACTGCTTTAGTTCTCTTTCCCTCTCTTTCCTTCTTTTGCTCCTTTACTCTTTTTCCTTTCTTCACTCATTATACTGCAGTTCACTCAGTCCTTCCCTTTGTCTTTCTGTATACTTACTTTCTCACTCCTTTTTCCTCTATCGTTCTATATTAACCTCATTCCTTTCATCCCTTCACTCTGTGACTCCCCTTCACTCACTCTCAGTCATCTTCAATTCCTCTTTCTTATTAATGGTTCCTCATTTAGACTCCTTTCCTTTTCACTCATTTTCCTTTTACTTTCTTCTCTTTCCTGATTTTGTTTTGGTATCTCACATTCTTTTAGTATCTTACTTATCTTCAGTAATTTGTTCTCCTTCTATTTCTTTTTCCCTCTTTTTTGTCTTTCTACATTACTTTATTTCTGTTTTTGTATCCTTCAGTATTGCTTTATTTCTCAGTACACATTTTTGATTTTTTACCTCTTGACCTGTTTCTTCGATTTTAAAATATATATGTTACTAATTATAACTTGTTTTTTCTTTTGTCTTTCACAGATACAAAGTGTAGTTTAAACATGCAAGTAAGTTTTGATTAATGATATGGTAAGTGTGACTACAAAATGTAGTTTGTCATCACCCTTTGCTTTAACCTCACTACTTTTCTCTCACCCTACCTCACCCCTGTTTCCTTACTCTGCTTCCCTCACTTATTCTTATCCTCCATATTTACTTCTCTTTTCCTTACTTTCCTACCACATTCAACTTCTTTCAGTGCGCCTGCTCATCCACACTCCCTCACTTACCTTTTTTTCTGGTTCACTTAGTCCCTTTCTGACACTCCTTCCTTTACTCTCTCTGTTCTTTCTCTTTGTCACTTCCCATGTCTTACCCTTATTCACTTTTATCCACCCTCTTTCACTCCTCTTTACTTACACTCACTGCTATTTTCTTTCCCTCCGTCACCACTGTTCCTTTTCTCTGGTTCCGTCACTACCTGTCATTCCCCATCCTTTACTCTCCTTCCTTTTACTTTCATCACCCATTCACATTCTCCCAGAACCTCTGTTTTAGTTTTCTTCCTCTTTCCTCTCTTGTTTTGCTCCCTTATTCATTTTCCTTTTCTCAGTTACTTCCTCTTATACCTTTTCTCTGTTTTACTATCTATTACACAGTCCCTCTGTGTTTATCCCTCTAGCTCTCTTTCTCTTTACACTACTCTCTTTGTCCCCATTCCTCATGCTCACTCCTTCATTATTTTATTTTTCCTTTTTTTTTGGTGCGCTGACGGGACGCGCCCCGGTACGCGCACCGGGGCGCACACCGGTACGCGCACCGGGAGCGCTCCAGAGTGAAATATAAAAAAAATGAATATACTTTAAAAAAAAGGATTATATTAATATACAATATAGGATTCATATTTAGAAAAACATACCTTTCTAAGCTATAGATATTTGCGGAAAAAAAAACCTTAGAAATTCACTAAAAAACATATAGGTATGAGGCCCTATAAAAAGTTAGGAATTAACAGTTAAAAAACCTATGAAATTCACTGAAAAAACCATAGGTTTCACACCAGTTATAGTTAGGAATTAGCATTTAAAAAACCTATGAAATTCACTGAAAAAACCATAGGTTTCACACCAGTTATAGTTACCTGGAAATTTTACTGACATAAAACCATTGAAATTCCCACGTTATAGTTAGTTGGACTCACTATAACTTGCGCGTGTAATGCACTGCTGATGACATCACATATTACATCACTCATGACATGGTCAGTGACATCACTCATGACATCACTGATGACACCATCCTTGTGACAGAGTGACTGACCTCCTTTCACTGTAAAGTAACCCTTGAAACACATATTCAAAAATAGAAACTAACATTTTCAAAAAAGTGGAGATACCTATACCAGTTACAACAACCAATTCAGTAATTCCACCATTTATATACACATCCACTCATTCACCAACAGTTCTATATAGTCATTCATACATATACTCACTCATCATATGTAGTGAGACAGCAATACATCTGTTAACACACCGACAGTCTTCCAAACGTTGCTCACACACATACTCACACATGCAATTAAACTATTGAACATCCATTTTTTTTGCATATACAGCTATACACACACACTACCACCTTACTTCTAAGGAAACTTACACATACTTACTCTCTTAAACAATCACTTATAGAAACACATACGTATTAAAACAAGAACTCTTTCAATCTCTCACTCTCACATATACTCACTTATATACATCAATACTCACATATACTAGATTAAAATATATGTAGTTACTGATAAAGACACAAGTAAGACAGTCATTCACTTACTAACACATACATATACACACTCATTCACCCATACAGTCCGGCACATATGCTGTCTTCAAAACACATACAAACAGTAAGTCAGTCATTGATGCATCTATGTGCTAAGTAACACCACCATCAAATCAAACAGACAATTATAAAGATACTAAAGAAATATATATAATAACCCATATACACACACATGTAGCTACTCACCAACCCATGCAGCCACTTATACACAAAGTGAAACACTGATACAAACATTTAAATATTTAAACAATACTCGCTAATATATGTATTCACTATGATACACTTAATAAGCCAGTTAAACAATCAATTTTTTTTAAAAAATAACCCATTAAGACACTTATTGAAACATTTATTCTTCCATCGACCTTTACATATACATATATAAAACATGTTTATTTTTCAGAAAGACACACATTCACTGGATGGTGTCATCAGTGATGTCATGAGTGATGTCACTGACCATGTCATGAGTGATGTAATATGTGATGTCATCAGCAGTGCATGACACGTGCAAGTTATAGTGAGTCCAACTAACTATAACGTGGGAATTTCAATGGTTTTATGTCAGTAAAATTTCCAGGTAACTATAACTGGTGTGAAACCTATGTTTTTTTCTGTGAATTTAATAGGTTTTTTAAATGCTAATTCCTAACTATAACTGGTGTGAAACCTATGGTTTTTTCAGTTAATATATATATAGTTAGTTAGGACCTATTATCCTTAGGAAACCCGCAACATTCTATTTGGAATAACTTTTGTGTCGATTGATGAATCTTCTTGAAATTTACCAAACTTCTAGCCAGCTCAGTTCTGCTCCTTCCCTGAAAGTTTGGGGGTGATCGGTGAAGAGGGGACCGAGGAAAAAAGGGGGTCCCAAAACGTGTCTTTCCCATGCAATTTCCCATAGGCCATTTAGACACGGCTACAGCTCGAACCGCTGAACGGAATTACACCAAATTTGGCAGAGAGGTAGTCCTCAGTTCCGACGTGTGCCTTTTGCTTATATGGTGCCAATCTGTTCAGTAGTTTTTGAGAAAATTACCGGTAAAGTAATTTATATATTTATATATCTATGGGCGCGGTGGATCCGTGGATTGTGCCAGAATTGGCATCGTAGCATAAGCGCACCATCCCGATCACACGCTGAATTCTAATTGGCTGTCAAGCGGTTGTAAACATTCAAAACCAGGAACTGTTGGCCACCATTTTGTACCTCGGTAGAAGCGAGGCACAGGAAGTCAGTGAAATATGTGTGCAAAACATGAACAGGGGCAGTAGACACACCCTGACCCCCCAGGGCCTGCTCAGGGGGTCTCATAAGGACCCGTAGGGCAAAAAAAGTAAGATTTTTTTTTTTTACAAAAAAAGCCTGTGGGATGCGCGTAGGATACACGCATTTCGCAGCTGGAAAAAACAAAGTATGTATTTTTTAGATATATATCAAGCTTATGTATTTAGATGTTGGGTGGCTCTAAAAAGAGCCCTTGTGTTTATTGAGAGATTTTAGTACTTACAAGTAAGTACCGATGCAGAGTCTAAAGTTCATGAGGAAGACTCTGTTACCTTCATCTGTAAATGTACACCATCTCTCCTAAAGATGACATCCAAATTGAAATGCAGATTGTTGTGGTATATAGTCTCAGCGAAAAGCAGAAACAGATTTATTCACCTTCCCTAGCTTTCTCAATCGGTGGACAAAATTGATTGGACTAGTTCCATTTGTGCTTTTGGTATATGTTAGAATAGACAAAGGGAGCTTGGGGAAAATTGAAATAAATTCTCCGAAGGTGTCCAACATAAGTATTTGCTTACCTACCCCAGTCAAAGTGCCTAGGTCATTGCCGCCACAATGCACAATTATGAGGTCAGGGTGTTGGAGTTGCAAAAAGGATTGAAGCAATGGCATCAATTTGTTTCACTTTAATCCTCTCTGTCCAATCCATTTAATGTCGACATTTGGTACACCTAGGTCTTTGTGAATTCCTTTGTGTTCTGCATTCCTTTGGCTCAAGAAAATATAGTTGTGTCCCACAATTCACACTCTAACCATCTTGAAAGGAGGTCTCAATGCACTCAGATACTCTATAAATGAAATGGCAGTTTGAAAACTAAGATCTTTCTAAAATTGTGGATAAGATGCAGTGTTGAAAAACAGAAAAGAAACTAGAGTGCATGTTTCTGTTTTATAAAAGCATGATTTGGATTGGTTATTAGAATGTGATTGAAAATAAAATTACGTAGGATAAGGTTGTATATCGAGAAGTCGAGCACACTTGCTGTTTTATTTAGTAACATTGTGTGATTAACTTTTGCAGTCTTCGGGAGCCAGCATTACTTTTTTGCATGGGTAGATGCTAATTTGTATGTGGAAATGCAATTTGCTTTGGAATTTGGAAGTGACAACAGATTTCACTGCTCTATCTTTTAAAATGCAAACTAAGTTTGCTATGGGAGGGCGGGAGTCGTGAGAGTCCCGCCCTGTCAAAGCAAACAGAGTATACTGGGGGTAGGCACCCCGGGACACTGCAGGAGCCGGTCGTGGTAGTTCCCAGGGCCCTCGAGGGCACCAGGCAGAGGGCCACGCAGTCTGCCTTCCGTAATACACAAATTCCTGGGTATGGGGATTCCCGGGTCTTGAGGGGGGTCATTGAGGCCCACATACTTGTAATTTTATAGGGGGGGGTTATACATGAAAGTGGTGCAAGGGGGTTGTAAACCTGGTAAACAGTGTTTTGTTTTACTTTGCTTTCCTTTTTGGTCTTGTAGAGGATCCAGAGTAAATATAACGGTTTTTGTACAGCCAGTAACTTTTAACCCTACCCCCAAACGGCTTTCTGCCTGTTACCATAGTAACAGTTAATGGAACAATTACGGGAGCACAGAGGTTAGACGTTCACCACACTATAAGTATAGACTCTGGTAAAGATCTGGTAAAGAGTTAGCCTCAGAATTACACTTCAAATTATAAATATCATTTCTATTGGGGAATGCTAACCCCCCAAAAAAAAGAAGTATATACTTTTATTAAAACAATAAATAACTGGAAATATAACTAAAAGATCATACAATAAATAACTAGAACCATAACTTTAACAAAACAGAGTAATAAACAACATGTTATGTGGACTCCAATAGAAGTACGGTAATTAATCTGCAAAACAAAAA
Organism: Lissotriton vulgaris; assembly: GCF_964263255.1. Taxonomy (NCBI): domain Eukaryota; kingdom Metazoa; phylum Chordata; class Amphibia; order Caudata; family Salamandridae; genus Lissotriton; species Lissotriton vulgaris. The sequence goes on from NC_141693.1 coordinate 1,354,540,725, forward strand.
AAAATCAGTGTTTAAAATTAGATCGATGTGACTAAATGAGGTCAAACATTACAAGTCAAAGTAACACTTGACAATATTTACAATTTTTTTATGTGTACAGTGTGCCTGTACATTTCACTTATTTTATAGGCTTGCATTCAAGCGGTGTCTGTATAGAAGTGCCTACTGCGTCAGATTTATATTTGAGATGAACAGGTCTTTATAATGATTCTGAGATGAGACAGAACTAGGTGAGAGATCAAGTCATTATGCAGGACAATATTTTTAGGGCTTATTTACAAGACTCTTGCACCACTTTTGTGTTGCTTTTCTCATGTTGAAAGTGACGCAAAAGTGTCGCAAGGGGTTTGTAAACAAGCTCTTTTATTTCTAATACATTTAATCGGAGGTATTGTTTATCTAGGCCGTTTTGCTTACTTTGTGTAAACACTGTGACCAACAGAGTTCACAACTTCAACTGACCTTTGGTTCTACACGTCAGAGTTGACAGCAGCATCCATAACTTTAAAAGAGAAAAAGAAACAATGTGAGAGAGAGAGAGAAAGATAGAGAAAACGATGTTAAACTGTGGGAGAGAGAAAGTTATAGATGGAGCAGATTTACAAACCCAGCCTCCACCACCCATGGACCTTTCTCCCCATTGTTGCCACCTCCCTTGCTATGCCTTATCAATCAAACCTCTTCACTTGATCTTGGGTCTACCCACCCTCAAAACGCTTCCACTGGCCATTGTACATGCAGACTTTGGTCTACCAAAATGGATGTTTTAAAATTAATTTCCACAAGTCTTAAAAAAGGTGAATGCAACAAAAGTTTCTTGCCGCATATGCAAGACTGCTTTCAAGAGGAGACCCCAATAAAAAGTACTGGTGTGGAACTGCAAGTATGCAGAAGCACTTGCAGACTAAGAATCCGGTCAACTTTGCAAGGGAAGAGTTAAGGAGATTGAGAGAGGCTCCTCCTGCTTCATGAGAAGGCCCAACTACCAGTGGAACAACATTGTCAACCTCTACTGCACAGCCTAATATTCGTCACCAATTTGGAACCCTTTAAGAGAAAAAATAAGAAGGTTGGGAGCTCTGTATGCCATTCTAATACCTAATCATCCATTAGTTATACAGAGATCCACCCTGTATCAGAACCATCCGTATAAGTGTGAATTGGAGATTATCTGCCACAAAAAAAACCTCAAGGACTTATATCCGTTACTTTTTAACTTCGGCGACTAGTCATATTGAGAGTATTTACCTTAACAATATCAGTTAAAAATGTGTTAATTTTTTTGGCTTCTCACAACTAGTTCATGCCATATTTGAGACATCGGTGTAATGAGCTAGAATAGGAGGATATACTTTCTTCAATCTCGGCAATTTGCTGCTGGCTTATGTAACATTCTGCAAAATTAAAAAAACTGTTAAAAAAGTATATGTTGTACATATGTCCAAGCTTAATTTTAATGTACATAAAAATAATTGTTCTCAATAGGATTGGGGTTCAAAAACAATCATCAGAGGTTTTAAACCAACCGCGTTAGGACCATACTAGTGGTTAGACAAAATCATATTCGAATACAAATATGCTTTTGAGGGGCACCATGGAGGCACTCAGTAGGCAGTCATAAGTGTCCCTCTTTCTATTTACAACTATTCTAACGAAAACAGTTATTAACATAAAATAACATAAAGTAATGTATCTTCAACAAATTAATGTTTTTTGGAAGTATCATTACTAGCATGCAAAAAACACCACAATTGTAGCTATCTGTCTGCAAACACATGAAATAAACAAATGCTCATCTATCATGAAATGTTGAAGTCAAACCTGATAACTCTATTAGGTCAATTGCAATTTTTGGCTGATAGCATATGGAGAATAGTCAGTGGATCGGGTGTGTCGAGTTGTTGACCACAACCTGGGATAGTGCAAGGGCAGGAATAAACTGTTTGTGGCGACCAATTCGTTCCATGGTTGAGACATCAGTATAATGAGCTAAAAGAGGGGGCAAATCAACTTTAACGTTATTAAAAAACATGGAGACTGTGTTAAAATACAATATGGGCCAATCGATTACATGTGCATTACAGAAGAAAAACTACATTGCATTAACGTGAACAGCATGTAGCACACTGGTGCTGGAATGACCATGTGGTGCTAGGCAAATTAAAGAAACGTGGCAGGATTAAGTGATTTGCACAGAAGAAAGGATAAGAAATCAAGTTTAACGTTATTAAAAAACATGGAAAGTGTGCTAAAATACAACATTGGTCAATTGATTAGATGTGCAGTGCACGGGGAAGAAGCAGCACGTGGCGCAGTGTTAAGCATGGGCGAAATTTGCGAATTCGCGTTCTGCAAATTTGCGGATTTCCCCACCAAATCACAAAACAAATCCGCGAATTCGCGAATTTTCCTGCGAAATGGCAGATTTTTTTGCGATTTGCCTTGGAGTACTTTCTACTGGCTAATCCAGTAAGTGCTCCCTCATTGGATAAATGTATAGTGCTTTTACTACACTGCAGCTGCGTAAAGGGCCAGAAGATGTGTCTCCAGTGACCATGTGTGCCTGTAACACAGGCACAGGCACACATGGTCACTGGAGACACATCTTCTGGCCCTTTACGCAGCTACAGTGTAGTAAAAGCACTATGGGGCAGATTTGCAAGCCGCTTGCGCCTCTTGCGCCTCTTTTGCACCGCAGTTGCGTCACTTTTGTGACACAGCGGCAGCACAAAAGATGCGCCATGGTGCTGGGTATTAACAACGTAGCATTGGGGAGATAGGGCCCCCCAGAGGATTGCTGGAGCTGCATCGCGCTTGCGATGCAGCTCCACCAATGCGCTGCTTTTATGGCACAGATGCGTGACGCATCTGTGCCATTTTTGCCACATGGTGCGCCGCATTGTAAATGCGACGCACCATGGGTGGCGGAGCTGCGGCATACAATAACTGTAATTGTAAATCTGCCCCTATACATTTAGCCAACGAGGGAGTACTTACTGATTAGACAGTAGAAAGTACTCCAGTTGAGTAAAGGTATTGCACAAAAAGGTGGCATCTTCGTGGACAAACACGCAGGGCGGGATTAATTCTGCCCCCTGTTAGACTCATTTTTTGTGCCCTTCTGCCCTCTGTTAGACTCGTTTTTCCCATGTTTTTCTGCTCTTCTGCCCTCTGTTAGACTCGTTTTTTGCTTTTTTTCTGCCCTTCTGCCCCCTGTTAGACTCGTTTTTTGTGCCCTTCTGCCTTCTGTTACACTCATTTTTCCCTTGTTTTTCTGCCCTTCTGCCCTCTGTTAGACTCGTTTTTTGTGCCCTTCTGCCCCTCTGTTATTCCCTTGTTTTTGTGCCCTTCTGTTCTCTGTTAGACTCGTTTTTTGTTCCCTTCTGCCCTTTGTTAGACTCGTTTTTCCCTTTTTTTGTGCCCTTCTGCCCTTTGTTAGACTGCTTTTTGTGCCTTTCTGCCCTCTGCATCACCACATTATCACTCACCACTACCACAGCACCACTCAGCACCACCACAGCATTACTCAGCACCACCACAGCATCACTCAGCACCACCACAGCACCACTCAGTGCCACCACAGCATCACTCAGCACTACCATAGCCTCACTCAGCATCTCCACATTATCACTCAGCACCACCACAGCACCACTCAGCACCACCACAGCACCACTCAGCACCACCACAGCATCACTCAGCACCACCACAGCATCACTCAGCACCACCACAGCACCCCCACAGCACCACTCAGCATCACCCCAGCGTCATTCAGCACCCTCCCAGTATCACTCAGCACCACCACAGCACCGCTCAGCATTACCACAGCACCACTCAGCACCACCACAGCACCACTCTGCACCACCCCAGCATCAATCTGCGCAACCATTCAACAACAACTGGTTCAAATATGTTCTCTCAATGTTTCAAGCTTTATTATAAATGTCACAAAAAGATGTTAATATTTCACTTCTGTTCTTGGATTTTCGTCACAATAAAATACACTGAACATAATCTTCACAAAATGTATTCACAAAAGTTTAAGCTATTGCCATTATAAATTAAAATCACTTTTATTTAAGTATTAATGATTTAAAAAAATCAAAAGCCATTGTAATTTGTAATATCAATACATCTACATCTAAGTCACGTAAATACAAAACATGTTGCATTCCAAATGCTATAGGTGTCACATTTGCGAAAGTTATAACTATTGGCATTGTAAATGACACAGCTATTAATTTAGCTATTTTCAAAACCAACACATAAATAAAAAAATTGTCATTTACAAGACCAATAGCTCAAACTTTCCTAATGTGTGACCTATTGCATTGCAAATGCTTGTTTTTATATCTGTCAGTGCTTCCTGTTGAGGTTTAATTTTCATGACAGGTGCCTCATTGCCTACTTGTAACTATTCTCTGACCCTGCTTCAAGGGTCAAAGCAGGGTCAGGGAATAGTTGCAAGTAGGCAACGTGGCGCCAGGAAGCACTTACAGGCTTACAGCAGCAGGTGCCCAAGTTGAAGTTAATTTCTTTGTAACCCTTTCGTAAAAGGTTACAAAAAATTAGCTTCAACTTTTGCACCTGCTACTGTAACCCTGTAAGTGCTTGACTGAAAATTCGTCCCCGCTGATTCGCTGATTTTTCCGTGATTTCGCGAGATTCACGTATCGCGAAATCGCAGAAAATCCGCGAATTCCCCGGACGGAACTAATTTTCAGCCCATGCTTATGCGCACTACTTAAATAATGAAAGGCGGCAGGATTAAGTGATTTGCCCAGAAACAACGACTACCAAGGTAACTTATTCGATATACAAGAGCTGGAAACCGTGCTGAAATACACTATTGCCGAAAACATTACTTTTGCAATGCATGGGGCACTTTACGCACTACTTACATGAGAAAAACTACATCGCATTAATTTGAACAGCACATAGCACACTGGTGCAGGAACGGTCACGTAACGCTTGGCAAATTAAAGAAACGCAGCAGGATAAAGTGATTTGCACAGAAACAAAAGTTACAAAGTCAACTTTAACGATATAAAAAAGCAGGAAAGCTTGCTTAAAAACAACATTGTGAAATCGAATAAAAATTTGCATTTACGTGGTATTTAAAGATCGTTCAGGTTAATTAATTTAATTACTCCTAAAAAAAGTGCTCACCTACAAAGAAGTGAATACGAACAATATCGATGGCTGTGACTGCGGAATAGTAAAAGTTCGAGAAGGTTGGCAGGTTATAAATGCTTTGCAGAACGATGATTGGTTGAGCATGATGTCACAGGGTGTGAGAGCTGTGATTGGGCATGTTGTAATAGAGCATGCGCAAATAAAATGAAATACGTTAGGGGTACTTAGCCATACAGTGGGACGTATTGTGCGCATGTGTAACATTAACACGCATACGCCACCACAAACATGCATGCGCAAAGTGAAGGTAACTCCTAGGGGGTAAATACACAAATGGAGTTTGGATGTCATTTGAACACCGGCTCCTGCAGGAGGCGGGGAGCCGGCGGGACAGTGGGGGAATTGGAGACCTCCCACGGTCCTCCACGGTGACGGCCATAATACATTTTTAAAAAAGGCCATTTCCGGGGAATGGGGTGCCCGGGACCTTGAAGTGTCTTCAGGACGGGGGCTATGTAGCCCTCCCCCATAAAATAAAAATATATAATTAGCCATGCCCCGGGGTATGGGGACCGCAGTGCCCGGAATTGGCCATGTGAGGGGGGCCAAGCGTCCCCCTTCCCATAAAGAAATTGAATATGGATACTCCGCTTATTGTCATCGTAACATAAGGGCACCCTTTCGATCACGCACTGAATGCTAATTGGCTGACAAGTGGTTGTCAACATTCGAAACTAGAAACTGTTGGCACCTATTTTATGCCTCGGTAGAAGGGAGGCTGAAGAAGCGTGTGAAATGTGTGTTTAAAACGTGAAAAGGGAGAGGGTAAACACACCCTGATCCTCTAGTTCTGCTCGGGGGTCCCATAAGGACCCCCAGAGCCCCAATTTATTTTTTTTGTAAAATAACGGGGTGCTCGTATGATCCACGCATTCTAGCGATATTAAAAAAAAACAAGAAACTTGGGCTTCCGGGCGCCTTTGGTAATTTGCATTCTTTCAACTGTTTAAATGAGATGCACAAGTGCTGGATCCAGGATCCACCCCTGAGTAAGAAAAGCTAACAATAAAACTATTATTTATTTATTTATTATTGACATTTATTGAGCGCACAGCTATCCCCAACGGGGCTGTCCCGGCGCTGAGGAATGCGGAACAACGGGGCAGGACTTAGTGGCCTGAAAATAGGAAGGTTTTCAATTTGCCCCTAAACTGAGCTTCAGTGTCAATAGTCCTAAGACTGATGGGCAGAGAGTTCCACAGCTTGGATACTGCCACTGTGAAAGCTCTGCCTCCCTTTCTCGCATAACGAAAACGGGGGGTTGACAGAAGGTGAAGGTGGTTCGATCTGAGATTGAGAGCGGAGTGGACTGGTTTTAGTCTGTGACTCAGGTATTTAGGGCCTTTTCCATTGAGAGCTGTAAAAGCTAGTACCAGAGCCTTGAATTTAACGCGAGCCGTGATCGGTAACCAGTGCAATTTCTTCAAGTGGGGGGAGATTGAGTGTTGATAGGGGACTTTGCAGATTAGCCTGGCAGCGGCGTTCTGCACTATTTACAGTCTGTGAAGCAGATAGGCAGGTAGTCCCACATATAGACTTTTCGCGTAATCTAAGTGCGACGTGATTAGGGCATGTGTCACTGTCTTTAATGCTTCCTTGGGAAGGAAGGGGGAGATTTTTCTTATCATATGAAGTTTCCCAAACCATGCTGAGGTGACTTTCTGAATCTGGGTTTTAAAAGATAAATCATTATCAAATTGAACTCCAAGATTGCGGGCCACCGTCACCGGGGAAGGTGGTGGGTTGAGTTCCACAGGCCACCAGGTGGAGGAGGATAAGGGAATCGTTAGAATAAAAAATAACACCTCAGTCTTGTCCGTGTTAAGTTTTAACGTGTTTGAAGTCATCCAAGCCACGATATTGGAAAGACAGATTCTGAAATTGTCAAAACCAGAGGGTGAGTGATCTTTAAGAGAAAAAATAAGCTGAGTATCGTCAGCATACGATATCACTCTTACCCCCAGAGACTCAATTACCTTTGCTAGGGGTGCAACATAAATGTTAAAAAAGAAGGGGCTTAGAGCAGATCCTTGGGGCACCCCGCAGCCAAGAGGCTTCCTGTCTTTGGACCAGAAAGGACGGCACCAGACTTGTTGTGTGCGGTCTGTAAGAAAGGAAGTAATCCAGGCCAGAGGAGTGCCGCAGATCCCCATCTCACGGAGTCTATTCAGGAGGATGGCATGGGAGACCGTATCGAAGGCCGCAGACAGGTCGAGGAGCACAAGCATGGCTACCTCTCCCCTGTCCACAGTCTCCCGCATGGTCTCCACCACCTCTAGAAGTGCAGTCTCCGTGCTATAGCCGGTCCTAAAGCCGGATTGCGAGTCATGTAACAGGTCATGGCTTTCAATATAGTTCGATAGTTGTTCCTGTACTATTTTTTCCAAAATTTTGGCAGGTTTTGGTCACAGGGATATCGGGCGGTAGTTACTGAGAACAGCAGGGTCCGCGTCGGGTTTCTTTAAAAGGGGGATGAGGATTGCCTGCTTCCAAGTCTCCGGAAACTGTCCTGATATAAGAGAGGAGTTCCATATTGATAGCAGAGGTTGCACAATCGCCGGAGCAACTGTGGAGAAAACTTGAGCAGGCATCGGATCTAAGGGCGAGCCTGATTTACATAGTTGAAGTTTTTTCAGTGCAGTGTCTAAGGTGATGGATTTGAACGTCCTAAGCCTCTTATCCTTGGGCCTGAGATCGATGGGAGGTGTGTCATCTGTATCAGGGTTATGCCCTGTATTAAAAGAGGCATAGATGAGAGTAATTTTCTCATGAAAGAAATTGGATAATTTGTCGCAGAGTTCTTGACAGGGCTCTGTCTTGTGCAGAAGGGCAGAAGGGTTGGTGAAATCTTTTACTACTTGGAAGAGTGCCTTGGCACTATTATCTGCAGATTTAATTTTACTGGTGAAGTATTCCCTCATGGCAGTCTGTTTGAGTTTGTGGAAATTTTTTAGTGCCCCACTGTACGTTATTTTGGCGGCTGGGTTGTAGGTACGACGCCAGAGGCGTTCTAGCTTTTTACATTTACTTTTTTCTTCCCGCAGCAACTGGGAGAACCAGGGAGCAGAGGGCTTGGTTCTGGCTGAAGAAAGGGTAGTGAGGGGGGCAATGTTTTCAATGGCCGTAGTGATGTATTGATTTAGATTAGCAACATCCTCATTTATATTCGTGGAGGGCTGCCATTTGAGCTTGGCTAAAGCAGGCTCAAGCTCCTCAAGCGTTAATTTAAACCACTTTCTACCCGTCCTCTCCAACCTACAGACTGGGGTCACAGTAGTGGCGAGTTTTAGGTTAAAAGGGATAGTGAAGTGGTCCGACCAAGTCACAGGGAAAGGGGTCAAGGTGGAAAAGCCAGGTACGTTGGAGAAAATGAGGTCTAACGTGTGCCCAGCAGAGTGTGTGGGGCCAACAACTTTCTGCAGAAGGTTAATACCCTCCATGGTCTCTACCAAGGAGCATGCCTTTGCACAGTTACTGTCATCTACATGTAGGTTAAAATCCCCCAGGACAGTAAAGTGAGAATGTTTTAGTGAGAGGTCAGCTAACCTCGACAGTAATTCGGTGATATAGATGGGGGGTGTTAGGTGGGTTGTAGATAAGTACCCCTGCACAGATGAGGAGAGCTGCCTCAGAAATGCAAAAATACATAGCTTCAATGGGACCCAAATTGTCTAGTTTCCTAGAAGAGATTGTCCAATGGGATCTAAGAATAACAGCTATTCCTCCTCCTGTCTTTGAACCAGATTTATTAAGTCCAGCAAATTGGTAGTTTGGAGGGACAGCTAGGGCGATGTCGGGGTGCGAGGACTCTTTAGTCCAAGTTTCCGTGAGGAACATCAGGTCCCAAGCATTCGTTGTAAGGGAGAGCCAGATGTCACTAGCGTGTTTAGGCAGGGAACGGCAATTGATCAGACAAGCCTTTAATTCACGCGGAAGGGTGCCACGGCCGTTCTCTCTAGTAACCCTGCATGTATTGCGTATCGAAGGTTGCAGGGAAAAGTGGCAGTTAGGGCACATATAGCTTTGCTGGGCTAGTGTCGGGTTGTACCTCGAGTGGTTATCAACTGATAGGGGTCTGAGGTCTAGGAGACTTTTTCTGGACCAGCTACGGCATATTATTGGGTCAATTTGTGCATAATGACCGGCGCTGGGCGCGGGCCGGGCGCGGACGGGCGCAGACGGGCTCGCCTTAGGCGCGCCCTCTGCACTCGCCCGCTGCGCGTTCTCTGACACATTAGATATATAGGAAGCGGAGTTTGCAATCAGCTCCGCCCCATGTGGTGCCGGAACCGGCCTGCTCGTTCTGGTGCAGGTCTCCACGCTCTCCACTCAAACAGCACACAGCTGCGGGGACCGAGGCGGGAGCTGAGAGGTAGGAAATGTGCGTGTGCAAAATAGCAAGTTTAAATGAGTTTAAAATCGTACATCATTTTAAAACAATCTGAACGCTGTTCACATTAAAGTAATGCCACCAATGCTCAAAATCGAGTGTGCACAAAGGGTAAATCACAGAGGGTGTTGGGGGGTCAGGCAGCCGCCTACTCACCGCAATCCTCAGTGAGCAGTGAAGCTACCAAGCTTAAATGGCGAGCGGAGCTTGCAATCAGCTCCGCCCCATGTGGTGCCGGAACCGCCCTGCTCGTTCTGGTGCAGGTCTCCACGCCCTCCACTCAAACAGCACACAGCTGCGGGGACCGAGGCGGGAGCCGAGAGGTAGGAAATGTGCGTGTGCAAAATAGCAAGTTTAAATGAGTTTAAAATCGTACATCATTTTAAAACAATCTGAACGCTGTTCACATTAAAGTAATGCCACCAATGCTCAAAATCGAGTGTGCACAAAGGGTAAATCACAGAGGGTGTTGGGGGGTCAGGCAGCCACCTACTCACCGCAATCCTCAGTGAGCAGTGAAGCTACCAAGCTTAAATGGCGAGCGGAGCTTGCAATCAGCTCCGCCCCATGTGGTGCCGGAACTGCCCTGCTCGTTCTGGTGCAGGTCTCCACGCCCTCCACTCAAACAGCACACAGCTGCGGGGACCGAGGCGGGAGCCGAGAGGTAGGAAATGTGCGTGTGCAAAATAGCAAGTTTAAATGAGTTTAAAATCGTACATCATTTTAAAACAATCTGAACGCTGTTCACATTAAAGTAATGCCACCAATGCTCAAAATCGAGTGTGCTATTTACCTACTAAGTGAATTTTCTTTCATAGACTAACATTGACTGGTTTCACTTGCAAATTCTTCTAAGTGTGGAGTTTTGGAACTTTAAAATATTCACCTAAAATCATAGGAACAACAAATTCTAATTTACTCACCTGTTATCAGGAGAGAACCCAGTGCTACATCTTTTAGCCCAACACCGACCCTGAAAAGTAGTTTTAAGCATACTTACAAGTAATTTGTATTTCTTTCTATAGGAATCCCCTTCCTAAAAATAAAAAATGAATAAAGTTAGATTTGCGGGTCAGGCTTTAGGGGATGAGGTCCCCAGGGCCCAAAAAAAGTAAAAGAAAGGGGGCCAAACAATGTAATGTAATTTAAAAAAAATATATAAAAAAAAATAGTTTAAACAAATTAGTAAATCAGTATCAAAAAAATAAATATAAGAATAAATATATTTTAAAATTGTCATTTCAAAAACCTTTAAAATTCATTGAAAAAACCATAGGTAATATTTTATCGCCCCCTCATGCTCCTCCGTTTTTGCTTTGAGTGATGTGACGTCCTTCTCCAATTGTTCGGTCCTTTCTTCCACCAGAGTCATACGGGCCGCAATTTCGCTACAGTTTTTTCCCACCTTTCCGACAGCTCCTTCCAGTTTTTTAGCTGCCAGTCGAGATCTGCGACTGTCAGTTTTTACTTCAGCCTGAAAATCCTTGATTGATTGTGGAATATCTACTAAAGCAGGTTCTCTCTTTTGTGCCCCCCCGTTGGCAGCTCCAGTGTCGATAGCAGTTTGATTGCCCCTTATGAACCCAGAAGCGTTGGAACAGATTGTTAGAGATGTATCATTGTAATTCCATTTCAGCTCGGTGTCCTCCTTGTCAGAGAGAATATTTGCCCTCTTGTGGTGCCCCTCTTCTTCTTCTTTTGGGCTTTCTTGGAGTACTGTTTACGGCTTTGGGCTACGGAGTAAGAGCTGTGGCTCCATTGCTTTTCCTACTCCCCGCTTGACAGAGAGATACTCTCATCTGAAAGGTCAGAATCATCTGTGAGTGAGTAAAGTTGATCTTGATTCTCAGGTGTTTTTGGTTTAAACTCCTGCTGGATGGATTTTGAGCCCCTAGGTAGTTGCGCAACTGCAGCTGCAAGGCCCTCGTTCCCCATATCATTGGGGCTATCGCACTGTATAGCCCTGTTGGAAATGCCACAATTATTGTCCAAGGGCGTGCTAGCTAGCTGAGCGCAGGAAGCTGACTCACAGGTGGTGGCCAGGGCAGGGGGGGAGGGAGGCTCGGGATGCAGAAGAGTATTGGTTAGGCCAGATGTGGGGCGCCCTGTGATTTCCCCCTATTTTCACTTGTTCACCGTCGCTGCTTCATCATTGTGCTCCTCCCTCGTTTTGGGGTTGCTTGCCTCTCCATTTGAACCTGCTGCTGAGCCAAAACTGCTGGTAATTAGTGGCTGGTTACATCCCTTTTCCTTGATAGGGCGCACAGGTGTTTTTTTTGCAAAAGAGTTGGTAGCAGGTTCACTTTTCTCCGGGCCTTCTGTCACATCTGTTTTTGCCCCGTTTTTAATGCTCCCACTTCTGTGTTTAACCCCTGTGACTTCTAGCTTCTTTTGGCGCTGGGCTGCCAGGGTCATATTGCCCTGAGTGTTACTTAGGGAGCTTTTTAATTTAATGTTGCGCCCCCCCCCCTTTTAGCCATCCTTACTTGTATTTCCTGAGTGTTCAGTAGGTGTTGTACTTCTGAAACTTCGGTGCGGAGGAAAGCCTGTTGGTGCTGCCGGTGTTTCAGCACAATCAGTTTCCGTACACCTTGGAGTTTGAAGTGCCGTTGCTGCTTGTTCTCCTGCTCCATGCAATGCCACTTGAGAGGGGCCACCAATACTCCTGTCCCAGTGATGTCTTCTCGGGCTCCCCAAACACAGTCTGCGAGTAGCAGTGTCTCCGCCGCGCTCCGCAGAGCTTCACTGAAAGGTGCCGCCTGCTCTGATCTCTCAGGTCTGACCTTGCGATGCGCAGGGAAGCATCAATCCGGGATGTCAGAGCCCGCTCAAGGTCCTCGAGGTCAGGCGATTGCTTCTCTCCCCTCGGTTGTTCACAGATCAGCAGCAGGAACAGGAGTTTGGTAGGGAATCTTTGCTGCATGGCTAGGCTGAATTTTTAACAGTATTGAGTTTCTCTTTCTGACTGCTAAATTCCATTTTGCAGAGGATGCTCAGTGGAGCATCACGAAGGTGCCGGTCAGTCAGTCGCCATCTTGCCTCTCCATTCCTTCGTGAAGGGGCAGGAAAATCAACAAAGGAGGAACAACCTGCGCTTCCTAGGGATCCCGGAAGGTGTCGAGAAGGATGACCCTAGAAAGTTCATGGTCTCTTTCCTCAGGGGAGCTTTCCCCGAATTACAATCTTGGGACTGGGACAAGAAAATTCAAAGAACACACAGATTTCCTCTAACTCTTGGGAAACATAGCATCTCAAATTAGCCACACACCCGCACTATGCTGTTGCTTTTTGGAAACTTTCTGCTCCAACAAGACCTGTATGATCTTCCCAGGCCTACAAATAAGAGAGCATTCGAAGGAATCACGTTCTTTACCAGGCCTGATTTCGCACACGCCACGTGGAACGCAGGTGTAGACTTAGACAGCTCTTCGACCCCTTTCAAAAACTTGGGGCTACAGTTTACCTTCAGAATCCCGCGAGACTGAAAATTGTTCACCAAGGCAACACTCACAGCTTTATTTCTGAAATACAGACCAAAAAGTATCTGGATGAAATTTCAGGACATAAGTATAAGGGCCATATAATGGCTGGCATGGATGTTTTGGCTAAATGACTTGGATCCTGATCTTTGGTTGTGTTGTGAAGAATTAATAAGCAGAGTAATAGGGCAGGGTCCTATGCATTTTTTGTTTTTTGAAGGGGGAAGCCCCACGGTAATATTCTGATGCTACGGCTCCAAGAGCGGGGTCTTTGATTGGGCTACCCTTATATACTTTTTTTTATGGGGTACCTGTTTTTTTTTTCTCACGTTTGGAGTTTCTTTTTTCTCTTTCTTGTTTTTTTTCCTAAGGCACTAATTGCAGGGGGGAGCCTCAGCGGACTCACTGGGGTATTGCATGACGGATGCCACAACCCTGGCACTTGGTGGCGACGTAACCTCAAGCAAAGTTGGGCAGTGGGGGTGTAGGGGGGTCAGAGGGGGTAGGGCGGGGCGAGGGCCAGGCAAGTATTTAAGCCAAATACGAACCAAGAACAATTCAAGCAGGGGTATATGAGTTTTTTTAAATGTCGCAGGCTGGCACGAGGTGGGGATTGTGGTAAACTCAAAGTTTGCAGATGGGGTAAATTGAATTTGAAAACATGGGGGCTTTAAAGGTGTTATCGCTAAATATTTGCGGCTTAAATGATGTAAAAAAGCGGCAAAATGTGGCTATTGGTTTGCAAACAATGAGTGCTAATGTGGTCTGTTTGCAGGAAACCCATATTGAGGGTACTCTAACATACCTCTTAAAAACTCTTAGTTATAAACTGGTGTGTGCAATGACACAAGGGGCTCGGATGCGGGGGTTGCCATACTATCCAAAGGTATAGGATACACCTTCCCCTGCAGTAAGAATGACAAATTTGGGCGATGGGCAATTACAGAGTGCCAGGATGGACAGGGACAGAAGATAATGATTTGGGCTATCTATGGAAGCAATAGCGATGACCTGTCTGTTTTTATTGATATCTCCAATGAGCTCTCACACTGGCCGCTACCACTGGTGATCTGCGGGGATTTTAATATTAATCTCCCTAGTGACTGGTCTATTAAGGATGACTGGTTATACAAACCCCGCAAACCCAAGGTGTTTAAGGCGATAAAACACATGTGCTTGACACATGGGCTTATAGACGGGAGGCAAAGCTCTAATTTTAATGTTCCTGGCTATACCTTGTTTTCCAATCCTCATCACACTCATGTCAGACTAGATTTTGTTCTGCTGTCCAATTCACTGAAAACTAAGTCTCAAGTCAGGAAATTGCCTAGAGTTCTTTCAGATTACAACCCCCTTATATGCACACTTGATATTGTTCAAGGCCAAATAAATACCCAGATTATGGACATTTGAGAAATCCCTTATGTCGGATCACTTATACTGTACACATATACAGGATTGGATTCCTAACTTTTTAAAAGATAACATGGGGAGTGTCTCTATTGATGTAATGTGGGATGCTCTAAAGGCAGGGATTTGCGGGGAAACACTGCAATTTTCATTAAAGGCAAATAATACTGCCAAAAAAAAGATGAGCGGATTGCAGGAGGGACTTAGGCAGGCCGAGGAAGGATTAATAAGGGCCACCAGGAGCGACCAAGGAGTAGAAGAGATTAAGAGAAAACAGAACCAAGTGGCCATAGTAAGGGCTGCTATTACAGATATCTTCACTGCTAAAGCAGTAATAAAAGCCACAGCCAATAGAGAGAAGGTACATGAGGGTAATGAACTGGTCGGCCATCAACTAGCTGTCCGTATGCGACAACAGGCATCAGCTAATGTGATTCGGGAGATTGCGGACCCAGTGAAAGGCCAAATTACAGACTCAGAACTGATCAGAGAAGCTTTTTGTCTATTTTATAGTTCTCTCTATACGGAGGAGGGGTTAGGAAATGCCGCAGAGATTCAAGATTATCTAGATAGAAGCAGCTTCGCTAGGTTCTGCGAATCAGATCAAGCTATACTAGAAGAAATCCCTAACTTAGAAGAAATAGTAAAAATAATTTAAAATCTACCGAAAGGGAAAGCAACAAGTTTATATAGTTTACCATCTGAATTTTATTTAGTTTTCTTGGACCAGTTGAAAGATATCTTACTGGAGTTATTTAGCTACATTTTCAAAAGAGGGGATCCCCCAACTCTTGGTCCAGAGCAAAAATAGTAATTTTTCCTAAAAAAAATAAACCACCAGATCAACTAGGCTCTTATAGGCCCATCACCCTCATAAACGCAGACTCAAACATTTTTTGTAAACTGCTGGCAAATAAAATTGCCCTCATCATCCATAAGGTTATTGCTAACTATCAGCACGGCTTTGTGCCAGGAAGATTGACTGTCAATCATATCCACAGAGTAATTACATTATTTGATCATTCGAAAGTTGCAGGAGACCCTATGGCGTTGGCCCTTCTCAACGCCGAGCAGGCCTTCGACAGGGTCTCCTGGCAATTTTTCTGGTCTGCCATGACTAGGGTAGGCATCCCTAGGGGGTACATCCAGGCAGTACAACAGCTATATGTAAACCCTCGGGCTATGGCATTAGGGAATGGCAGTCTTACAAAGGAGATGTGTATAACTCGAGGAACTAGTCAGGGGTGTCCATGCTCCCCCCTACTTTTTGCACTATATCTCTATCCTTTTATTCAGAGATTGGAAAGGAACAGAGAGATAGAGCCAATTTTGTCACAGGAATATGTTACTAAGGCCTTGCCCTACGCTGACGATATAGCAATTGTTACCACCAACCGGAAAAAGCAGCCATGACCACTTTTACTAGGGAGGCTATAAAATGTGGTAGAATATCGGGATATGCACTTAATCATGGAAAGACTCAAATTGTGGTTAATGAGAAAATAGTGCTGGATGACCCTCGGGTGGTAAACAATGCGAATTATCTGGGGATCTCCATCACATCTAAACTTGAAGACTTGGTGGAATTAAATGTGAATCCAATTTTGGAATCCATGCAAAAGGATCTGCGCAGGCTAGATAACCTACATCTCTCTTTAATAGGTAGGGCTAACGCCTTGAAAATGGTTTTCTTCCCTAAAATCCTCTACCTATTTAAAGCCATTTGCTTGGAATTTCCCGACCAATGTTTTAAAAGTATGGAACGTACATTTTCCAGCTTTATGAGGGCCTACGCACAACCTCGGTGTGCCTACAAATTTCTTACCCTTCCAAAAGACAGGGGCGGGCTCGCTCTTCCAAATCTGAAAGCACATTATTGGGCCTCTGTATTGCTTTTTAGCCAGGAATTGTTACAAATTGTGAGGGATGAGGGGAGTCCCAGGGATAGCCAGCCATCTATCTAACAATTAATTATAGGAAATCAAAATGTAGGATACTTATGGCGTCATCTTTATGACAGTTATAATAAGAAAGTTAAGTTTAAAATGCTATTTAGTGGATATAAGACATGGAAAACAATCGGAAGAATGTTGGGTATTGGACGAGTTTCATATTATATCCTATTTAGAGATAACCTTGATCTGCCAGAGATTCTTAGAGATAACTGTATGAAGAAGTGGGAGGCGACCGTAATAACACATTTTGGGAGTCTGTACTCCGCCGCTGGGATCTTATCATTTGAAGAACTAAGAGAAAAATTTCAGGTGGACAGGCGGGATTTTTTTAAATATCTTCAAATCCGAGATTACATTACCTGAAGAACAGTGGGAGGGACCATTTCAGAGAAATATGCATTAGGAGAAACATCGGGCTATAGTAACAAAAACACCCTCGGAGGGATATACGCTCTTGTGAATATGATATTTCCCGACGACTTAGAGAAAACCGCCCAAAAATGGCAGGGGAAAATAGGTATATCTTTGGAGGAATTCAATAAGGCCTATGCAATGTCACAAACATGTCTTATGTCCACTAAACTGCAGGCACAATTTTATAAAACTTGTTTTTTGTAATATTATACTCTGGACAAAATTGCCAAATTGGGGTCCGGTAAAGGGATCTGCTGCCCTAGATGTCAAACTTTTAAAGCTGATTGTGTACACATTTTCTCCACTTCTGATGGTTTAATTATGCTGAAACAAGAGATTGAGACATTTTTATCCACTGTACTAAAAAAACTATTATTTTGTCTAATGAAATAATCCTATTAGGGGCCATAGATCCTAGCTTTTCTAGGGCAGGAGTAGAATTTATTTTTATTGCCATGGCTATCTTAAGGCTTTGTATAACATCAGCATGGTTGGATCCGATTGCTCCTTCATTCCAGCAATGGCTTGGGAGGTTATTGGCTATTTATAAACTTGAAATGTCTATCTATAAGGGTAAGGGTAAGAGAAGACGTAAACAGGGGATAAGAATCTGGGCTCGGTTACTGGATTGGTGTCAAGCTCAAAGTAATAACATGATTTATGAAGAACAAAGATATTACTCTATACGTCGTTTTGGTAATTGTGAACTGTAAAGTGTAAACTGCCTCTGAAAATAATGTTGGAATTGATGAATTGTGGGTATTTATAATTATGTATGAAGTTTCATGTATGTTAACTTGCGTGACCAGGAGGGAGGGGGGGTGCTTATTTATTTACTTTGACAAAATCAAATAAATATATTTATAGAAAAATAGAAAAAATAATTTAAAAAACCATAGGTTTAAGACATGTTATAGTTAGGAATTAGCATTTAAAAAACCTTTAAAAGTCACTGAAAAAACCATAGGTTTCAGACATGTTATAGTTCGGAATTAGCATTTAAAAAACCTCAGAAATTCACTGAAAAAACGACAGTTTTCAAGGGTGTTATAGTTGGTTGTACATTTCACTCATACAAAACCATTGAAATTCCCCCCGTTATAGTTAGTTGTACTAAGTATAACTCACGCGCCCGCAATCCACTACTGATGATGTCACATATTACATCATTCATGACATGGTCAGTGACATCACTGATGACATCACTGATGACCTCTCAAATGACATCACTGATGACATCTTCCACGTGTCAAGCTGATACATCTTATCATTCACTAGTATAACTTTTTAACACTCATTATAAAATATGGAGTACCATATTTGAAAGCATTGATACACCAATACAAGTTTCTAAAAAGCCACTTAGTGATTACTAGATCTACACACATCTAAACACTTACCTATAGGTTCACTTATACATGCTAACAAAGATCAATGCAACACTTTTAAATATACTTATACACCTACATCAACATTACACACCAGCTCACATCATATCCACTTATGCAGTCATCCCTCTCACTTATGCAAACAATTGATCATACTTATATTTACTAAGCTACACACTTACGCAAAAAACACTTTATTTATTTACAAATATACAGTTATTCATACATTCACTCATACAATCACTGAGTCTTATGTATACTTATGTATATACAACAACTGTCACATACACTGCCTTTTGTATTACGAGTTTGTTGGACATGTATCATTGAGAAATATATTTACTCATCATCACACCTATAAAGAGATTCACTCACCCAAACAACTGTTTCCACATACAGTCTTAATCTCATATACCTCCTAAATCAACTATTTACACATCTTTGGAGAGTCACACACCTCCCACCCAACCACACACACATTCATTCACTATCACATAGAAATACTCACTTAACTAATTAATAACTAATATATACTTTCACATAGCTAGTAACCAATTTATGTAGTACTTTACACATCAAGAGATAGAGTGATACAGTTATTCACAAAGTGTAATCACTATCTCATATATTTAGTGAGACACTTTAAATTAGTCACTTAGATAGCCATTCACTCTGCTACTAAATCCTCCATTCAGACACTTATACATCAACTCAGACTTCAAGGCAGATTGCTATATATACATATAGTACTTATTTAAATATCGAAGCAAACCTCATTCACTGGATGATGTCATCAGTGATGTCATCAGTGATGTCACTGACCATGTCATCATCAGCAGTGGATTGCGGGCGTGTGAGTTATACTTAGTACAACTAACGATAACAGGGGAATTTCAATGGTTTTGTATGGGTGAAATGTCCAAGGAACTATAACACCCCTGAAGCCTGTGGGTTTTTCAGTGAATATATATATATATATATATATATATATATATATATATATATATATATATATATATATATATATATATATATATATATACATATATAGGTATAGAGAAAATAGAGCTAGATGCCAAAACAATGTTCATCACAACGTACAGCAGCAAGGCTTTCTTACTGAGGAAAAACCTTAATAAATTCTGGCCTATGTTACATTCTGATCCCGATATAGCGACCTGTGTTGGAAATATCTCCACAAGTAACATTCAGGAGAGCTAGATCATTAAAAGACCAACTATGCAAAGCTATTGAACCGAATAAAAGCCCACTGCCAAGTGTACAGGGATTTGTTACTTGCAGAAATTGCAAAGCCTGCAAGAACAGCCGCAATGTAAAAGTAGCAATTCTGTCTTCAGCAGCAGAACCGTTTGTAATTCAGGAACATACATCTTGCAACACCGACTATGCTGTCTATGCATTGTTCTGTCCGTGTAAGAAGGCTTATATAGGCAGCACAATTAAAAAGGCTAAGCTACGCATTCTAGAACATTTGCGTGCGATCAAGAACATAGATAAGACCTATCCCATAGCAAGACATTTTCAGAGTCATCACAATCAGAATTCGGATTTATTGAGTTTTTGTGTCTTGGATACAATAAAACACAAAGAAAGAGGTGGAAATAGACAACAGTGCTTACGCAGACTTGAGTCGAAATTTATAATTAGATATAAGACCATGACGCCTCTTGGACACAACAACGATGAGGAAATGGAAGTACACTTAGGCTAATGTTGTTTACACTAAATATGAATTTAATCTGATTGAGTTGTGTTCTACTTAGGTGCCCTAGAGGTTGTCTTGATATAATCTCGAATGTTGATAATGATATATGTGCTCGTATATAAAATAGAAAATAATATACATTCTCTTTTTAAACTCTGTATAAATATCATGTTTGTCTGGTTTGAAGTATGACACCAGCCAGTGAATGTGTGTCTTTCTTTAAAATTATTATGTTTAATATTTGTATTTGTAAAGGTTGATGGAAGAATAAATGGTTAATAAGTGTGTAAATGGATGTTTTTTTTAAAAAAATGATTGGTTAACTGCTTTATTAAGTGTATTTTATTGAATACATATATTAGCGAGTAACTTTTAAATATTGAAATATATGTATCAGTGTTTCACTTTGTGTATAAGTAGCTGCATGGGTTGCTGACTGACTCACTGTTTGTATGTGTTTTGAAGACAGCATATGTGCAGGACTGTATGGGTGGATGAGTGTGCATATGTGTGTGTTAGTGAGTGAATGACTGTCTCACTATTGTGTTTTTTAGTAACGACATATATTTTATTCTAGTGTATGTGAGTTTTGATGTATATAAGTGAGTATGTGAGGGTAAGAGATTGTAAGAGTTCCTGTTTAAATAAGTATATGTTTATATAAATGATTGTTTAAGAGAGTAAGTATGTGTAGGTTTCCTTAGAAGAAAAGAGGTAGTGTGTGTATAGTTTTAAATGCAAATAAATGGATGTTCAATAATTTATTTGCATGTGTGAGTATGTGTGTGAGTAACTTTTGGATGACTGTCGGTGTATAACAGGATGTATAGATGTATCACTACATATGATGAGTGAGTATATGTATGAGTGACTATATAGAACTGTTGGTAAATGAGTGGATGTGTATATAGATGGTGGAATTACTGAATTGGTTGTTGTAACTGGTATGGTATGTCCATTTTTTTGAAAATGTTAGTTTCTATTTTTGAATATCTATTTCAAGGGTTACATTACACTAAAAGGACGTCTGTCACTCTGTCACAAGGATGGTGTCATAAGTAATGTCATGAGTGATGTCACTGACAATGTCATGAGTGATGTAATATGTGACGTCATCAGCAGTGCATTGCAGGCGTGCTTGTTATAGTGAGTCCATTTAACTATAACATTGGAATTTCTATAGTTTTATGTCTGATAAATTTCCAGCTAACTATAACTGGTGTGAAACCTATGGTTTTTTCAGAGAATTTAATAGGTTTTTTAAATGCTAATTCCTAACTATAACTGGTGTGAAACCTATGTTTTTTTTTGTGAATTTCATAGGTTTTTTAAATGCTAATTCCTAACTAAACATAAGGCCTCAAACCTATGAAATGTAATATTTTTTATAATGAATCCTATATTGTATATTTATATAATACTTTTTTTTTTTGCCCTGGTGCGCTTCCGGTGCGCTCCCGGTGCGCTCCCGGTGCGCGCCCCGGTGTGTGCACTGGAAAGCGCAGTTTTTCTGGAGCGTCCCGGGTCGCGCACCGGTGTGAGCGTCCCGCTAGCGCTATTGCCGCGAACGAAAACATTGTGACGTATCGCGTAGCCGCGTCCGAGTGATACGCACAGCATAAGCGCAGCCGGAAGTACTCGAGCAAATACGATCACGCAACGTAAGCATCTGATGCGCTTACAGGACGCGCTCGGTGGCGTGCCCCGTTGCGCTCGCGTAAGTGCGTCGGGTCATGTGACCTGAAAATAACACTTTTTATTGGCGCAAAACAGTTTTGGTTTCCAAATGATGAAAGCCCGGGTCATGTGACCTGAAAATAACACTTTTCATTGGTTCAGGACAGTTTTTTTTTCCAAATGATGAAAGCCCCCACCTTTTTTCCTTATTCTGACTTTGTCCTTTGACTGAGGAAGTCCTGTTTGGAGATATAAGAAAAATATTTTGTACTTTAAAATGGCTACAGTAGCAGCAGCTGCTGGAGCATCTGCACCACCACCACCACCACCAAGAGGACCACCACAACATCACATTGGTGGTCAAGAAGAAGAGGAGGAGGAGGAGGAGGAGGCGAGAAGGTGGCTGCCAGAAGACAATACCCCATACAGGCCAAGGCAGCACATTGTATGGGAGTTTTTTTCTATCCCAGAGGGCAAGAAGAAAGTCAATGCACCAAAGGTGACTAGCCAAATCTGTGGCATTGAACTTTCAAGGGGGAACCCTAACAAAAAATATTCATTTGGTAATAACACCATGATTAGGCACATGCAGCGCAAGCATCTGAACCACTATGCTGCCACAGAGGTGAGAGAACTGGCCAGTAACCCTCCCCAATCTTCAACCAGCACCTCCAAAAGAAAGCAACCCACTCCATCGGGACCAGAGACAAGGGAGACAATCCCTTGCATACAACCACGGTTTGGTGAATTCAGGATCACATGTATTTTTTGTGGTAAGACCATCTCCTAGGGTGAGCAGAGCATAAAGCTCATCCTCCTTGCTGGTGACAACCATAACTGCCCCAAAAAACCCTTATTTTTTCCTGATTTTTTTTTTGCTCCAGTTGAGCCATTTTCAATTCCCTGTTTTTTGTTTCTCCCCATAAAAATAACAAAAAAATATGAAATAGTTCATAAAAGCCAAAAAAAGTACAAAATGTTCAAAAAACATTAAAAAAATATAAAACAACAAAAAGAAGAAAAAAACAGCTATTTTTAGAACTACCTCCAAATTATAAAAAAAGGCTACATTTTTTAAAAAACTCTATCATTCTTTTTTCCCCATGGAACGCTCCCCGGTACGCTCCGCGGTGCGAGTACCGGTCGCTCTCTCCGCACAAATAAAAAAAAAATATTATTTGTTTTGCCCCGCGGGGCCCTTTTAAAGCCCCCACATCAAACCTAGGGGGTCAGGGGGGGTCTACCCTGTCCTCTTATGGTCATTTCCCCCTTTGTTTTTGCCACCTCTTGTGTCTCGATCCTACCGAGACACAAGATGGCGGCCGCTCCGGACTGTTTGGAATGTTGACAGACACCCGAGAGCCAATCAGCTTTCCGCGCACGAACTCTCGTAGCGCGCTGGTTAGCGGCCCGGTGCGCTTACCGGGAAGCGCTTATCGATATATATATTTTTAGGAACCTAAATTACTCAAAATCCACTGGAACACATATCTTGAGACATAGCAAAGGCACATCAGGCTACCAGTCCCTACAATTTTGCAAAGTTTGGTGGAAATCCATTCAGCCGTTCGGGCTAAAAGTGAGGTCAACCGCCCTATGGTAATTAACATGGGGAAAACACATTTTGGGATCCCCCTTTTATCTCGGCCCCCGCTTGACAAATCCCCCCCCAAACTTTCAGGGAAGGACCGGGGCGCCGCGAGGCAAATTTGAGGAAATTTTCAGGCAGATTCCTCAACTGGCGCCAAAGTTATTCACAATAGAATGTTGAGATTTTGTATTGAAAATAATCCTAAATATAACTACCTACTGGCGACCAGTATATATGTATATTCTCCCCCAGCTACGCATGTTTACACGTGGGCTGGTGGGAGAGGCATGTCCTGGGTAGGATCCGCAATTGCCTGGATGAAAATGAAATTGTCATTTTTAAGATGTGGCGTTTCATTGATGATGTCTTTATAATCTGGCAGGGGTGTAGAACATCAGCAGAAGAATTTGTTAGCAATATCAATAACAATTCCCTAAATTTAGAATTCTGTGCCAACATCAGCAATAATAGAGTCAACTTCTTGGATGTAGAGGTATATATTAAAAACAATGAGATCATGACTAGGATGTATAGAAAAACTACGGCTGGAAACTCAATTTTACATGCACAGAGTAACCACCCACATCATCTTATTAAAAGCATCCCTTATGGGGAGTTTTTAGGAATCAGACGCATATGTAATAATGAGATTGACCTCATGAATTGCTTGAATGGGTCTTACCAAAGATTTTTACGTAGAGGCTATGATATTCCTAACCTCACCAACTCTCTGAAAAGGGCTTTATCAACACAAATAATGGCCACGGTAGAACAGCCAGTGTTAGCAGTTCCCGAAGAGGGAATCTCTATGGCAGAGAAATCTTCTATCCGCCTAATTACCACTTTTAATAACCAACATAAAAAGATGAGGCAAATCATTAAATCTAATTGGCCCATCTTAAAAACAGATATTGTGGTTGGCCCCTTATTGGAAGATATGCCTAACATGACTTTTCGACGAGCACCCTCAATGAGGGATGCTATGGTTAAAACTAGCCCTGAAATCATTGTTAAACCTAACTGGCTCTCTAACAGAGCAGGTTTTCGTAAGTGTAGTTCATGCCGGGCATGTAAATTCGGTGTGAACACCGGCGAGTTTGTTGAGGGTCTAATGAATGCTGTGATTCCTATTAAGAATGTGTATACTTGCAACAGACCATGCGGTCTATGTTCTTAAGTGTACGTGCGATTTACATTATGTTGGCAGCACTAAGTTGCAAGTATTTAATCGAATTTTACAGCATCTCCGTGCCACTGTTAATTCCGACCCCAACTACCCAGTGGCACGACATTTTAAGCTGGTACACAGTAACAATCTCAATGACCTGCAATACTATGTTATTGACTCAGTTCCCCCAAACAAAAGGGGTGGTGACAGAGAGAAAAGACTTAGACAACTAGAAAGTCAATACATTCTGAGGCTAAACAGTAAGATCCCTAACGGTTTGAACATGGGAGAAGACCTCAACAATTTCTTGGAAATATTTTATTCCATCATATGCATGATTTCTTATAATGGATTTTATAACTATTTATGGTTTTAATCTATTTATTCATGATGAGGATGGTTTAAGAAAATTTACTCTGTCATTTATACAGACAACTTATTGACAATACTGCATTTAAATTGTGTATTTATAATCCAGCTGTATAATAATGAATTGTGGTATTCCATAGTTAATGCTGCTACATTTTGAACTTACTGAGATATGACTATCTTTTTAATCTCCCCTTTAATGATATTTATGCATTGCCGATCTTTTGCACTTTTTTGCTACTTTGCACTTTATCACTTCAACTATTCTGCTCCAGGTTTTGTCCTGGGTAAATCATGTTTGTTCCCAAACTTTGGGATTATGCACCCTGCACTTTTTTTCTTTGCACTTAAATTTAGTAGTGGTCTTTTAGATCGATTTACTGGACAAACAACGGACCTACTGGACATTGTTTTTTATATCATCAAGTTATTACAAGCATTTTAATATTGTGGTAATCCATTGGGCACTTGCCCTTTATGTGACTTTAAATATTTATATTGATGTATAGTGTACTGTTAGAGTTGTATGCATTTTTTGCATTGAATTACACTGTACAGCGTATTTGGATGTTCCACTTTATACTTTCGAAGATATTTCCTTCATGTCTATTATTAAGTGGGAGGAGTTCCGTTTCTGCACCAGTATTTAACCACTTATGTCTCTGGGTCTTGTCATGTGATATATATCGCTACACAAAGTGATCCTTAAGCCATACGAGAGCGCTCCGCAGTGTGTGCTCTGCCCAGGGGTCGGATCCGGACCCAAAGGAAATTTTGATATACAAAGGAGGCGGCACAGCCAGGGTACTTGTTCAAGCCTTATTTATTTTCTGCTTCACCCCACCAACGGGTTTCAGCCACAACTGGCCTTGCTCACGGTCGGTTAGTCCTTCCACAGTGTTGTTTTTTATACTGTTTACATTTTTGCCATTTAGGAAGCATTCTGGGAATTGTAGTTACAAACATTTTGAAAATAATATAAAAAGAAAAGAAAGACATTGTGTGTGTTTTAGTTACACCATTAGTATGTCGTGGCTTATTATTCACTGTGGCTTGTATATAACTGTTTTTCATTGTCAAATTATTGGATATAGTACCCTTGTCAGGATTGATTTATTTGTTGAACGTTTATTCCAGATGAATGTGGAGGTCCTCCCCAAAGTTCATTCCTCTGGGGTGTTTTTTTCTGAGTCTGATTATCATTCGGGACTCCATTTGGCGGAGGGGGGGGCAAGAACAAACCCTCGGAAGGAGACGCAGACAAACCCGCAGAGGCGGGGGGCAGGAAGAGGAAGAGGCAAGGCACCCGGATGGATGAATTGCAAAAAGATCACAAAAAGGCAATAGAAACATCGAATCTCACAGTGGTTAACCTAACAAATAAATCTCTCACTGACATCGAAATAAAAGTACACAGTCTAGGACTTACATTCTGTCCCAACAACCATGTGGAGTACACGCAAACCCGAATAGACTTATTCTGTTTTGTACGAAAATTTAAACTTCATAAATATTTTAAAATAAATCAAACATGAGAGAACCAAAGGGCACAATGACTAGGTTAACCGGTACCGACGTACTGACTGGAAGAGATCTACCTGCAATTGAGCTCCTTGAAAATCTGAGATTGGGAAGTGAGGACTTGGAAACAGAAAATAGGGACATGGCGGAAAGAGCAGTAACTGTGGGCATCGAGCAAGAACGTGAAGAGAGCCCATTCAAACCAAAATCTCTTTTTAATCCACAAATGCCATGGGACGCCATTGATGGATTCTCAGAAGCCATGACGAATGATCTTCTAAAATTTAGAGTGAATGCCAAGAAAGTGTTTCCCAACAATCTGTCAGCTGTGGAGAAACAGGCGTTACAAAACTTAATGCAGGACCAATCAATCATCATAAAGCCCTTTGATAAAGGGGGGAAGGTGGTGTTTCAAACCAGGGAGTACTGCAAGGAGGCATTATGCCAACTAAACACTGAGTGTCACCAAAAGATAACGGGTAATATTTATCAAAGCAGCATTAAAATGTATGATGGGTTGATTACTAAATGTACCAACAAGAAAATGCTGGGTCCAGAGCAACATTTGTTTCTACGTAGTTCCAGTCCTGTCATTCCAACATTTTACCATATTCCCAAACTGCATAAATATTATGTACATCCGCCCGGCAGACCCATTGTTTCGTCTATAAATGGACTGACAGAACATTTATCTATGTTTGTTGATCATTATTTATTTCCATTTGTGGCGCAGTTAGATTCATATGTTAGGGACACTAAAGATTTTTTTAATAGAATCATGCAAGTACAATGGGATTCTACTTATTAGTTAATGGTCCTTGACATAACCAGTCTGTATACCTGTATAAACCACGAGGATGGGGTAAAAGCTGTAAGGTTTTACCTAGAAAAATGCCAATTGCGGTACTCTAAACACAACAGAATGCTAATGAAATTTATAGAATTTTGTCTGAGAAATAACATCTTTCTATTTGAAGATCAGCATTACAAACAGCTGACTGGGACGGCTATGGGCATCTGCTTTTCTCCCAGTTATGTGAACTTGTTCGTTGGCTGGTGGGAGGAGCAGGTGCCCAGGGCCTACCAGAGTGGTACCGCGCATGGCAGGGTAATAGAGTGGTATCGATATATCAATGACCTTTTCATTGTGTGGCAGGGGACAGTGGATTCGTCTCATGGATATAGCGATCTCCTCAACCACAATGCAGTCAATCTAAGATTCTCGGGTACAGTGAGTCCAGGGGCAGTGGACTACCTGGACCTAAGAGTATATGTGGAAGATGGGATAATACAAGCAGCATTATACCGCAAACCTACTGCAGGCAATTCTATACTCTTTGCAACCAGCAGTCCCCCACTAGACTTGTTCAAAGCATTCCTTATGGCGAACTACTTAGGCTGAAGAGAAACAGCTTTAAGGAAGAAGATTTCAAAGCGGCTGCTTCTGAAAGTATCGCCAGGTTTACATTAAGGGGTTACAATCCGACAGCACTGAATGCCACATTACAGAAAGTGAGAGGCATCCAGGGAAATCAATTGTTACTCAAAAAGATAAATCCAAAGTAGGGAAGGGTAAGTTCCGGATGGTAACTCCCTATTCTGCTGAGGCTAACTATTTAAAGAAGATGCTAAAAAAGAATTGGCACATTCTCAAAACAGACACCAGTATCAGTGAAGATATTCCTCCAGCACCATTGGTGACTTTTAAGAAGGCAAGGTCTCTTCGGGACATGCTAGTGAGAAGTCACTTAGAAAGAATACCACCTAAAGTGAGCACTCTGAAACAAATGATGGGCTGTTATCCTTGCAGCAAATGCAAGGCCTGTGCAAACAGCAGGAGGGTCCTAACATATACAATTCCAGATATAAACAAAATGAAGAAAATCAATAAATTCATCATATGTAGTACGCCTTATGCAGTCTACTGCCTTACTTGCCCTTGTGGGCTTTGTTATGTGGGCAGTACGGTCCACCAATTAAAAATTAGGATATTGGAGCATCAGAGGGCCATTGATAAAATTGATCAAGCGTACCCAGTAGCGCGTCACTTTGCAGAAAAACATAACAGTGACCGCAATCAGTTAGAGTTCTATGGTCTGGACTATGTTCCCTTGAGTGCACGGGGAGAGAGTCAAAAAGTTGCGTAGTCTTGAGTCTTGCTATATAATAGATCTGCTCACTTGGGGGCCTATTAGGATGACGAATAGACTTTTTCTGCCCGTCATCCTAGCAGGGAATGGGACCGCCCGTCATAAGGGCAGGTGTCCCATGGGGGGTATTAGGATGTGCCTGCCACAGTGGCGGGCACATTCTGCATTTTTAGCATTGTGACGGGCGGTACTCGCAGCACCGCCCGCCACAATGCTAAAAATGCATTACAGCATTTGCATAAAGAAAGCGGCAGGCACCGCGCGGTGCCTGACGCTTTCTTTATGCAAATGAAGGGAGGTACCACAGGTGCACCCCCCACCTCTCTTTCACTCAGGGGGCCTGCAGGGGGCCCCAGAGTGTAGACCGCATGCCAATGCCGCCACGGAAAGGCA
Source organism: Lissotriton vulgaris (assembly GCF_964263255.1). Taxonomy (NCBI): domain Eukaryota; kingdom Metazoa; phylum Chordata; class Amphibia; order Caudata; family Salamandridae; genus Lissotriton; species Lissotriton vulgaris. The sequence continues at coordinate 1,354,569,549 of NC_141693.1, forward strand.
TCCGATTTGGGCCATCCTAATATGGCTGGCGGTGTCTATTAGACACCGCCACCATATTAATCTTTTTCCGCCCCGGCCGCCAGGCGACCGGGGTGGAAAAGCGGCGGACGTTCTTTCCGTCCGCCGCGGTCCCCCGCCATTCTAATATGGCCGGGAGGAGTTCAGGACAGGATGTCGGGCGGATTGCCCCCGCCAGGCTGGCGGTGGCCACAATGCTAAAAATGCATTACAGCATTTGCATAAAGAAAGCGGCAGGCACCGCGCGGTGCCTGACGCTTTCTTTATGCAAATGAAGGGAGGTACCACAGGTGCACCCCCACCTCTCTTTCACTCAGGAAGCCCGCAGGGGGCCCCCAGAGTGAAGACCGCATGCCGATGCCGCCACGGAAAGGCATCCGATTTGGGCCATCCTAATATGGCTGGCGATGTCTATTAGACCACGCCACCATATTAATCCTTTTCCGCCCCGGCCGCCAGGCGACCGGGGTGGAAAAGCGGTGGATGTTCTTTCCGTCCGCCGCAGTCCCCCGCCATTCCAATATGGCGGGGGGAGTTCAGGGCAGGATGTCGGGCAGGTTCCCCCCGCCAGGCCGGCGGTGGCTACCGCCGATCGACATCCTAATTGGCCAATAAGTATCCACTAGGTCTAAATAGCGGAGAGGAATTATCTGAGCATATAGGCTAAGAGAAGCTGTCTGGTGGATGGTATTGGTTTTAAGAAAAGGTTAGCTGCAGATCTAACTGCTTGATGTATCTGAGTAATAGTGTCTTAATAACAAACACTGAGAGGGCACCAAAACTGTATTTTGACAATTCAATTTAAATTTGATATTGAGAATGGTTTTCCGATAAGTTAAATGATTATGTCAAGAAATAACAAAAAGCAATTTATGATATAAGGAACTAAATGTGGCAGGAGAGTTGTGAATTTTTCATAAAACGTATGAGAAAAGGACAACAGCCGATCCACGGCTCAATGTAAGGTTGCTATACTTCCTGATAGAGGGGTTGCTTAGCATGGGTGTTTTATGAATTACAATTAAATACTATTTTAATGCTTTAGACACAATGAATTGTCATTGTTGATTTAACAATCAGTATGGCGTAATGAAATTTTTGTAATGAAATGAGAGCGTATTTATGCTTGAAGGAATAACCTATTACAAAATGGCGCTCTTGTAAACTAAAAAGCGCTAGTCCTTTTCTCATGTTTACCAAAATTACAATGCTTAAAAACATGGCGTTTCTGACGTGCTAGCAACATCGAAAAAGGCACCTTCGCCGAAACACGTCTGATGGTCACGGAATAAAGCTTTCCAAACATCACCCCAGGAGTGCAATATCTTCTTTCAGGAATGGAAGGGAGTGGAGCGAAATATTGTTAAGCGGAGTCTACAGCCACTTATCGCACCCGCCTCTGAGTGCCTCCGTAATTCTTTTAAGTGGAACAAAGGAGCAACTATATATATATATATATATATATATATATATATATATATATATATATATATATATATATATATATATATATATATATATATATATATATATATAGGTCATAGGTCCTAGTTTCCATAGGAAATTCGCAACATTCTATTTGGAATAACTTTGGCGCCATTGGCCGAATCTTCGCGAATTTCTCCAAGAAAATGGCCTGCTCTGCTCCGCTCTTTCCCTAAAAGTTTGGGGGTGATTTGTGAAGCAAGAGCCGAGAAAAAAGGGAGGTCCCAAAACGTGTTTTACCCATGCAATTTTCCATAGGACCTTTAGGCAGGGCTACAGCCCCAACGGCTGAACGGAATTACACCAAATTTGGCAAAAAGGTAGAGTTCGGTTTGCAGATCACGCTTTTTGTTAAATGGTGTAAATCCGGTTAGTAGTTGCTGAGAAAATCATAAGTAAAATCATAAGTATATCTATAGGTGCGTACCGTACGCGTACTGTCCGCGTATGGGTCCACGTACGGGCCATGTACGTACATGTATGTAAGCGGACTTTCCCGAGCACGACTGCATGCTAATTGGCTGGCAACTGCCTGTCAACACTCCAAACCAGAAAGTGTTGGCAGCCATCTTGTGCCTTGGTAGACTGAGGAACAAGAAAGCAGTGAAACAAGTGCGCAAAACACGCAAAGGGGGCAGGGTAGAAACACCCTGACCCCCTAGGCCTGCACAGGGGGTCCTAAAAGGACCCCCAAAGCCCCACAACTTTTTTTTTCTCAAAGAAATCGCGGTTTACGCGTACGTATGCGTCCAGGTCCGCGTACAGGTCCGCGTACGTATGTGGACCTATCCAAGCACGAGCTGCATGCTGATTGGCTGTGAACACCCCAAACCAGGAAGTGTTGCAAGCCATCTTGTGCTCGGTAGACCGAGGCACAAAAAAGCAGAAAAACAAACGTGTAGAACGCAAAAAGGTGGGAGGGTAGAAACACCCTGACCCCCTAGGCCTGCTCAGGAGGTCCCTCAAGGACCCCCAAGGCCCAAAAAATCTTTTTTTAAAACCCGGTCTGCTTTTTTTCAAATTACCTCCCGTGGGGACCAAATCCCAGGGGCATAGTGAAAAAGAAGTGTGAGGGGGCCCCAATCCCCCCCACACTGCCCCGGGGACTGCCACCCCGGGGCAAAGCAACGCAGCCCCCTTGCACATACTGGAGGCTCCTGGTGGGCTAGTTGGCCCCCAGGGACCTCAAGTATGCAAGGGGAACTAGTTCCCCCTCTGAAAAAGCGCCAGGGGCTGCATTGCAGAAAGGTGTAAAAAGGGCAGTGGCCTCATTACACCTCTCTGCAACACAGCCCCCTGGCACATACTGGAGGTTCATGGTGGGCTAGTTGCCCCCCAGGGACCCCCAGTATGCAAGGGGAATTAGTTCCCCCTCTACAAACGTGCCAGTGGGCTGCGTTGCAGAGAGGTGTAAAAAGGGGCAGGGCCTCAATACACCTCTCTGCAATGCAGCCCCCTGGCGCATACTGGAGGTTCCTGGTGGGCTAGTTGGCCCCCATGGACCCCCAGTATGCAAGGGGAATTAGTTCCCCCTCTGCAAACACGCCTGGGGCTGCGTTGCAGAGAGGTGTACAAAGGGGCATGGCCTCTTTACACCTCTCTGCAATGCAGCCCCCTGGCACATACTGGAGATTCCTGGTGGGCTAGTTGGCCCCCAGGGACCCCCAGTATGCAAGGGGAATTAGTTCCCCCTCTGCAAACGCAGCCGGGGGCTGTGTTGCAGAGAGGTGTAAAAAGGGGCGTGGCCTCATTACATCTCTCTGCAACGCAGCCTTCTGGTGCATACTGGAGGTTCCAGGTGGGCTAGTTGGCCTTCAGGGACCCCCAGTATGCAAGAGGACTTAATCCCCAACTTAGAACACTCTACAGGGCGCGTTTGCACAGTGGTGAAGGTAGGGGGTGGGGCTTGAGGTGATGTGAGTGCAAACATGCCCTGAGGCTCGTTTTAAGTTGGGGAATTAATTACTGTTCAATCCAGAGGGTACCTAGGGGCCAACTAGTCCAACAGGTATCTCCAACAGGCATCTCCAGAGCTGTGTTGCAGAGTGTTGTAAAAAGGGGGCATGCACTTTGAACACCTCTGTGCAACATAGCTGCCTGGCACATACTGGAGGTACCTGGTGGGCTAGTTGGCTCACAGGGGACCTAAGGATTGAAGAGGAATTAATTCCCCAATCTAGCTCACTACTATTCCTGAAAAGTAAATTTAACTGTACTTACCAGTAACTTGAATTTCCTTCCGTAGGACATCATTGCCTGATATATAAAATATATATTAATTAAAAAAAATTAAATAAATAAAAATACGATTTCAATATGTTTAAAAACATTTTTTTTCAATTTATAATAAAAATATGTAATGTAATTTAAAAAATAAAATATCTAAAAATAAATAATTTAAAATAATGTAGTTTAAAAAAATAAAACAATTAATACATTTAAAAATTATCATTTACCAAACCTTTGAAATTCACTGAAAAAAACATAGGTTTCAGCCACGTTATAGTTAGGACTTAGCATTTAAAAAACTTAAAAATTCACTGAAAAAACAATAGGTTTCACACACGTTATAGTTAGGAATTAGCTTTTTTGACATCCCAAATGACATCACGGATGACATCATCCTTGTGAAAGAGTGGCGGACCTCCTCTCAGCGTAATATAACCCTTGATACACACATTCAAAAATAGAAACAAAAATTTTCAAAAAAATGTAGATACCAATACCAGTTAGAACAACCTATTCAGTAATTTCAAAATCTACATACACATCCAGTCATTCACTAACAGTTCTATAGAGTCACTCATACATATACTTAATCATCATATGTACTCATGCACCTATACATCCTGTTACACACTGATACTCATCCATAGAGTTACTCACACACATACTAACACAAGCAAATAAACTTTACTTGCATATACAGCTATACACCCACCACTACACTTACTTCTACAGAATCATACACATACTTACTCTCTTAAACAATCACTTATAGAAATACATACTTATTTATACAGGAACTCTTACAACCTCTGGCTCTGACAAATACTCACTTATATACATCAATACTCAGATATACTAGTTTAAAACATATGTAGTTACTCATAAAGATACTACTGAGAGAGTGATTCACTCACTAACATACCCATACACACACTCATCCACCCATACAGTCCTGCACACATGCTGTCTTCAAAACACATACAAACAGTGAGTCGCCCATTCTATGCGGTAAGTAATACCCCTCACCAAACCATACAGACACTCATACTGATACTCTAAAAACCAACTAATAACCCATAACGACACTCGTGTAGCTAGTCACCAACCTATGCAGCCATTTATACACAAAGTGAGACACTGATACAGATATTTACATATTTAAACATTACTCGCTTATACATGTATTCACTAAGATACACTTAATAAGTCAGTTATACAATCCTTCTTTTTAAAAAACATCCATTTAGACACTTATTTACACATTTATTCTTCCATCGACCTTTAGATATACATATATAAAACATATGAATTTTTCAGAAAAACACACATTCACTGGATGATGTCATCAGTGATGTAATATGTGACGTCTTCAGCAGTGCATTGCGGGCGCGTGAGTTATAAGTAGCTGAGTTAACTATAACGGGGGAATTTCAATGGTTTTGTATGAATGAAATGTCCAGCTAACTATTACATGTGTGAAACCTATGGTTTTTTGTGAATGTCTAAGGTTTTTTAAATGCTGACTCCTAACTATAACGTGGCTGAAACCTATGGTTTTTCAGTGAATATATATATATATATATATATATATATATATATATATATATATATATATATATATATATATATATATACAGCAAATCCTGTTCCCTCCAATTGCAGTCCACAGGAGAGATACCACAGATACGACCACCAACACAGTTTCAAAAGAAATCCTGGAGACGTGGGTTCACAGTTCCATTATTTTATTAAATAAACACCAAGTGGTACAGACAAGTGTCCGCCCCAGATGCGTTTCGCGCCCCAGACGCGTTTCGATTGCCACAGAGATCTTGATCACATATTTACTTTAAAACAATACATTTTAATTTATTTTAAAATTATATAAATAAAGACACATATATGTATGTTTTGTTATGTTAAATTTTATTTGTAAAGTGCCAAATCTCCAACGGTCTCTAAGCGCTATTACTATGAACCCAGGGATGCCATATAACTTGCAGATAGGGCAGAATTGTGGTGAACTTATCCAAACGTCTCGGTGAAAAGGATGGTCTTAAGTTTCTTCCTAAATGGGAGGAGAGTCGTATCCCCGTGCAGACTTTCTGGTAACTTATTCCAGATCTGGGGAATCACAACCAAGAAGGCACGTTCCCCCAAGGTGGTTCTGTAAAAGCCTGGAGAGGCAAGCAGGTGTGACCCTAACGAATGAATTCATCGACCAGGTGCATAAGGCTTCAGACGGTTTTTGATGTAGCTAGGTATAATTCCATACTTAGCCTTATGTGCAATGCACAGGCCCTTAAACCTGACCCTCTGATTAATAGGGAGCCAGTGTAACTGCCATAGTAATGGTGTGGAATGTGTTCTTCCCAGCAGTTTAAGGATCAGTCTTGCTGCATCGTTTAAAACCACCTGAAGTTTCCTCAAAAGGTTATCAGGGAGTCCTAGGTTGTAGGAAGGTGGATATCTGACTATGGTTACCCCCAAACTTTTTGCCTGGTGTTTAGCTGGTTTTTGACTTAGTTGGCCTGGGATCCTGCTATTCAGGGCCCCAGGCTGATTGCTCTCTCCTTAAAATGGACTCCATGTACCTTAGGTGCATAACACAATTGGAATTGGTTCACCTTATAGGCCCCTGTAACAGTGTACCATAGGTACCCAGGGCATAGGTGTAGCCAAGGCCTACCAGGGGCTGCAGCATGTATTGTGCCACCCCTGGCCTGGCCTCCATATTTGACACAACTGGCTGATCACTCAGCTGGGGTAAGTTGGTGTAATCACCTCTTACTTAGGTACAGTATGCCTGTGCCTAACCCTAAACTGGACACATATGTTCCTATCAGCCACTCCTATGGAAGGCCTCATCAATCCTGGAGGCAGAGTGCTTGGAAATATGTGAGATGGTGCTCTAGCATGAGCTGAGCCTGTCTGCAGCTGTCGGGAACCACTCCCTAAGCTGTTCCGGGATATTGCCATACCATATACTCTTAAGTGCATTATAATCCTCGCGGTTATTTGCTATCTTTGGTTTGGCTTTATCAAAACATGTCGAGTAAGGTGTCATACGAATTGGAATACTATCCCCTCGCCAGTTCTGGCGACGGGGATAGCATTCCACCCTTCTAGAGGGACACGACATGTGTGTAGCCTTAACCCCGGTTAAAGTTAACCAGAGCCTCAGCATCACAAAATGGATGCTGCCACCACAGACACATGTCTGACCTCCTGCTGCTGGGAGTCCTTCCAGCGAGGAGGGCCTGGACAAAGGGTTTCCTGCCTGGGGAGGTGCGAGCACCACCCCAGACAGGGTTTTGTGTATTGGGTAGGACAGGGCTGAATAGATTGAGACATGCCTGGGGCACACAAGGTGTCCCTGTGCATAAGCCAGCCCAAACCGGTTCTGGGGCTTTCCAGCCCCAGTCCTGGCGAGGAGCTGGACAAAGGAGAGGGGGTGTAACCACCCCCCTTCCTGGTCCCACCCATAGGGGAGGGACCTAGTAGGTGATCCACCCCTCAGATTGGGAATAAGAGAGGGAGCAGTGCCATTGCACAGCAGATCATCCCGAAATCAACTTAAAACTAAGAAGAAGACTGGACTTCGACATTCTGCTGCACAGAAGACTGAAGAAGAATCTCCCTTGTGGCCAAGGAGTGACCACCCTGTGAACACAGGCACCAACCAGCAACTCGACGTCTGCTTTGCCGCCGCCTCCCGCCGGAGCCCGAGCCCAGAGCCCGACAAGAACCAGATTCCCAGACCTCTCAGAGCCCGATCCACAGTCCCTGCAAAGAAGGGACCCGTGGAGGCATCGAGTGACGTGGGACCGGACCTCTTGGAAGACACTCGTAAAGCTGACTGCGCAGCTTCTGAGGCATCCTCGACGTTGTGCTTTGGGGACTGAGAACCCCCACCACCGAGCAGCCCTTGCACCGAAGATCAGCCCCCCAGCATCTCCACGATCTGCGTGGGGCCCTTTTGCACTGTGCCACTCGACGCGCCATCCCGGCCACTAGCCACGCGGCCAGCGGCCATCTTGGCGACGAACCCGAAGATTTAAACAGCAGGTCTGGTTGCTCCAGACCTACCCAAGCTCCTGTGAAAAGGAGCACCCGCTCTGACCTTGCTGGTCCGAGTGAACAGCATCTTTCGACTTCTGCGTGGCTTGCATTTGCCAAGGCCTGTTTGCTCCGATCAGGTCGCCGACACCGCCAACAGCGAGAAGCCTACGTGGGACAGCTCGTGACCGACTCCTGGACGTCCTCGACCCCGGGTATCCACGTGGCTGCAGAAAGAAGCTACCCGACAACGCCTGTTTGCACCCGACATCGCCTGGTTCCAATCTGGTTCCACGGTAGTCACTGGCTAGTGACTTTGAACACTGTCCCCTCTGCTTTCAGGTCTTCAACTCTTCAGATCCACCCTTGGATCCACCGGAACTCTTCTCATCGAGCCGCCTGCAGCATCTTCAGCTCCAAGCACCATCGACCAGCGTGACGAAACCCGACACATCTTCGACCCTGTGCACCCGCTTCCTGTGGGTGAGGTAACTCAGCTCCGCCGGTGCTCCTGCACTGGTACACATCCCAAGGGCCTGTGTTTTAAGTTTCAGCTCCGTAGGTCACTCGGAAGGTTCCTAACTTTCTAACTTTGTGCTTTTTACGCACCATAGACTTTGTATTGAGAAGTGCGTGCACTTTGGACACTGCACCCGAGTCCCGTGGGCCTTTCCCGACTTAGCTAACTCCAGTCTCGAATAGCTCCAGCGATTCCCAAGGCCCTAGGCCTCTTCACTTTCCTCCTGGTATCTCTTATACCACTTATTTAGTATATGGTTTAGGTGGCCCCTAGGGCTCATCCATATTGTGCAACTTTTGTGTATTTTAAACTGTCTTGTGATTTAACGCTTGTGCTTCTGTGCTCATAAAGAGTCCAGGGGATTTTATAGTTAATAAATCAATATATATTTTCAATATATATCTGTGTGGTGTCCCTTTCATTTGGTATTCAAGGGGGTTGTATATGGTATAACAGCTGGCTTCACATGCCTTTCAGAGTTTAGCCTAAGACTGCTTTGTCCACGTTACCACTAGGATAACTGGTCTACAAGGTTGAATTACAACCATCATCATAAGGGTTGCTTGGCATGGTACAAAGTGATCACTAGAACTAGTGAGCATTATATACCAGGCCAACTTCTCACATTGGTGAGCAGCGGATTGGGATCTGAGCTTGCTGTTGTTTTACCATTACAATCTTTGAGATTATCATCTGAAAGATCACACAGGTACCTGCTAGGTACATATAAAACAAGACTAGTATACTTAAGTTCTACTGAACTTAGTTGTTGTAGAGCAAAGGGAGTAGCACACCCTAGCTACAACTACTAGATAGGTTTAGTAGGTAAACACCAGTGTAGGTAGATTGCAACACATCCACCCACACTAGAGCAATGTCTGGAGCAGAGGGGTCCAGTGGACTTACTCCTGTTGAGAGTGACCCTCCAAGGGCACCATCCAAATTTGCTATTTTTTCCTTTAAGGAATTAAGACAGCTTTGTGTCTTAAGGGGTCTGAAGACAGGGCCTTCCCCTACTACAGACCACCTAAGAGAGCTCTTAGACCAGTCTGAGACTCTAAAGCCCTCTAAGGCAAACCCCACAGGGGATGCTGAAGGAGGCCATCCTTCAGAGGATGACACTGTAGACACCCCTGCCCCTATCATCCTAGTAGATGAGGAAGCCTCCACCACTGGAGCTCCTCAAGTAGATGTAGAGGAAGAGGAAGAAGAAGAGGAGGAGGAGGTGGAAAGCAGTGAGTCAGATGATGACAGAGATAGTCAGGTGCTGGTCAGTAGACTGAACCAGGCTAACTTAAGTCAACTTGGGAATGAATCAGGTAACAACCCATTCAGACCCTCAGGTGGACTTAACCAGAGCCATAGGAGGAGGAGGCATCACTCAGGTGAATCCAATACCTCCCATGTCTCTAGAGGCTCTCATGGTCACTCCAGAAAGGAGATGACTAGCCCTCAGAGAAGGGAACATGAGGCCAAGATGAGAGAGGCTGAGCTTAGGATCCAGAGGCAAGAATTAGAGGTTGCCCTGGCTAAGGAGAAACTTGCTAGAGCAAGACAGCCTAGAGAGAGTGGGGTAATAGAACCCACTGGTGGCAGCAATATCCACAAGGATAAAGACAGGTCCTTTGATACAAGAAACCTGAGTAAGATTGTGCCCCCCTACAAAGCTGGGGATGATATCCATAAATGGATCACTGCAATGGAGAGAGCCTGCAGAGTACAGCAGATCCCTCAGGAGCAGTGGGCAGCAATCTTGTGGCTCTCCTTTGAAGGTAGAGGCAGAGACAGACTCCTCACAGTTAGTGATGAGGATTCTAGAAACTACATGGTCCTGAAGAGTGCTCTGATTGATGGGTTAGGCTTAACCACTGAACAGTACAGGTTAATGTTCAGAGATACCCAGAAGACACAGACTCAGGACTGGTCTGAATTTGTTGAGTGTGCCACTAAGGCTCTGGAGGGCTGGTTGCTGGGAAGTAAGGTTACTGACTATACAGGATTGTATAATTTAATTATGAGAGAGCAAATCTTAAGTAATTGTCAAAATCAGCTTCTACATCAGCACCTGGTTGACTCTGATCTGACCTCCCCACAAGAATTGGGTAGGAGGGCAGACAAATGGGTCAGAACCAGGATCAGGCCTAAGAACCAGGGTGGTGACCAAAAGAAAGAGACTACCAAGCCTCAAGAGAAGGGTGGGGATAAAAGTAAGGAAAAGACTTCCCCAAGGCCCCAAAACTCCAAGAATGGGGGTGGGTCCCAAGACACTTCTACAACCCAGAAAAAGCCTTATTGTCATACCTGTAAACAGGTGGGGCATTACAAAACAGATAGCTGTTGTCCCAAGAATGGCAATAAGGAGAATATACCTCCAGGTAAGGCTCCAACACCTCCTGTCACTGTTAGCAGTGGTCCCCCAGGTGGTGGGAGCACCCCCAAGAATTTGGGTGGGTTTACTTTTGGAGGACAGGTGGACTCTGGCCTATCCAGGTCCCCTAACTCAGATACTCTTGTCTATGAGACTGGCATGGGGTTTGCCAATTTCACTGCTTGCCCAAACACTTTGAGCAAGTATAGACAGGAGCCCCTCATCAATGGTTTGAAAGTTGAGGCCTTCAGAGACACAGGGGCTAGCATCACCATGGTGGGTGAATGTCTAGTCCCCTCAAGGCAACTTTTACCTGATGCCAGATATCAGGTGACAAACATTGATGGCATAGAAACCAATCATCCCATGGCAGTAGTCAATCTTAGCTGGGGAGGTGTCACTGGCCCAAAGAGAGTGGCAGTGTCAGCCAACTTGCCTGTAGATTGCCTACTGGGTAATGATTTGGAAATCTCAGCCTGGGCTGAGGTTGAACAGCAAACCCATTCTAGAATGGTAAATCTCCATGGAAAGGTTAGTGGGGCTGTGATGGCTACAGCCCCAATCCAAGATGTCCTTCCTGAAAAGGTTGGGAGGGCTGAGCAAACCTCAGCCCCATCTTTAGATAACCTCCCTCCTGAAAAGAGTAGCAGGGCTGTACTAGTAACAGCCCATACCCAAACTGAGTCTCCTCCTGAAAAGGTTGGTGGGGCTGTGATGGCCACAGCCCAAACTCAAACTGATACATGGGTAGTGAAGCCTGAAATGATGGATCACTACACCCAAACAGAGAGCATTGAGGAGGAAGAGAAATCTTCCTCCCACCAGACTTTAGGAAAGGATCAGCCTCCTCAGGGAACTGATCTTACCCCTGATGAAGGAACTGTCCCAGAGGTTGTTAGGCCTGGCCTAACAGAGCCTCTGATGGCAGTGGACCCTTCTCAGGTGGGACCCAGTCTGGAGCAGGTAACCTGCCCCTCTCTACCTTGCCTTACTCAGCCCAGGGCTGCAGAGGACAAGAAGGACAGTGAGACCCAAAGGGCCCCCTGTCAAATAAAGCACCCCCATCAGCAGATTAGGGGCACCGAAACTAGTAGCCCTAGTGAGGTGAAAACTTTAAAAACTCCTGAGGGATCCCCCTTAAAAGTAGTTAGGGACCTCCCCCAGATGGATATTGTTGGGCACAGCCAAACCTGGGACCCTAAGGGCCCAAACCTGAACTGTCCCTCCAGTAAGCCAAACAGAGGGACTCAGCCTCCAGCTTTAGGTAGCCAGAGGTTGACCCTGAGAGCACAGTGCAACTCAGTCAGAGAAAGAAAGGCACACATGGTGGAGAGTGATTGGAGGAAGCTGAGCCCTACAGAGGAAACTCACTTCAGTACTCCATCTCAACACCAGCCTTTGACTTTGCAAAGACACACCACAGGTAGAGATTCCCTATGGTGGAGACCCTCAGATACCCTTAGGGTGAGGGATTGCTTAGTGGACCATGAGACAGGGGGTTACCAAGCCAGAGCTGGTACTTCCTTATATGGCCACTTAGGCAATATAGGCTTACCTGGTCAAGGATAGCCGTATCTCCTTTCGTTTGGGGGGGGGTTATGTAGGAAGGTGGATATCTGACTATGGTTACCCCCAAACTTTTTGCCTGGTGTTTAGCTGGTTTTTGACTTAGTTGGCCTGGGATCCTGCTATTCAGGGCCCCAGGCTGATTGCTCTCTCCTTAAAATGGACTCCATGTACCTTAGGTGCATAACACAATTGGAATTGGTTCACCTTATAGGCCCCTGTAACAGTGTACCATAGGTACCCAGGGCATAGGTGTAGCCAAGGCCTACCAGGGGCTGCAGCATGTATTGTGCCACCCCTGGCCTGGCCTCCATATTTGACACAACTGGCTGATCACTCAGCTGGGGTAAGTTGGTGTAATCACCTCTTACTTAGGTACAGTATGCCTGTGCCTAACCCTAAACTGGACACATATGTTCCTATCAGCCACTCCTATGGAAGGCCTCATCAATCCTGGAGGCAGAGTGCTTGGAAATATGTGAGATGGTGCTCTAGCATGAGCTGAGCCTGTCTGCAGCTGTCGGGAACCACTCCCTAAGCTGTTCCGGGATATTGCCATACCATATACTCTTAAGTGCATTATAATCCTCGCGGTTATTTGCTATCTTTGGTTTGGCTTTATCAAAACATGTCGAGTAAGGTGTCATACGAATTGGAATACTATCCCCTCGCCAGTTCTGGCGACGGGGATAGCATTCCACCCTTCTAGAGGGACACGACATGTGTGTAGCCTTAACCCCGGTTAAAGTTAACCAGAGCCTCAGCATCACAAAATGGATGCTGCCACCACAGACACATGTCTGACCTCCTGCTGCTGGGAGTCCTTCCAGCGAGGAGGGCCTGGACAAAGGGTTTCCTGCCTGGGGAGGTGCGAGCACCACCCCAGACAGGGTTTTGTGTATTGGGTAGGACAGGGCTGAATAGATTGAGACATGCCTGGGGCACACAAGGTGTCCCTGTGCATAAGCCAGCCCAAACCGGTTCTGGGGCTTTCCAGCCCCAGTCCTGGCGAGGAGCTGGACAAAGGAGAGGGGGTGTAACCACCCCCCTTCCTGGTCCCACCCATAGGGGAGGGACCTAGTAGGTGATCCACCCCTCAGATTGGGAATAAGAGAGGGAGCAGTGCCATTGCACAGCAGATCATCCCGAAATCAACTTAAAACTAAGAAGAAGACTGGACTTCGACATTCTGCTGCACAGAAGACTGAAGAAGAATCTCCCTTGTGGCCAAGGAGTGACCACCCTGTGAACACAGGCACCAACCAGCAACTCGACGTCTGCTTTGCCGCCGCCTCCCGCCGGAGCCCGAGCCCAGAGCCCGACAAGAACCAGATTCCCAGACCTCTCAGAGCCCGATCCACAGTCCCTGCAAAGAAGGGACCCGTGGAGGCATCGAGTGACGTGGGACCGGACCTCTTGGAAGACACTCGTAAAGCTGACTGCGCAGCTTCTGAGGCATCCTCGACGTTGTGCTTTGGGGACTGAGAACCCCCACCACCGAGCAGCCCTTGCACCGAAGATCAGCCCCCCAGCATCTCCACGATCTGCGTGGGGCCCTTTTGCACTGTGCCACTCGACGCGCCATCCCGGCCACTAGCCACGCGGCCAGCGGCCATCTTGGCGACGAACCCGAAGATTTAAACAGCAGGTCTGGTTGCTCCAGACCTACCCAAGCTCCTGTGAAAAGGAGCACCCGCTCTGACCTTGCTGGTCCGAGTGAACAGCATCTTTCGACTTCTGCGTGGCTTGCATTTGCCAAGGCCTGTTTGCTCCGATCAGGTCGCCGACACCGCCAACAGCGAGAAGCCTACGTGGGACAGCTCGTGACCGACTCCTGGACGTCCTCGACCCCGGGTATCCACGTGGCTGCAGAAAGAAGCTACCCGACAACGCCTGTTTGCACCCGACATCGCCTGGTTCCAATCTGGTTCCACGGTAGTCACTGGCTAGTGACTTTGAACACTGTCCCCTCTGCTTTCAGGTCTTCAACTCTTCAGATCCACCCTTGGATCCACCGGAACTCTTCTCATCGAGCCGCCTGCAGCATCTTCAGCTCCAAGCACCATCGACCAGCGTGACGAAACCCGACACATCTTCGACCCTGTGCACCCGCTTCCTGTGGGTGAGGTAACTCAGCTCCGCCGGTGCTCCTGCACTGGTACACATCCCAAGGGCCTGTGTTTTAAGTTTCAGCTCCGTAGGTCACTCGGAAGGTTCCTAACTTTCTAACTTTGTGCTTTTTACGCACCATAGACTTTGTATTGAGAAGTGCGTGCACTTTGGACACTGCACCCGAGTCCCGTGGGCCTTTCCCGACTTAGCTAACTCCAGTCTCGAATAGCTCCAGCGATTCCCAAGGCCCTAGGCCTCTTCACTTTCCTCCTGGTATCTCTTATACCACTTATTTAGTATATGGTTTAGGTGGCCCCTAGGGCTCATCCATATTGTGCAACTTTTGTGTATTTTAAACTGTCTTGTGATTTAACGCTTGTGCTTCTGTGCTCATAAAGAGTCCAGGGGATTTTATAGTTAATAAATCAATATATATTTTCAATATATATCTGTGTGGTGTCCCTTTCATTTGGTATTCAAGGGGGTTGTATATGGTATAACAGCTGGCTTCACATGCCTTTCAGAGTTTAGCCTAAGACTGCTTTGTCCACGTTACCACTAGGATAACTGGTCTACAAGGTTGAATTACAACCATCATCATAAGGGTTGCTTGGCATGGTACAAAGTGATCACTAGAACTAGTGAGCATTATATACCAGGCCAACTTCTCACATAGGTGTACTGCGTTGTTGTAGTCCAGGCGTGACAAGATTAAAGCCGACACCACGGTACGCATGGTAGCAAAAGACAGCAAGAGTACACGTTTCCATAGTTGCCTCATCAATCCCACACAGCTCTCCACTACAGCAGCTAACTGGTTATCCATTGTTAACTTAGAGTCTAACCTGATACCCAGGCTCTTCACTGCTGGCACCTGTATCGGAGTAGTGCCAAGCTCTTGTGGCCAGAAGAGACTGGACCAGGTGCTAGCCCCTGTAGCAATAGCAAGGACCTCCGTCTTGTCCGGATTTACTTTGAGTGAATTCAGAGTCATCCAATTCATAGTAAACCGAAGGATGTTCTGTACCGGGAGCTGTGCCTGAGAGGAATTATCAATGCATACAATTAGTTGAGTATCGTCAGCATAGTTATATATCTGACATTCCAGTTTAGCCAATACTGCTATCAAAGGCTGGAGATAATATTGAAAAGCATAGGGGACAACGCAGAGCCCTGCAGAACTCCCAAGGCAAAGTGCTGAGGCGAGATTTACATTCCCCTAGTTTGACCTTTTCGGACCAACCCTCCAAAAAGGAGGCAATCAATTGGAGGAATGCCCCAGTGACTCCCAGCCTACGGGCCCGATCCACATATTGTGCATGGTTCACCGTGTCAAAAGTGGATCAACTCCGCAGGGGGACTTTCTATCAGCAGTTAGCCGCAGCTCATGTAGCACTGAGAGCATCACCAACTCAGTGCTATTGTGAGCTCTAAATCCTGCTTGCCAGGCATGTAGCAGCTAATGCTCTTCCAAAAAGGATGAGAGCACTCTAATCACATGTTGCTCAAGCACTTTAGCCAGGTATGGAAGTCTGGAGGTATGTCAAAAATTCTTCAGATTCTTAGGGTCCGCCTCTGCTTTCTTTAGAAAAGAGGTTACCATGGCTTCCTTAAATTTGTGCGGGACCTTCCCTGTTGCCAAGGACAAGTTCATTAGGGCCAGTATCTCTTGCCCTACTGCCTGGAGGACCATTTTGAGCACCATTGGGAGGACTGGGGTCTTCTGGTGACCCAGACTTTACTTAAGTCATGATACAGACTAGACTGTTTAAATCGAGAGCAGGGAAGACAGAGAGTGTGCCTCCCTCAAATTCTGGTGGATCAAGCACCGGGAAGGGACACTGACTTATACAAGTAGTGCCTATTTCCCTAATGATCTCTGTAACCTTGATTAAAAAGAAGTCCTGTATCTTGTCACAGTCTTCCTGGTTAAAAACTGTCCTCAGGGGGGCGTGGCCAAGATGGCGGCTTAGGTAGACGTGAATTCCGGAGGCTCCCCATCCTGAACCCCCAGGCCCTACCTAAGCCGCTCTTTCCCCTGTAGCTGGACCCGGAACGTTGTCCCCGAGAGTAGGGGACAGCACTCGGACGGCACATCGGCCGCCGGACAAAGGTAGAGAGCCCCGGGCGACCAGGAAAGTGGCGCCGGCCCAGGAGGGATGGAGAGCGGGCCGACTCCCGCGCAGAGAACGAGACCGGGAGATCGGCGTCGGCCCCACAGCCCCAGCGGAGGGCGTCGGAGCGGCCTTGAGCGCCCAGGGGGGCCCACCGCGACTGAGCACTGGAGCGGCGCCCGAGCAGGGAGTGAGCAGTCCGCATAAGCGGGTGCCGGGCTGCCCGGCCGGGGACACCTGGGAAAGGCCCCGGCTGAGGCCCTGTGACTGTCAGGGGGAGCACACCTGGAGGGTCAGCGGAGCTTCTGCAGACTGGGGGTGTTGGCGGCACTGAAGGGGGTCGGCCGGGCCTCGCGACCCGCGGAGAGCTGAGGGCCGAGGGAGGCTCTGCGAGACCCGGCGTGAGCCGCCATGAAAGGCCCCAGCTGCGGCCTACACACCGACCGCGAGCCCAGGCCTGCAAGGACTGAAACACGTGGCCTGGAGGCCTGAGGTGAGGCTGGCCGCGGCAGCGAGGGTGAGGGAGCTGCGGCGCCGGGGGCCTCCGGAGAGCGAGAGGGGGTCTGGGCCCCGCTGTTGTCCCTTGTGGGGACCCTTTGGCCCTAAGGAGAGTAGCTGACGGAGCTGGAAGGGGGCATTGCTGGCGCTGCGGCAGCAGGGGGCCCCCGCGACGACATCGGGCGCCTTGCCGCGGTGGCACATCCGAGCTGGGCGGCTCATCTCTGGGTGGCATCGTGGGCAGACGGAGGACGTGGATAGCCCCCCAACACCCGAGATCAGGGTCCCATAGACGAGGGGACAGGCAGCGGACCCACAGAAAGGAGAGGCACCCCAGGTCACCAACGGACCCTGCCCCGCACCTTTAGGAGACACCCCCAGCCCCTGAGAGAACGGCGATCACTGCGGACCAGGAGCTACTGAGGGGGCCACTGGGGAGAGCGCTGGTCTGGGAGCCGTAACCTACAGCGGGCTCGCCGAGATCTCTGTCGAGCTGGGCTCCTGGCACTCCATCAGCCCCTGCCGGACAGCTTGCATTCCTGATGCGAAGGAGGTGGCCCGGGCGGTGGTGGCTGGAGTGAGGAAAGATGGCGGTCAACAACCGCAAGGGGAACCGCACCATCACGGACCTGCTGTCGAAAGGGAATCCCAAACCCGAAAAGAGCCCAGACAAACAGACTCAAGGGCCCCCGACTAAGAGCGCAGATCGGGATGGTGGAGAAGCCCCAGCGACCAAGGCTTTCATGGAGGCGCTTTTTAACTCCCTCAAGGAGGACATTCAATCCCTCCGACAGAACATGGCGGGGGAGTACCGGGAGCTGCGCTGCGATGTGGATGACCTGGGGGAACGAGTGGCAGCTAACGAGCTTTCTGGACAGGCTGGGAGCGAAGAAGTGGAATTCCTCCGGCAGGAAATTGTTCGACTCAATGATCAGCAAACTGACCTCCAGTCCCATACAGAGGATCTAGAGAACCGCTCCAGGCGGAATAACATTAGAGTTCGGAACGTGCCCTCCTCGGCGGAGGGGGGAGATGTTGCAAGCTATCTCCAGGGTTTGTTCCGGGCTGTCCTGGAGGTGGGGGATGACTTCGAGATCCGCATCGATAGGGCTCATCGGGTGGGCCCGGCCCGTAGATCACAGGGGCCTCCCCCTGACATCCTGGCTTTTCTGCCCGACTACGCCTTAAAGGAATGCATATTGAAGGCGGCACGCCTCAAACAGCCCTTTCACTACCAGGGCCACGCTCTTGAGCTCTTTCAGGACCTCTCAGTGATCACACTGCAAAAGAGAAGAGCCTTCAAACCCGCCACCACGTTCCTGCGCAACGATGGGGTCCAATATACCTGGGGACACCCCTTTAGACTAATCTTCCGCTGGAATGGGACCCTCCATCAATTGCGTTCCTTCAAAGACACTTGCTCAGTGCTGGGAATCCCGTACGAGGAGCCTCAACCCGGCCAGGAGGGGACGGGAGGCGCAACGGGGTCCCCGGCCACTTCCTCACAAGCGAGGAACGACGGCTGGCAGAGGGTTAGGCGCGGACGCTCATCACGGAAACCGCTCAAGCCTGACCCGAAGACTGTGGAGCTGGAGAAAGCAGTGGCTATCCAAGAGGTCTCCAAGGACACGGGTGCTGGTACACGAGGTCCAGTAAGGGGGTTCTACTTAAACACCTGCAACGCGAGGGATGGGGTGAAGGGCGGGGAGTTTCGAACCGTCGGGCCGCCACTGCCCAATACCCACTACAAGTACTAATTGACTGCAGTTCTGAACTGGTAGGATGGGGTCGGGAGTTCTGGCCCGGACTTTGGACCTCCAGTTTGGGTTAATTGTTTTGTTTCTTTGTTGGGGGGGGCTGGGGGGTTGTGTGGTGGGGTGCTGCTACAAGGTGGTTCTTGGGGCCTACTGAGGTCTATGGAGTGGGGGGTGGCCAAGGGCCCGTGCCAGTGCGATATTGACAGTGTGACCATGGAGGGCTATCCCGGCGCCTCTGCCGGCAATGGTGGGTTGTGGGGAGGGGAAGCGCGGATGAAGGAGATCGTCTGGTGGGGGGGGGTGGGGCCGGGGAGGGCGTCTATGGCAGGTTGGTCCAGATCTATCCCTAAATGCCTATAACAATTGGGACATGGAATGTTAAGGGCCTCAACTCCCCACAGAAGCGCCAAAAAGTGTGGAAGTATGTGCTAGACCAACACTTAGATATTGTTGCGCTGCAGGAAACACACCTCCTGAAGTCGGAGGACCATCGCCTCAAACACAAGAAATATCCTCTTATATATAAAGCCTCTGCGGCCACTAAGCAGAAAGGGGTAGCGCTGATGTTTAGTCCGGCCGCACAGTTTGAACCTGCGTGCACCCAGAGTGACAGGGAGGGTAGGGTGGATTATGGTCAAGGGCCGTTTGAAGGGTAAGGTGTGCACCCTGGTGTCAATTTATGCCCCCAACACTGGTCAGAAGAGTTTCTTACTTGCATTACTGGGCAAAGTGATGGATTTTGCTGAGGGGCCTGTTCTGCTTTTGGGGGACTTCAACCTGGTTTGGCACCCAACACTAGACAGTACCCACACTAGGAGAGCGGACTTGGGCATATTTCCAGACTCTATTCAATCACGGATGGAAGACATGGGACTCCTAGATAGTTGGCGGGTGGCGCACCCGGACACACAAGACTTTTCATTTTACTCCCACGTGCACCACACCTACTCACGCCTAGACTACATATTCCTTAGCCAGTCCCTCCGGGGTTCTCTGCAGGACGCAAAGATCCTCCCCATCTCTGTCTCCGACCATGGGATGTATACTATCTGTTTAACCTGGCTGGGTTGCGCCCCTAAACCGCCGCGGTGGTACTTCCCGGAAGCACTAGTGCGGGACAAGGAATCATGCATGCAACTTAGGGAGGCCATCGGGGAATTCTTCTCCCTCAACAACCCTGAGGAGACCTCGGTATACAACACGTGGGACACGTTCAAGGCAGTCATTAGGGGTAAATGCATTGCGCTTAACTCGGCTCTTAATAAACAGCGCGCTCGAGAGAGGGAAAGCCTGGAGCGGGAATTGTCAAAGATCGAGCAGACACATAAGCAGACACTGTGGCTGAGAGGGAGGGCTGGACATCCTTCCTGTCGCCGCTCACCCCAATCCATTTCACCTCTTCCTTCCCTCCGGCACGCCGAGAGGGGCCTTTCGATGCCTGGAGGTCAGGGGGTTGTCTCGCACTCACGCACCTGTTCCACAACTATGACCCACTCACTTTTGACAACTGCAAGAGGGAGTATGGGGTGGGAGACGGGGAAAGGTATCGCCACGCAGAACTCCTTTACTGGGCCCTGAGCCCACAGGTTAGGGAAGGTGCCACCAGACCGCTTACTCCGCTCAAATTATTCCTGCTCAAGGCCAAGTCCATGAAGGGGGCAATCTCGACACTGTATAAGCTCTTACTCTCTACCGAGACTGCACCACGGCCGCGCTACATGGCATGGTGGGAGGGTATGGCGCAACGGGACATTGGGGAGGAGGATTGGAAGCACCTGTGGGGGGATATCTTCCGCTTTAATCGCTCCACGAAACTGAGGGAGGCACACATAAAGGTAGTGGCAGACTGGTACCTGTACCCGACTAGACTGGCTAAGATCTACCCAGGGACATCCGACAGGTGTTGGAGGGGGTGCGGACTACTGGGCGACTTCCAACACATATGGTGGGACTGCCCCACCATCAGGCCGTTCTGGGAGGAGATCCTTGCTCAGGTGAAATCCATTTTGGGGTATCCGGTCCCGATCACGATGGCAGAAGCCCTTCTGGGCCTTCGGGACCCCCAGTTAGAACACCAGACCAGGGCAGATAAAAGGATCATGTGGTTGTGTTTGGGGGCAGCTAAACTAGCCATTGCAAAAGCCTGGAAACAGAAGGAGGCGCCAGCATTGGCATTGTGGCATTCCCGCCTGCTCAGTCTGGAACGCATGTCCGACATTTCATGCGAGGACTTCAAGAACTTCACTTACCGATGGGGACCACTGGTCTCGTTCCTCTCTAAGGGCCTCCCATCTGCAGTGTGCCCCTCTACGATCAGGGCCTTACACTTGTTCCAGTTGTAGATGCAGTACACGGTCCTCGAGGGACGACCTCACACTCTAGAGTACTTTCACCACTGGGGGGCTGGGTGGGGGAGTTAGGGGGAAGGGGGGGGGATAGTTGAGGGTTCTGGGGTTCATGGTTTTGGGTTAAACTGTCCACTCTTAGCGGTCCTGGCGCTTTGGGAACGCGAGAAGGGCCAAGGCTCGCTCTGGGATGGCTAGAGCGTAGTGGTTGAGCGGGCCAGGCCTACGAGGGAGTATTATGATGTGCCATGGCATTGGGGGGCTCTTCCGTCTGGACTTTGCTGAGACTTGACCCTGGCAGCCCGGGCGATGCTTGTTCTAGACTTACGGTGCATGTTCCAAGGGTGTCCTAAATTGCGGTTAATTGTTGCCCCTACATCGGGCCATGCTTTGACTGTAATGCTCCTAATCTTATGGGCCCCTGCGTGGGCATGATGGCGGTTTGTGCCTTGCATTTTTTTTTCGAATGTGGACAACAATAAAATCTATTTATAAAAAAAAACTGTCCTCAGTTTCTTCTTTTTTCTCAGCTCCCTGAGTACGTTAAACGTCTACTTTTGGGTGTCAGTGGCTTTCCTGATCTTCACATCATAATATGCAGACTTAGTGACAATCAGAGATGCTTTGTAAAGGGCTAATTTCACTTTGTACCTTTCCAGAGCCAATGGTGCATATGATTTCCACGAATGCCTTTCGCATTGAGGAAGGGCCTGTTTTCCACTTCTAAATTCTTCAGTATACCAAGGGGCACCCTTTGTTCTATCCACTATCATTTTCCTTCATGTGGGGGCCACAACATCAATGGCTGTCCTGAGCCAATGAGTACATTTCTCATACTCCACATACGGATCATCGGACTGTGCTCATGGTAAACAGTCTTGGTTAGTGCAACCTTCAGATTCCCCTCCTCTATCTTATGCTAATTCTGCACCGACCTCCACACTGAAGGAGGGTGATCTAGTTGGCTGCATAACAAAAATTCCAGGCTGGTCAGATAATGGTCTGACCACCTACAGGGTCTACACTCTGTTACTAGCATAGATGAGGAGGTAGTCCAGATCAGGTCTAAGTTATGGCCCTTCTCGTGGGTGGAGGTCTCCATAATTTGTATCAACCGTGTCATAGTCATTTTGTCCCCGAACCCACTAGCCACACGATCTCTAGGTATGTAATCCCAATGAAAATCAAAATCTCCTAGGACAAGTATCTGTTGGTATTTCGTACACAGGTCACTGGCTACTTCATGGAACAGGTCAATAAACAGCAGGGTAGGCCGCAGAGGGCGGTATATTACCAACACTATCAGGCAGGATGAGTTCAGCCCAATCTTAATCCCCAAGACGTCTGCCCCATCAAGTCTCTCCTCCACTGTCTTCTCCATGGACAGAGCCCTTGCACAGAACACTGCGACCCCACCCCCTCTCTTATTCTCTAGCCAGTTATACATCAGAACATCATACTACTGGGGGAGTGAGGCCACTATATCAGGACCTGAAGCATCATCTAGCCATGTTTCCGTCTGTGCAAGGATATCAGGTTTCTCCTTTTGAAGCAACCTAAACATTTCTAGGTTATGTTTTTGGAGGGACCGGGTATTTAGCTAAGTGACCCATAAGCAGGGGGATTCATTCGACCCCACATCTTTGATCCTTCGCACATGTGTGTCGTCCATCTGAGGTTCCCTCTTAGCCACCAACAGATTGTCAGACAGAAGTTTCTCAGTTAAGGTGTCTTACAGAGCTAATTTGTGGGTTGAGCTTTTAAGAGGGAGACCAGGGTTCCTGGCCCCTGGGCCTGGTCGGGCATGGACGGGCACAGACGGCCTTGCCTTAGGCATGCCCGCTACGCCCGTCAGGGCAGCATCCCGGTTTTTATTCATGTGGCTCCCTGGAGCGCGTCAGAGTGAACGTGACATCGCTCAGAGCGCTGACTGCAGAAGTTGCCGCCAGCCCTCTCGGAACTCGTTAGCACCACTCCCACTCCCAGTAAGTGATCCTGCTTCAATTAAAAAAAATATGCAACACAACGCAACATTCATTAAAAAGTTTAGCTGCCAGAGGAAAATTGATTTTTAAACGAAGCAGTATTTGGTCTGATTTTTAAAAGGAAGCAATATTTAAAAAGCAGAGAGAAACAATTCTCTGTTTAGCCATTTAACCAGATCCCCCAAATGTGCAAAGGTCGCAATACAGCAAGTATACCAATAACATAAAATATTGTTTAAAAAAACCATTCTATTATAAATGAAACATTAAACTTTTAAAAAATATTTAAACTTAAATTTACCACTCCAGTGAGTGGAACACTAGGGAAAGTGTTGGATAGCGGAGGAGTAAAACTTACTATTCCCACTCCAATGAGTGCAACAGGAGGTAAAGCGATGGATAGCGGAGAGGTAAAACTTACTATTTCCACTCCAGTGAGCACAACAGTAGGGAAAGTGTTGGATTGCATAGGGGTACAATTTCTATTCCCGCTCCAACTACTGCAACAGTAGGGAAAGTGTTGGATAGTGGAGAGGAATAAGTTACTATTCCCACTCCAGCTAGTGCAACAGTAAGGAAAGTGTTGGATAGCAGAGGGGTAAAACGTACTATTCCCACTCCAGTGAGTACAACAGTAGGGAAGGAGTTCCACAGCAGAGGGGTCAAACATACTGTTCCCACTCCAGGAAGTGTAACAGTAAGGAAAGTGTTAGATAGCAGAGGGATACAATTGACTATTCCCATTCGAATGAGTGCAACAGTAGGGAAAGTGTTAGATAGCAGAGAGGAAAAACTTACTATTCCAACTCTAGTCAGTGCAACAGGAGGGAAAGTGTTGGATTGCATAAGGGTAAAAACTTCTATTCCCACTCCAATAAGTGCAACAGTAGAGAAAGTGCTGGATAGCAGAGGGGTAAAACTTACTATTCCCACTCCAGTGAGTGCAACAGTAGGGCCTAAGTGTTGGATTGCATAGGGGTAATAATTACTTTTCTCACTCCAGTGAGGGCAACACTATGGAAAGTGTTGGATAGCAGAGGGGTAAAACATACTATTCCCACTCCAGTGAATGCAACAGTAGGGAAAATGTTGGATAGTGGCAGAATAAAAATGAACATTCCCACTCCAATCAGTGCAACAGTACGGAAAATGTTGGATTGCAAAGGGGCAATAATTAATATTCTCACTCCATTCAGTTCGAAACTAAAACAACTAAATATAAACAACAAATTTAAAAAACACATTTAAAAAAAATATATTTATAAATACATTAAAAATTAAAATACTAATACATTTAATATTACAAATTAAAAGAAAATATTATCATGTTTAACACATATGACAAATACCTACAAATATTCCATTAAATAAAACAAAAAAATATTTTCAAACAAATAAATATTTTCAATTAGAAATTATTTAGAATCAAAAATATTAATTATTACATACATTTACTTTTTTTTATCTCCTACCCTATCACACCATACAATTCACAACCTGCATCTAAATTTTAGAACCCCTATACAGTTCTACCCACTGCTCTTAACTTTAGCCCAAACCTTTTACTGATCTTTGGAGAGGATAATTCCCTGCATCTCCTCACACTTAGTGTGGTAGAAGGTGGCTTTTTTTGCCTTCTCAAGAGATTTATTTTGGTGTTTAAGCTAAGCCAGCTCCTCGAAAGCTAGAGAGCCTGGCTGACGCCCAGCGCTCGTGGCTCCCCATCTCGCCAATCAGTTCAACTCTTTGCAGGCGGAATCAAACCAAGCCCTATAGGGAGGAGGGTCTGTGCGCATACCCTTCTCACTTATGTTTACTGTGATATAACCCAAAACTTGGCATACAATTTTATTGTACCCCCTTGCATTTGTCGATGATCTTTTTTATGGATATAGATATTTATAAGAAGGAGTTAATATTACTGCTCAAGCTCAATTCAACCACTGAGAATTGCATGCTACTTGACATTATGACAAACTCCAACGATCTCTTAATCACCTTAGTGGAAACTAGTGTCAGGACAACTGCAGATACTCTCCCCTTACCCCGGCTCTGGCCTTTGCTATGCAGTTCCATAGAAACCTTTTACTGTCTGGTCCTCTCTCAGCCAGGACTCCTGAAACAATATCAGATGGGAGGGTTTCAGATTTTCTTCCAATTCACCACTGTGCCCCAGACGTTCAAATCCCATAGATACTCCAACTCAGAACTCTCAGCTTTAGAGAGGATCCCTCCTTCTAGGGGGAAATGGGCCTAATGTTTCAGTCGCAGTCCTCCATGAGATGCTGTAGGAGAGAGAACCTATTACCCTGACCCCATACTAATTGCTCAGGTTGCTTGGGTGGTCAATTATTTACTATAACCACTCTTAGATCATTTGGGGGCTGGCTGATTTGTCAAAGGAATATATTTCACAATTTTGCTTAATTTTAATATAGCTCTGCTCAGTATAACCTTCAAAAGCAAAGCAGACAGCTTGTTCGACTGCCAACAAATAGTCTATATTTCTCGTTTTAGCTTAGTGTTTCCAAGTGTTAAGTCTCATATTAATGTCTACATCATCACACATTGGGATAGTCAAGTACCCTGTTATGCATGTTCCCTTTTATTCCTGGCAAAATAATCTGCCCACAAAACACTAAAGAGCTTATTACAATGGCAGTCGGACAGCCACCGAGAGGCCATCAGTGGCAGTCCGATCACCGACAGCCCTTTGGTGCAACCACAGCATTATGGTGCTGGCTGTCGGACCACACCGGTCCACGTATACACCTCCGCCAGGATCTCAGATCCTGACAGGGCGGTGGTTGGAGTCATGGCCCTGAATGGCGGTGGAGCGGCGGGTTTTGGTTGTCCCTTTCCGACAGCCTTTACATGGCAGGAACACCTCCATGAAAAGGCTGACAGAAAGTGTTATGGAGAGCCCCACACAGGGCCCCCTGACATTGTAGGCTACTGAGAAGAGGCCATGGGGGCGCATGTAGTGCACCCACTCACCTCCCTACACTGTGTGCCATGCACTGCATGGTATATGGCACACAGTGCATGGACTTGCTGGTAGTGCTGCAAGGTGACGGCTTGAGCTGCAGACATTTATATTGGCTGCAGCATGTCACCACCATGATTCCAACAACTTTGTGACTGCAAGCTTGGTGATTGCGCCAAAATGCAATTGTAGGACTGCCGTCTGCTTGTCAGGCGGTCTCCTGACTGCCGCAATACTGGTCGGTGGTCTGACAAACCGCAATCGTAGTCTGGGTATAAATTAGGATGTCCATAAAAACCAAATGTCAATCATGATTTTCATCACCCCATCAATGATAGCACCAATTGGCCTATTACCTTTACATACACTCGGTAACTGGGCTATTTCTTTTATGGCCAGCTTCTTTCCATGGGTGTTCCAGAACAAAGATATATAAAATAACATGCCTTGACATTGATCAGATTCTAGACCTTACAGTTTTGCATTACCTTTCCATCATATGAAATATGTTTTCCAGTATCTTGGTTTCTAGAGTTTTTCACAGTGAGACCATTGGCTGCACAATAATCTTAGAGACCTGCTGTCTTACACTGTAACCCAACAGGGGATACATACAGCAGAAGTGCTGAGTCACCAACATGAAAATACATGTAATGAGTGTTAAATACAGATATTTAAATATGACTGCAACCAAAAAAAACAAAGACGAATTTTTCTCACTGATATAGTCAGTTGGGCTAACAGATATTCATTGCTTATGGTCCGGAAAACGGTGAGATATTTATACAAGCTAATAAAATCCAACACTCTAAGTATTGGTATTAATTGACCTCAATAAATAGCAGCATTACACTTTTTCACCCGATAATGGGGAATACCATGAGCTTTTTAGGTCTTACCATACATAAACCTGCATGTTCCAACAATTACTAGATATTTTATTGTGTTAAACTCCTGCAGGTTTGACCTACTGAAATATAACTCCAGGAGTCAGATTTTATAACGTATGGTAATTATCAGGTGTGATGAATTTCACATAAATGATAATTCTGTCCCAGGGGCCTGAATTTTATGGTCGAATTGTAAAGTATTAGGAAAATGTTCTAGAAAGGAATTAAAAGTAGAATTGGAATTGAGCAATAACATTATTGAACTAAAAATATATATGGATTGATAAAATCCCTCTTGGAACGAAATGTGAGGGAAGGTCTCATATAAGGCCTAGTTGACTGACAAATTGAATGTTCACGCAGCTCCTCACTGTATGTATTTTAGTTCGCCTGGGCCTTTATAAGCAAAGCATTTCAGAGCAGTGGGCCTTGACTCCCTGTGGCATATTTTCTAAAAGGTGTGGTGAGATCCTGATCACAAAGATCTGTGTTGTCTCATTTAGTTACACAGGTATTTGGAGGATGTTTCTATCATTTCCTTGATCAAAGATCAGCAATCTAGAGCATGATTCTTCCCTTCACCCCTAAACAGTAGAGTGTAGCTCTAAAGCATGGCCTCATTTTTTTTTTTTTTTTAATTTCTTTCTTAGATAGAGACCACAGGTACAGAAATAACCAAACATTCAATTATAGTGGGTTATACAATGCAGGATCGGATCATAGAGATTACAGATATATACACAAAGTTTGAGACTGGAGGACAACTTATGCTGCTAAAAAATAAACCATTCCCTTATATCATTCATTGCTTGCATTGACAAGATCAAGTCAAAATACCAGCGTAAAGTCACCTACATAAAATCCTACCAAGTCACAAGCAAATATATGACTAATAAATTTATATAAAATTGACCTTCGATGATAATAAAGGCAAAAGAAAAAAAAACAGAAAAAAAAATGAACAAAAGCCATATAGGTACACTAGATAGCTTGACCTCACAATCTTATATGCCCATATATGCCCTAACAGCGCCCCATATAGCCTGCCCCAGTGCCTTTTTCCGCCTCCCCTTCAAAATATACAAATTGTATTCCATATTGTACATAAAGAGAAAACGAGTCCTCCACACATCAAATGAAGGGGCCTCAGTTTGTAGCCACGCTGAGGCAATGCACAACCTTAGCACTGCTGATGCAATGAATATCAAATAACAAACTTCATTACCGTTATCTGTACGCAATCCACCTGTAGCTATACCCAACAAAATCTGACTTGTTGAAAATTGTATAGGAACACCCAGAATCTCAGATAGAAACCCGTTTGTGTGTCTGAACAATTCTAATAATTTTGTGCAAGTATAAACGATATGCACTACATCAGCATGTAAAGTATTACATCTAAAACACTTTCCATCTGGGTCTCCCCCCCACTTTGCAATTTTATCAGGCGTACGATAAAGGTAAAACAAAGTTTTATAATGTTGTGTCTTCAGGTTGGCGGACATAAATAAGCGGCCAGCCAGTTCAATCGAAAGCTCCAACTGTATTTCAGGGTTCCTTAATCTTTCTTCCCATTTTATTCGGTGTGATTCCAAATCATTAGGCATTGCCTCTATAATTATTTTATACAATGCCCCGATGCGTGCACATTTTTTATTTGCCTCAATAAGAGGATTAGCCACATTCACTATATTCAATTTAGTAAGATATTCACGCAGCTGCAGATACTTAAAAAAGTGCGGTGTAGACAACTGATATTGTTCCTTCAATTGGGAGAAAGATTTTAGCCCATCTGTATTATAGAGATCTCCAACTGTTATTAAGCCTCTTAAGCGCCAGTTAATCACTATGCGATCCCAGCAGATACTGGGGTGCAGTATCGGTGCAGTTAATGGGGTATAGATGGACACGCTTCCAATATTATATTGCTTCCTTATTGCCTTCCACACCTTATACGCAGCAGCAATCACCTTGAACCTTGTGCGCTTGTAATAATTCCAGTCTATATCGATAAAGAGCCGATTCCTAGCTTCAGCCATTAAAAGTAAAGAATATATAGAAGGTTGCAATGCAGGCTCCACAGGTCCCTGACCAGTTAATAAGATATTCATTCGCTGCAACATAAATACATAATAATACAAAAGAAAATCAGGGACTGCCCAGCCACCAACTGCCCTGGGCAGCACCATATATTTCTTAGCCCGTCGCTCTTTCCCCTGAGACCACATGAACCTCATACAGATTGCTTGCAGTTGTGAAATGAGTGCACAGGTAATCTCTAATGGTAAGCATCGATAAAGATATAGCACTTTAGGTAATACCATCATTTTCAAGACGTTGCATCTACCTACCAGTGTCAAATGTAAACATTCTAACTGATCCAACTGCTTACGTACCCCATGTGTCAGCTTCTGCCAATTAGCCTCTACCGTGGCTGAGGCTCCTGCACTAATCTGCACTCCCAAATAAGTAACCACAGCTGAGACTCGTGAATCATCGTAATTAATATTCATACAAAGTATCTGAGTCTTAGCGGTGTTTAATTTATACCCTGATACCGATCCATATAGTCGTGCTAAATTTTCAATTTCAGGCATAGCCATAATTGGCCTTGGTGAGAGCACGGCTACGTCGTCAGCATAAGCCAGTACACGGTACTGCTGAGATTGTATCCTGACTGGAGGCACCCGACTGCTCTTTTCTATCATTTTTAAAAAGGGATCTATGTACAAAGCAAAAAGCAGGGGGGAGCATGGGCATCCCTGCCTTGTCCCTCGCTGTATTGGCACCACTGCTGATTGAAGCCCCATTACTTTAATCCGTGTGCTAGGTTGTTGGTAGAGCACCTGAATTGATTTAATAAAGTTTGGGCCAAATCCCTGAAGTTTCATCAGGTCCCATAAGAAGGCCCATGACACTTGGTCGAAGGCCTTCTCTGCATCCAGTAATATGAGACTTAGTGGATTCCCCGACACTTTTGCATGATCGATTAAAGTGATCACCCGGTTAACGTGATCAGTTGTGCCGTGCTTTGGGATAAACCCATGCTGATATATAGAAACCAAAGAGGTTATCACTTCTGAAAGTCTAGTAGCTAAAATCTTTGAATACACTTTCCCATCTGTATTTAATAACGAGATAGGCCGATATGAGCCTGATAGGTCTGGCGGTTTTTCCTTCTTTCTAAACACTGCTATACTAGCTTCACCCCATGAAGTAGGATGCTTCCCTTTCTGCGCCATTTGGAATGTGGCTAGCATGTCCTATTTAAGAACTTGAAAAAAGGATTTATATATTTCAAGCGGAAGCTTGTCAGGTCCAGCAGCCTTTCCTGCTGGTAATGCTTTAATAGCCGCTTCCAGTTCAAACATCTCTATAGGGGCCTCCTGATTATCTGCTAATCCTTGATCTAATTTTTGCCAGTCATTTTGCCCAAGGAAGGATAAAGCTCTATTACTGTCATATTCTTCTGCCGTATATAACCAAGTGTAGAATCTTCTATAAACTTCTAGAATTCCACTCTCAGTTTCTTCATTTTGTCCGGCTTCATTTTTCATGCTTTTAATTCGCTGAGCTGCTTCCCTGGTCCGCATTCTCTGAGCCAAACACCTCCCGCTTGCCTCCCCATACTCATACACCATCTGTCTCCTAGTCTCAAAAGTCTTTGCTGCTTCCTTGCTCCAGTGATTGTTAACCTTAGCCTTAACTCGGGTCACCTCAGCTGATTTATCATAGGTATCCCTATTATGAATGATATCTTGAGTCAACAGCTCCTCCGCCTTACCTAAATCCTGATAAAGTTCCTGTAGCTTATTTCGAAGCTGTTTTTGAACATACAATCCATAGCTGAGCACCTCGCCCCTAAAAGCAGCTTTGAACGTGTCCCAAATGATCCCAACCCCTGCGCTTCCCCTGTTCAAATTAAAGAACTCTAGCACCCATTCCCTCATATATTCTTGAAATTTATCTTCAAGTAATAACTTGCGATCAAAGGAAAATTCACGGGGCTTGCGGGAAGGATATGATATCCGAATAGACAGCATTACTGGCCCGTGGTCAGAGGTCACTCGGGGATAAACCTGTATTTGTGCATCATGAAGCAGATTATGCGAGACTAAGAAATAGTCTAAGCGAAACAGTTTTTGGTGAGGGGCCGAAAAGAAAGTATATCCAGAGTCAGTCTTCCTAAGATAAGCCCATGCATCTGCTAGCCCATGTGCCTTCACCATAAGTCTTAACGCCCTATATACCTTTGGTTTCCTGCCTACATACATATATTGCTCACTACCTAATGATCCAGAATGGAGGTTAATATTTAAGTCCCCACAAACAATTACAGGAGCCGGCCAAGTCGCTAATTCAACATTCAAATGTTCCAGGACTACAGCCTCATCAAAATTTGATCCATAGATGGAGCAGACAGTGCATTCAAAAGTTCCTACCTTACATTCCGTAATTGCCCACCTACCAGCACTATCCTCCAAGGCTCGTCCACCACCAACCTGGTTTTTCCTTGCTAATATAGCCACCCCACGAGTTGTAGTAGACTGCTTAGTGCACACCAGCACACTATACCCCAAATCGCTTAAATACTTTCTCTTAGTCCATGCTAGATGTGTCTCTTGAAGTGCAATAATATCACAGTTGAGCCACTGCAATTCCCGTGCAACTCGTTGCCTTTTATTTAAAGCATTCAGTCCTCTCACATTTAACGTACCTATTCTTAACATTCTATCTGCCATCTACCTCTAAAAAAAAATACACTCTGCTCCCTGTCCCGCATTGCTTCCACATGATCAATAAAAAGTATACCTGTGGTCTCTTTTTTCCTTTTTTTACCCCCCCCCCTCTGACCCCCCCAGTCCCGCAAACCCCACAACGGGACCCCCCTCCCTGCCCCCCTCCCCCCTTCAACCACCCCTTGTGAGCAAAAGGACATGGTCCTTAGTGATGCGAGCGTGCGAGATCCACCTCGACAGAGGGCCCGCCAGGCCGTTACCCTCGCCTGTATTTAGCTACTATCTGTTCTTGCTGGAGCAATATTTCAAATCATATTTCCTAACCTTCCAAAATTATTTATCCACCTCTCTACATAAACATCCTTCAGAGTGGCAGGAAACTCCATTACTCCATATATACTTTAATTGATTAATCACAATTTCAAGTGTCACTCACTGATCAGTCCAGCTTTTCTGCTCCAGAAAGAAAGCAAAGAAAAAAAAAAACACAGATAGCATTACTAAGCCAAGCTGTCCAAGTTGTCCATCTGGTGCATGCTCAGACCGCCGCTCCTCCCTGTATTATTAAATTCACCTCTAATATACAATACACCCCTTGTGAAGTCGCATTCCAGTTAGCTTCTTTTCCCGTTTTTTTTTTTTTTTTTTTTTCTCCCCTTCCTTTTTCAAGGTGCTCCACCATTAATATCAATAGACTTCAAATATGCTTGCGCTTGAGACTCAGAGGTGAAGTATTTAGCTTGCCCCTTATGGATCACCTTAAGTTTAGCAGGATTCAAGAGGAATACCTGTGCGCCTTTAGCTTTAAATGGCTGAAAAAGTTGTCGGAATCGCCATCTTAAAGACACAGTTGCTGGACAAAAGTCCGGCCTGACAAAAAAGTCACATCCAGAACTCTTGCGCCGCTTGTCCGGACGAGCCAAGTCATATAATGCTTCCCTCAAGACAAAATTGTTCACGCAGATTAATATTGCTCGTGGAAAAGCTTTGGTACCTGTCGGGGCATTTGACTCCCCATGAGACTTACGCAATACAAATGGATATCTATGTGCCCTAGTAATCTCGTTCTCCCACTGCCATTCAGCTAACTCTGGGAATGCTTCTGCAAAGGTCTCGATTATAAACTTTCGGGCGTCCTTCCCTTCTTTCATCTTCGGAATTCCCAAAACACGAAGATTGTTGCGTCTAGCGCGATTCTCCAAATCCGTCATCTTCCACTCCATATCCCCTCTAGTAGCCTGGAGAGTCTCTATCGCAGATTGCTGCTTAGTAAGTATATCTTCAGCACTCAATATGCGTTCCTCTGTATCTGTCACCCGAGTGGTAAGTTCATTAATGGACTTAACCACCCGCAGCATAGTATTCTGTAATTTCCGTACTGCGCCTTGAGTGCGGTTGCTTTCAGCCTTAGTCTCAGCCCGGTGGGCCATAATACTCTTATATATTAAATCCAGAGTAGCACCACTAGCACCTTGACCCTGGTCCTGGTCCTGCTCCAACTCATTATCCCCCGATTCCCATAAAGGTTGTACCAGGGGGGTCATCGCCTGTGACAGCCCTTCGGCCTCGGGGTTTCGCCGAACCGTATCTTGATAGTCCACCAGTCCCCTAATCTGTGTAGGTGACTGAGCAGTGTCAGCACTTGCCATCAGACAATGCAGAATCTGTATCTGCCGGGTCCTCTATAACTGTTGGCTGCCCATCCATACCCCTTTCTCCACTTTCTCCCCTCCTAATACTATGGTCAGCGAGAGCCAAGCCATTAATATCAGTCTCTTCACCACCTATCGCCCCGGCAGCGGGTCTTGTGCTGGTAGTGACGGCGCCCTTTCTTTTCAAAAAGATTGCATGTAGCACAGGTGTTTTTAAAACATCCAGGTTTCCAGCTGTAGTAGAAGTAATGGTAGTGGTTATAGGAGTGTTATTATTAGCAGTCTGTCCACCGTTATCGCCTTTCCCTGTTGGCCTCATTTATTGAGCTCTTCCATGACATTACACTTGCATGATCTTCAGGTGTTAAATGTCTCGCATCATTCTTGGTACCGAAAATAAAAACTTTAGCCATTGAGTAATTCTGCTTGGTCCAGTTCCACCTCATCCAGTCTTCAATTTAGTTCATGCATTTAGTGAAAACCATAAATTTGAAGAGAGCGTGGTCAACTGTCAACTGTGATATGTAATTGTGTTTCGCTTGCATGTTAATGAGCCCTAGTTTAACCTCTGAAATCGGGACAGGAACCATATGGACATTAAACAATTCCAGCTAAATGCATGAACAGGCATTGCATGGCACAATCTGCAGCCTATCATATACAGCCATCTGGTTTCTGGACTCCCTGCAGGCTGGGTTCAGCCAGAGGCATGTAACCAAAACATGGATGCTCTTGATTATTGACAATTTAATTTCAGATGGGGATGCTGGAAAAGTCACAGCCCTGGTACTATTTGATCTATGTTAGAAATGGGATTTCTGGTTGGTTAGGGCTTGCACCTAAGCCAGGCAGAAACCACCTCTCCAGTCAGGGCAAGGGTGTTACAAGCTGAAGATAACCCCCGCTCACCCCCTTGGTAGCTTGGCACGAGCAGTCAGGCTTATCCTAGAGGCAATGTGTAAAGCGTTTGCGCAACTCACACAGCAGAAACACACTAGGCACACCACAAAAGAAACTCCACACAAGGTTATATAAAAATAGCCTTTGTATTATCCAAAACACATTAGACTCATTATAACACAATGTACACTGTGCCAACTGGCACTACACAATATTTACAGGGGATTATATACAGGACCAGGCCAATTGGGCCACAGTCAGAACCATCAGAATGCAGGTAGTAGATATAAGCTACAACCAGTAACTACTGGTACAATATTGACCTCAGCATTATATCAAGCGTCATGAAAGCACTATGTCGGCATCACCGTAGGCATAAAAACACATTAGGCCCTACCCTCCTAAGCATAAACACCTTACGCAATAGGCCTCACATGCAAAAACACATTATGTGCAGATCAGGGTGCATAAATCATATTTGGCAATAACATTAGGAAATCCTTTGGGGCCTTGCGCCCTCTCGGTACACACAGGCCAACTGGACTTTCCCTGAGGCCCCAATGCCCTCTCCCAAAAGTCAGGGCGTAAATGTAGGACCTCTCAAGTAGCCCTCTGGCTGCCACTGCAGGAAAGATACTGCACAAATGTGCGGGGACTTTGGGTGCACTTCACCCCTGTTTCAACACAAGAAAACAAAATGCCCCCAGGTTGCAGCTGCCCGCACTCTCTCGCGGTGCAGCTGTGAAATTGGGACTGGCACCTCTGTGCCTCCTGGGTCCCCATTGAGACTCTAAAATAAAATGGCCCCCAACATTGCAGCTGCCCACTGTCCGGCAGGCAGCTGTTGAAAAATAATGGGAACTGGCACACAGTGCCTGCTCATCACCCTTACTGGACTTCTCTTGGCCACGGTGCAGCTGCCCAGCCAACTGCGGGTCAGCTGTGAACACGAGCTCAGGCACTAACAGTGCCATCGCTCCAGGCCCCCACTCACCGGCGGCTGCTCAGGGACTCTGTGTAGTCATCTCCGGTCTTCCTGCTGGAGAGAGGGTCCTCTTCTGAATGGTTCCAGTAGCCCTGGAGGCTTCTTCTGGATCCCATAGGCACTGGGAGCCCTAGAGGCTACGGTCGGGCCCCTCCTCTCGGAGCTCGTCTTGGCTGCTCTCTGGTTAGTCAGCATGCAGGGCTCTCTCCAGAAATAGGAGTAGAGCCCCGCCCATTATCAGGCTCCACTTGCCTGACTTCCTCTGTGGCCGCGCTGCAATTGGTGGCTTTCTCTTTCTGGACCGCTGTGATTGGTGGGCTGTGGATGAGCCCCGCCCACAACCAGGCAATCTTTGCCTGTCTTCCCGGTCGGCTGCGAGTC
This sequence comes from Lissotriton vulgaris, assembly GCF_964263255.1. Classification (NCBI taxonomy): domain Eukaryota; kingdom Metazoa; phylum Chordata; class Amphibia; order Caudata; family Salamandridae; genus Lissotriton; species Lissotriton vulgaris. The sequence goes on from NC_141693.1 coordinate 1,354,605,138, forward strand.
TCCCCTTTCTCCTCACAAGTGCCGGGTGGGCTCCTGCCGGAAGGTACCAATGCGAGGTTGGCTCCCGCCAATGAGCAGACCACAAAGCGGGGTGGACACCTGCTAGAGGAGTACAGATGCAGGGTGGGCTCCCGCCACAACATGAACATACAATGCGGGGTGGGCACCCACTCCTCACTTCAAAAACGCAGGGTGGGCTCCTGCTAAATAAAATAGCACATATGCAGGCAGGGCTCCCGCTTGACCTCACAGCAGCACGGGGGTTCCCATAACAGGATTCCCCCAGCAGTCCTTGCAGCAGCACCCTGCCAGGCACCAGTACTCCTCTTGGGCTGGTACTTTAAAAGATAGCGCTCATGAAGCGCTAAAGTCCCCATAGGTTACGGGGCACAGCTATTCCCAGGCAGGCCAGCAAACAGGGCCTTCCAGCGTGGAAGCAGTCCCTCATGGTGGTTCCTCCTGGAGCCCAGCAGCAGCACGTCCCCCAAGTACTAGGAAAAGCACAACGTTTTCATGGGGTCACAGCCTCCATATTTATACCAGCATTTGCTTTGTCTGCCCTGGCACAGAGCTTGGGGGAACAAGCCTAAACTGGTTCTGGGGTTTTTTGGAACATTTTGCTGACAAGGCTCCTCTTCCCCTTTGTCAGGTGGGGGGCTTGTCATCAGACATACCACAGGGGGGCGGAGCCAGCAATCACATAGGCAGGCACACACCTATTTAGGGTCGGGAGACTCCTCCTCCCACTACTCCAAAAGCAGCGCCCTATTAAGCCTAGAGCTGACTCACCCTGCCCCTCCTGGTGCCACCCACACCTCACCAGCCCCTGTCACTCCAAAACCAGACATGCAATACACATCAGACAGGCAGATACATATCACACAGAAATGCCAACTTTTAAAAGTGGCATTTCTAAAACAGTTATAGGAAATCTGTGCACACTATTGTGTAGCATTTATTATCACTATTGCAAATATACCAAACTTGACCACGATGCTCCTCTCATATCAGGAATTACCACTGAAACACATATCAGGGAACCCCCAGTGCATTCCTATGGGAGGTCAGCCCCATAGCAGTGAGAAACCAAAATGGCTGTTTATCACTACCAGGACATGTCACACACTTAAGGCACATGTCCTGCCTTTTACCTACAATGCACCCTGCCCATGGGGCTAGCTAGGACCTAGCTTGGGGGTAACTGACATGCAGTACAAGGGGGGTCATAGACATCGCACACACTTTAGGTGCCACGTCACAGTGGCAGTAACACTGAGCGCACAGGCCCTGCAATGGCAGAGGCCTGGGATAGGTTTGAAAGGCTACTTTGGTGGGTGGCGCAATCAGCGCGGCAAGCCCACTGGTAGCATTTAATTTACTGGCCCTGGGTATCTGAGATTCCACTTTACATGGCACTGACAGGTAAATTAAATGTGCCAAACAGGTGTAGATCTATCTTATCATATTTATCACAGAAAGCACATGCACTTTACACTGGACAGCAAAGCTAAAGTGCCCAGAGTCCTAAAATCACCAACACCATGTCAGAAAAAAGGCTATGAGGAAAGCAAAAAGTACCAGGATGACCCTGCAAAAAGGGCCAAGTCCAACAATCTATGCTTTTGAAACGGTCAACCAAACTATTCTGATGTGTGGCAAAGATTTGAGTTGGTTCTTCTCATTCTTTCACATTCATCTGAGGAAGTGCGTCTTGCCCCTTTGTTTTCAAGACATATGAGCTTGTGTGCAGAGTTCCGCAGGGGTCATAACTTTTCCCCCTGTTCTTTGATATGTGTATTAAACCTTTCATGTATGAGCTGTTTCTCATTGGTGGTCAGAGGGCTCCTAATTTGTATTTCAGTTGACAGACTCACAGTTTGGGCAAGAGGAGTTTTGAAATACTGTGAGACATATTTTTAACTGGAAGAACTAAAATAAAAAGAAGCTCAATGATGATAAAACAAAGATTGTGATTCTTAACAACCATACTGATCTCTTGTCCAACGCCTTCTGGACACATGAGCAGGGTGATCTGCCTGTGGCCAGCTCGTCAACTAGAAGCCTAGGGAAAGTGGATTTTGCTAAAGACCATCAGGGTATTGGCCCGTCTACTACTTTAAGCCTTAAAGTCAGTCATAGTATCCACAATTCTGTCCAGGTTGGACTATGCCATTTCTATTTCTCTGTGGCTCCCGGACAAGTCCATTAGAAGATTACATGAGCTGGGGCATGCTCTCAGGTCAGAAGGTAGGAATCTGCTTGTTGTTCCTAAATAGAGGAGAGAGAGTATAGGCGGGCAGGCGGGCCTTATTAGTTTTAGCCACCACTACTTGGAATTAGCCCTCGCAGATGCATCAAGAAGCTCATTTAATCAGATTCAGGAAAGCCTTGAAAATAAGGCTCTTCAAGCAGGCCTAGGAATAGTTCACCCTCTGATGCTCACTGTTGTTCTGGTATCTTCGGCCAATGAAACTTTTAGTGTACATGCACGTAACAAATTCTGGGTAACATAATATCATAGGGAAAGGGATGAATAGACACTCACTGAGCGGCATTACAGAGCAACAAATCAACTCATTTCAGAGCTGTACAGAACTATACGTGGGACAATCAGTGTTCTGAATTTAGTAGCAAGCCTCATTCACACAAGATACAATTCAAGATTAACTTTTAGTAAGGTAATATTTCTGGTTTATGAAAGGAGAAACTGTTTTACTGGATGTGATTAAAAAAAGGTATTACTCTCTGGGTTTTACCTTTTCCAAACTTGCATCTACAGTAGTTTTGCCTTACAAATTAGCAAATAAATACTTGAGCAGCATATCTTTGTGTACACTGCTTAAAGTGTTTTGCGTTGTAGGCACATTAGTGAAAATTAAGAAGCAGATGAAGAAGAAATGCATTTATAATTTTAGTTGTGTGGATTGTAACATCATATTTTTGTGATGCATGCACTCTTTTTCCTTGAAAATTCAAATTACAGTTCATAGCCCTTTGCTTTCTCTTTACTCAATGCATGGTTTGCATACATTGAACAGCGCCTACTGCCTTGCGTTGCATATCAAGTATATCATATCAGGTATATCGTGGAACTACCGAGCCACCATCCCATCATAAGAATTTACATAATTTCAGGGACACCTCTTTTTTTAAATGTATTACCATGTAGATCAATAAATTAGAATTACCTTTTTTCTTAATGTATTAACCATTGCCCTGATCGTATTTACATTCCTTTGTTTTATTAACACAATGTACTGGTATAGTGCTGGTGATGTAGCGTCCCACAATATAGTGGTGGACTCAATGTAGTGAGGGTGTAAAACTGCTTTAAAGTTATATTGTTCATTTCATATATTTATTTTTATATTAATCATACACCCTTTTTACATGTTAAAGGCCTCTTTATGATGGCGGTGACACCGCCACAATCACGCCGTCGGTGGCAGACCCAAATTGACTGCCTCCACATTATATTGGGGGATGGATGGTAGGCGGTTGGAGAGACCGACAGCCACTAACCTGAGAGGCTCTGTCGGGGGGATTTGCTAAGGCACTGCCGTAGGGATTACAATGTCCCCTTCCGCCTGCCACTTCATTGCAGTTAACCCGCCATGAAGAGTCAGGCAGAAAGGGGCATTGGTGGCCCGTAGCGGGCATGTTCCCACCCTGGCCTTCCGACATGAGCCCTGGGGGACACCCGGGATGCCCCCCTACATATCCCTGCACCATGTGGCAGGTATCGCATGGTGCCTGCCACATGGGGCAGGGATATGTACAGAGTGTATCCTCTGTACTGTGGCTTGTGCTGAGCCCGCAGCACACGCTACAATACAAAAGATACAGATTGCGACCACCTTGAAGGCGGTGGCATCCTAACTCTTATGGCGGGACTGGCGACAGCCAGTCCTGCGGTCCCTTGTCCGAAAGGATGGCGGTCGGACGAATGACAGACCGCTATCATAATGAGGCCCTAAATGTAGATCCCTCTGCAAACATGTTTACACAGGGAATCAGAATCACGAGTTGTGTCACAGTTATCAAACCTTCATAGTTTTTCCCAGATAAATGATCATGGAGAAAAAGCCCAGAAAAACGTAAAACATGTGGAATTCGTTGACTTATAAACAGATTCCGTATGTTGTGAGTGATTCTCGTGTTAAAAACTTTTACTAGGTGGTAATTACCACGCTTGGTAAACACTCCATCCTATTGTGACAAACGTACACTGTGGACCATAGTGTTTCTGTTAGTTAAGCACGTTTAACTAGCTGCTTTATAGTATCAGTGCAAGTGGCTAATACCATTAATTGTTCTAATACACAAAAGGCATGAGCCACTTTGCTTGCAGATTTATTCATAAACATGGCTTCAAATACCCTTTTTAGCATTCATCCTCTTTTAAAGATCATATAACCTGAATTTGAAATTAATTTTGGAAAGTATGTCTTTCAAAGGAGTTTGTCTCTGCCCATGATCCCGTGAATTTACTTACTTAAAAACTTGGGGGCATATTATCACGAAACGGAGATACAATTATCGCCTCTTTAGCGGCAGAAAACAGCCGCTAAAGTGGCGATAATGGGCTTGATAATATGCCCTTGTGAATTCCCATAAAAGCCCATGTTCTGGTGTCAACATGGGCTTCTATGGAAATTCTCTGCGGCATATTATCAAGTCCATTATCACTGCTTTAGCGACAGTTTCCTGCCGCTAAAGCGATAATCTTAACTCCGTTCTTGATAATATGCTCCTTGGTCCTTTTGAATTTACTCTTGCAATTTTTATGACTGTTATTCATAACTTAATCAGAAGCATAATAAGCAATTCATCAATTCAAGTTTGTCAATCATAATTTTATGGTCCAATTTTTTTAAGATTCATAATAGTTATGGGCATATGATGTTGGTGTATTTATTATAAAACACCTTACAGCTAGATCGCGGCTGATCAGAAATGTAATCTATTCTGAAAATCTTTAGGATGGCTGTTAATCAATTTGTTAAGTAAATGAGAAGTGACTGTGCAGCAACTTGTAGTGCACTAGTCTTTTTAGAATGCATTTTATATTGTACCTCCCCACCCAGATCCTCCAAAAAGGCTTTTACGCCAGCACTTATGACTATGAAAATAGTTTTCATAATGAAGGAGGAAACTGTTAACATGGCTCTGCAAGACTGGATGTGGTAAACAGGTTATCCTGCCAAGACTGCCACCTCCTAAGTAAGTAATGTTTATTTTCGCTGGCAGTTCTGCACATTTCTCAGCACAGTGTTTCTGTTCCTACAGTACAGCAAATGATTAAATGCATTCTGTTTCTTATTCTTTGCCATACACATCAGATTTCGAATTCACCTCACCAGCATATGCTGCACGATGTTTGTCTTTCATTTCTTTCAATTCTCCATACATCAGTATGGCCTTCATGCAAATTGGGCATCGAAACATTCTTCTGTTTTAACTTCATTAATCCAGTTGTAGTGCCAGTCCTATTATGTCTTTTATCCACGACAATGGGATAACTTTGGCAGCTAATATACATTTCAATTCTTTTTTTCAGCCTTTCATGGATAATTCGGCTTCTCAACAACATTTTGCTACCACTATCTCAAAAAGGCCACTATGGGAATCACACCTCAGGTTTCTTCAAATAACTAACTTATCAGGATGCAAATAAAATCAATATGTAATGAACTGACTGCTTTGCTTTATTTTTGAGTCCAAGGCAATTACTTAAATCAGCATGCTATATTTTTGGCAAAAACAGCTCTGAAACTTGTTTTGTAAAATATTTTCGTCAGCTGTCAACTAGTTCATGTTTTTCTGCTTCGCCTTCAGCACAGCTCAAACTGAAATACAACTGGTTCATAAGTTACTTCCGTCTGAGGGACATTAGCCTACATTAGCTGACGTGCGTGATTGGTTAAATGCCTTTAAACTGTCATAACCGGCCGCAATCAAAGTTTGCATATCACCCAACTATACATAGCAGATGTTAGGATTACCTGCAAAACACGGATTTAAGAAAGCACATCTAAATGGGACTCTTTCACTTTATCAATTGTTATCTTTTAAATCTTTAATGTTTCCTGCCATTTGGAACATATGTTGGACAAAACCAGGTTAGAGATACTGCCCTGGGTGTTGAGGCAAAACATCTTGCTTGTAGGGGTGTCTTTCTTTGATAAAGGAATTACAATACCGCACAGACAAAAAAGCGATATGGCGAGAAGAAGAATAAACTTACGTGTATCATGCAATTGTTTGAAAGTAAACGAATGCCCTAGAGCTGTGACTAACTCTAATAAATGTATCCGACAAGGTAACCATGGCACTCAAATGAAGGAGTAAACATTGATTTCACCCTTACACGTTTCACGATGACTTATAAGTCAATGAGCTTTTTCAAAGCCTGTTCCAGTCTTCCCGAGGTTAAAAAAGTACTAAGTCCCAGATTTCTCCAACTTTGCACAAAGTTCCATCCGGTCACTCCTACAGCCTCTGTGAAACAGTAAACAAGGCGCACCTTAGGGGTCACTCAACAAATATATAAACGTAGTTTTTTACTAATTAGCAATTGCCTATTTCCTTGCCATGTATCATTGCAGTACAAACCAGAAAGAATCATATGTTTTATTATATATGCAAATAGTGCATGTGGGTAGCCATTTCACGTCTACGACTTACAGCTCTGCAAAGATTACCATCTACCAGATCAGGGGGTGCACAATAGATGCGAATTTCCAAGTATCGGAATGTGGTGGCAGCCCATTGTATATCTGGAGTCCCGAAATTGACCAGTCTGTGTGGCACTCTCTGCAACAATCTACAATAAACATACTCAAAAATTAAGTTACACAATTGGATTAAACTATTTTTAGAATACAGTTTTAGGGACAGTGACACTGACTTGACCCCTTCTTGAAACCCATTTCTCTTCTCTGGATAACTCTCCCCTCTGCTTCAGACCCGGGGCCTCATTTATGAAAAGTGACGCATTGCTGCGTGAAAACAGCGATGCGTCACTTTTCACTGCGCATTCCTTGCGACACCAATGATGCATCATATTTAATGTATGACGCATCATGTCGCAAGGACTTACAGATACGTCAGTATTTCTGACGCATCTGTAAGTGCAAAAGTGACGCATTGCTGGAGTGTGTCACAAAAGTGACGCAACTCCAGCAATGCGTCCTTTCACATGGGGAAAGCCCCATGTGAAAGGGCTTGCGTCAGTCTTACGCCTGCTGTGAGGCAGGCGCAAGATTTTGACGCAACAGCATCCTAAAAGTGACGCAGTGAAATCTCATAGATTTCACTGCGCCACTATTACGAGGCTTTTTTGCGGGGGAATGCCCCCTCTGCATACATTATACCTGACGCAGGTATAATGTGGCGCAGGGGTTTAAAAAGTGACGCATCTACCTAGATGCGTCACTTTTTAAATATGGCGCAACAAGGCGCATTTTGTACGCCGCTGGTGCGTCACAAAAAGTGACGCACCGGCGGCGCAAAACTGACGCAAGGCCTCATAAATAAGGGCCCAGAAACGGCCCTCCCAGAGTCAGGCCTCACTGCAAGGTGGCCATGTAGATTTCCACCTAATGGTGATGCAGCGCTTGACCAGGAGGAACAGGAGATCTGAGAACCGTGTAGTTACTTAAGTCCTGGAGGGTCTCAGGGAAGTACCAAAGTGGCTTCCCTCTGACCCTTGCTCTGTACAACCGGCCTGTGCCGCGCCTCATGGTTTGTAGGACTTGGAGGAGGGCAGGGCGTTGGTAGTAGGTATAGTTGGGGTTACATCCCAGCATCGCCGGAGGTATTCTCTAACCCTTCCATATTAGAAAAACTGACCTTGTGGGAGATTGAACTGGTCATAAAGCTTGTCAAGGTCCATAAGCACCCCTCCTTGGTTTAAGTCCCTTGAGTATGGTGACCTACTCCTTCCCTCGACTCCAAATCCTAGGTTGAAAGTGGTTTCCACTCATTGGGCAGTCCATGCAGGGACAAAGCAAGGCAAATGGGATCGCTGTCCTCCATGTTAGTGCAACGGGTTATGGCACTGGTCACCAGGAGAGATTGACCGGTCTCTCTTTCTCCTTCCAGGGAATAGTAATGTGTTTAGTATAACTTCCTGCGAGTACCTAGTCTCCTGGAGATGAGTTCCCACCAGCCATCAGGCAAATCACTGAAGCTGGGTTTCCAGATAATAGTTGTAGCAATCCGAAGGACCCCAGGTGCCCTTATCCAGTGGCAATATCTACTTTTTTAGTTGTATGCACCTTCTCCCCTTTCCCCATTAAAGGATAGTCTATTGCCCAACCAGTTGTTCAAATAACTTTTTGAGGATTATCAGGGGAAGGTTTGTAAGATACTAAAGTCATCTAGGGACCATCTTGGAAATAGCTATGAGGCTTGGGACGGGTATTAGCAAGGTGATTCTAAAGGCAACCTGAGAGCTTAGAGAACTTACAGCTCTGCAAAGATTACCATCTACCAGATCAGGGGGTGCACAATAGATGCGAATTTCCAAGTATCGGAATGTGGTGGCAGCCCATTGTATATCTGGAGTCCCGAAATTGACCAGTCTGTGTGGCACTTCAGCTTTCAATGGGAGGACTGGAGATTTTGTAGGATTGCCTCTTAACCCAGAGATGTGTCCAAATTTCTCAAGCCTCCATGCTATCGGGGTGAGGTCAGTCTCCGCATGTCACAAATACACTGACATATCGTCTGCATAGAGCAAAACTACATGCATGGTTCTCACCAGTGACAGACCCCATAATGTGCTGCTCTGCCTCAGCCACATTGCTTGGGGGTTCGATGGCAAATGTGAACAGCATGGGAGATAGCTGACAGCCCTGCCTCATGCCCCTTGAGATTTTTGTACGTGGCCTACATATGCCATTCTGTTCAAGCTCTGGCCGTAGGCACCCCAGATAGTAGAATGCTCCATTTCAGCATGAAATTAGGTATCCCAAATTGCCTCCGGGTTTGAAATAGGTATGGCCCGCTGAGAGTGTCAGAGGCTTGTTGAAGTTCGAGGGCCATGTATGCCGATCGCAGCCACTTTGTGGAGCCTCTCCCATGATTTGATAGTTTCTAATAGTCTTTATTCGCTTCTCTTCTCATGCCATCCTTCAAAAATTCAATACTAAGCAGTTTTCTGAAATATGGATGATTGGGTTCAGCCCTCATGCTGGCATTTAAGGCATTCTAAAGCCTGAAACCTTAGACACCTGTCGCCAAATCTATGGTGGTAAAGTTCGCTGACAAACCAAGTATGAATTCCTGCCACCTTTCGATGGAGAAAAGGGACTTTGCTCCAGTAGGCCTTAGAGACATACAGTTTTTGATTTTATCCTTATGAATAGTTTTATGTGGTCACCTTTCTGAACGTTGAAACATACTATGGCGGCCTTATTTTTCAGTTTCTGGATAAGGTTTAACGGACCCCTCTGAAGACTATGCTATAGTAGTCCAACTGACCAATAACTGTTGCTTTTGTCATCTTTATTCAGTGGTTTACAGAAAGGGTAAGATTTTCACGAGTAAGGACACTTACATCTTGACACCCCTAGTTACATTTTTGATGTACAAGTATTCGGTTTTGCAAGCCTAAACAGATAAACAGATACGTTCAAGAAGAGAAGAAATAGGAGGATAAAAACGAAAAAATTGAAAAGTATTTTAGAAAGAATAAATATTGAAAAAACACATATAAAGACTACAGTTTTAAATAGCACCAAGAACGTAATTTCCATAATAAAACAGTATCTTAGTAAAGCACAGATTCTACAGTAGTGCTATTAGGAATGAGATAACGTACAGGATTAGACTGGAAATTGTAGATAAACATTCTTTTATCCCTCAAAGGCAGTATTTGGGGGTTAGGAATCCAAATGGCAGACCACTTTACTTCTCGTGAGAATACACTTGTGACATAAACTGGATATACAGAGCTAAAATCCCATATTGGAGAGGCTCAGAACTGGGTTTAAACAAAATATGGTCAGTGACGGCATTGTGTAGAAATACGTTGCACACACCAGCATATATGGTGAAGCTTTGTAGATTTCATTAAAATGTGTGACTTTCTGAACAATGTACACCAAATATTTCACACATTATTTTCTCCTGGACTGCATCTTGTATCAGATCAAATCAAATTCAAACTTTATTTCGGTCATTACGACCATAAAAGAGCCAATGCATAGAGTACATGAAAATAAAAGCAAGCATGCAAGGTTCAGTAGCTGTAGGTATACAGAGACCAAGTTGGATGGTATTCCTAGTCAGCAATATAACAACCATCAGGGTACAACTACACATAGAGGGGTCAGCAGCTTTATGATTTAAAAAAACAAAGTTATATATTTAAGCAATGGTTTAAGGAGCCCAAAAAGTGCAAGTGCATGCAGTACATGAAAATAGAGCTAAGCATACTAGAGCTAGTAGCTACAAGCTTTCACAGTCCATCTTCAGTAATAATCCTGGTCTTTATCTTTTATGCATTCCGAACACATTTTGGCAGTCAGGGAGCCCAGTGCTGCACCAACTTAATTCACCCGAAAAAGTTGGCCACCTCTAATTGCCATCTGCTCATTGGCCATGCATTAGAGACATTTAAACCAACATAGGAGGGGCAACAAACAAGCATATAAGCACCCTTTTGTCCTCCAAAATAGGACTAGTAGATCCTTCCTATGTATGTTTGTCTTTTATTCAAGTTCTTCATACGAAAGCACAAGTGCAGCCAAGCCATTTCACCTTAACAAAGGCTTCTTCAGGGCATCTTATCTCCTCAATTAATGTCAGGTAAACCAGACAAGCAGTATCACACAGTGCATCCAAAAGGTCCAGGGTACACTTGCAAAGCAATCTTTAATTATGCCAGCGCTCGTACATACAACCAAAAGACCGTAACAGATTTATACTCGAAATGTATGTAGGTCCAAAGCTTAAGTCACATTCCACGCCATGTTCTGCGAAATAAAAAAAGAAATTGAGGGCCATATTATCAAGAATGGGAGATACATTATCGCCGCTTTTATCGGCAGGGAACTGCCGATAAAGCGGCGATAATGGGCTTGATAATATGCTCTATGGAATTCCAATCGAAGCCCATGTTAGATGTGAAGACATCTAACAGACCCAGCCTACTTAAAGCACTGCACTAGAGTTGCCAAAACATTCTTTTACATGGTGTGGAAAGGTCCATGTTCATGACATTTGCCCTCCTATTCCAATGTATTTCCAGCTGGAGCAGCCCTCTGTTCTGGTGAGGTATTAATCTCACCGACCTCAGGCATCATGTGGCTTTGAGTTTCTCTCTGTTCTGTCGACGGAAGCTGCAGCAATAGGGCCCAGTGCACATCAGATGACTCATTTGTCTAAACGAGCAGATCCTACATAGATTTATAGGAACTACATGACATGGCGCCGCCAACGTTGGTTTGGTTCTTATTTAATGGTCAAACCTGAGTAGTTCAGTTGTGCTTTCTCAGAGACCCCTACTCACCTTTATCCAAAGAAGTCTGGAGTGTGAAGGAAAAAATCTGCCATAGCTGTGTAGGCGTTCCTATGTTTTGGCTGAAGGTTTATTCAAGCTTGAAAGATTATAGTTCCCTATTGTAGCAGCATTACATGCAAATGCAGCAGGGTAAGGTGAGCAAGATGGTGCTATAAATGTTTCAGAAAATGTCAGAAATGCTTTTAATTTAAAACTAGCAGAGTTTGGAGTCTCAGCATTAGGTGGGACTAAAACATTTGTGATTGAGACTCACAAATCATTTAGGACAGAGGTATTCTATTCATGGGTTAAATTCCGACCTGCTCATGCACGCACTAATACATTTCATTCTTACACTCCAGCTGAAATACCAGAAGAATACTGTCCGGACAAGGATATTCAAGTTCTGCACTGTTACCAGGAGCATATAAACTGGTTTAAAGGTGCACTCCCACACACCACAGAAAAGAGAGACTTGTCCACTCAGCAGAGACAAAGCCACTTGTCCGGTCCTAGCATCTTACACATCGTGTCCAGACATCGACACATTGACAATAGCAAACCTACATCCACAAATAAATAATGAAACTTTACAGAAATCATAAACAGTTAAGTATGAGAACACTCACACTTCAACCTACAAGGGTTACACCAGCAGGTCAACTACAAACAACTGCAAATTTAAAATGACCCCACGAACACTGAACGCAGTCATGGGAAGCATGCCCACTAAACGTGAGCAAATGCTATTCTGGATAGCACAGAAAATAGCACAGTTAAAGGCAGTGCTCCCACACACAGGCCCACAAGTAAAATACAGAATACTGAAAATATGCTTGCCAATGGAGATAGCACCCCCAATAGAGGATTATACATCTTGGGGAACAGTCTTCGCTGCCATCTATACCTGAACTCATGGTATACCTTCAATAGTAGTGATACTAGAAGGATTAAGACGAATACAGAATGAGTATTGAGCAGAACCTGCTTTGAACTTAGGGCTGAGATTATTAAGCAATTTTTCCCAGGTATCTACAATTTTGTTAGAAAACATAAAAGGGAGGGCAGCAGCAGTGGCTATACGCCAATGCTTGACGGAATGCACTCCTGCACAACAGGTGCAAAAATTACCAAAAATTATTGAAGATACATGTGCCAAATTAGGTAGAGATCATTTGGGAGCTAGAGCTACAAAACCACAAGTAATGGGCAGTCCTGCAAAGGATAACACCAAGCAAGCACCTGATCCTTCAAAGAAGAAATGGGATAATAAAAAACAAACAAATAGACAGAATGGATCACAATCTAGGGGTGGGTTTTGTCAACAGGAGCCCTCTAAAAGGGGGTATAACCATAGAGTCGTTCTTATTGTTTCTTTCAGGGTTCATCAAAAAACTCATAGAGGGAAGGACAGTCAGAACACAGATCAGAAGAGGAAACAAAGTCAAGAGGCACGCATCGCAGTTCAGATTTTAATATAAAAAATGAAGATAAACCAAAATCAAAACCTCAATTTAAGAAGAAGGTAGCAGGACTTAAAATGTCCAGGCTAATGGGGACTCAGCTTCAGAATAGGGAATGGGCTCTGACAATGCTAGATAGCCTGGCAGAAGTAACAATAGCTTGCCAGAACTTGATGGAATTTCTGGTGGAAGCGGTGTTGAATGAACATAATATGGTGGAAACACCTGACATAAGGGTATGTAACCCACACCAGTTATATGAAATAACACTCCTCATGGAGGGGAACATACCCAGAAAGGTAAAGGTCTCTTTTGGGAGAACCTGACTTTTGGATATGACATTCTTTTAGCAGATAAAGATTGGCCGCCAGAGTTTGTTATGGATTGCCCAAAAGGAGAAACTGTAATTTTACCACCCTTGTTTGACCTCGTTCCAGTATCACTGAAACATTCATATGAGCTGGAGTGGGCAGAAGCATTAGGTCCTGCATTATAGCGCAATCATGTAAGGTGGGATGTTGAGTCACCTCACCGTGTAATTGCAGTGAAAACTACTCCAACTCCACAGAGACAATACCCAACAAAACATGATGCAAACAACAAGTCAGGGAGATCTTAGATCAACTTGAATATCAAGGTGTAATAGAAAATTGCACCTCTTCTATGACTAATCCTTTGCTTCCTGTGATGAAACTTGAAAATTCACACTGTCTAGTTTTAGACTCAGGCATTTAAACACATGCCAAAAACATTTGCAATACAAAATGCACCCAGTGCCGCATCAATGAATAACAGTGCGGAAAAAATACAAAACAACACTAGATAATTGATTCTTCTACCAAAATATAGTGCCTGAAAGAAGATAAGTGATAGCATTTTCAGCCCTAGGCTCTCAGCGTCAATCTGTCCTATTTGTGGGATACGAGCTCTCAAGTGAAGGGAAAAGTGAAGGGAAAAGCCTTTCAGCAAACCTTTTAGAAAGGTGTGCACTGCTCCAATTTCCAAAAACGTACAAACAAGTAAACTTACAATCCATTTTAGGATTCCTAAATTGTGACACAACATACATTTTGGACAACGCAAAAAAAGTAAAACCTTTCTATGACTTAATCAGACCTGATTTCTCAGTTCAACACGATACAGGAACATACAGAAATATTACATTCTCTACAAGTTGAAATGATAGCTTCCAAACACTTACACACACGTGTAAACACGATGTATTAGGTGATCCGTGTACACCCTGGTCAATCCGTTTTCACTTACATCCCCTTCAAAGAAGACAAAACCGTACCAATTGCATACAAATCTCATCTGTACACAAACTCTGAGATGCGTTTTGCATCAACTGAAACGATTTTAACAGCAGTACAGACTGCTGAAGTGAGAGAAAGAGCCTTGGCTGAGGGGAAATTAATAGTTGTCGTAACTCCAGAACCAACCATAGAGGCTGTTACAAAAGCTAGTGTTCCAAATGCAAAAGCACTGAATCCCCGATGGAGACAATGGGCTAATTCTCTCACTGCAACAGATGTAGAATACAAATTTAATTCTACATTAAAAACTCAAGTATTTCTGCAGTACGAACAAAAATATCCTCTCCTGAATGAAATAATGCCTCTAGATAAGTATGAATATATTATTCACACTGACAGACCGGCCCAGCCTGCCGTAGGAAGTAAACAGCAATACAGCACAGCATGTGCGATTGTAAAGGTTCGTATGTAGGACGGCAAGTTCCGTCCTAGCAATACGCCAACGCAGTCTAGGAGAGTGCACGGCTGAGCTGGCAAAACTAAAATCCCTAGTACTGGCACCAAAAAATATAGACAAGAATTCCCAATACTGATTGTATGTGATTAATTTTATTGTGTCTATTCATTCAATGAATATCTACACAAGTTAGGGCCAGAATGGGTTCAAAGATTCAAAAGGTTGTACAGTAAAGCATAAACTACTTTGGGAACAAGTGGCAGAGCTGAAAAAAGGCTTGCTGCGGCTCACGTGATTCATACACTGAGTAATTAATGTGTTGGCACACACATTAAAGGACATTTATTGGCTGATGAATAAGCCAAGGCGACAGTGCAAACTACTGCCGTAGCTGCAATCACTCGGTCGTTCACGAGAATGGACGGAAACATAATGGTAGCTGTCATCGCTTCATGCAAAAACAGCTCAGCCGTACCACAAAGATTTTCACTCAAGTACTCCTACAAGTTAGATGCACAAAATATACTGTATGCTCAAATTCCAGGATTTGTGGATAGAGTAATATCAAACATGGATCACAGATTAAGTTTAATTCTAGCTGCACATAATGATCTGGGTTCGGCAAACGCAGGGATTACTGCAACAGTTTCATTATTGAAACAACACTAATGGTGGCCAGATATAATGAAACAAACAAAACCTTATGTCCTTAAGTGTGACATCTGTCAGCAGAAGAAGGGTTTAGCTGTAGCACGCCCACCACAAACACCACTAGCTATTTCAGACAGACCTCTGGATTGTGTCTATTTGGACCACTGCTGCCCGCTACAATCTGATGGGGCTTACAAGTACATCTTGGTGGCAGTGGATTCATGCTCTAGATTCCTGTGAATTTGGCCTCAGGGCTCGGCTGACGCTTAAAGTGTATTAAAGGGTTTGTGAGTCTTCATAGGGACATACGCAATTGGTAGATTACATTCTTTCCCTGGCCCCCCGTTTAGCTCTCGGCTTACAAGGAAGTCAAGGGAAGTTTGGATGTAGCATTGCGGTACTCCTCTACATATCATCCAGAGGGAAATTCGATTGTGGAAAGGAAAAACTGGGACTTAAAGCTATTCTTAACAGCAAGGGTATTAGGCCCGGGTGGGAGTTGGGTCAATCACCTATCTGGGGTCCAGAGGGCAGTTAATAACATACCAAGGAGCTCCTTATGATGCTGTACTCCTTTTGAGGTCCTGTTTGGTATGAGAATGTGGGCCCCCAACTTCAATTGTGGCTGCACAGTAGCGGACTGAAAGGGATTTGATATAAATGATAATGTGGCTGTTTTACAGGAACTCAATGAATTCCAGGCACTACAAAGAAACGTGGACCAGCGGAAGGATTACCTAGCAGACTACAGACGAAGTACTTCAGGAATTTTACCCTCACAAATTGAAAAACCGGACTCTATTTTGGAAATTTGCACAAACGATGAAGAATTGTAAAGAACAAAATATATTGTAAATAGCCTTGAAAAAGCCCTGGTGCAATTCGCCACAGGGGCGAAACACGTGTCGGCTGTTCATGTTTTTATCGAAACAAATAAAGAGCAACTTTTCTATAAAATAAGGACTTCTGACTCTGATTATACGAGCAAGGATTGAGCCTAAGGACTTTAAGATTTGATACCAAACACACTCATTACCCCCTTCAAAACTACAAAGAAACGTCTAAGTCTAACACACCACCATTGAGGAAGTAAAATCAATTATGGCAAGGCCTACCTGGGTCCCAAAAGTCGGGGATCTGTTCAAAGTAAAAAATAGTGGACAAGAAGGAATTTGGGACACCTTAGAGAACGCCGGTACCCATCTTGGCTGTCAATGAAATAAGAACGGTACTTCTTCCGCCTCTTGCGGGCAAAAAAGAAAAGAGATTTGTCTCCATTGATCTGATCAAACCACACTATGTGGCCGATACTGAATAGCAGGCCACGTGGGGTCCTGGGTAGCTGCTGATCTCCTCTCACTACCATACAGGAGGTTCAGACAGAAAGACTAATAAGATTTGAAGATTCTACTCTATGAAGTAACAGAGTTGACAACAATTGAATGGAACTCGTGTCTATGAAATCGAACATCAAAGCACAAATGAAACACAGATTTCAAATCGGCCTAATACCCACATCTATGTGAATATGCCTCAAAAGGAGTCATCTGCCAGTTCAACAAAACCTCCTGAGCTGTCAAAGATAGTTGGTACTGCATCTTGCTATTTCTGTCCCTGCCCCACTCACCTGAATCACAGGTACTGTTGGAACAAAGAGAGTCCCGTTCAGCCCAGATGTTGAATGATAAAGGTTGTTGTGGGATGTTTCCAGTTGTATGCAACTATTGTTTCCACTGACCCACACAGTTAGCGAGGTGCCGTTAAGTCGTTTGTTGATTGTGTCCTTTATACGGTTTGATTCGCTGAGTCGACTGAAAGCCATGCTTTTACAGAAGGGTGTGCTCTTAACCTCAGCCCAAGAGACCTTTGATTATCAGGTTGCAAGGTCCTCAGCTGAGATACAAGCACTGGTGTAAACAAATTGCCTTTTCATTTGGCAGAAATTGTACAACATATCTTTAACATGTCTGATGTGAAGGGTATTGTACACCTATTTAAGATCATAGGTTCTGGTTTTAGACAGTCTTCGAAGGAATTCCACCTTTTCTACACTCCGGGTTGCGAATTGTTTTTTGAGGGCTTCCACTAATTCTGCTACTGATAGTGGTTCTCCTAATTTAAACTTTTCTGCGATGCAATGGACATCCCAGTCACCAAGGAGATGAAAAAAATGCTCTTGGAGCGACGTTACCATGACAGCATGGTACTCCATCTGAGCACACCTCAACTTTGGGAGCTAAGCGAGTCTTCGTTCCTATCATTCCAACCAGCCTGGATTGACTGTGTTTTGCCTGTTCCCGGTTGCTTGTTCTATGGACAAGAATGCATGTTCGACCTCTGTCTAACACTTCCAGGGGTTGAACCTCCAGATGTAGATGTATTGCTCGACCAATGAAAGACTCACATGTTGCAGTGTCCTTAGTGTATTCCCATGTTGATGTCAGCATTCTTAGAGCCACCGCAGGATGCTTCAGCTCCTGTTGGTTTGGATACCGGCTCTACTGCAGGCACACAGGCTTTGGATGTTACAAATTCTTCCTCAGCATTGGCTGTGGGAACTGAAGAAGATCACCTTTGATCGTTTGACCTGATCTGAGTGGTGTTACAGGAACTGCCATCTGCGAAGGCAAGCAGCAGTGATGTTGCATTTCCCATACATGATACATAAACATTTGGTTCTCTGTGTGCTGGGAACAATTCAGCCTCTTTTCCATAACAATTATTAAACAAAAGTTTTCATTTCTCGCTCTTACTGAGCACCATAGCTTTAAGGGTACTCAGTTGCTCAAAATATATATGAACTTATTTTAGAGGACTTATAGAGCTGTTTACTATATATAAAGGACTTATAATGTTTTTAAGCATTTTAAATACTTTTAGAAATGTCATTGTGCACATTTAACAATGTTTTTAAGATTGATTATAAGAGCATTCTCTTTTTATTTTTTGTAGTATATCGTCCAGTCGGACGAGGAGTGGGTGTTATGAATCACAATGTACCCTTATATTGGCTTAGGTAGCCTCCTAACCTTTTATCTACATTTACCCTGCCATTATACTGCATAACAGTTTTTAGTGCTGACCTTTTACCTAGTTAGGTGCTGCATAATAACTGTGTATAAGGTTCATCACTATCGTCATTCTCGGACGACATGATACAGCAAGGTAGAACCCCTGAAGGTACCTTTTGGGTATATAAGGACAATATCTTTCCTGGGGGAGGTAGAGTAGAAAGATTTCCTTGCTGGCAAACTGACACGAGACACTAAGGTTCCTGCATACAGACACTCCAGCACGCAGTGTCTGACATCCCTTGCGGGGTGTCTATCTTGACACCAAGACGGGGTGCTTCCCTCTCCCATATCAGGTAATAGGGTTGGCTCTATCCTAAGGGTATTCTTGAATATGCACCTACATACATGCCAGGTACATTTAGGTACATCTAGTTAGTTTTAGCATCGTAGGAGTGCACATTATTACTGTATGTAATAATGTGCACTCCTACTGTACATACATACTGTATCTATTTATATGACCGCATATGCCCAATGTTTTAGCATTATAGTAGAATTCTACCATCTATTTACTCTGTTGGTGCTTATATGAGTCTGCATCTATTGCTGTCATATGGTTGTTGCAGCACACGTATTTTACGCTAGAAGGATGCTGGTTCAATAAATGCTCATTGAAACCGTCCCCCATCGTTTATTCTGTGTATTTCTCTGAAACAAAGTGAGCCAGAGTGACTGAGTGAAAAGTACTGCACTGTTTCCATGATCCTTCAGGGGACAGGGCTGTCATGTTCGATAGTTGCCAGAAACTATTCACTCATTGCTAAGAGGAGTTCATTGTGGCACTGTGAGCTAGCTGGTATAAATTCGAAGATATCCAGTGGGGGTGTCTGGAATCAGTCTTGACATTGATTCCACAGTTTATGTTGTATAAATGTGCGGATCCTATATAGATTTATAGGATCTACACAACAGTTGGGGATACTCTTTGTTTACATGCATGCAGCCATTTTTTTATAATAATTGCTGCAACATGGTATGCTGTGCTTAATCTTTATTTGTAATTGTTCTACGGCGGCATTACGTACTTTATTTTTGAACATTGAGCTTCGCCGTTGCATCTCTTGGAACTTTTGCAGCATGGCATGGCACGCTTTATTTTTAATAAGTATGCAGGTATGGCATTGCATTTCCCTGGGGATGCCCTCCCTGACACCACTCCCTCCCACCCTTTTTAAGGGCATCCACAGGTCTGCATGAAGCAGCCTGCCAGGTTCATCATCAGACTGTAGCAGTCCCAAGGCTTTTTCAGGCCTTAATTTTTTGTCTCAACCCCACAGGAGTAGTTCTGCCTGCTGCATTATGCATTAACCAAGATACCGCCATTATGGTTCCTTTAATTAGATCAGTACACAGTCTAATCTTTTTCCTCTCTTTACGGCATGAATGCAGCCTAGTCTTCTTTCTGTCTCAACATCATACGAGTGGTAGCTTCTGCCAGCATTTGTAAACGTTAGCCCGCATTCACACAACTCCACCCCTTCTTCCTAATCTAAGGTAGACGCTGATTTGGCTAACCAGTGTTTGTAAACCATCGTTTAGTCCCTGTCTATCTATTGAACCATTACACGTTATTTATGTTGACCTGTCACCTTCCGAGGGACGCTGTTTTATTAAGCTTGAATGTTCCTATACAGTGAGGCTTTGTATGCATTAAGTCTCATTGACTTTGATCAATAAATGGCAGTGAAGTGCAGTATGTAAACCTGTGAGCTGGCCAGATAACTAGAATCTTTATGTCTCGGCGTTATTTAGTCTTATGGCAAACACTAAGGGGCCTATTACGAGTTTTTGGCGGAGCCCCACCACTCTGCCATTGCTTGCGCCTTCCACTCTCCAGAATATTACTTTTAGTAGTATGGCAGGTGGGCAGCATGGCGGTCCTATGGCGGTGCCTTTTTTAAAGGCCAAGGCACCGCTATGGGACCGCACTACAAGGTTCCTGCACGGCATGGACTTGATAGTCCACGATGTGCAGGAACCTATGTGCATGCACTCAAGGGGGTACATGTTTTGCCGCCCTGTGTGCATGCACATGCGGTTTCCTATCTTCTAGGGTATTCATGGCGGTGGAACCGCCATGAAAACCCTGGCTGAGAGTAAACTCATAATATGCTTGTCGGGACTTTGGTGGTCCTGCTAAGCATATTGCGGCAGTGCCCTGGCAGAGCAGGCAGTCCCAGGGTGGTCCCACTGCCCGAGCCATATTCGGGTGGTCTGACTGCCAGTGTGGCTGTATCTGCTACCGCCACACCACCATGAGTCTGGCAGTCCACTGACCCTCAGGCTCATGATAGGGCCAATAGTGAAACCCAGTGTGTTCATCTCTGAGCGTTCTATATTACTGATAACTGCGTCTTTGGAGCATCTCAAGATATGCATACAGAATTTCCCATATGTTCAACATAACTTACAGTTAGCTTTGTTTTCATCAAATGTTCTGAGATGAAGGTGCAGCAAGATACATGTAAAGTGACCCAGAGAAATTCCGTAGTTTCTTTTGTGAGTTCATCTGCGTTTTGTATGTTTGTGATGTGTGTGTAAGTGTGTGTGTGCATGTTGTATGAATGTGTCTATTGGTGAAGTTTGTGTGCTGTGTCTCTGCGCTTGTGTTTTGCGCAAGTATTTGTGTGTTCATGCTTGGGCATGAATCTTTAGTGCATTTACATCTGTGTAGTATGTACTCATCTGTGTCTGTGCTTTATGGTTTGTGTGTATGTATCTATTACTGTGTTGTTACATTTACATTGACAATAAAAGAAAAAATAAAACTTCAGTGGTTGACTCTGTGGTGATCATTTTCTTGCACAGAGCTTTGACAAACTCTAGAATTGGAATCATGGGAGCTGTATGCACAATAATTTTGGTTGGATTTGGGTCACAAGTCCAATTTTAAATATAAATAAGGACGCAGTGCAGAAGGAAGGTATTGTGGAAGACTTCTGCTTGTATTATGTATGCAATTTTAAATTTAAAGATAGGACCACATCACTAATTTCATTACCATATCTCTATTACTGCAGTTCTGCAACCCCCGCCGCTCATACACCCCTCTTGCTGCTCTCTGGCACTTCTACCCTATGTGCTCCCTGCAGCCACTGAAAACTCATTGCCCTCTCTATTACTTCCCCCTCAGCCAGGGCCACTGTTATTATGTGGCAGCGGATGACTCCGACCCCCATACATCCGCTCCACTCCAAACCTAAACACATAGATAAAATACATTGTTTTAAAAATGCCAATAGCTCTAATTCATGCAAATGCGAGACCTATTACGGTGCAAATGCTTGTTTTGTATTGAAGGTGCAGCTTCTGCTCGGCACAAACTATGTCTGTTCTGTGACCACCAGGCCTGGAATTACTTTGCCTGCCTAACTGTTATTATCCCTTTCAATCGTTTTGGCATTGATATTTAATAAGGTTATGAGCTGCACAGTTGTTTACGTTTCCCTGTTTTTGAGTTACTGATTAATGAACGATAACATCATGCCAGAAACCCCAGCTATCTCTCAGAATGTGTTGAAAACATAAGCCAAAGTGGAGCTAGTAGTTGGCTATAGTAAAAAAAGAGAACGATAATGCTGCCCGGACTGGGGGAGTTATCTAATTCATGTTTCCTCATTTCAGAGATAACTTTGTCTGCTTGTGTGGGTTTCTGCAGATTTACAGGTATTTGCTAGATACGTATCTATATCATCAATAGGTATCTTCTCTGAAGCATACAGACATTCTTGTCATTCCGGGAAAGATTCTGCGATATCATGATCTATAGTGCATATTTGACCATTCTTATTTTTAATGGACATTATGTTGCCTTTTATTATTTCTGGCTTGCTTTTGCAGGCTAGGATTTTACTAGCTTTATTGCCAGAGCAGTAATAATGTTGGTTGACCAGCAACAATGCATATTCTGCCGCATCCATGTCAAGGGCTTTAAGTAGAGCTCCAATTGACTTCAGTCTACATAATTTTTCTGGGAAGTTGGAGCATGATTTAGATGGCAGTCCCAAGTACTCCACCAAGTCGACGGTCTTTCACCATATGTATTTAAAAGCATGCAGGCTGACTCACCATCCATGTTGACATAGTGTTTCCTGCCAAGATTGTGGCAAACTACTTTGTCACTGTCAACGTGGTGGGTTCCCTTCAAGCTTATATAAATTTCACAGATGTGCTAGAGCTCCCCTAGTGGCATTTCCCTGACGGAGGGAGTCCTTCACAGTACACGCTCAACAATGCACCATCACTGCAGCCAATGAATGGATGCTAGTTGAATACACCTGATGTCCATGGGCCAAATGAAAACATCTGCATACCACACTATAAAACCCAATCTATTTTAGACCATGCTCCTTTGCAATTCCACAGCACCACAACATTTTCTAGCAGAGCTTTTGAGAGTTAAGTGAGGTTAGTTTTGTTTCTTTTCCGTTTCATGTCCCCTTATCTTCTTTCATGTATTACCTTGTTGTTGATTTTTTTATTTAATCATATTACATAGCACTATGCCAGGCCCCAAAGATCCACATTGTACTGGGTAATAATTGTTAGTCATGGTGGACAAAATGATAAGAGTGGAGTCACAATTGTGTAGAGCCCAAGTCCAAAATACACCCCATTCACAGAAAAGGCAAATGTGGGCCAGATTAGTCAACAGAGTAATGCTGTAGCCACAACCTGTGCACACAGGAGAACATTAGAAGGAGGGGAAATGACCTGCTGAGGAGGGTGTGTTCCCTGGTCTCCAAGCACCACGTGGAGGCCCAGAGGACTTGTGGTGGTTTTCCCAGGCCCCACTTACAACTCATTCCATGGGAAAACTGGTCTTGCAGATCCTAAATCCTGAAGGCTTGACAGGAGTACCTGATGGAATGTAGTCTGCTAGGTTACACTTTACAAAGTCTCAGTAAACCTCAATGTCCTGTTAATTCTCAACTCAACTGTTGCCAATGTGTCCTGCTCATAGTTTAATAACATAGGAACCTCAAACTATCAGTATCAGAAAAATTGTATTCTTGGTGTGAATGTATTGGGTTGCATCTAAGATTTCTAGTAGTAATCTCCATTACATGTCACATGATAGTATTGGACCTGTAAGTGTTACAACACCAAATAACCTATTTCCCATATGTTTGTCATATTGTAAGTGTCTGTCAGCAGCATGAGTTCCACAGGTATGTTCCACTAACCATTTTGCAAGTGCTGGGAAGTTGTCTTTGCAATGACTACAACTACCATGATGCCCTGTTTATGTTGTGTCAAAAGAATATTGCTATGTCGTATTGCTCATTTTCTTTTGTTTAACATATTTCTACATATGGTAAAGTGTCCGGTAGTGATTAATCCCTATGCAATGCTCTCCTTTGAAAATGGCTTGTGTTGCTTGCTGAATGTTTTCCTGTTCTTCCGAAAAAATTGAACTGATGTCATAAGTTTCACGAATCAAAATGTGTTGACACAAAAATTGTTAAGGTGTAAACATTACTATGAACAGTATAAGTGGTACTTGCAAAAAGTGACTCTGCACAGCTCACATGATGACTAATGTCAAACATCCATCCACAATATGTAAATGTCAGTTTTAAAGTCAGCTAGGCCTTGAAAGTGTGAATCAAGTGACCCAAGATAGCTGGGGAGTAGGAGCTTCTCCAAGGAGCTCATTGTTTGGGGATTCCAAGTTGGTTATTATCTCCGTTTAAACCCTATCACCCGCCATACCCCCATCTGACCCTGGACCGTAATGCACTCTTCTACCGAAATTGACTTTAGAAGCTGAATTAGACATTTATCGTACCTGCTGGATCAGCCGATGCAGTTATCCAGGTCCGTTTTCAACACTGCCCGGACTCCGTCACTGCTAGTCGCATCTCCTGCTACCAGCTCAGTCCGCCGCTGTTGAGCAGAGCCATTCCAGAGCGAGCCCCTGGTGTCTACAGCTGCTGGCTGCCCGACACCACGTACTTTTGCTTCAGTGGCACCAGTTCCCACTGATGATTGGTGAGGGGCTGCGGTGACCGGGTCCATTGATTTTCTGTCCCCATGCTGAAGCCGCAAATGCTGTCACTCGCGGACCTGTTCGGAGACCCATTGCCCGAGGGTGGGCACCAATGCCATCCGATCGCTGGCACTAGCCCCTTTTGCTGCACATTCATTCCTGACTGGAGCCTGGGTTGCCTGGCACTGTTCACCCGTGCATGGCAACCCCTGGCGCCAAGCCTCTGATGCCACTGCTGCCGTTTCTTCACGAACCTGCCCAGTGCTCGGCCAACCGATGGGGGCTCGCGAGTGAAGACCCGGTTTCCTGGAGGATTGGTGTCTCTGGCTGCCAGTGGATAACTCTTGACGCCATGACCCCACACTGCGTCTTTCCTGGCAAACATTGCCCTCTGCAGCGATCCCCGCCTAATGACCTGGCTTTACCGCGTCGCCTCGGATCCTCTGTCACAAGGCCTGGCAGATCATACGCGGATTGTTGAGTCCCTCCGCCTATGCTCAATTAGGCGCACCAGGTATTTCTATTTGTCTCTGTGCAATTTTACCCATTTAGAGGTTCGTCGGCTGAAGACCCTGCACCTAAAATGCAGTGCATTAAGCAATGCGGGGCATTTCTCACTGTTCCACGTACTTTTCCATACCACAAATGACACATTTTGCAAGCGTCTTTAAATGAAAAGCATTGCAGCCTTGGAGAGTGTGTTATTCATCTAGGTCTGTGTACAGCTCCTTTATGTATCTATTGCCGAACAATGCCTGACTCCAAAATGGCGACAGGTGAGGACATTCTCGATCGCCCTACAGTGCCTGACTTTAATGGCGGTGGTACAAAATCTTATTGATTACACCTTCTTTAGCCATCCCTGATATGTTGAGAGCGGCATTACAGTATTATTGTTGCTCATTGAAGACCCGCTTGACTTTTAATTTGCCGGTGCTACAAAATCATATTGTGTACAACTTAACTGTCTTATTCTGATATGTGGAGAGTGGCATTCCTGACTTATTGTTGCCCACTTTAAGACCTGATCGTTAATAATAGTGTCATTGAAGACATCTACATTTTTTGTGCAATTGAAATATCGAAGTGTGCCAGAGATGCCGCCCTGCCTTGGTGATCGATGAGTAACCCTCCGGAGAGACCAGTTTCAATCACTATAGTTCCATCATGCCATGGTACCTGTAGATCCATCTCCTCTGCTGCCTATTTGACCCTTTGTAATCATATAGTGCCCTATCCTAGCCAACATGTCAGGTCCTGGCCTGACCATGAATAGGGATAACTCTTATACTCTGGTCTACCCCCCAACCTATCCGAAACCGCTGCTAAATCATTCAAGCACTCCACCCTAAAAAGACACCCTGAGATGTTGATATCCGTCCTACACCACAGCACGGACATCGGCATAATCATCAATGACCTTATTTTCTACTTCAGAAGAACCACCTCCTGAGTTTTGCGCACCTTCTTAATGTTCGCTCAACCAGGAACATTCCATACGGCACCAAGCTCACAATAGCGCCCTCCTCAACTCTGCGAGCTGACCTCACCCTCACTCTCTATAAAAACGGCATCGTACTGATCCAGGCCTCAACCAATAACCTTAATAAATTTGCAGACCTTTTCACCCTCCTCAGAAACCATGCGCACAATACCGACAGGGTAACTAACACCCGCACCAATGACCCGCCGACCAGCCAGCCTAACGTGCCTAACCACCTACATACCCTCCCTCCAAGGGCTTTCAACATAGTTCATCCTAACCTGCCAGAATGTCTTCCGGCACTGACTACAGAATCGCCCCTACACCTTTGATCTCCTTCCCCCTAGCTCCTCCCACTGACTGAGAGACTGGTACATTCTCAAAGACCTCTGATTCAGATCGAGCTAGCCCTCTAAGAGTTTACCACACTGATCACCCCTACCTCTACAGCACGTCCCCAGGCACCTCCAACAGAGTCGTCCCTAGACCTCTGACCACCACCCCGCCAGACATCCACTAGTACCGAGAGTTTGGGACACCTCCAAAGACCTTTGATACAGCTCCAGCAACCCTTCTCCCCTACCAACATATGCATGCTGCTTGTACTGCTCCTGAACCACTGCCCCCTGCCCTCTAGCACCTCTGTCTTATATTGATTTTGAAACTCCAGAGAGCCCAAAATAACTCAGAGCATCTATATCTCCATTCTGGACCTAATGAACCTCCTTCACCTTGCTGAACTCTTCCTTGCTAACCTCAAGCCCCCACTGATATCCACCCCCATGTCACAGAGCTTCCCAAGCACCCACTGCCACTACCCTTGAGACACCTTTCCCGGCGCAAGCAACCATGCCACCTTTCAGAGGAGGAAACCTGAGCTCTCGCCCTCTCTTACAACTCCACCACTGCTACCTCAATTCCACTAGACCTCACAGAAAACAAAATCCTAGCCATCATCCAACACTACAACTTTGTCCAAGTCATCCCTTGTCCACTAGATGTGGGGGTCCGAACATGCCATCAGCACGGTCACCATCAACCCCAACAGGTCAGCTACCCACCGTAACAGAAGTGTGGTTGAAAGCAACCTTGCGCCTGTACACCTGTTTGCCCAGACTTCTGACACGCCCCCGACCCCCCCATCTGGTCTCTTAATCAACTGCCGATCGGCAGTTAAGCACACCGCCGATATTGCTGATCTCATCCTGAACAAATATTTTGACCTAGCAATACTAACTGAATCATGGCTCAAAGAATGCTCCTCTCCTTGCCTGGACCTCTTAGTCCCTCCCAACTAAAACATTGCAAGACTAGACAGACAATCCAGCAGGAAAGGAGGAGGCATCGCCTCCATCTACCGATCTAACCTTCTTGTCACGGAACTCACGGCGGACAACACTGACTCCTGCGAATACCTCGCCCTTTCCATTTGCAGCAACTCAATACAACTGTGCAACCTGCATATCTTTTACCACCCTCCAGGCTTGAACGACTCTTTCACCGATCATCTCTTGGAAATAATCACAACTAAGATTTCCTCCAACACTAAAGAGATTTTCCTTGGTGATTTCAACCTGCACTGGAATGATCCCAAGGACCCTAATGTCAACGCCATCAATGACATCCTAACTGATCAAGACCTGACTCAAGCCTGCTCATTGCCAACTCACTCAAAAGGGGCAACACTGGACTGGATCATTTCTAAGGAATCATCAGTCAAGCTTATCTCCATAGATCCATGTGACTGGTATGACCACCACACCTTTGCCTTCCTTTTACCTGGGACCCACATGACAATGGAACCGCAACCAGTGATTCCAAAACGCTGGGTCAGAGACACCAAGAACATTGACCACTGGATACTGGAGGCTCGCTGTAAATCTGACCCCCTCCCTCGCATATAACAACGGTTTGTGACCTCAATGATCATTACTCAGTGACTATATCAGACATTCTGGATGACCTATCCCCACTAAAACTGAAAAGAACACAAATCAAAGACAGAAACCCCTGGTTCACTGGATCCCTCAACATGAAGAGAAGATCCCTCCGGCAATCTGAAAGAATATGGAGACAGCTTCCCTCGGCTGCGCTTCAAAATTTTTTAAGCCAGGCGAGAAACGCCTACAACAAGAGCATCCTCAATTCAAAAAAAGAATTCTTAAGATCAGAACTGGGGAATGCAAAGAATAGACCCCGCAAGCTGTTTGTACTGGTCAAACACCAATCCAAAGAACTGGCTAAAGCACTAAAAGAAACTCCCAAGTCTCTAATATCATCTGAGAAATTCTCCTCTTTCTTCGCTGATATAATCACAGCCTTAGGAAATGAATTCAGTGCTGCTACATATTCTCAACACTTTCCTGACCTGCCCCCTCTTTCCGCACTGCCCCCACTGGTCTCACCTAAAAATCAAGCACGCTGGTTCGACTTCAAGTACTATGATGAAGACTCCGTCTCTAAAATCCTCTCTACCTTAAACCTGAATAATCACTTTGATGACCCGCTAACATCCAACTGCCTCGCTGCTGCCACCCAATCCATTGTTCCTAGCTGGACTTCACTAATAAATGCCTCTCCCCGACAGGGATCGATTATTGACTCTCTGAAAGCCGTCAAAGTCTTCTCCATTTTAAAAAATCAATAGCTGGATCCAGCCTCCCCTGACAACTTCAGACCTATCTCCAACATCCCTCTGTTAGCCAAAGTGTTAGTGAAGTCTGTACAACAGCAACTAAGTCAACACATCAACAACTTCCAGCTACTGGATGACTTCCAATATCGATTCAGATTTGGGCACAGCACTGAAACTATCATGCTCCACATTGTGGATGATGCCCTTCAAGCCCTTGACCAAGGCAAAACCTGCCTTCTAATCCTCCTAGATCTATCCTCGGCCTTCGAAACGGTCAACCATGAAAAATTACTCAAACGCCTCAAACTCAGCATGGGTTTGGATGGCTCTGTTTTAGAATAGTTTAGGTCCTTCCTCCACAACCAATCACAGAGATTCCTAATTAACGGCAAACTATCTGCCCCCTCCCTGGTCATGGTTGGAGTCCCTCAAGGATCAACCCTGTCCCACACCCTCTTAAATCTTTACCTAGAGCCGCTTACCGAAGCAATTCGCACTGCTAACATCTCCTGCCATATGTACGCGGATGACACCCAAATATACATCAAAATTTCACACCTCAAGGAGATTCTCTCTCTGAACGAGGCCCTGAAACTGACTATCCAATGGCTCGCCTCCAACCAACTCAAATTCAATGCAAATAAAACTGAATTTCTCCTAATCTCCCCTACAAAAGCCAACCCAGAGATTCAGAAGGCCATCATAGCTTTAAGCTGCCCACCGACCATCGTGGACTCAGCCAACTCTCTGGGAATAATCCTCGACTACAACCTGAACATGCGGGACACATCAAATCGATGGCTAAATCATCCAGGTTCCACCTGAGCTACCTAAGGAAGCAGAAACCCTTCATCGATGCTCTCGACCTAAAAATGGCAGTCCAAGCACTAGTCATCTCTAGGCTGGAATATGGCTGTTCCACCCTCTCGGGTTTGCCCAAGATCTCCCTGGCACCTTCAAAAGCCGGCCTCAACACAGCCACCAGACTACTTACCAGCACAAGGAAATTCGACCACATCTCTCCACATCTGAAAGCTTTGAACTGGCTTCCTCTCGAGGCCAGAATACAGCTTAAACTGACATGCATCACACACAAGGCTCTATACGCAAACTCTCCTGCTTATCCAGCACAGAAACTAGTGGAATCTGGAGGAAGCAGGAACTCCCGGTCCTCCAGAGATCTCTTGCTTCAACCTGCCTGTTTTCGAAAAAAAAAGCGCCTACAATCAGGCTTTCTCCAGGGCCGCAACAAGAATTTGGAACTCTCTCCCACCCGCCATCAGAAAAATCCCTTCTCTGGCATGCTTCAAAAAGGAGACCAAAACTTTCCTTATGGGTAAATTCCTCGCCTAATCTCTGCATTCAACCATCACAGAGAGAATGAATAATTTACGACTATCGCCTTTCCCTCAGATTACCTACTCACTCCACCAAGAAACTGTGGGGTTTTGTACTGATTAACTGTAATTGCAAGCCATACTCACGTGTCCTCTATCCCCAGCACCCTTGCCCCTTTCCAATCATTTGTATACTGCTGTATTTTCGAAGCCTTTTTTGTTCACTTCTGTAATCCTTGTAAAGCGCTATGATGCCCTTAAGTTAAGTTTGCGCTCTATAAAACACTAACACTAAAATAAATAAATAATACATAATTACACATTTCACCTCACCACAGTGTTGGGTTGAATGAATGGGAGATCTGACCTATGCTTCCTAATCACTTCATAATCATTTCAGGACATCTTATTAACTGCTTATTTGAAGTTAAACTGTTTTAAATTGCAACAAGTTAGGGTAATATGTTCAATACCACCAAAATCTATAATCATAATAATCTTTAGGTATCTACATTGTTTGTCTCAAAAGATTTGGACAATAAAAATCATGCTTTTACCAGTATAAATGTTCCCAGTTTCTCAATAGGTCCAACTGACACTGCACATGGCCAGGAATCTGCCACTGAAGAGACCTCCACTCGAGCCCAGGTTCAAGCCTTCAGTGAGGACAACACTCCTGGTAATCTGGATGATGATGAGGATCCTGGTCTGTCTTTTCAGCCAGGGCAGATGGCTCCAGTGAGTCACACTGGGCCCACACTGACCTCCCACTCCATCTGTAATACCTTTGATAAACAAAACTTCAACATCCAGAGCTCCTATCACTGTAACACTGATTGTGTGTCCCCCAGTCCTGGGCAATGTTGAGACCACATCACCAACATCTCACCCAGAACCCAGTCCGATGGGGCACAAGGTAGTGGGGGTAGGGGGTCATAGGATGGATTTTGTGGGTCAGCATAGTGAGACCACTAGGGTCACTCTCACCCAGGCCACCTTCGACCAAGTCATGGGAGCCTATCATTAGTCCCAAAATATAATGGGCCATGTACTCACCGAGCTCCAGGAGATGGAGCAGTTGCAGAAGGTTCTCTATTATCAGATGGAGGCTCACAACTCCAGTATGGGGTCCCTAACTGGGGTGCGACAGGACATTTACACCCATATGTGCAGGGCTTTCCCAGCACCATCTACCTCTTCCCGTGGTCTTACAACATCTGGCCCATCCACATCAGCCACAGCCACAGGAAGGGAGACCTTGCCACAGGAAGAACCACCTGTGGCCATCCCAGGCTCTACAACTGTTGATGTTCCCTCCCCCGCAGGAGGGGATGTCCAAATATCTTACCAGGCAGTAAGGATGGCAAGACCTCTGCCACCACCAGAAAGAAATCCCAACCCTAATTTCCCCCAGTGTGTGCCTACCATTCACTCTGTGGACTATTGCTGAACTCATTTGCCTTTCTGATGCAAGTCGTATTATGGACATTGCACTTTAAACAAGTTTGGTTCTCCAACTATGGTTTCATTCACCATAACTGAGTTCTTCACTTTTTGGTTTGCTTTTTTCAATTAAACCCTGCTTAATTTATTCATGTTTAGTTCAATACATTCTCAACTAAAAAACTCATAGACTGGTGTTATATATCTCAACTCTATCAATTCATTTGCATTCTTCTATCATAACTTTACAATGAGAAAACTACTAAATGTGCTAGTTGGTAATGTTTTTCTCAAGTTCCCAACCATGACTGCCAAAAAATATATATCAGTAAATCATCTACTACTATGTTTTTTGATTGTCTGTCAAGAGTTTCACTAAAATAACAATCTATTTATGTTACTTATACTCAGTGCCAGTTTTCCCATTTCCAGTTCCTGACCTTGCCACCATGGAACAAGGGAATACATCCAAAACAATAACATTGAATAGGCAAATAATCATTGCCTCATGTCATCAGCAGGAGCCAGATCTTCTGGCTCACATAAGGAATCCCACATCAATAACACCAGTAGACAAAAACATAGCAGCACTACATTATGTAGACACATGATCATTCCTATCTACTGTTCCAGTATCTGGTGGAATGTCAAAACCATGTTTGAGTGCTGTGCCACAAAACGTATGTCTTATAATGATAAGACTCTTCAACAGTCACTTACACTTTACACACAATTAGGATTTTGCCAATGTGAAGGGATATTAGCATGATTTGGCTCCACTACCGCATGTGGTTCGAGCTGATGAGGAGACACATATTGCCTTAGTGCCAACACACGACAGACTAAAAGTCCAATGCAATATTCAAATCTTCCATTCAATCGCAGTGGAAGTTGCCTTGGTACAAGATTTATACACTCAAAGTCTGTGTCTGTCTTTTCCAGGATCAACCCATATTTCCTTTTTTTTAATCTTTATTGAAGCATTTTCGTTATATTATCTCCTCCATATTTTAACAACATCAAAAAAAAGATCCGTATATCAATATTTGAATTATTATTAATACCCTCAACACCCCACCCCCTCCCAAGCTTGAGTTTATACATAAGCAAAACAACAATAAGAGCACAGTACATAACAGCTGACTGTTTTAGTGTCCAAATTATAGTAACCATAATATGCATTTTCTAGATATATAATTGAAAACAGACTAAATTATATAAAGTTATCCACCCGGCTTCTGTATCCAACATGTCAGTGGGTCCCAAATTTTCAAACCCGGTCTTTTGTTTCTTTCTACCTTTCTTTCGGTATATGGCCATTTCTAAATTATATGTGGCCAGGAGTCTGGCCCGCCATTGTTCAAAAGCTGGAGGGTTATCGTCTAGCTATGCCGAAGCAAAACATAATCTGAGTACAGCCGCGGAAATAAAAATAAGCCCTTGAGTTTCCTTTGGCCTGGTATCTCCATCTAAACCAAGTATTAATTCTGCCATCGTTATTTCAATTTGTAAGTTAAAGATTTTGGATAGGTGGAAATTTCCCTGCGTATTGTACCCAGTGTGACACATGTTGCAAATATGTGTACAATATCTGCCTCGTACTGCTTACATCGGCATTCTGTACCTCTGCCCGATCCCCATTTGGCGATCTTGTACGGAGTATATAATAACTGGTAAAAAGTTTTGTAATATCAGGCTTGGAGGTTGGCCGACATTAGCCATAATTGAGATGCCTTAAGTGATTTCTCATAAGTGTCTTGTATCACGTCTAATTTTTCATGCCAATTTGATGTATATTTTGCAACATCATCTGGTAGAGCGGATATAAGGTTATTATATATACCCCCAATTCTTGTTGTGTGGGTACCAATTATTGTGTCTATTATGTGAATTTTTCTAAATTTGACCAGGCCTCCCCCTTTCTTCATTAAGAAATCTCTAATTTGTAGAAATGTAAAAAAAACTGATTGGCTTAGTCCAAATTCTGATTTCTGTTCATCAAATGATTTGAATCCGCTATTGGAATAAACATTACCACACTGGGTAATCCCAGCCCTTTGCCACCTTTCCATGCACACGTCATTAAATGTATGAGAATCTCCCAATCCCCCATATCTTTTGAACATTGTTCCAGGCTGAGTATAAACCCCTTAGCGTTTTAAATCGTACTTTTTTGTAGTAGCAATTGTAAGTTAGTCGCCAGAGATGTGCTCTTGTTTCATTGTGTCGGGATCGTTTCTTCGCATTATACATGGTTATACGAGGTCAGAAGTATTTTGCTATACTGTATGATAGTGGCCCACCAATATATTTTGAAGTTCTGTAGTGAGAGCCCGCCCCTGTCTTTCGGGAGTATAATGTAGTGCCCAACGTGGTTTTTTATAATTCCATATGAACTGTGAGAATAAGTTATCTATGCCCTGGAATATTTTTCTGGTGGATTCTAGACAGATGGGTCGGAAGAAATATAGGAATTTTGGAAGATATAGCATTTTGACGGCTTTGCATCTTCCCACTATTGTCAAATGAAGATTGTGAATTTTTCTGAGGTTTTTGCTTGTTTGGTTTATAAGGGATCCAGATTAATTTTGACCAGACTGTCTAGGCCAGATGTTATATTTACTCCTAGATAAATGGCATTGGTGACTACCCGTTCATCAAGAAATGTGATTTTATTTTTGACGACTATCTGGGTTTTTCCCTGATTAAGTTTGTATCCTGAGACCTCCCCGAATTGTTTGGCATCTTCTTCTGTCATTGCTTTCACTGCTGTGTTAGGGTCTCCGGTGACTATTGCTATGTCATCCACATAGGCTAGCGTCTTAGTATTGCCATTATTGCTTTTGATTGGTGATATGGCCGGATTGGATTCTAGTTTCACAATGAAAGGATTAATGAAGATAGCAAACAATAAGGGAGAGCACGGACAACCCTGTCTTGTCCCTCTGGTAATTTTAATGCTCTCGGTCATCTCTCCGTTGATTGCGATAACTGCTTCAGGGTTTGTGTATAAGATATGAGTAGCGTTAATGAATCGGTTACCAATACCGCACTTCGACATTGCTGTCCACAGGTATTGCCAGGAGACCCTATTGAAGGCCTTCTCGGCATCTAACAGAATTAGGGCCATAGGGTCTCCTGCAACTTCTGTAATGTCGAAGAGTGTGATGACCCTCTGGATGTGGTCAGTGGTTGATAGGCCCGGAATAAAGCCTTGTTGTCGTAGGGATGTGATTTTGTGTATATATTGTGCCAGTCTTGTTGGCAGTAATTTTGAGTATATTTTAGAGTCGCAGTTAATCAATGTGATTGGGCGATAGGATCGAAATTGTGCGGGATCTTTGTTCTTTTTCGGGAAATTCCAATTTTAGCCCTGGCCCATGAGCCTGGCGGTTGGCCCCCATTAAAAATTCGCGTCATTAAAGTTGTTAAAATTTTCTTCAATGGTTAATAAAATTTAGCGTAGAATTCAACGGGGATCCCATCCAGGCCAGTTGCTTTCCCCAGTGGTAGGCTGTTAATTGATAGTAAGATTTCAATCCATTCTGGACTTTTCGCCAAGCTTTCTTGGTCTTCCATAGTGCGCTATTAGACTGTTCTAGATACAGTTCAATTTTACCTTGATTCTTATTAGTTTCTGTGTACAAATCCTGATGGAAATCATGAAATGCATTTCTTATTTTTAGTTGATTTTGTGTAAGACCGTTTTTAGGATTATTAATTTCTTTAATTGTATTTGCCATAGTTTCTTGTCTTATTCCGATTTTTTCGCTAAGTTCGTATATGCGTTCTTTATTCACCATAGCTTTTTCTATAGCTTTTTTTGTAAAAATATCTGCCACTTTGTTTTTTGCGATAGCTACCTTTGCCAATGTTTCTTCGATTTTGTTCCCCGCTTGTACTGCTCTCATCAGATCTTCTTCTGTATTGATTAGTCTATCCTGTAGCTTTCTTATTTCGTTTTTTGCTTCCCGGTTAAGGTTTAGGGAAAATCTTAGCGTACCCCCCTTATTCCTGCTTTTAGGGTGTCCCAAATGATCTCGATTGGAGCGGTCCCCATATTATGCTGTAGGAACTCTGGGATCCACTTGTTTAGACATTGGCAATATTCCTCATTTGAAAGTAAGGCCCGCTCAAAGGTCCATCGTTTCTGACTAAAACCAGACCCTTCTATATCTAGTACTCAGGGGAGTTACTCTATTGAGCATGTAGATAAGAGTGTATTGGAGATCCATATGTAATCTAGCCTTGCAAATGTATTATGTGGGTGGGAAAAAAAGTATGGCCCAGATCTGTGGGGTGTTTCGCTTGCCAGCAATTCCCTAACCCGTGTGTGATGCATATTTCTTGTAGTGTGTTGAATACCCGTGGCTTCCTTCCTTTGTATGTAAAGTCTGGCCTTGATTGCAAGTCCAGGGGTAGATTCAGGTTAAAATCGTCACATATGCTAAAGGGTGGTGACCAGTGAGCTAGTTCATTTAAGATGAACATCCATAATTCTGGGTCATCTGTTAATGTCCCATATATGGAGCAGATCGTGACTTTCTCCCATTGACCATATAGGCATTCTGTTATTGCCCAGCGCCCTAGTTTGTCGGCTCTAGGCCTAGTAAACTGAATCCCCCCACCAATTGCAAGAATGGCTACCCCCCTTGTTTTTGTTGCCTGCGATGTTGAGATGATCAGTCTGTAACCCATGTTTTTCAATAGTTGCTGCTGTGACCCTTCAACATGTGTCTCCTGCATGCATATGATATTAGAGCCTATTGTCTTCAGACCAATTGCCACCATTTGTCTTTTCCTTACATCATTGAGACCCCAAATATTAATAGTTATAATCCTTAATTTGGCCATATTTTTTGTGGTTTCTGGGTCAACCTTATACTAGTCTTTGTCTTATTATCTTCATTTATGTTTGCGATTTTATAGCGAGGATGTGTCATTTTTCTTTTTCTTTTCCCTATTTTGGATCCTGGTTTGCCTGTGAATATCCGTGTTTTCTTTGCTTGTGTGCTCTTCCCATCCGCCCTCCCCCTCCCTTCCAGCCCCCCCTGACCACCCCTTGAGGCTTCCTGAATCCGGAGGGATCCAGGTGTGGGTGTCGGTCTGGTCAGAGAGCCCCAGCCCGCCCTCCCTCCCGAACCCTGAAATGCTGGACATAAAAATACAATATACTATACGTGTGCCAAAATAATGTTCCTTGATATGTTAGTGATTATCCTTATATTACATAATTTGCTTTCTGAGTCTTGTCTTGCCGCTGGTTTTTGTTGTCTTTCTGCTTTAGAGTTGCTTGAGAGAGAAATTTCTTTGAGGTACGCCTGAGCCTGAATTTCGCTCGTGAAGCTTCAAAGTGACCCGTTCATAATGATTTTTAGTCTGGCTGGTTCTTGTAAAAAGACGGTGGCTCCTATCTGCTCAAATGGTGTAATTAATTGCCGCAGCCTCCACCTCCGTTCCACTGTGGCATGAGCATAGTCAGGTCGAGCAAAGAACTTGAACCCCTTGTATTCCCTCTTTCTGTTGGGCCGTGCTAAATCATATATGGCTTCACAAAGCAGAAAATTCCCAAAGTATATCAGTACTGCTCTTGGGTATTGTGAATGGTTGTTTGCTCGTTTGGAAAGACTTAATGGATAGCAGTGCACACGCTGTAACTCCCTCTCCATTTCCCATGACTGTAGTTCAGGGAACGCTGTTTTAAGGAAGGGGATCATGAAGGCCCTTTCCTTCTATACCTTCGGGAATTCCTAAGAAACGGAGATTGTTTCGTGTCGCTCGGTTTTCATGATCTTCAACCTTTTGCATTAGATCTTTTTTTATACCATCTTGATCTTCGCCTTGCGTTTGGAGGTTAGCAACGTCTATTTCCAAATTTTTGGTACGCGTTTACACAGAAATCATTCGGTCTGATATTTCCGAGCAGGTTAGACCTACTTTTGTGATCGCTCCTTGTAGTTTTTGTGTGGCGGTGTGGTTCTTTTTGTTGTCTGTTTTTACTTCCTCATGCAAGCTTTTGATTGAGTATTTCGCTCAGACATGGTTCTGTGTGTTTGCCAGTATGGCTTGTGCGTCCCTGTTGGATATGTCCACTTCCTGTAGTATCGTTCACAGTAGTTTGGTGGCGGTCTGATTCTGATGTAGTTTTGGGAGTTGGATTTTTTTCGGTATATTTTGATTGTTCTGTATTGCTCCCTGGGTCTGTAGTTTATTCGTACCTCACTTTGTGGTGTCTTTTTTGTCTATCTCTCTTTTTCCCCAGCATTTTTCTTAGAGTAATTTGCTTTCTTGTTTTTTGTGCAAGCGAAATCTGATAGTTCTGAAAGTTCTGAGTTTGAGGGATCAGGGCTATGCTCATCGCTGGAGTGACTTATTTCACTAGACGTCGAGGCCCCAGTTTCCTAGATATCTGAATCAGAGTCATCAGTAGCCGCTTGGGTTTCAGCATATTGTATTGTAGTTTTTGTTGGGGGAGGAGGGTGATTGGGAGATGGCTTAGTATTTGACGTCTTGGGCGCATTATCCAAACCTTCAAGTTGAATCTTGGCATTATGTCCCGTTTTGTTTCCCAGAGCATTGTCAGGTGCTGGAGAACCAGAATTGGACATTAGACCTAGGACATGGTTACTTATTTTACCAATTTCAGCTTCTACTAGTCTAAGTTGCAAGATCCTCCCCATTATGCCCAGTGGTCTCACTGATTTGATCCTCCAGGACCCCGGGTCGGTCTCTTGGAGTTGCTGGTTTGGGTGAGTCACTTATCCTATATTTAGATAGCGGGGCAAAAATATTTGAGATCTTTGGTTGAAGCTCAGTTGGCAGACCAGTCTTTTTAGCGGAGGCCTTCAGATTCTTGATTGCTTGTAGTCGTTTTGCCTTTTTTGCCTTTAATTCCAGATTGTCATGATCGCTAACTTCTGTGCCCTCCACTTTGTCCTTCCCTGCCATTGACCCTTTCCCCTTTTGTTTTGTAGGCTCCTTTTCAGGGTTTTCTTCACTGTGTGTATCTTTCTTGTCTTTCGTATCTCTGTTTTTTTCTTTGTCCTTGTCCTTCTCTTTGTCCTTCTCTTTGTAGTTGTCTTTCGCTTTGTCTTTTTCTTTATCTTTGTCTTTATCTTGATTTTTATTTTATTTTGCTTTGGTCCCCCTAGTTTCGGGTCTTCTTTGAGCTTCCTGAGATCTCTGAGAGTTCCTCGCACTCTGGATGTTTTGAGCGATCTCTAATTCTCGAGCATCTTGCATGTCTTGCATGTCTTGTAATGTAGGCGCTCCTTCTGTCTCCTCATACGGGGGTTGTTCAACTTATTGTTCAGCTTGATCAACCTGATCTGACTTCTTAGCGCAGTTTTCGGACCCCAGTTTCCAACATTCTGCTTGTTCTGCTCGTTCTGAAGTTTTTCAGATTTCTTAAGTTCCTGTGTGGTATGCTTGAGTCTACTGGCGTGGAGATATTAACTTTCAAGGGCTTAGTTGCTTGATCCTGAACGCAGGTACACATGGGGATCCGGATGGATTTGATGCTTTTAGTGCCTTTGGTGCTTTTGCTTTTGGTAACAAAATAGAGATAGCTTTAGCCTGCTTTTTTTGATTCTCAGGGACCTCTTTCCGCTCCCCAGGCTAGAGACACCTGGAGGTACACACGTACTTCCGTTACCGCCCCTGTCCCCTTTGAGACAATCTTTGCCAGGTTGTTCCCTCTACTCCCGTTGTTTAATTCTGAGCAGATCTATAGCCTTAGGCCTTGAGCCTGACCCTTAAGCCACGTACGTGCTGGCTCTCACTTGCACACCTCCGTTTCCCACTGTGTACCACTTGATCTCCTTGGTGATGGTCTGTGACGGTCTATGTGAGCCGATAACCGATTCTGCTATGAGACCGCGATGGATGCAGAGTGAGGCAGAAGATGTGGATGTCAGAGGCTCAGAAGGAAAAGATCAAGTGGCTAGGCAAGTGGCTCAGCGGCAGAACAGAGCAAAGCCGTAGATGAGAACAGATCGGACCGGGAGACGTTCAGGATACTCAAGATGTTCAGGAGATTCTCGGGAGGCCTAGCACCCTATGGGATCAGGTCGGATCAGGTCGGATCAGGTCAGGCCCGGTAAGTCAGTAGATCATGCTAGGGCTTTTGTTATACCGCAAGACCGTTATTACCGGCCTGTTGCCGTTACCCTTAGCGCGGTAAGCTGGATTTTTACCTTGCACGGCTGTGCGAGGCTGTATTTTTCATCGAAGGCAAACTGCGGGTACAACCGAACCGCTGAACAATGAGTATTTCAGGAATTAACGCTGATCACATTGATTACTGGGTTGCTGCTCTCCTTCCTTTCTTTTCCTTTATCTCCCCTGGCCCTCCTCAGTCAATACATTGTGCCGCTCTTGTAACTTTGTAACTTGATCTTTGCCTAGGGTTGTGTCAGTTTACAATTACAAATTACAATTACAGTTTTGCAGCCGGCTCAATGACTGTAACCACTGCGGTTGATTGACTGGCAGATTTATGAGCCCATTTGTGAACCGCTGCGATCTGTCGTGCTGTCAATAGAAAAGGTCTCCTTGACAGTCGGCTTATGCTTTAGCTAACCACCACCCTGAACATCTCTACTCACAGTGATGTCGAAAGCTCAGTTTTGCCCCAGTTTCATTCTCCACATTCTCCCTCAGCCTCTCAGTGCCTCTCGGTGTCTCTGCGTCTCTCTGCCTTTCCACAGCTTTTCCACAGCTCTCGCTTTCGCTCTCAGCCCCCCGTACACGGCAGTACGCAGCTCAGCTCAACCCTCAGCACTTCGCTACAAAACCAGCATAATCCATCGAGGGTAAATCGGGCGATAGGATGGGGATAATAACGACACACTTGAACAGCATTGGCGGTGTCTACCAGCACTTAGATCCGGGCTTACAGGGCATCACTCAGCGACTGCTCACACCAGCGCCACCGGCGCCATCTTGCCTCCGCCCGCAGTCAGCCCATAGAAACTATTCCATCAATTCATGAGCACCCAGTGCTCTCTCTTTCACCATCAACCCATGTTTCCTTTGTACTTTGAATCAGCACCATATGCCTGCAAATGTCACAACTTTAAAATGTCAAAATGAAGATGACATGGTGAAAGAACCTAAAGCAGGTCAAAACAAAAAGATTGCCAATCAAACATAACATAATAGACACATTACAAAGTCAACCATAGGAGACCGTTTCACACAATTGTAGATACAAAATGTAGCTGAACAAAGTGATCATTGTGTCAAAACTTTGATAAACAAACACCTTTGGCCTGATTCTCCCTGAACTTGCCTTTTCTAACAAATTGCTAACCCATACTTCTCTCATCATCACATCAATAGTTGGTGTAACAGTGAAAGGTATAACATGCAAACATATACTTACACTTGTGAGAAGTTGTCAAAGAAATCTTGACATAAGTCAACTTCTTCCTCTTCAGCACTATCTTCATCATCTTCATTTGGCATTTCAGGATCCTCACCAGGTGGATCTTCATGGTCTCCATTCTCTTTGATGAAAGGGATGTTCTGTCACAGGGAGATGCTGTGGAGCATGCAGTAGTCAAAGCTGGTTTAGCACACCTTGTTGGGTGAGTAGAGGAGGGCTCCACTAGTTTTTTCCAGACATTGAAATCTTGCCTTTATGAGTCCAAAATCCCACTCCACTGGTGGCCGTGCTCTTTCATGGGCCTCATTGAAGCAGACTTCCTCTGGCATTTTTGTATTCCTCAGTAGTCCATGGACAGTTGGGATGAGCAGAGTCTCCTTAATAGAATACAAATAAAGTGCCAAAAAACACAATTCTAGATTATTAAACTAGCAATTGCCCAAACAATATTATGAAAGATTGTACTGACCAACAAGCCAGGCCCTCTCAGGTCCAAGTAATAACATTTGTTGGGGTATGGAGCTGTTCCATAGTACAAAGGAATCATGGGCAGAGATGGGGAAACACACACAGATGCTTGTGCTATGCAAATCCAGTAAGCAGACAACTTGAACGTTGATTAAATGGAAGTGGTTCAGATTCCGCTACACCTGTTCTCTGGTGTGTGGTGGCACTAAGGCAATATGTGTGCCATCAATTTCTCCAGCCACATTTGGGAGGTGACCCAAACTGTAAAAGTTCCCCTTCATATTTGCTAAATCCTGCTACAGTGGAAACTGAAGAAAGCTGTTGAAGTGTCTCATCATTGAACAAAGAACTTCTTGTATCAGCCCACCAAAAGATGGTCGTGACATGCCATCACATACTGTCACAGTGTATTGGAAGGATCCTGTGACCACAAAATGAAGTATTGCCATGAGGTTGACAACTGGTGAAATAGATATTGGATTTCTGTTGTGAGGCAGACGATCTGGCTCCAGCTGAGGCCATAAATTCAGTATTGTTTGCCTAGTCAACCTGAACGTCTTGATTATTATCTTTTCTTCCATGGTGGCAAGGTTTGGTATTGGGTGGTGCACCTGAGTCCGTCATCTCCTCACTCTCCCAGGGTTCATCTGTATGCATTGGAAAAACATTTGCACATTTTTCAAATTATCCAAAGCAACATATTTGATCATTACCACTAAAGTAATGTAGTTTTACAAAATACATATGGTTTAATACATACTTTTATCAAATCATTTGCTTTTCTGTCCTTTATCCTTCAAAAATGAGATTTGTAGCCTAAAAAATCATTAACAATAATGAGTATATTATGCATTTCAAATGTATTTACGCATTTTAAAAAAAACATTCTTCTACAAATGCTGTTAACTGTGGTGTACACAACACAATGCAAATATTGCTTTGAGCAGAGTAATGCACTACATAAAAATGTTTACTTAAAAAAAAAATTGTGTCCTTCGAAGTATGAATACATAAACAAACTAGCCTCCATGTTAAGTGGTGGTGATGCACTTAACAGTCACAAACACACTATTATGAACTTCTAAAGTGGCGGGTGCCTGTCCTCGCCAATAGGACATTTGGAATTAGACGGGTGAGGCAGGAGATGACAACGCAGTGAGCAGTAAACTCCACGACAGACACAGCTATAGGCTAAAGTTGGTAAACGTAATGGTAGAAGGCCAATGGCTGTGGCCGTCTCCGCTGAAGATCGTGTACATGTAAGCGGTGGTTAAAAAAAGTGCTCACTTGCCACCTAACACTGCTGCCATCAAGACCTCCTCCACATTTGCTTCTGTTTGTCAACTTTGGGAGTAACCATGACAGGTTGAGCAGGTGAGAGGTTTCCTGCCTTTATGCCAGAAGAGCTGGAGTTGCTGGGAAAAGAGGTCTTTTCCCTATATGGCTAGCTCCATGGCTCACCAGAGGAACAGGTACATGTTTGAAACTGATATGTGAATCTGACTAAGTGTAGAGATTGATAATAAGTGTCATATATTTTGGTCCTTGCATAGGACATTGATGTGTTTTGTGTTTAAAACCCTAGATTCTCCTTGGTGTGTGTATAGACATATATGTTTGCAAATATTTCATTTACTTGTAATACATTGACAACTCACATCCTGGAAATTAGGAATCTCACTGTATACTCTTTATAACTGTACGTAAATATATATCCAGTACAAACTAAATGAAAATGATGTTAGCTATGTGTATTGTCCCACACATCACTCAGCCTAGGTCAGGGCTCTCCGAATAGTTGTATGGGAGTTACCAGTAGCCCTCCGACCCCTTGAAGGTAGCACACAGCCTTGTGGTCATTTATTAGATGGGCACATGGTCACTCCTCTGCTGGATTCCCACTGGATTTCTGAGTGGGCACGGTGTGGAAAGAGCGCGGAGCGAAGCACAGGAGGAAGGAAGCCCAAGGGGGAGACGCTCAAGCTCGCAGCCTGTCAGCCCTCTAACCGTACCTCTGTCTCCCTTGTTGCCCATGTCTCCTGCAGCCAAGGCAGAGGATTAGAGCTCAAGGGGCTTTCCAAGGCCACAGGGTGATGGGGACACAGGAGCTAAGGCTGAGCTAAAGCTGAGGGATAGTTCAGTGGAGCCGGGCTGTACAGAGGTACTATTTTTGAAGCTGTGTGGAGCAAAAGTTGCAGGTGAGCAGTGGGGGGTGGGGGCGTGGGAGCGCGGACACCCTTATGGGTGGCTGCTAAGTGAAGAGCCCAGGTAAGTGCGCGGAAAGCAAACCAACTAGGTTGGGGTCGGCTTGCAGATTCCAGTGCACCCTGCTCTCCACCCCACTCTCTCTCTTCTTATTCCACCCATCTTTCTAGAGTGCCTCCCCCCTCCTCTACTGGGTTGTCCAGCCTAGTTTGGCTGTCACTGCGCCTCTGCCTATCGCCCAGGGCCCCCACTAAAGCGAGACAACAACATATTCAACAAGGCCCCCGCCAGCCCAGGGACACCTATCCCTGCACCTACCCCTGCTTCACTACCTCAGGAGTGGAGTACAGACCAACAGGACCTATTACTGGTCTATTACCAGCTCATCGGAAACCAGGAAGCAGATAATCAGCTGACAAGCATGACAAGCCTGTGACCACCATCAAACTGCTCATTACTGCATACTCTCTCTGCTTGCTTGCTTGCTCGCTGTTAACAGCAAATACCTTTACCGGCTACCAATCATTAAGCATTAAGTACTTACTAAGTACTCACCAACGTACCGTACTTACCAACGCTCACCAGGGATCTTTTTATTTGTACCGCTACTGTACTCGCTGCAAGGAACTTTAATTAGCTCCAAACAGCTCCAACTTACTCCAATTCATTCCAAGCTGTTCCAACCCATACTCCTCACTCACTCCCACTCCAACCCAGCGCACCGCTAAACCTGGGCAAAACTGGGCAAAATTGGTAATTTGCAACTGATGCCACAGAACAGACTGGAAAGAGGGGTAGGAGTGAAGGAGCAAAGGAGCAAAGGAGGGAAAGCGGCAAAAGGACGAGGCTGAGGACAAGCAAGGGTCAAAAGAGAGAGAGAGA
Organism: Lissotriton vulgaris; assembly: GCF_964263255.1. Taxonomy (NCBI): domain Eukaryota; kingdom Metazoa; phylum Chordata; class Amphibia; order Caudata; family Salamandridae; genus Lissotriton; species Lissotriton vulgaris. The sequence continues at coordinate 1,354,649,384 of NC_141693.1, forward strand.
GCATAAAGAGACGACTAGGAGGATCGAGAAGGAGCAAGAAGGCCGAGGCCAATTTAGGAAAGAAGCAATGAGGTCGGGAAAGTCAAGGGACCAACCACCATCTGCTAACCTATTAAAAGAACAAGGAGAATAAATAAGAAACTAAAAGACCTTATGAAGGTTAATGAGGATGACTCGAGGAGAAAAGGGGAGGATGAAAAGGAAAAAACATTCTTGATCTCCTTGACCCCCCAAATCCCTCTACTCACAAGTCCACAGCCTTCGCCAAACAGCAAAGTGAAAGGAGTAGCAAGTGTACCTAACTCGCCCAAGTCCGGCTCTCAACCGAAAATCTATACGAAGTTCTCATTTATCAAAGATGTCGGCACAGTCATATGTCTGAACAGTCGCAATGTAAGCAGCCTGCCAACTCCGCTGGAACCCAGCAAGGCCCTTCCCCCAAAGCAGCAAAGGTATCTGGGGAAGGAGTCAGATGCTAAAAAAGAATTAGCCGAAGTTGGAGAAGAGGGGAGCAATATGGAAGAGGCAGTCCGCAGAAGCATAGCAGAGCCGAATAAGGGAGCAGAAAATGTTGTCCCTACAAGCCCAAAAATGCAGGATAAAGAGCAGGATCGGCAGGACCGGCAGGATGCAAAGCCAATGGCTAATGGGAGTGGAAGCGATAATAAGTATGAAAGTGAGTCCCAAAAACTCTTCTCAAGCCCCAGCTTGGAAAAGAAAAAAGAGATGATGAGCCCCCCTGGCCTAGTAAGCCACGGGGTAGTTGAATCACTGGACGATGATGAAGGACCGCCGAAAATACTGAAGGCCTTTGTGGAACCAGCCTTCAACATGCCCAGGAATCATAATAGGCCAAATGAAGGTATAAAAACCAAGTGGAGTCAGGGCATGACAAGCACACATTGCCAACGCTTGACTGCACGGAGACACGGCAAGAGGACATTAAGGGAAAGAAAGATCTCATTATATTGGCTGACACGCTAGAGAGAAGGTCTTCTCATATATCAATTCCACTAAAATCTACAATGCAAGACCGGCCTGTACCTCTTTCATTTGACCATCAATTCGACCTACAACTCGAAGAACTCAAGAGACGCTATGCGCCCAGTCAAACTCAAATTCAAATCTTGCCAGCCACCTCACCTATTAAATTACTGCAGACTATGGATTTTGAATCTTTGTACCTCACTCAAGAAGAGTGGGAAGAACTGGTAGCCTCCTACTCTGCGGCCCCACAGGATGAACCCCCAGTCATGAACAAGAATGCACCAAGCCCTAAATCCTGTAAGGAAACTCCACAAACAAAAGAAGACATTTGGGCATCTCTTTTGCACACAATGCAAATATCTGTAAATGCCATCCAATATCAATCAGACAAGATGGATCTCCAACTGTCTGTTCTTAACTCGCTTTCCATCTTCATGGCCAATATTGACGGTGAGCTAGCAGAGATCAATAATTTGGTAAGAAGGGCGCAATCAGAGACACAACTAACACAAACCAACTGCTCAAGTATAACAATCATAGACAAACTGGCTACATTCCCAACGGCAATGGGTAATCTCCTCTCAGACATCAGGGAGGCCACTAAAAATTCCCCATCAAAGGGTCTGGACCAGCTAAGAAACAAAGTATGGCCGATACAGAGCTCAGGTTCCTGGGCACCTAGTCTGGTGACTGCAAAGCCGACTCAAGAAGCGCAGCAGGAGGAGGAAGCCGCAGACTTAACAAAGCAAGGACCAGGCAGAATTTTTTAGGGACATTGGATGTCAATGGCCATCACCTATTAATATAACGCTACTGGGCGAAATCCCACAAAACAAAGAACCACTGGAATACATACAATCAACAAAACAGGGGAGAAAGCAGAGAAGGAAGGGCCGCAACCAAAAGAAAAAAATCCCTGTAATACTTGGAGAAAAAAATAACAGTACGGGGAGTTTGACATCAGAACCAGTAAGAGATAGGCCTGCCGAGTACTGCAAGGAAATAGGAACGGATCACAATGTAAGAGAAAATCTGACTCAGTAAGAGAGACAAAAGACCAAAAAGAACATAACTTTTAATAGAAAAACTGCCACTAGCGCCACTCACCAAAAAGAAGTAGGGCATGCTCAGAGGAGCAATGAAAAATATCTGGTCAATGCTCTCAGGGAAAGTTCAGAACCAGAAAGGGACATGTCACCCGAGCACTGCAACGAAATAGATACGGATCCCGATTTAAGAGAAAAGTTGATTCAAGAAGAGAGGCAAAAGTCCAAAAAGAATATTACATTTAACAGAACAACAGCCATTAGTGCCATACACAAAAAAGAAGCAGGTCATGCTCAGAGGAGCAATGAAAAAGATTTGGCCCATGATCTCAGGGAAAGTTCGAACCAGGAACAGATGCAAAAAGAAAATTATACCACTCGAAACAGCAGATTTGTCTACAGCCCCATTCATAGAAATGAAAAGGGTCACCCACAAGGGTCCATATTAACATCAGCAATTATAGGCAACCTAGAGTCAACACAGGCAAAGGAAAACAGTGCTCAGGGCCGAGGAACTCTGAGCGAGGAACACCATGGCTCAGGGGACGTTCCTACCATCACTCATGACAGCCCAACACATGAAATTGGGCAGGCAGACAGCCCCACAATCATGTTCTTCCCGGAGTATAAATCAAAGGGCCCATTTGACATCTGAAATAGGGGGAACATACTACGTTTAATCAGCCTAAAAAATTTATCCACCAGTGACTTGGAGTGAGTCGAGTTCATAGAAATACTGGATCGCCCAGGGGCCGAAGCAACAAAAACAGTTTGGTCAACCGCAGAAGTGGCAAAGAGAGTACTAAAAGAACAAGCCAAGTTCAACACCTGGGGTACAAAGCTCCAACCCTTCTCAAAACCAAAATACCCCGATCCACTGGCACCAGACAGCGAACAAAGGAAAGAGAACGATCAATCTGATCCAAATCCACGATTACTTTAGGTACTGCGTAGGGCTTGCATCAACACCCCTGACATACCAGACCTTAGAGAGCGACTCAATAAAAGATCGCCCGCCACTAAAAGCGCTGCCTATCAAGACTGGAGCTGGCTCTCGAGGACTATAAATGTCAAAACAGAAAATCAATGACGAAATAAGTATAATGACGAGAACTCTTCAAACACTCTTAACCTGTGCTCTTGGAATATCAATAGTAGTTTCAACAATGGTTCCTTCAGGTTTACCAACAATTGCTTTAGGTCATGCAAGCATCTACCATATTGGTCAATACATAATTTTGTTCATTATTATGCACGTTAATTACCTTTAGAATGCAAAACCAAACCAAAAAAGGGTCAGGGTGTTTTTAATTATTCAGTTATTTTTCATTTTTTGTTTTTTTGACTGACACCTTAGATATAAGCATAAATATCTAGGGTGTCAGTCAAAAAAACAAAAAATGAAAAATAACTGAATAATTAAAAACACCCTGACCCTTTTTTGGTTTGGTTTTGCATTCTAAAGGTAATTAACGTGCATAATAATGAACACAATTATGTATTGACCAATATGGTAGATGCTTGCATGACCTAAAGCAATTGTTGGTAAACCCGAAGGAACCATTGTTGAAACTACTATTGTACTGCCCAGGTTCTCAGGGATACTGGGTTACCCCGTAAGAATTATTCTTGGAATATCAATGGCCTTAGTGATAAGTTGACTGACAGAGAACTTCATAACTATCTGAAAAGATTAGATATTATTGCATTGCAAGAAACATGGTCCGATCATCCGCCGGCACTTCCCGGCTATAATCTGAACTTTATTCCTCCCACGTAACATGCATGGTTTGGCCATAAAAAGGGCGGCATTTTTTCAGTAGTGCCCCTTGCACATAAACTTACCCAGCCAAACACAATGCAAGTGCTACGAAATTCAATTAGAGGGAGGCCCAAAATGGAAGAACTAATTTTAATAAACCTCTATCTAAATCCCCTAGAAAAAAACAGTGGAGTACAGCAGTTGAAGGAAGGGATCACAACATTGCCAAATGATGAGGATACAAACAGTTGGATTATTAGTGGTGACTTCAATCTAAATATGCTCTGTAACCCAACGATTGATAGCACCCATGAGGAGGATCCATTTGCTTGGGAGGCAAATTCTCAATATAACACCTCAGGAGGCACAAGCTCGAAAACAGCACGGAGACTGCTCTCATCTCTAGAAGAACTGGGCTTCCGAGCAGTTAATGGTAGATTCCCAGGGGACCGCCCTCAAGCAACAACCTTTCACAGTACAACAGCCAATTCCACAATTGACTTTACATTCCTTTCAAGTAGTCTGTACCAAAGGGCAAGGGATTTCCACATCGGTTTACAAGACTACAGTGACCATTTGCCCCAGGAAGTTATGATTGACGCCATCTAAATACTAAACCCACCTACAGCTGACGTACACAGCTTGGAATACACTGTGAACCAGAGACGGGTAAAATGTAGAACGGATGACCCACAAAGTCTCCTAATTCATGCTAAACAGGTTTTAGGCGAAGTGCAAACAGGAACAACAGACCTGATTGTCAGCTGGGAGGTGTTTACAAGAACATTACGAAATAAAACAGGCGCTAGAAAGGGCAATGGCCACGCTGAAGGGACGGTCAGAGTTATGAGGCACAAGAGAAATTTAAATTTAAATTTCAGAAATAATACTCATAAAAGAAAGCTTAAGACCTTGATCAATCAAACACTTTGAAGACTGAGGACAGACCCTGCCGCTCAACAAGAACTGAGACGATTAAAGGGTGAACGCAGGAAGCTGATTTGGCGACTTAAACAAGACGCAGAAGATACTCTGTGGGCTAAACTATTACATGATATTAAAACAAGTAACTGTAGTGTCTTCTCTATATTTATTATCTAAGGTTTTGTAGAACTTGGAATATTGTACCTACTAATGTTCCCTGGAAAGTCAGTTACTCCCTGGTAGCTTGAAAGTTGTCTTTAAAGAGAAATTACAATTTTAAATTAAACTTCCCCAGCGGCTGTTGTTTAGATGGGAAGTTGGTAACTTCTCCAGCGGCAGTTTAAATGAAGTGGGAAGGTACATGTTTGGTGAAATTAATATGTTGGAATGTGGAAGAAATATGCTAAAGTAATCCTTCTCCAGCTGCAGTATATATGTAGAGAAGTAAGCTACTTCTCCTGCAGCTGATATCTAATTTAAATTAAGAGAAGGAGGAAAAATGAGCAAAGCGCATATTTAAAGATAAAAGTACATATTAAAGTTACATGAGTTCCGTGGAAAATAACATAAATTCAAACATACCCTCTCTTATGGAAGTATTCTGGTGAATTATGGCAGTTTGACTCGTGTGGTTTTCAAGCGAGAGAAGGTCTTTGGTGCCGTTGATGGTGCTGGAATGATCTTCATCGTTTGGCAGCTAATGTGAAATGATGACGCATTAGAATGCGGAAGTTGGTCTCAGCGTGAGCAAAACAACGTGAGATTTGAGGGCAGCTTGTGGAACGCGTAAGAAGACGTATTCGCTATTCAGTGCAAGAGTGTGATTTGACGGCGGTTTCTGGAACAAGGAAAAGTAGTATTCGGCATTCAGCGCAGGAGTAACTGCGTGTGACTTAATGTCTGACTGGGTCATCTACACATGGATGCGGAGATCGATGTGACTCTGACTGAAAAGCAGTAAGGATAGGAAGTTGAGGATTAAATCTGCGAACAGGAAAAGGAAGAAAAAAAACATTTTGGAGGAGAAATCTATATTTATTTTTAGTTGTGTTTTCTTTTAATATTGAAAAGTATTTTTATGAAAATAAAATTAGCTTAGGAAAGTATGCTATAATACATTGATCTGCACAGAATAATTAATATTATCTAAGCGAAAATTTAGTGTTGAATGGTTCAGATAAATATATATAATTATTTAGTAAGGAAGATTAGATATTAAGAGGCATATGTGTAAGTCATTTTTTTTAAAGTGTGTTTTAGCATAACTAAAGAGTAAGAAATGCAGAATGTAACTACTCCACCATTTTTCCTCAGTGATCCAGGTGAGCCTAAGGTAAAATGGAGCAAATGGAAGAAATTTTTTGCGCATTATGCACAAGTATGTGGCACAAATTTAAGTGCAGAAAGAAAATATTCTCTTTTTAACGCATTGTTTAGGAGGTGGAAGTCAAGAGGTATTAGAGAATTTACCTGAGTTATCTGTACAGGAACAACGGGGTTTGGATGAATATGAAGTTTGTTTATTGAAGTTAGATAAACATTATTTGCCTCGTGTAAGCACCATTATGGAAATATATCACTTTGGGAAAAGGGAACAAGGGAAAGATGAATCTATTGAAGAATATTTGTCTGCTTTATGGAAATTGTCCTCAACTTGTAAATTTGGTGCAGCAAATGAAGAACGTTTGAGGGACCAGTTAGTTTTGAAATGTAGAGAGGATAAGATCAGAGAGGAATTATGGTTGAAGGATGAACCACCGTTAGAAGAAGTAGTGAGTATAGCAAAAAGGGTGGAACATAGGTTAAAATGTGTAAATGAGTTGAAAGGGGACAAAGCGAAAGTTGAAGCTGTGGTTGAAGATGTAAAAGAAAATGTTTGTCAGGTAAAAGATATTAAGAATGTAGTGAAAGATTTAAACAAAGAAGAGATATCTTTTAATGCAATTTCATGTTTCAGGTGTGGAAAATCTGGACATAAGGCAAATTCTAAAGTGTGTCCTGCTTTAAGTTTTGTATGTCATGGATGTGGAAAAAAGGGACATTTTGTGACGTTTTGCAAATCTAAGGATAAGAAAGTATTTAAAAAAAGAGATAAAAGAAGTTATATGTCAGGTGAAAGAGAGCATGAATAGTGATCATCCTATTGTGAAAGTTACAGTAGATGGTATAGATATGGATATGAAGTTTGATTCTTGTTCACCCATTACTATTGTTTCGAAGGAAATTTTTGGGAAATGTTTTCAAACGAAAAACAAACTTTTCAAAATGGATGTGAATCCAGGAGGGTATGGTGGATTTCCAATAAGTATGTTAGGTTATTTTAATGCTACGATTGAAGTAGGAAAGAACATGATTGTTGGAAAAGTTTATGTTTCTAAAGTTGGTGATTCTTTGATTGGATGGCCGCATCAACGTATGTTGGGAATGATGTTGAATCCTAATTCTAATCCACAAGTTCAGATTCAGGAGATAAAGTCTGATGAGAATTCTTTTATAAAGGAGTTTCCTCGACTTTTTAGAAAAGAGTTGGGATGTCTCAAAGGTTACAAGCATTGTATTAAGCTTAAGAAGAATGCGATTCCTGTGATTGCCAAGGTTAGAAGGATTCCTATAGCACTGCAAGGAAAGGTAGAAGAGGAATTAAAGAAATTGCAAGAACCAGATATTATCACATCAGTGGAATCACCAGAATGGTTGGCGCCAGTTGTTGTCGCAAACAAACCTAATGGCGACATAAGACTATGTTGTGATTTGAGATCACTCAATAAAGAGGTAGTTGTAGATAAATGTCCCTTACCGAATATTGATGAATTACTAAATTCTTTGGGTGATTGAAGAGTGTTTACAACTTTGGACTTAACTCAGGCTTATCATCAAATTGAGTTGACGCAGGAGTCACAAGACTTAACAGCTTTTATCACTCCTATGGGAGCATTTAAGTATAAAAGGATGCCATTTGGTCTTGTGTCTGCTGCGTCGGTTATTCAGAGGGTCATGGCTTCTATTTTAAGAGGAATTAAGTCGGTAAAATGTTATCAAGATGACCTATTAATTCATGGTAATAATCAAGAAGAACATGATAAGATTTTGAGGTTAGTTTTAAAGAGGTTAAAATCTGCAGGTCTTACATTGAAATTTGAGAAATGCAAGTTCTCAGTAAAATATGTAAATTATTTAGGACACAATATTTCAGCTTTTGGGATATTACCTAAGAAGGATTTGGTTGATACTATAAAAAATTTAGCAACTCCGAAGAATAAAGAAGAGATTGTTTCTTTTTTAGGTATGGCTGAATATTATGGAAAATGTATAAATGATTTAGCCAGTAAGTCTAGTAATTTAAGAAATCTACTAGGAAAGAACAAGGAGTATATTTGGACAGAACATTGTCAAAAAGAATTTGAGGATATCAAGGAAGATTTAGTTAATGCTCCAAATCTACAAGCGTTTATTCCTTATGAAGAAATGTTTGTGGTAACTGATGCAAGTTCAAAGGGACCAGGTGCAATCTTAAAATCGAATAGAGGTGGTGAAGAGAAACTAATTGCCTGTGCTTCAAGAAGTTTGCGTGGTGCAGAATTAAACTATTCTGTGATAGAAAAAGAAGGCTTGGCAATATTCTGGGCTCTCAGGAAATTAAAACATTTCTTATGGGGTCAGGATTTTACGGTTTGTTCTGATCACAAACCATTGAAAGAAATTTTCACAACAAATGGTTTAGATTGTGTATCTTCACACATTAGGAAATGGGTGATTGCACTTCAGGAATTCAATTTCAGTGTAAGTTATATTCCTGGTGTGGAGAGAGTGTGTTCATTGTAAAATAAGTGACAAAATTCTTGTTCCTAGGACGGCTCCCATGGTGTGTAGAGATTTACCTTGTGGTCCTTGGGAGGATATTGCTATTGACATTGTAGGTCCTCTTTCTGGTGAACATCGCACTCGATATTTAATTGTTTTAATTTACCTGTACTCCAGATGGGTAGAAGTTTCTTCAGTATCCAAGGTCACATCTTCTTGTGTGATTTCTCACACTAAGGAAGTTTTTAGAAGGGAGGGGTTTCCAACAACAATTTTATCTGATAATGGTCCTCAATTTTGCTCTGATATGATGTCTGAATTTTTGTTATCTTGTGGAATTAAACATAAAAGAACATCAGTACATCATCCAGAATCAAATGGTACTGTAGAACGGTTTAACAGGGTGATAAAAGAGAATTTTTCAACTCTCAAGGGTAAATTCCTTGGACTGGAAGGAGGAATTGCAGAAATGTATTTTGGCACATAGATTCTCTCCACAAACAACGACTAAGAAAACTCCTTTTGAGTTATTTAAGGGAAGGAATCCTAATGCTAGTTTGAGTCCTGGTTGGATGTTCTGGGGCAAGGGTGTAAAGAATAACAGTATTGGTGTTTGGAGAGATAGAGAAGAAAAGATGCAGTTTAAGAATAAAATCTCTTTTGATTCAAGGAAAAGAGTTAAGGAAGGTAAAGTAGTAGTTGGAGATTTAGTTCGTGTTAAAGCACCAGTTGGAGCATTATCGTGGTCAAAGTATTCTGCTCCTATGCGTGTTGTTAAGTGTTTTAAGAATTCTGTAAGATTGGAAAATGGAAAAATCTGGAATCTTAATCGAGTTGCTGTGCTCAAGGAAAACATTTTATATTCTATTCCTGTGACAAGAATGTCTTCTGATTCAAAAGAGTCAAATAGTTCTTGTGGTAGAGACTGTGCTTGTATTAGAAAAATAACTTCATATCTCAAAGACTACATAAATTAACTTTGTGGTATTATGTATCTTACATTTTTTGTGTTCTTTCTGTAATGTTTTAATCTTTGTTCTACTCTTAGTGTTTTTATCTAATGAGATTGAACTTTGTTATAAGAAAAAAGATGTGTAGTGTATTCTTTATCTTTATTATCTAGGGTTCTGTAGAACTTGGAATGTTGTACCTACTAATGTTCCCTGGAAAGTCGGTTACTCCCTGGTAGCTGATGGATGGGGTGTATGAATAATAAACCTCAGTGCTTAATATCTTCTTTTCCTGTAATTAATTGAAGAACTTTTCAGTAACAGTGCACAGTTTTGGCAGAAGATCAATAATCTGACAAGCGGAGGTAGCAAGGGTATTGAATCTCATGCCACAGAAGAAGCCTGAGCAACTTTTATTGGCTAACATTTTAACGAAACTCAAAAAACCAGGCAAGGGTCACATAATTCCTCACATGATTCTAAAGTCCGGCTACAACAATCTAATGAAATCCAGGCATCTGCACAGGACATTTTAATTACGACTCTGCAGATCTGTAAAAGGATTTCAAAGGGAAGACGAGAGGGTGCGCCAGGGCCAAATGGGATTCCCCTATTTTGTATAAACAAGACCCCGAATTCTGGGCTGCCGTTCTTAAACCAATGTTTTACAAGATCTTAGAAACGTCACTAATCCCAACATCCTGGAAGGGGGCCATTATCTCCCCAATCTATAAAAAAGGAAATAGAAACGACCCGAGAAGCTACCAACTAGTATCCTTACATGACATTGACACTAAATACTTTGCAGGCCTAATCCTCCAAGAATTAACATCATGGGCAACAGAAGTTACAACAATTCCATACAACCAAACCGGCTTCTGCAAAAATACAGGGACGACTACCAATATTCTAGCCCTATCCCTCATGATTGACGCTGCTTTTGCAGCAAAACAACCACTATAACTGTGCCACATCGATTACAGCTCCGCATTCGACCGGGTCAATAGAAACCTTTCATGGCAAAAATTTTAAAAGTTGAACACCTCGTCACTGCTCCTAAACCAACGAATCCTCCTGCATAGCGACACGTGGGTGCAAATTAAACTAGGTAGCAGTGAATATCTATCAAGGAAGATCCCAACAAGTACAAGGGTCAAACAAGGCTAGCCCCAACACTTTTCAATCTTTTTATGGAGGAGTTATCAACACTGCTGAATGAAAGCAACTCGCACGCACACAAGCTAGGGGGCACCCAGTTATCCAAGCTTTTCTATGCAGACAACTTGGTACTCATCAGCCAAACCCCGGTAGGCTTACACCGGTTGTTGGACATAACATCACGATATTCTCTAACAAATATGCTTAGTATTAACCAAGAGAAATCCAAAGTCATGTGCATTAACAGCCACAAAAAGAGAATAATAAACAACTGGTCCTTAGCATCAATGGAGCTGGATATCGTCTTTGAATACAGATATTTGGGGGTTATCATAGACGACAAGGGCAATTTCAAGCCACAATATGACTCCATAAAAAAGAAAGGTTTAATGACTGCGGTAGCTTTAAGAAACTTAAAAAACAAAATCACCCGTCCAAGCCTTCTTCCTCTGATAAAGGTGATCCAAGCAAAACTAATCCCAGCGATCACTCATGGCAGAGAGGCTATGAGAAGGAGGGATGCTGCTACAGTTGATGGCACCATAGCAAGAGTACTGGGCATGATCTTTGGCTTGCCAAGTTACACATCTCCCGCACAGATGAGACTTGAATTTGGGCTCCAAAGAGAAGAGCTGGCACATAAAGGATCATATATAAAAAGCTGGCACAAAATAGGCAGGGGAGATTCAAATACGCTAAATGCTCTCCTGTGGAAGGAGCTACAAACCAAAGAAACTTGCCGTGCAAGGCACTATTTGGAGGTTGCCATCAACCAACTGGGGCTATGACAGCTATGGGAACTCCCAGGGGCCCCGGCAGTCTTAAAAAAAGCAGTAAACAAGACTATCAGGAAAGAATCACTCTTGCAGGACAAAGCATCCCTAGCAGAGCGTGCACATGGCTGGCTTACAATACAATCCTACATTAAACCCTTGCCTCAAGGATACCTCCAGACTGGCTTCTCGAAAAAAACAAAAGAGACATTTTTGAAGTTGTGCCTAGGACTGCTACCCTCGGCAAATCATCTACTCCATTGGTTACGGGCCCAGACACCAGTAAAGTGTCGTCTTTGTGGCACAGGTGAAGAAAACATAGTGCATCTGATAACCATTTGCAGGGAACTATTACAAGATCGATGGGTCCTCCTGAGACCGCTCTTCAACAGAAAATGGATTCGGACTTGCAGGCAAGCGGTGCTGGCATGCTTTAGTGGTGATGATATCCAATTGAGCTGCCGGATGGTAAAATTCTTCGCAGCGAACGAAGCTCGACTTAAAAACAAATAGAACCTCAAGGAGATAGAAGCACAGATGCAGAGGAGAACACACTCTCATGACCTATTTAAAGAAAAGCTCCTGAATATCCCAGCAAAGAAAAAGGAAGAACATCATTGGCATTGTTTTTTTGTTTTGTTTTTTAGCACAAACTTAAATCATGCCCTGGGAACCTTGCATATTTAGATTTGGCGAACTGCTTTCAAGACCAGAACAGACTCATATGTGCACTGAGCAACAAAATCGTTCCAATGGCCCCCCTGGTCTCCTTATTAAGGCTTTTAATAATCTGTACGAATGGTACTCTATTCCCTTCCAAACATCCCGTGCAGCAGAAAGGGCTTGGAAGAGGGAATTTCTGGGCTAGCCTTTATGTTTATCAGAGGCTCAGAAATTATTAACCGCATGTTTTATAGTTTTTATCTTGTATTCTAAACAAATAGCCTTTTTAGCGTTGAGCTATTAGTGTAATTTGTTGTCCTCTCTTTTTTAGCTTGAAACTGTGTAAAATTGGAAATTGTTTGTAATGGTTTTAAATAACTGTACAATAAAGTTACTTACTTACTTACTTACATGGTCACTTTTGCATGTAAACGTTAAGGGAAGGCTGTGTTCATATGATATCATGATCATCAGGCTGCAGATAACAAGGCCTGACAATGAGCAGTGGTCAGTTAGAATAATGGACCATGCTGGGGCTGAGTTACAGGGTCAAACAACTGAGGTACATCTGTCATAAACATATATCTGTGCCAGGTCACAATGTGAGGTATGCTTAAAATTATGACCCTCAATGCTTTTAAATGGCCAGCATGTAAAGGGAAAGTTCGCTAACTTTTTGAGTTAATGCTTCATTTCATTTTTCTCCCATTTCAAAGTGTATCTTGTCCAAACTTCAGGCTCCTTACTCACAGTGGCTACTATTCACTGTGCCATAAGGATTTATGTTTAGCCCTTCAATAGTTCACAATCTTTTGCACTGATTAGAAGTAGGTCACATCACAAAATATGTAGGAGCCCCCTGGGCTAGATGATGTCACCGGCCTGGATTGGTGAGTTTAGACCATGACGTGGGATGAGGCTAGGCAATAGGTCCCTACAAAAGTGTGTATTAAGATATTGTTTTTGTCAGCATGTGACAATACACGTTTTATGCTAAATTATGAGTTATGCTAGCGATAGAAGTAGAAGAATTTTGTAACATCAATACAGAAAAAGAGAAAGTCTCAAAGCCATTTTTTTTCTTTCATTTCTTGTATCGATACAAGTTAACGCTCATCAGAAGGGGACACATGGAAGGCCATTGCCAGGAAGGTGCACATCCTGTTGGTCTACAAGTGGCGCAAGGACCTATGACGCTGGACCAGAAAGTCAGCTGAAGTCCAGCTTGAGCAATCCTCCCAATGAGGGCGACGCTTGGGCTGCACCCTGTTCCCATATTGGCCCACATTCTTATAGTCGCCTATCTGGAGCATGCATGACTAACTTTTTGTTAAAGCCAGGCCTTGTCCCATCAACATTCGGGGTGACCCATGTCCAACACACTTTAAGGTGTACGTGTAGCCCAATGTGTCTGGTGATGTGCTTTGTCTATTAATATTTTAGAAATGACTCCACCTCATACCCGTTCACAACCAAAGGACAGTTCTGAGCAGACACATGGATGCTTAAACTCCACACATACATCAGGTCTTTGATGTCATAAGGGGCAATTATACCAAACAGGTCATATGGCCGGGATGCCTGTCACCCCCTCCCAACACAATCCCCAAGACGGACGCAGTTCTGAACTTTTGGAAGGCGGGAGGGAGTTACCCTCCCGGCCGTATTTATTAAAATATGAAACAAAATTAAAACATTAAGATAAACGTTTCATATCATGTAAAATTTTTCATTTATAACATTCCGATGCAGACACGTTTATTGGCTAACCTTTAACAAATCTCCAATACAAAGGTTCTCCTAGCCGAGTCTAAACATCCTGCAAATGCATACTTTCTAAATAAAAATTGTACATCCTAACATTACGGGCCAACGGCAAGGTCTTAACCGGTGTCAGATCCCTACTACCAGAACTCCCCCCTCGTGGTGTGAGGGGCGGGCGCACAGAGGACTGTACCTCTGTGCCAACTTCCAATTTCCCTTGTCTTAGCGGGGGCCCTTTATTTAACTCGACGCCATCTTAGTGGTCGTCCGAGGACTCGTGTGAGATGTCTAGAAGGTAGCGTGGACCCCCCTCCCACCCCACACTGTTCATCACATCCGCCGTCCTGGATATCCTGGCCCCGGGAAAATCCTAGGAGGGGCATCGAGCCGCCTCCTCCCCTGGGAGGGGCCTATGACCGCCTTCCCTTCGGCGACCCCATACTTAGTGGGTGCCGCCTCCCCGTGTGAGGGGCCAATGGCCGCCTCCCCCCGGGCGCTCCCATCCATAATGGGTGGCGCCCCTCCTCTAGGGACCTTGAAATTACTGCTCACCGATCATGACCTTACCGCCACAGGCCGGATAGTTGACCGGCTATCCGGCCCCCCCACAAACTCCTACTAAAGGTCAAGCTTTCACAAACTCCTTAACCATACTATGAAGTCTCCTATGAGTAAGACATTCCCCTCCTGGGACAAATGGACCCCATCTTCAAGATACATGTGATCCCCCCGAATACATCCATGCGGAATACTGTGCAACTGTGCCGAACGAAACAACCTACCAAGCTTGTTATTGACTTTCTTTACTGAATGATTCAAAGCTGATACAGAGAGGGCCCCCGCCACACCTTTCTGGGAATAATGTGTGACCATGCTATCGTGCACCCCGGGATCCTTCTTGCCAACCAGCTAACAGTGGATAGAACCTGCTCGAGGAGTACCCGCCGACCGAGCGTCACCAAATCATTGCCTCCCAGGTGTACTATGATTATAGACGGCGGTGACCTTGTCTGCCCTAACAGTCCCTCGACAAAACATTGAAACTGGTCAATACAGAGCCCGCCCCTTCCGTGGAAGGTCACCCTGTACCCGTATTCCCCAGCTGCATGAATCATGTCACCTGCTTTGAATACGTCCCCGGCACGCCTCACGTATGAGTGGCCCACGACCCACACCACTCTCTCCTCAGCCGTTGGTCTTTGACCGCTGATCCCCAGGTGTCGGGTTGACTGCACAGTCCGCCCCGCAGCGCATGCTCGCGAAACTGTAAACCAAACAAAAACAAGAAGCGTGAGTGCATGACATCGGCTTCACAACATGTGCAACCGCACATACCTTTTATAACAGTTCGAGGACCATCGTCCCAATTGTTTCACCATTTCCACACTCTGACCTGGCTGTCGCTTCTGTAGCAGCCCCTATCCTAAAGGAATGGGTCCCAAAATCGCCCGGGTCCAAGCCCGCTGCCGCGATTGCCATTGTTAACACCCGCTGAAACTGAAACCTTGTCAGTGGGGTGGCGTCAGTGTGTCTCAGCAAGCTTCCCCCCCATGCTACCGCCCTTTGCGCTAAATATTCCTCAACGCATTGCACTGGGCACATGGGGGACCCTCGCATGCGCTGAACAACAATACTGTCCCCCATCGCACCCTGATCGGTTTTAGACCTGGCTATTGTGATTACCATTGAATCACCCTTGATCAGGATGTGTTCCCGACACAGACCTCCCCCCATATCCTTCTTATATTTTGCTACCAGCTCGCTCACCCGCATAGCCCCATGGAATGCTAATGCGAAAGCGGCCCGGAATAGCACTGCCTCGGACTGGGAGGACCATATCGCGGGGAGTACCGTCATCAACAGGGACAAAATTTTTAACCCAATCGGGCGCTTTTCGTCTACTCTACGACCCTCGAGGCGTTGCCACCCACGCAGTGCCTTCTTTACCAGAAAGGACGATGTGGGGTCCTTGATGCCATGCGCCTGCGCCATGAATGCAATGGCGGCCCGGTGCGTATTGGCCGTTGCTGCTGATCGGCCTGCCTTGTGGAGTGCTACTAAAAACTTTAGGACATACTCCTCCTGTCCCCAATTATCCCCTCCTGCTGGACCCAAAAATGCACAATAGGAACGAAACGCTCCTTCGTACGCCTTCCTTGTCCTGGGGGCTAGGCTTGCTCCCACAAGGTCCTGTAATCAATCCGGGGCACCGAGCAACCAGAGAGCTTCGGGGAATGGTGCCGCCACTAGGTCCGCGGAGGGTAGATAACCCCTGAAGGCCTGCATGTGGGAACGAGAGAGCGCATCAGCCGCATGATTCAGCACACCCGACACGCGCCTCGCCCTAAACTGAACGTTCAGTCTCATGCAAAGTAGTACAATTTCCTTCAATAATCTCAATATCCACTTGCAGCGTGCTGCCTGGTTATTTATGCATTCAACTACGGTCATGTTGTCGGACCAAAACACCACTGAGCGGTCACGGAACTCGTCCGGCCATGCCTTCAGAGCCACAAAAATGGGGAACAACTCAAGAAACCCAATGTTACCTGTGAGCCCACTGGTGTGCCACCACGTCGGCCATGTTTGCGCCGACCATCGATTGCCAAAGATGGTGCCAAATCCAACACTCCCTGCCGAATCGGTCCACAAACCCAGCTCGTCCGAGGATGCTGGTGGCTGGCTCCACACCACTCGACCGTTGAAATCCGCCAGAAATGCCAACCAAATGCGCATATCCTGGCGAACCTCCGCAGACAGTCTCGTGCGATGGTGTCCTTCTTTGAGACCGACCATGGCTTGCGCAATAGAGCGGGAAAAGGGGCGGGCCATTGGCATTACTCTAAGGGCAAAATTAAGCTGGCCCACTGCTTGTTGCAACTGATGGAGAGTTACTTTTTCTTTGCTAATGCACATTTCTAGAGAAGCCCTGAATTTCATTACTTTGTCCCTGGGCAAACGGAAGCATCCCTCCACTGAATCGAGCTCAATTCCAAGAAACTCGAGTGAAGTAGATGGTCCCACCGTCTTCCCTGGTGCCAATGGCACACCAAACCGCTTCATGAGATTGCAAAATTCCAATAAAGCCTGTGCACATTCCGTGTCACCGGCTGGCCCCAAGAACAAAAAATCATCTAGGTAATGCATAACCTGTGTATAGCCCGTAGCTCTGGTAAACCACCACCGCCGTATTCTGCTGAACCGACAGTTGGTTTTTACACAGTGATTCCCCCCAAAAATCCCCCACCGGGATGTGGAAACCATACGAGAAGCCGTCCCGCAACACCCCGGCGGAGACATGATCAGGGTATTCATTTAGCCAGGGGATCATTGCCAGGATATCCACGGGGGTAGGTAGCGATACACCGTGGTCGACTTTAGACCTGTTTGGCCCCTCCCCTACCCCCTGGATCACCATTTTTGGCTCTGCACGAAGTCTCGGGGTGTGAAGAGTGTCCGCACCCCGCACACTCATGCCTGAACTTACATGTGCCTTGTGGCCTTGTGCACTTGCCTCTGTTAAAGTTCCAACAAACCCCTTTTCTACCCCCGTTCCCACCACTCCTCGGTTGATGGTCAACAGCGGGGCCTGTCCGAAAGGGCGCCGCCGATTGATGGCGGGAGGGCGCCAACCCATTCCCGCCAAGCGAAGACGACTTTGTCGCGCCCGGCAGGAGCTGCTTCTGCCAAGATATGGAGTCGAGACAATCCCACGTCAGAGATGAATCGTGCTCCTTGGCCTTACGAAACTTACTATCAGAACCCATCCATACATCGCCCTCATACGTGTCATAGAATTCCATTATACGTGTCTGATAGCAGGCTAATTCAGACAAAACCTCGGGCCTACGTTCCCCCATGATCGCAGTAAACATCGCAAATGCCCTGGCCCAATTTGAGATTGTCTCATCAACCCTGAAACCCGCCATTTTTGCACGCCACACACTCGGGTGCCATAACTCCTTCTGGGATTTAACATACTCCACCTCGTGATGATCAGTCAGGAGAGAAAACATATTCACATACTTATCAGCCCAAATCAATTCCTTCGTGGCCAGCGGAATATGTTGGACCACCTTTTCCCTTCTTGAGGGTAACACCCCCTCCCTTGCCATTGGCAATGGCTGCTTACCCGAATCCAAAGCCGGTCCCGCTGTTTTTCCAACGCCAGCCGCCGGTCGTTCTGGAGGAACCTGTGAGGGGACAAGAGGGGGATTCGCCTTTGCGGCATCTCGCGATTGCCGCAACTGCTTCATTAGTAACCTGGCCTCCTCGGCCGTGTCTCCTGGCGCCGTCGTACCCTCTGTACTTTTGCCGAGCCATGCGGCTAACTGGGCGGCCAACTCCGGAGGCATGTCCTCCTCGTTAGTGGGCGTCACTACAACAGGGATCGGTTGGCCCGCGTCCGGCATCGGAACCGGGGCCTCCACCGGACTAACCGGGCTTGTCGGGGATGACTCGGGAACCGGGGCCTCCCCCCTGCCGCCCTATTCCTAGCCCTTTTACCTCTCCCAGCGGGGACTACTCCCGGCAATGCTGGTCCGATGACTTTCTTCGGTCTGCCCGTATTATTCATTGCCGCCATCTGTTTTTTCATGCTCGCCATATCCTTCATCAGCATCTGTTCAGTCCCTGCCATCTTTCCGGCCTTTACGAGAGGGTGCAGCTTCCAAGCACAGGAACAAGAGGATGCTTCTTTGGATTGTTGCTCCTTTTATTCCTCTTCGGGAGGGCGTGTACCCTCCTCTGGTACGCCTATGGGGCGTGGCCAACGGTGTAGGTGTCTAGGACAACCCTTCTTGGGCGGGAAAAAGGCGCACCCCGGCTACGCCGCTTCGGGCATACCAGCCGAGACACGCCCCCCACCCAAAATGGCTTCCCGGGGGGATCCGGGCCCCCTACCATACGTTCGGGGGGACCGAGTGGTCGCCCCTTTCCAATAGTCTTTATTGTGTCAGTTGTGATGCTCCTTCACTGTTGTGGATGGTATAATGGTAGCCCTATTACATGTGACATAGCATACTTGGCACTTATGATACAGTGAATGTACCAAATGTCACATTGGTAAGTTGGGATTCTACACACACAAGAGTGATCCAAAATGGTTAGTGACCTCAGAATCGATGGCTATATTTTAGAATCAAAACATATCCAAATGTGTTCAGCATCAGAAATATTGTTTCATACATGTTAAAAGTGACAGATTGGCATGATGCCTTCCTCCTTCATAAATGTGTGTGCAAGCCAGTCTGGTTTTGGTAAAATAATGGTGCTTGGCATAGAATTTTTGATTAAACACAGACAGGAATGTTTCCACATTGGCGACAGAGTAACATACCCAAAACTATACCTCAATGTCCTTTCTCATGTTCATATTAAAATCATTGATGGAGAAAATGGGAAACTTAAAGGGACTTTGTAAGATGGACTGTTTCATGAGATATATGCATGAGTGTCCCATCAGGAAAACTCAGAATCAGGCAAAACTCATGAATCATTAGGCAAATGTTGGAATGCATCAAGGTGTAATATGTGGCATATTGAGATTTACATTTCAATCTTTGAAATAAATATCATATATCAAAATATTGTGATACAGAAATGTCTTGTCAAAAAAAACGGATGACAAATATATTGTTTTTCAGGAACTACAGAGCAATAGAGGAACTAGAGAGCAAGATGGTGGCTGACTGACCACTGCCAGAGATACCCGGGTATTTGGCCCTGAAGATAATAAGGATGTTGGTATGGTGTACCTCGTTGAGTTGCTGAATTCTCGGTGGCAGGAGAGTTTCTGCCAACACAGTCTGAGTGGCTTAATACCGGTTGCTGATGCTCTGCGGGAGGCTGGCATCGCGGTTCGCGCTCTGTGGAGGAGATTGGCGCAGACCACTGCGGTGGGTCTCAAAACCATCAGAACAGTGAGGGTGGCAACAAGAGAGGCTGGTGAACCCGGAGGGATGGCAGGGCACAGTGTGACTCTCCCCGCCGCAGTGCCCAGGCCATGAAATCGGAGGAGGCGGATGATCATGTAGCCAAAATGGAGGCAGAGGCCCAGATCAAGCAGCGTAGGATAGCAGCCTGAGACAGCCATCTGTGCATAGAGGGATCGGTAGAGGTGTATCCAAAATTGGAAAAAAAACACACATACACTAATACTAGTATAATGGACAACAATGCTGGAAAAATCAACCCAATCTTTTAGATGTTAAAGACGGAGTGCTACATAGACCACAATCCCCCACTACCCAGAGGGATCAAAATGTCAAACAAAAGATTGACAAGTATACAACCAGACAAAAGAGGTCAAAGAGAGTACAATCCTAGAATACATGTACATATGAGACTAATAGGTTATATAGTCATAACAGTATTTGAACTGAATATAATTTGTAGCTTGTAATGTCAGGACAGAACAGATCAGTAGATAGGATTCATGTTTGTAACATAATTTTCTTTATTAGAAGATCCATCAAATTTTGCAGTTGATAAAAAGACAGCTGACACGTGTTTCGTCCGTACTCACAATAAGTACTCAGACTTTTTTCAAGGCTAATGGAGATGAAGTATCACGGCGCATGTGTCATCTTGGTCATACGATTGTGACCATAGCCATAAGGCTCCAAAGTGGATAACAAGGATCCAAAACATCCAATGGAATCAAGCGCAGTAAAATGATGTAGTAAGTGGCAAAGCAAAGTTTTCAGCTCAAACTCAGCAAAGGCTAAACATATCCCTCATTTGGATAAAGAATTATCAATGTAAGTGCACAGTTCATAATCCCAGTAAGCAATGGCCAATAAAATTCCACAATCGTTATATATCGCCCAATCTTGAATCGAGTAGTGTATGACAAGTGAGCTATTGCACGAGGGTACTATAGTGTGGCCTCGGTTGTTTGAAAGGCGATAAACTTATGTCTGGCACCACCTGATACTGGCACCCTACGAGAGGACAGCCATCTGTGGCTGAGGTTTTTCCCCTGGGCTCTGCCGGCAGACCCACAGACGCGGCTGATGTGAGTGCGGCCGAATCGGTTTCAGAAAGAGAGGTAGAGACGGGTGGGGTCTCGCTCGTGGATACTATGTTGCAGACACAGCCTGGACTGGGGCTGGGCTGCATGGAGCAGATCCTACAGTTTCTTCACAGTCGACACAGCAGGCTTTTGCAGGAGGAACAACAGATGAGGAGGCCTGCATTTCTGGATAGTCAGGATCCCTCCAGGTAACAGAACTCCCGGTGAGAGGTAAATGTAGTCTCCTCATACATACTCCTTCAAATTTACTGCTGGGGGGGCCTAAAAGACATGAAACTTCATTACTACCTTGGTTTAGAACCCTACTGGTTTCCCCAGAGGGAGGAAAAAAGTTGTTTTCTCTCACTGATGCTTCTGACTTCTTAGTCACAATTGGGGGGGTTACAGAAAAAGATTCAGCGTCAGAGGACTCCTCCTCTATTAGAAACAATATGATTTTCACTCAGAAGTGCAGGACTAATTCTAGGACCAGTCCTCAAAGGCTAGATCTAGACAAATCCCGCAAACTTAGATGGGATTATTTAGCTACCAGCCAAGTTTACAACGAGGAGGTGGGGAGCCAATATGCACTGCAGGAGGGCCCTATTGACCCAAAATGGATCTTGTCTATTCCACTCTGAAACAGATGCAGGGGGAAGCCAGCCAGGAGAGTCGCAGGGCACATTAAACCACCAAAAAACATCAGGGATCTATTTGGAAGGTGAACACAATCTGTACTGAAATGGTAGAACGGGTGACCTATGTTGAAGAAAGAACAGCAGCCTGGAGGGAGAAGTCAAGAAACTGCAGACACACAAGGAGTAACAGGATAAGCAGGTTGCAGATGTGTTGTGGAAACTCGAAGATTTGGAGAACTGGCAGCGCAGAAGTAATCTTAGATTTTTGGGGCTGGACGAGAATATTCAATGGGATGATATGAGAACATTCATTGTAGGCATTCTAAAAGGTGCGTTCCCTGACCTGCCTCATTGGAGATGGGATACTAAGGTTCGACTGGCACATCGCTTCCTGGTAGCACAGAGGAAAAGCAATCTGACCGAACAGAAGGAACGGCCTAGGGCAGTGCTGGTCTTCTTCAGCAACTTCCTTCTCCAGCAGGCCATACTAGATAGAGCTAGGCCAGAAGCTAAATGCACTTCAGAGGGCCACAATTTTTTTACTCGCCCAGACTTCTGCCATATCACTGTCGAAAGGAGATGGAGGCTACGACAAATGATATTGCCCTTCCAGACAAACGGCTATACAGCATATCTATTGAACCCAACCTGGCTTACGTTTATTCTGATTGAGAGGGTATGAATGTTTACATCCGAAATCAAAGCCCAGGAGTACCTGAATGAGCTGAAGAAGACCACAGGAAGGGCTGGAAGATCATGACTAGCACAAGGGGGGCCCATAGTAGGATGAAACCTACAGGGGAGATGCAATGCTTTCATCGGATGGGCCAGGCCTTATTTTCAAGGGGACTTTTTTCTTCTCTGTCTCCCTGTTTAGGGCTGCTTGGATGTTTGTCTTTGGTAAACAGAATGAATCTCTTTTTGATTTATTGGTTATAGATGACACTGGGTGCTATCTCTGACTGGTGTATCTAGGGGACTGGGGTTGAAACACTGGGGCACTTTGAGAAGGGTGGTGTAGGCTGCCTCACAAAGGTCATTACAGACCTATTTGCTCATGAGTGGGGAGGGCATTGGCTAGGGGAGGTGGGAGGGTTCAGCAGGGGGTTGGGTCAGGGTGAGGTTTTAGTTGCAGGAAGGGGTGGGGGTGAGTTATGGCTGATGTAAGGCATAACTGGACTGAGAACCAAATATATATATGTTGTGCTATGCTGGGAAACCTGTATAAATGCAGCTAATGAGTATTAAAATGGTATCCATGAATACATGCAGCCTAAATGATCAGGTTAAGAGACAGAAAGCAGCAATAGATTTGAAAACATTACGGGCTGATATTTTATGTCTACAAGTGACCCATTGAGGGCGTAAGAGGGAAGGTAATGGAACAACTAGGGTTTAAATTTATAACTAACACTACACAAGGGAGAAAAACAAGAGGGTCACCACCTTGTCCTGGAGGAAAGCTATAACTTACAAGAAAAGCCAATCGGATAAGTAGGGATGCTGGGCGTTAGTAGAATGTTTTTATTATAATCTTGCATTCACTATATGTTCAGTAGATGGCTCCACTGGGGACGATCCTGAAGCCTTGGAATTTCTGGACACTGAACTAGCACTTTGGCCTTCTCCTGTTATACTGTGGGGGACTTTATTATCAATGGCCTGGGTGGGCTATGGGGGAACAAGGCGGCAAATATACAGGACGATAGAGGAAGATTTTTAGAACCCTCACTGCTTTAGTTCAGTTAATGGGGTAATATAAGTTTGCCCGTATTTAAACCATCTGATCCTGGTAGTATGTTCTTTTCTGCCCCTCATAAATCTGTGGTACGACTAGATTATTTTTTTGTTTCTCATCAGTTAGTTTCGAGGTGTAATAGGGAAAAGTACCCCCTGAGTAATATCGGACCATAATCCCCAGTCCTTGGTAGTCACTTTTGCAGGGGTGGAAAGACCAGAGCAGGTTTGGACATTTGAAAGAAGTCTCTTAAAAGACCAGGATTATATTTACATGTGAATGATTGGATTAAGTACATATGGAAGTTAATGGGAACAGTGCAAGCAGCGGGTTGTCTGAGATATGTTTAAGGAAAGGGTTAGTTGGGAAACACTTATTTGTAGTCTACATCGCCAAAGGAAAGAGGCTCAATGGGTAAAAACACTATATAAGATCCTGCTGGATGATGAGGAAGAGGTTGCTGTGGCCTTGGCTTCAGGGATGCCCCTGGAGAATATATTGCTCACACTCGCCCTTGCCAAGGCCGATATAGGAGATATCTTAGTGACAAAGTCAGCCGAAAAGTTTCATGCCTGGTGGCAAAATTGCCACACGCTTAATGAGCGTGTAGGGCATCTGTTGGCAGCACGTTTAAGGCAAAGAAATGCATCAGGAGAGATACTCGAGATGTTAGATGTAGGGGGTAACTTAGTAAAGCTTCTGTAGGGATCCAAGACGAATTCCGTAAATACTACGAGAAACTGTATCATGAGGAACAAAGTGGAGAAGAGAGCTTAATCAGACAATAGCTAAGTAGTGTTGAAATAGAACAATTAACTTCCAAAGATGCGGAACACACTGGAGGACCGACTCACTGAGGAGGAAGTCTATGGGGCACTTAGTGACCTCCCCTTTGGTAAGGCAGTGGGACCTGATCAGATACTCCTTCAGTTCTACAAAACCTTCCTTACCACCATAGGACAAGGTCTGGTAAGGACTATGTGCCAGGAACAGCAGGCGACTTCTGTTCCTGAATCAATGGCTGGGGCATCCATTATTATCTTTTTTTAAAAGGGGAAGCCACCCAGGGAAACTGGTTCCTATAGACCTATCACCCTTATGAACAGCGATGTGAAAATATTCTTGCAGGCCTTTGCAACATGTTTATGCTATATAATCAGCAAAGTGATTCATCCCGCCAGCATGGGTTTATACCTGGAAGGTGCAACACGGACCATTTCCGTAGGGTCATAACTCTGTTTGATGCAGCTGCAGTCTCAGGAGACCCTATGGCCGGCCCTGACTTTATTGGATGCCAAGAAAGCATTTGATAGGGTCTTCTGGGCATTCTTTGCATGGGACGGTATCAGGAAGGATTTTATCAAGGCAATCCAGGGCCTATACAATGCTCCGATAGCTCAATTAAGATTTAATGGGGTACACAGAATTATTATCAATTCCAAGGGGTCCTAAGCAAGGATGCCCCTGCTCTCCCCTTCTTTTTGCCTTCTACGTTAACCCTCTCATCCGGAAGATCGACTCAAATAAGGATATTAGGCAAATGAGGCTTCAGGGGCAAGAAACCAAAGTCTTGGCCTATGCTGGTGATGTGGCTGTGTTAAACTCCGATCCCCAACCAGCACTTGTGGAATTTGTGGAGGAAGCACAGGTATTTGGCACAATCTCAGGCTACTCACTTAATCAGTAGAAGACACAGAAAGTTATGAATAGCACAACTGATCTGGATGATCCTTGGGTGACGCAGGCAGCCACCTATCTAGGTATTTATATCACTCCTGAATTGGGGCAATTGGTAGAGGGAAATATAGCCTCAGTTATTCTAAAAGCAAAGACGGATTTTGACAGAATGCATAATCTTCATCTATCCATTGTAGGCCGATGTCAGATTCTTAAGATGGTCTTTTTCGCCAAACTGCTTTACCTTTTTAGAGAAATACCCTTAGAATTTAGGAAACAATGGTTTAAAGTACCAGAGAATATGTTGAATAGGCTTATCTGGGCTCAAAGAAGGACCAGGAGAGCACTGAGATACATGACACTGTTAAGAGAGAGGGGAGGTTGGACAGTGCCAGATCTCAGAATATATTATTGGGCTGCTGCTCTACAATATATGTGGGGATTAATGGGAGACAATGTAGAAGACCATTGGAGCATAGCAGGGACACCAGATATATATGTTTTACTATTGGGAGACTAGGCCCGGAATTGCTTGCTATAGTATAGCGAACCCAGCTATTTTACAAATAAGCATTCACAATGCATTAGGTCTCACCATTGGGACATTGGAAGTGGTTACCGATGCAGCACATTATCACACACTACTGTAACGTAGCCTCGGTCACATATGTTTTCAGCACAATGACATCCCTATGTGACGTAATCACCACACACATGGAAGACCCACCGATTTCTCGTGATTATCATACATATATATTTTTTAATTATAGAAGCACAAGTAAAAACAGTAAAGTAATTATTAGCGGCATCAGCTACTAAACTGGAAGGCACATTGATAAAATACTTGGGATAATCACAGGGCTGCCATATGGGAGGTGGGAAAAGATTGCTCGGTAAAATGGCTCAGCAAGTTAAACGAATATTGAAGTAGTCAATAAGCTTTTAATAAGCGCTGCAACTGATACATTCAATAGCTTCTTCTGCTTAAACTTATAAGGATGAGAGTCCCAGTCAACAGGGCTAATATGAAAGGGTTACGAAATAACGGAGGCATGACATAAGTGCTCCCCGCCTCTACTTGGGCAACTCTTCCACAGACTGTTTGAGCTCAGCTAGCAAAGAAGGCACCACAGAGATGTTTTGGTTGTATAGCATCTCTAATAAGCTGGTAGGGCTAGGACAGGCAGTTGCCATTGTTTCTCATAATAACACTCTAAATATTTCTGGAATCTACTGTATTATACAAAGGAAAGGGAACGCAAATCAACTGGCAACATTTGTATTAATTTTTCATTCAGCTTGTTCACTCTTGCATTTTTCAGTGATGTTTTTTCTTTTCTTGTAGTCTTGACATCTGTGGACTACCACATTAGACTGAATTCATGCATTTTTCCATCACACCTAGGCTACTGAGTTCCTGTCCTTTGGCAGGGTTGGTCTTGAGTAGGGGAGGGCGGAATTAGCGTAGTCGCGCTACGCAAAGCACAGCGAAATAGTAAAAAACTCTGCCAGTTTGCAGAGTTCCGCGAACATGCGTAATTGCTTGTTCTGCCCATTCGTGATCCTTACTTCCTGCTTGTGAATGCTGTTTGCGTACTCGGGGAGAAATATCTCACAAACACGCATTTTGAAGGCACGAACAAGCAAAAAATTCTGCTAAACTGCGGATCGTGGTATTTTTTGGCAATTCTGCGTTCCGCAAATTCCACGAGCGGAACAGAATTTACCACCCAGGCCTAGTCTTGAGGCTCAAGCAAAAGAAATGGTGGTAGTGTTTCCCTAACAAGAGGGAAAGCGTCCGCACATAGAGTAATGTTCTTCACAGAAAGTCTTTAATACGTATAGTTCAAAACGAGATAATTGTTATGTTGTCTACAAACGGGTGCTCTTGTGGCCTGATGCACACCCACTACCAGGGATGTCAATAAGGCGCAAATGCCAAAATAACAAAAGAAGAAGAGAGCAAGCCACTTTAGCACTCCTGTTAGTGTTCAATTAGTATATGACATAGGAAATCATCGGACTATATTCAAAGTCCGACCCCGTTGTACAATCTAATGTTAGTCAATAGTCATAGTTTGTATAGTGTCCTATATTTGTGTTCCTACAACTCCAAATTCAGAGATCCAAGTCAGATTGTATTCTTCCAAATTTTCTTTTATTATAAATCAATAGTTTTATAACAACTTCACAGCTCACACCGCCGACACGTGTTTCGTCTCACAGAGACTTTTTCAAGGCAAAGAAGAAATTTGAGGCGGACTGTTGTCCAGCGTCCGAAGTATTGAGACGGGGTAAAATCACCCAGAGGTGTGTCATCAATAGTGATAGGGAGTGGGTTTAGATATCCTTACTTCCTATCAACACAAATGCGGCTGTATGTCAAATATTCATTGAAATTGCCGTTGGCGAAAGGATCAAAGTTTGGTATATTTGGTATGGTTATTATCGAACCTAACCGCCAGTGTCACCCGGAATGTATGTGCCAGTATTTATTGTGCCGTAAAATCAATACTGGGCTGGAGGTCCCTCTTAGTGGTTAAAGCGTATTTGTAGAAAACAAGACCATGATAAGACTCTAGCGAGTCGATTGGCAGCCGACTCCAAACCAGTAGCCAAAACGCCAAACCTTGTAGTCTTGACATCTGTAGACTACCACATTAGACTGAATTCATGCATTTTTCCATCACACCTAGGCTACTGAGTTCCTGTCCTTTGGCAGGGTTGGTTTGAGTAGGGGAGGGTGGAATTAGCGTAGTCACGCTACGCAAAGCACCGCAAAATAGTAAAAAACTCTGCCAGTTTGCAGAGTTCTGCGAACATGCATAATTGCTTGTTCTGCCCATTCGTGATCCTTACTTCCTGTTCGTGAATGCTGTTTGCGTACTCAGGGAGAAATATCTCACAAACACGCATTTTGAAGGTGCGAACAAGCAAATAATTCCGCAAAATTTTTGGCAAGTCTTGAGGCTGCCTGGCAATGCCTGTCGTCTGGCACATGTTCGTTTTAAGCCATATTATAGACATCATATTCTGTTTCTCAGGAACACCTGAATAAAAAAGTTGTGCAACCGGACCATCTCTTCATATATTTTCTTGTAAAGCGCTAACAATCATCCGAGTCGGATATCACAGTGCTGTAATTACTAAAGTGCGTGGACAGTTGGCATGGGTCGAGTTGGATTAATCTGGATGGGGGAAGAGGAAAGTTTTCAGATGTTTCCTAAATGCCAGGTGGCATTCTGTGAGTCGGAGGGCCACAGGCAGTTCGTTCCACTTGGAAGCAGCAATGTGGGAGAAGGCTCGCTCACCCATCCTGGCTCTCTTTACTCGAGGGGTTCTGGCAAGTGCTGAGAATTGAGAGCGGAGGTTCCTGGTGGGCGCGTAGAACTGAATCCTGTTTCTAAGAATAAGTGGGCCTGTCTTATACAGTGCTCTGTGTGTTATACACATCATTTTAAAAGTTGCTCTTTGCTTCATTGGCAGCCAATGGAGATCACGCAAACAGCTCTTGGCTGAGTCAAATTTTCTTTTCATGCAAATGGCTTTGGCCGCTGCGTTTTGCACCATTTGGAGCTTGGTGAAGAGATAATCTGCCATGCCTACGAACAGGGAGTTTCCATAGTCCAGCCTACTCATCAGGAGAGACTGGACTAGGATCTTTCTACACTCTGTGGGAATCCAGGGGAAGACTCTTTTAAGCATTTTTAGTATTGCAAAGCCTTTGCCGCATATGGCAGCAACGTGGGTTTTCATGGATAGGGCGGTGTCAATTGTTATTCCGAGATTCCTTGCTGTTGGTGTCGGTGCCGGTGGAATCCCCAGGGCTTCTGGCCACCAGCTGTTGTTCTACAATTGAGTGTGACCTCCAAACAGCAGTATCTCCGATTTATCTGCGTTTAGTTTAAGGCAGTGCTTGTGCATCCATTCAGCCAACTTGGAAATACAGTTGAGTAACCTGTCTTTGGGGTTGTTCCTCTCATCCAAAATTACAGTTAGTTGGGTGTCATCGGCTTAAGAACAGATTTCGACACCCCACTTTCTGCCTATTTCAGCCAGGGAAGACACAAAAACGTTGAACAATGTTGGGCTTAGCGAGGCCCCCTGTGGGACCCCGTATTTGATGTTCCGGCGTGGGGATGAGAACTTTCCCATGTGCACTGATTGCATTCTATCCGATAGGAAGGACCGCAGCCATCCCAGTGCTCTGTCCCTAATGCCCCTAGATGCAAGGGTTTTAAGGAGCAGGTTGTGTGGGACGGTGTCGAATGCCGCCGAGAGATCCAACAGTATTAGGGCAACTGTTTTGCCATGATCTACATGCATTCTGATGTTATCCAGCACGGCCAGGAGTGTTGTTTCCGTGCTGTTGTTGGCCCTAAAACCCGTTTGTGAGATATCCAGCAGGTTGTTTGTTTCGAGAAAACTGGCCAGTTGCCTGTTGACCAGTTTCTCTAGGACTTTCAACAGATAGGGAAGTTGGGATATGGGTCTGTAGTTGGCCGGGTTGTTGGTATCTAAGCCTGCTTTTTTTAGCAGGGGGGTGACTGTGGCGTTTTTCCAGCTGGTGGGGAATTCTGCTGCTTCTAACGAGTGATTCAGTATTTGAGTCACTGCAGGACAGATTAGTGGAATAAGTTGCCGAAAAATATGGTGGGGGCATGGGTCCAGGGGGGATCCAGATTTGATTTCAAGCATCGCTTTGCCCACTTCCTCTTCGGAGAATGGGCCGAAGCTAGAGCAGCAAGCTTGGGGGGTGGATGGCTCATGGTCCACCAGGCTGTCCAATTTGGGGTCGGGAAATGATGAGTAGATCTTATCTATTTTTTCACAGAAAAAGTTATTCATTTTGTCACATCCTACTTGTGAGGGAGTCAAATTAGATGAGAGACTGGTAGGATTGCATTGCTCTTTTACTATTTTAAAAAGCTCTTTGGAGGAGTCTTTGTTTTCTATAATTCTACGAGTAAAATAGTCCTTTTTGGCCTTCCTAATGGCTTTGGTGTATTGTGAAAGTTCTTTCTTGTAAACCATCCTAGTCTCTTGAGTTCTTGTTAACGTCCATTTGTGTTCGAGCATTGTACATTTCCTTTTTAGCATCTTTAGTTCTTGCCCATATCAGTTTTCTGACATGGTGCACCTGGGTTTGGCATCGCGGCGACGCTGTGAGCAGTGCTCAAGAGCCATCGTGATGTGGGTCTGAAGTCTGTCTGTTGCTTCGTCAACACTTATTTTTCCTATAGAGGGATGGACAAAGTGTTGTTGAAAAGTTTCAACCTTAAAGTTAGTAAAACTTCTCCTGTGGGTTGCTGTTTGATAGGAGGGCCTAGAGTTTTTGGCAGGTAGGTGAATATTGAACTCGACCATAAAGTGGTCCATCCACAGTAATGGTTTTATCCCTATAATGGAGATGGGGTTGATATTGGAGAACATCAAGTCAAGGGTGTGCCCGGCCCTAGGGGTTGGTTGTTTGATTCTCTGGGACAGCTGCAGGATCTCCATATTCTCAGTTAGCTGTTTGGTGAGGGGGTTATTACTGTTATTGTAATGAATATTGAAGTCCCCTAGGAGCAATATATTTTTGCTATGAAGGCAGATTGGCATAACTTGTGCTAGAAGTTGAGCATTAAAATCGGAGGTGCAACCAGGTGGGTTTTAAATAAGCATGGGCGAATTTTGCAAACCTGGCGTTCGCGAATTTTGCGAATTTGCGAACTTGCGATCCGCAAAATCCGCGAATTCTCGCGAATTTGCGGATTTTTTTTTGTGTGTTCGCAAGGGTTTCTGCCAGTTCACGAGGGTTTGGTACCAGTTCGCAATCGCGAACTTACTTGTCGGCTCGCAACGGTCGCGACTATGTTGTTTCTACGTCTGGTTCATCATCACAGGTTCCCAGTACCCTCTGTTTCACCACTGCCATCTTCTGTTTCACCCATGCCACCCTCTGTTACATCAATGCCACCCTCTGGTTCATCATCACTGTAGATTATGGGGGGAAAAGCAAGCACACCTGCCCTGCTTCAACTGACATGAATTAATTTGGGGTTAGTTTATTAATGTGTCACTGTTTTAAAATTCCAGGTCTGGCACTTGCTTCCTTATCAGTAATTTGCTTTCTGTTGCAGTGCAATTTTTTTTTCCAGGACCTTTGTGGCCTACTTGTAGCTATTCTATGAGCCTGCTGTGAGGGTCAGAGCAGGGTCATACAATTGTTGCAACTAGCAACTGAACTCTGGAGGGGCCCCAGTCAGGAAGCACTACAGGGAATGGTTACTAATGATGAGTTTGAACTCTTGCACCTGCAAAATGCTTTCAGTTTTGCAAAACTCGTTTTTCTGCAATTTTGCAGGATTCGCGGGGCGTGAACACGCGCGAGATCGGATTCGGAAGCCGCAAATTCGTGCGAATATGCGATTTGTTTTTTTGCGGCGTGTTAGTTCGCAAGGTTTTGTGCGTTTTCGCAAGCCGCTTGTAGCGCAAGGCGCGAAGTTACTCTCGCCGTCGTTCAAGGGCGTGGCCATCTTGTTTGCATGACGTATTTCCGTTTCCGGGCGCGAAGTGTAATCTCGCAAAGTGTGCGGCTCGCCAGTACAATTTCGCGAGTGTTCGCGAGGAAAATCTCATGCGAACTTACCCGCGCGGTCGTGAACGGGCGCGGCCATCTTGTTTCTCATTCATTGCTATGGTTCTAGGCATGGTCTTTGTATCCTCTCAAAATCTCTGTCATCCTTTGCTTGTTTGAAGTTTTTTTTGATCTATTTTACTTATTATCTATCCCTCTATTTTTCTAGCCCTATATTTTTGTGTTTACTGCTACTTTTGGTTAATTTTAAACTACTTTTCTTTTCTTCTCTTCCCTATTCTATTTTCTGTAACTCACTAAACAAAGTACTAAAAAGGTTTGCCTAGGATTGGCAGGCAGCAGTCCGCAGCACGCGAAGTGACAGCCAAAGTCCATCGTGATTGAAGATCAGCGACAACACTAAAGTTTCCTACTACATTAACCAGTCATTAAAATACTCACACTATCAATCCACCACCACTATTTCTTCTTATCGCCATGTGTACAAAGGAAGGACTGGACTTGAGTCTGTAGGGGCTGATTTAGAAGCCCCTTGCGGCTCTTTTGCTCCATTGTTGCGTGACTTTTGTGACGCAGCGGCAGCACAAAAGAGGCGCAATGGTGCAGCGTATATTAACAACGTGACGCATATGGGAGATGCATCACGTTGTAAAGCCCTGCGCCAATAGGGGGCGTTCCGGCGCAAGGGAGGGCGTTCCTGCGCAGGAACGCAACCTAAAAGTGGCTGAGGGAAATCTACAAGATTTCAATCACTCACTTTAACGACAATGATGCGTGACTCAAACCCTGCGCCTGCTTGAAGCAGACGTACGGCTTGACGCAGCATTGGGGAGATAGGGCACCCCAGAGCATTTGTTCCCTAAAATTGTTTGAGCAGCGAAATGTGCAATCGTTCAAGTTCAAAGCGCCAGGATGCCCTTTGGGTGACAGGACTGCGCTTTATAAGTATACAAAATAAATAAATATAATTAATAAATAGAGTACTTATTTTTTCCTAGCGTTCCTCATTCGATTTTTTCTAAATCGTCTTTGATCTTCTTGTAGACTGGATCTAAATTCTTATCCTGCCTCGACTAAGACTCCATGTGGTATTACTAGATTATTCTTATTAGTCTGTCTGTGTAGCTAACTAAGATTGCACATTTGGCATTTCCATTGGACTCCCATTCTAGTCAGCAATAGCTCTATGCACTGAGTGCAGTCCTCTGGGATTGTCCATAATGTCTTTTCAAGTATTCTAAATGTTTATGCTTTGACAATTGGCAACAATAAAAAGGTGAATGACCACCAAGAAAGAATAAGATACTACTTTACTTTTGGTTTGGATAGGAGGACAATCCATTCTACTACTGTTGCAGGGACAAATCTGCACAAACAGAACTATGGGCACTAAATAATGCATTGCTTAGCTTATCAATTATAATAGGTGCTGTTAGACTTTCCACATACCTCAGTGATAACAGACTTTGTAGTTGAACCCCCAATCTCCTTACTGACTAGATAGTGTGGCAGAGTCATTTAGCTCCCAAAGTCACCGATGGCAGAGGCACGGACTCATGCTTGCAAAAATTCCAAAACCTTTCGCTCATCCACTCTAGTCTGGAAGACCAAAAACCACAGAGTCTATTTAAGTTTAATAGCTTTATTAAAAGTAAACACATTTATTAAAATCAAGTTTGTCATAAAAGTAAACGTTTAACTGAAAATGGAAAAGTGCTTAGTGCTGACGATTAATTGGACACATTTCTTGTGGTCGAGCCGAGCTCTCACCTGGTTTGAACTTGATCCTGCTCGTGTTCTTAGAAGTCAAGCTTCTGTCTGTTAGGAGAAAAAGTGGTGCGTGTTCAAAATTAAAAGCAAGCATTCAGCAGTTGTGCCAAAAAGTGCAGCAAGACAACAGCCTTCCCTGGAAAAAGGGACATTTTTACTTTAGAGTAGACAGTCACAAATTATTAAATTGTATGCTGTTTTTTTCACATTTCTTTCTTCCTCCTAGACCAAATATTATATAGTAGTGAGTGGTGTATTCTAACATTATTAAATTTACTTTGTAGGTGCAACATCTGGAGGCGGGGCCAGCGCGGAGGTGGAGGTGGCATTGGACGAGGACAACTCTGAGGAGGAGGCGGTGGAAGTGCCGGACAATCCTGTGAGGGCTCACACGGTGGTGGCGGGCAGAGGTAAGCTATATATTCCTTACTTATTGAGATTGAAGACTGCAGAGTGTGCTTTCTGCACGGGTGTATTAAATCAACCAGGTAGTAGCCTCCTCTAAATGTCCTTTGACTTAGCTGTGAAGTTTTTGGCGAGAAGAATCCCAATCAGATCTGAGATGAACTTGATGGATGGGATGAACGGAAAGCGAAAGAAGGGTGTAAGTAAGTGTGGAAGGACAAGAAATGTAATGATGACTGGCAAAGAAGAATGATATGTGTTTGCTTGGTGCCCGAGGTGGCTGGGAAGGAAAGAATATGGTATGGTGCATGGCTGAGTGAATGATGAAGCAAGGATGGGTGGAAAGAGAACAGCCTGGGTGGGTGAAACAGAAACTGTATGTGTGCATATACTTTGAATGGATGGATGCCTGGATCATGGTACTATCTGACTCTTAGATAGCATATGTGTATCTAGAGAGAGTAGACGGTCACTGGATGAACTAAGTGTTACTTTGAAGAGCATGTAACACCGCACCCGCACGTCCGTTCCAGTGTAGGAAAGGCAAGGAAAAGAAGTTGTAATTTTGTCCAAATACTACCATGAATAGTAGCAGTAGTTTGTATTGCAACTGCAAGCACAGCATATATCCGGTTATTACGGTGGACACTCCCTACCTCTCTTAATAACTTTAGTTTGGTAGTAGTACGTCATTCATGTGTGGGTGTATCACTGTTCACTCAATAATAAGCAAAGCCTTAAAGTCATCCCATATGTCATCAAATACATCCCATGTGAAGTGATAGATAATCAGATTATTTAGCTTCTTCATTTTCCTTTTCTAATACTCATTTGCACTGTAGGGTGAAAGTTAAATTAATTTGGCAGTAGCCCTTTTAACAGAGTATTCTCAGTGCCACACGTAATAGAAAAGTAAGAGCTTCACCACCTGCATGTACTGGACCGGTACAGTAACGCAAGTCTGTCTCACTCACCATGGTGTGCGTCTGTTTTTCTCTGGCGCAAGTTCACTGCGCTGGCTTTATGCCGGCTTGCATAAGATAACGTACCAATTTTCCTAAACAAGAGAGAAGAAGAAGAATAAGACTGGTGTACTGTCATAGTCGACTGTAATGGAAGTCCATAGTGCTCGTAGAATTTGTTCCTTAAACTCCCACTAATGTTAGAGCAAGGATGAAGAAGTCGGAGGTTACATAGATACTGTCCTCAATAGTTATGTACTGTGCTTTCAATTTGCTACTTGTACTGTGACAACTTTCTGCTCAATCATTTTGTGTTAATCTTAAGGAGCATTGGTTACAGACTATGTCTTTCTTTCTTCATATAGTTGCTCCTTCCAAATCCAAGAGACCATCAAGGAGGAAGGAGCTGGCTCGAATGGCCCGGCAACGGAGGCTGGATGCCACTGTCGCTGAATATCGGCGGCTGGTGGCCCTGGAGGAGGAGGAGACGCAGTCTGGTACTACAACAACGTCCACTGGGACAGCTGCATCCTCCTCCGTGCGGGCTGCCAGCCAGCGCAGTGCTCCAGCGGTACGGAGCCGGGCTACCAAAGCCAAACGCCACCGCCGAGCAGCAAAGACAGCAGCTGCCCCCCACAGGATTTGCAAGGCACGCCGGCGCCGCTTATCCCTCAGACTGTCCTACCTGGAGCAGGAGGTCCTGAACTATAAGAACTTGGTGGAGGGCCTCCGCTTCGACCATGCCACCCTCCGCAAGGAGCATGATGCCCTGACTGCTAAAGTCAACAGCACCCTGCCATAGTGTCCCTTGCCCTTTTTTAGAGACTTTTGGGGGGTGGGAATTGGGAGTTGGGTTTTTGGGGACTTTTGAAGGACAATCGTTGGGGTTAGGGAGGGTCTTGCGGGAGATTATTTTGTTAGGGCTATAAAAATATACTTTTTGAAACTTTATCTGACCATACCTGTTTTTTACTGCTTGGTGGGTGGGGGTTTAACAGTAAGTTTGTTTTCCTGAATAGTCCTAGGACTTTAGTAGTACTACCGTCAATCTCTCGTCTCTCCTAATACTCCATTATACTACCTCCAACCAAACGCTTATCTTACCTGTAATTTCTGTTTGAAAGTAGGGCTAGGCCCAGGGCTGGCTCCACGGGAAATGGCGATTAAGGTTGCAATCCAGGGCGGCTGAAATTTCCTCCTCATTGCGGTGGTACTAGAGGTGTGACACAGTGGCAGTTGCATGGCTATGGAAAAAAAGAAAATGAAACCTGGTTTGTCCTTACTGTAGCATTACAACGGTATGATAGAGAATATAGCAGGTGACAGTACACTAGACTACAACAGTGCCACAATGTAGCCTAACAAATGGTAAAGTATTGATAGTATAACTTGTACTTGTGTAGGATTTCTTTGACATTGGCTACTACTACAAGAAATAGTACTGAAGCTGAGTAAGTCTAGAATATATCCTCGGATTCCTTCACCAGCCTGTTGCTATGACCTTATCCTCCCCAGCAAGTGTGTGGAATTATTGATGTCATTTAGTCACACATCAAGCAAAACCACACAACCCGGGTGAAGAGGGTTAGGGTTTGTAAAATGGATAGGAATGGGGGGTTTCTTTTTGGGTAGGTTTTGTTGAGAGAAAAAAAAAAGCACAGCATGGACAAACAATAATTGAACATAAAGAAATTTTTGGGTACAAAGCT
Source organism: Lissotriton vulgaris (assembly GCF_964263255.1). Taxonomy (NCBI): domain Eukaryota; kingdom Metazoa; phylum Chordata; class Amphibia; order Caudata; family Salamandridae; genus Lissotriton; species Lissotriton vulgaris. The sequence goes on from NC_141693.1 coordinate 1,354,685,709, forward strand.
AACCATAAATCTTTTACGTGACATAAAGGAAGTGCATGCACTACTGAATGCATTATTACAGAAAAGTAAGTAGTACTTTCGACAACAGTGAATGACAGAATACGACAGTACAGGGCTACATTAAATTAGGTTTAAAAAATAGCCGAAGTAAAACCTATTGAATGGCTGTAGGGATCAATTTACAAGCAGAGAGAGATCCAAGAAATGCACTCACACACACTCATTGAATAAAAGAATGGACACTGTATCTGTATTATTGTAGTTGTCCTGTTGAATTTGGTAAGTAAGTTGCATGCAGTAAACAATTCCTCTTATTAGCGGCACTCCTCCATTCCAGCTGACGCTTCGTCCATCAATGTTGGTGACCAGAAGACACCCTGTCCACTGCCTGCCTGGCGGATGCTGAATTGCGGCTCGCTAATGTGAAGCCTGACGCCATCCTTTTTTCCCCATTGCAGACTGAAACCCGCCCTGTAATTATTGAACGAAAAACAGCACTGATAAATAAATATAAGGTATGTACGCTGTCTAGTGCAAAAAGTCACACTTTGATTTTCCTAATAGACAGTACAACATTTTTGAAAGTGCGTACTCTGTCTGAGTCACCTTTTCAAGGATAAATAAGTATGGGCAAATTAATTTAGCCGATCTTTCCCCTCAAGCTAGGTGTACTGTAAACTGTGTTTTAGAACAAAATTAGACCTTTCCAGCAGTGCTTCCACCCAGACCCTTACTAAAGCCAATTGCAAAAATGTAGAAGACCCCCAATCAGATCTCAAAAAACGAGGCCTAGCAGAAAACTGGTGACAAAACGTACTTCGAAAGTAAAAGTAGGCCCAAATACCCGCTTACCCACTGTGGATTGTATTCAAACCACTTGCAAGCAAGCAAAAGTATCCATAGCCAGCATCGCTCCTAGACTCAAAAACCCCCCCACCCAAACACATGCAATAGAAATACTGCTAACCCTAACGAGCCCTAAGTTAAGAATAGTGGCAGAGGCTTTCTTTAACTATGCCAAATCCCCCCTTTCCTACCATGGATTTTCTTCAAATGACTTGCAACCAAAATTACACATTCTCACGAGTGCTCTAAGACCCCAGAACTCAGTTGCAAAAATCTAGAACACCCCAAAACACATGCAATCCTGCTGCTAGGGCTAACCCTAACGAACCCTAAGTTACAAAAAGTGCCAAAAGGCTTTTCCTTATGGATTTTGTCCCAACCACTTCTATCCGGTATTAGACCTTCCCAGGAATACCCCAAGACCCGCCAACCCACCCGCCAAAAAGCACATGACAACACCCCCAAAAGCAAAATCTCATACTTACAATATTTCTCGGCCTTCGGTCCAAACGCGCTGTGTAGCTAGGCCATAGCTCTGGGTTAACACCACGGATTTCCTGAAAAGCAAATGCAATCAAGATTAGAGTGTCCCAGCAGTGCTCCCAGACCCCGAAACTCACCCACAAACAGCCGGAACTCCCCCAAAGAGCTCCTCAAAGGCAAGCAAGTCAGCAAAAACACACAAAAAATTCCGCCTCCGATTTGGTCCAAACCACTTTTATCCGGTATTAGAGCTTCCCAGCAATGGCCCCAGAGCCGTCAACCCAGGAGAAAACGAGTAGAAGACCCCCAAACAGCCAAAGAGCAAAAGTACAAAAATGGGGACCTAGTCATTTTTTTGCCAATTTCCCAAATCACTCCGCACGCGCTCTGCAGCTAGGCCCTAACTCCCCTCTGCCGCCATGGATTTGCTTCAAACCTCTTGCAAAGTAAAGTATCCATAGCCAGCAGTGCTCCCAGACCCCGAAACCCACCCACAAACACCAGGAAGCCCCCCAAACAGGCCCCCGAAAACGCTACATTGAGCAAAATGTCAGAAATAGCAACAAAAAAATCAGCGTGGATTTTGTCCCAACCACTTCGATCCAGTATTAGACCTTCCCAGGAATGCCCCAAGACCCGCCAACCCACCCGCCAAAAAGCACAATGCCCCCAAACAGCCCAAAAGCAAAATCTCATACTTACAATATTTCTCGGCCTTCGGTCCAAACGCGCTGTGTAGCTAGGCCATAACTCCGGTTTACCACCACGGATTTCCTGAAAAGCAAATGCAATCAAGATTAGAGTGTCCCAGCAGTGCTCCCAGACCCCGAAACTCACCCACAAACAGCCGGAACCCCCCAAAGAGCTCCTCAAAGGCAAGCAAGTCAGCAAAAACACAAAAAAAATTCTGCCTCCGATTTGGTCCAAACCACTTTTATCCGGTATTAGAGCTTCCCAGCAATGGCCCCAGAGCTGTCAACCCAGGAGAAAACGAGTAGAAGACCCCCAAACAGCCAAAGAGCATAAGTACAAAAATGGGGACTTAGTAATTTTTTGCCAATTTCCCAAATCACTCCGCACGCGCTCTGCAGCTAGGCCCTAACTCCCCTCTGCCACCATGGATTTGCTTCAAACCTCTTGCAAAGTAAAGTATCCATAGCCAGCAGTGCTCCCAGACCCCAAAACCCACCCACAAACACCAGGAAGCCCCCCAAACAAGCCCCCGAAAACACTACATTGAGCAAAATGTCAGAAACAGCAACAAAAAAATCAGCGTGGATTTTGTCCCAACCACTTCTATCCAGTATTAGACCTTCCCAGGAATGCCCCAAGACCCGCCAACCCACCCGCCAAAAAGCACAACACCCCCAAACAGCCCAAAAGCAAAATCTCATACTTACAATATTTCTCGGCCTTCGGTCCAAACGCGCTGTGTAGCTAGGCCATAACTCCGGTTTACCATCACGGATTTCCTGAAAAGCAAATGCAATCAAGATTAGAGTGTCCCAGCAGTGCTCCCAGACCCCGAAACCCACCCACAAACACCAGGAAGCCCTCCAAACAGGACCCCGAAAACGCTACATTGAGCAAAATGTCAGAAATAGCAACAAAAAAATCAGCGTGGATTTTGTCCCAACGACTTCGATCCAGTATTAGACCTTCCCAGGAATGCCCCAAGACCCGCCAACCCACCCGCCAAAAAGCACAATGCCCCCAAACAGCCCAAAAGCAAAATCTCATACTTACAATATTTCTCGGCCTTCGGTCCAAACGCGCTGTGTAGCTAGGCCATAACTCCTGTTTACCACCACGGATTTCCTGAAAAGCAAATGCAATCAAGATTAGAGTGTCCCAGCAGTGCTCCCAGACCCCGAAACACACCCACAAACAGCCGGAACCCCCCAAAGAGCTCCTCAAAGGCAAGCAAGTCAGCAAAAACACAAAAAAAATCCGCCTCCGATTTGGTCCAAACCACTTTTATCCGGTATTAGAGCTTCCCAGCAATGGCCCCAGAGCTGTCAACCCAGGAGAAAACGAGTAGAAGACCCCCAAACAGCCAAAGAGCAAAAGTACAAAAATGGGGACTTAGTAATTTCTTGCCAATTTCCCAAATCACTCCGCGCGCGCTCTGCAGCTAGGCCCTAACTCCCCTCTGCCACCATGGATTTGCTTCAAACCTCTTGCAAAGTAAAGTATCCATAACCAGCAGTGCTCCCAGACCCCAAAACCCACCCACAAACACCAGGAAGCCCCCCAAACAGGCCCCCGAAAACGCTACATTGAGCAAAATGTCAGAAATAGCAACAAAAAAATCAGCGTGGATTTTGTCCCAACCACTTCTATCCGGTATTAGACCTTCCCAGGAATGCCCCAAGACCCGCCAACCCACCCGCCAAAACGCACAACACCCCCAAACAGCCCAGAAGCAAAATCTTCTACTTACAATATTTCTCGGCCTTCGGTCCAAAAGCGCTGTGTAGCTAGGCCATAACTCCGGTTTACCATCACGGATTTCCTCAAAAGCAAATGCAATCAAGATTAGAGTGTCCCAGCAGTGCTCCCAGACCCCGAAACCCACCCACAAACACCAGGAAGCCCCCCAAACAGGCCCCCGAAAAGCTACATTGAGCAAAATGTCAGAAATAGCAACAAAAAAAATCAGCGTGGATTTTGTTCCAACCACTTCTATCCGGTATTAGACCTTCACAGGAATGCCCCAAGACCCGCCAACCCACCCGCCAAAAAGCACAACGCCCCCAAACAGCCCAAAAGCAAAATCTCATACTTACAATATTTCTCGGCCTTCGGTCCAAACGCGCTGTGTAGCTAGGCCATAACTCCGGTTTACCACCACGGATTTCCTGAAAAGCAAATGCAATCAAGATTAGAGTGTCCCAGCAGTGCTCCCAGACCCCGAAACCCACCCACAAACAGCCGGAACCCCCCGAAAGAGCTCCTCAAAGGCAAACAAGTCAGCAAAAACACAAAAAAATTTCCGCCTCCGATTTGGTCCAAACCACTTTTATCCAGGATTGGAGCTTCCCAGCAATGACCCCAGAGCCGTCAACTCACCCGCAAAGATGTAGAACACCCCCACAAGTGCTGAGTCTTTGTTCATTGGGCGTAATCCAGCCCTCTGCTTTGATGGAAATAGCAGTCTGGAGGAGGAGGATAGAGGAGCATGTTCTTCTGAACTTGTGAACCTGTGGAATGCAGACTGCGGCACCTTCAAATCAATAAGCAAACAAGTGAAGAAAGTTCTGCTGATGGGCTTGTTTTTGTGATTAGGTGATTAAAGTTTGAATTATATTAACTGTGCACAACAAAGAAAGACAGACACACAGGAATGAAAGTGAATAAGGACGAAAAAGAAAGTTATTGATTCATTGTCTCATTTTCAGGGCCCGGTGTTAAGGTCCAGGAATAAGAATAAGGGTCCGTCTTCATACTCTGCTAATTCAGGCAGGGTGAGCTCAGTGTCACCTGACAGAGTAGAAATTCCCTCATCTACGTTGCTGTCCACCTCGCCTTCATCCGGCGCGCTTTCTCGTACTCTATAATCTGGTGGTATGAGTTGCTGATTCATCTTGATCATTGTTAACCTCTCCACATTTTTGGGCGAGAGGCGGCTCCGTTTGGGAGTTACAATGGCACCAGCAGCACTGAAAACACGTTCAGAAGACACGCTTGCGAGTGGGCAAGACAAGTAGTTTAAAGCCAGGTTGGAGAGCTGTGGCCACAATTCTTTTTTCCCATGCCAATACGCCAATGGGTCAGCATTAACATAGACCTCTGTTGAGTCATTCTGATAGTCCTTCACCAGCGACTCAAGGTCCTCCTCCAAGGTTCCTCCACTCTGCTTAGCTGGTGCTGTGCCTGTGACCTTTTGAGAACCAAACCCCAGCCGAGCTAGCCAATCCTCTTCCGCCTCTAATGTTTCTGTTGTGTCTGGTGCAGATGATCCGGTTGCCGGTGTCTTTAATGGCTGAGAGGTCACTTGCGCCACAGCCACAGGTGCAGAAGTAGATTGTTTTGACTGGGGATGGCCTGCTGATGCTGATGTACTGCCTTTTCCTTCAAATTTCTGCCGTTCTCTTTCAAACCTCTTGGCTGACAAGGCTAGCCAACGTTTGTACTTTGGAACATGTTCATCATCAAAAGGAAAGAATGCTTGGCCTGCCAGCGCCTGTTTGTAGCGTGGATCCAGAATAGTAGCACAAATGTAATGCTGGTTTGAGTGGATCATTTTAAGACGTTCATCACCTTGTAGGCGCTCTAATAATTTCTCCGCCAAAACCAAAGGGTCTTTGTTTATTTCATCTTTTTGAAACACAGAACACACCTCCTTCAGTTGGTGCTCCAGCATGTACAACAATGGGATAGCTTTTCCCAAATTACAGTCCTCCTTGCTGACTGCACGTGTGAAGACCTCAAAAGGATGACGCATGCGTTTCAGGCTTTTAACTATGTGCCATTGCTCCGCACCCATCCTCAGGTCCTTCTGAGCTGTACCCTGTGTTAAGAAATATTGATCGAGTACCGTATACTGCTCATACAGATGCTCAAGCATGTAGAAGGTTGAGTTCCAACGTGTTGCCACCTTCTGGATGAGTGCTTTCACTGGCATTCGACGTTCATGTAGCAGGCTCCTCAGATGCTTCCGGGCCTTAAAAGAATGACTGAAATGGTTGCACATTTTTCGGCAGGTCTCCACTACCTCGTACCCTGGACTCTCTTTATCACTCAAGAATTTTTTGACAACCAGGTTTATACAGTGCGCCAAACACGGCACTCTGAAATACTGACCCAGCTCCATGGCCTTAACTACATTGGCGCCATTATCCGTGGAAAAATAACCAATCTGGCGTTTTTTTGGGGACAGCCAGTCAAGGACCTTTGTGTTAAACTCATCCAAAATGTTTTGTGCTGTGTGACGTTTCTCCAAACCAAACTTGGCTAGTGTTGCATGTTTCCGAGCAGCTTTAAAAACTTGGTCCGGGTCGACACCTGCGTTTAGCTTTGCTTTAACCCCTGAAAAAGAGACCCAGTGATGCACATGTAATCAGCGCCTGCGCCACTGGTCCACATGTCTGTTGTCAGATGTATAGTGTGAACAGCACTCTTCTGCAAAGCTGCCCCAATCACCTCCAGAACATCTTCATGTAGTGCTGGAACCGCAACTCGGGCAAAATAGAACCGGCCAGGAACCTTCCATTTAGGGCAGAGCGCTGCCACTAATGCTAGAAAACCAACCCCTTCTACAAAAGAAAAAGGGAGAAGGTCCAGAGCCAGCATTTTAGCCAGCTTAGTGTTATACAGACGCGTCAGTGGGTGGTTGCGTTCATATTGCGCTTCTGTAAACAACATCTTTTTAATGTTGCCCTGGACCAAGCATTTACGGGATAATGATGATGATGATATCTTCGACCCAGTTATGCTCGCTGATGAACTTTTTTGCATTGGTGTCTCACTCTCTCCCACACTCTTAGTGTGGCTCACATGGGGTGTGCTGCTGAAAGGGGTACTGGGTGTAAGTGAAGTGTTTGACACGTCTTCTTCCTCCTCGTCATCATCAGATGAAAAATCAACATTTTCATTACGTGCAATTAGGGCTTCCTTGATCGCCTGTAGGTGCGCAAACCATTGGACAGGGTGCTGTCTCTTAAGATGACATCTCTGGCCTCCGGTACCATAGTTGGTACCAAACTTACCACGACTAACTGCAAGCTTACAAATGCTACAAATGGCGAAGTTTTCCCTTTTTGGGCAAACACTAAAGAAGTCCCAAACTGGGGACTTGAATTGTCTGTGGGGGCCGGAGGAGGCGGCGATACTGGTGGTGGTGGTCTTGCTGCTAATGCCAGATGAAGTGGAGGATGTGGATTGCCGAACTTTAGTACGTTGTGCACTTTCACCACCACTAACTGAGGTCGAGGTGGATGGAGGTCCCTTCTTGCGAGGAAGAAATATGGAAGCGGTAGGTGTTGGTGTACTAGTTAACTCCAATGATTGTTGTGTTTCCATTGCCTCCTCATCGACATCATCATCACGCTCAGCAGCTTCTCGGGCTAGGGTCAAAATGTCTCTTTGATGCATGCCCGCTGGGGCTGCAGTGACCTTTATGATGACTGGCTCGTCGTCTTGAGAGGCTTCATCAGCAGCAGTATCCGCCACTTCTTGTTGAGCCTCATCACACTCCATAACTATGAGTTTTTCGACGACCTTCCTTTTACGCTTAAGTACCTTTGTCAGATCATGGTGTGCCTCACTCTCAGACGACCATGATGGTTCCCAATCTTCATCCAGATCATCAGAAGGAGGTGGGCTTGAAAAAGATGTAGACACCCCCCTTGATCTTTTCCTTGCTAGGGATGTGGAAGGCAATGAATGATCATCAGGAGGAGTGGCTTCCTCAAATGATACCTCAGCTTGATTGTCGATTTCCTGATGTGCCCCTACTTCGGGAGGAACAACTATTGTGGGCAATTGTGACCCTCCATGCACCTCTGCTTGCGCATCTCCTTGCGCTGCCTCTCCTTCCACATGTACTTGGGCTTGTACTTGCACATGTGGTTGTTGTTGCGGCTGTGGTTGTTCAACACTTGTCAGATGAGTTACAACAACCTGTGTTGATTTAGGGACATTGCTGCTACTTTCTTGCGATGAGCCAACATCACTGGTCGATGGTGATTGAAGAAGTACACTGACTTCCTCTGCAGCACTCAAGGGCTTGGACTTAAGTTGGCGTGGTGGTGGTGGTGGAGGCACTGAGCCCAATGGAGCGGGGGTGCTGCTCCCAGCTTGGTCCCCAGCAGATCCAGCTGCTGCTGCAGGCGTACTTTTTTTTTACTCCCAAAAAACGCGGCGGCCGGCACACCAGCCTTCTTGGTAACTTGCTTCTTCTGCTCCTTACTGGCAACTTTCTTGCTAGAGGAGCTACGGAGAACTTTTTTTGGGGCCATCTTCTTCAGAGCAGGTCAGAACAGCAGGCCGCAGTTGCACGAGTTGCAGAGTTGTCTGTGGCCAGACGTGACGTCGCGTGACGTTATGCTGCACACACACACCGCTGCAAGACTTCTTCCTGGCACTGGTGGTTCTATTGAGTCTTGTGCACCTAAAAGCAATGGAAGACAGAGGAACATCAGTTCAGTTATACACCCCAAAAAATCGAAAATAAACAGAAAAATCAGCACAATCCCATGCCCTCCATGATGTTTCAATTCAAGACACCCCACAGAAAGACTGGGCCCATGCACCACTCACTACCCCTGGGCATAATGAATGAAAGCTAGGCAAAATGGGTGCAGTCCTGAGAGCACTGCCTGCTTTCAAAATGGCCCCTCCCTCCCAGCACATGACCAGGGCCTGTAGCAGCATTTAAAATGGCCCCCACCCACATGGCCTGTCCCCATGAACACCCCAAAAAATCGAAAAACACAGAAAAATCTGCACAATCCCAAGCCATCCAGCCCCTCCATGATGTTTAAATTCAAGACAACCCACAGAAAGACTAGGCCCATGCACCACTCACTACCCCTGGTGAAAAGGCCACAACAGGCCAAAAAAAATGAAAATCACAGAAAAATCAGCACAATCCCAACTAGCCGTCCAGCCCCTCCATGATGTTTAAATTCAAGACAACCCACCGAAAGACTAGGCCCATGCACCACTCACTACCCCTGGTGAAAAGGCCACAACAGGCCAAAAAAATGAAAATCACAGAAAAATCAGCACAATCCCAAGCCATCCAGCCCCTCCATGATGTTTAAATTCAAGACAACCCACAAAAAGACTAGGCCCATGCACCACTCACTACCCCTGGGCATAATGGATGAAAGCTAGGCAAAATGGGTGCAGGCCTGAGATCACTGCCTGCATTCAAAATGGCCCCCTACCTCCCAGCACATGGCCAGGGCCTGTAGCAGCACTCAAAATGGCCCCCAACCACATGGCCTGTCCCCATGAACACCCCCAAAAATCGAAAAACACAGAAAAATCTGCACAATCCCAAGCCATCCAGCCCCTCCATGATGTTTAAATTCAAGACAACCCACAGAAAGACTAGGCCCATGCACCACTCACTACCCCTGGTGAAAAGGCCACAACAGGCCAAAAAAACGAAAATCACAGAAAAATCAGCACAATCCCAAGCCATCCAGCCCCTCCATGATCTTTAAATTCAAGACAACCCACAGAAAGACTAGGCCCATGCACCACTCACTACCCCCGGTGAAAAGGCCAAAACAGGCCAGAAAAACGAAAATCACAGAAAAATCAGCACAATCCCAAGCCATCCAGCCCCTCCATGATGTTTAAATTCAAAACACCCCACAGAAAGACTCAGTGCACCCACCACTGAGTACCCCTGGGCAAAAGGCCCCAAAACAGCCCAAAAATCGAAAATTCCAAAATTGTAGTTGCAGAAACTGTAATGCCCCAAACAAACTTACTTGTGAAATTTCTAATCCAAAAGTGATCCAAAGAAAGTCAAAAAGGCCTCAAATCCAAATATCCAGCAGCATCCACAAAAAGTAATCCTTCCAGCTCCAGATCCAAATGAAAAGTGACCAGGAGATGGACAGGAACAGGAAGTTGAAGACTGTGGGACACTTCCTCCCTCCCACCCCCCCCTCCCCAAAATGGACTCCTCGCTAAAAAAGTGCAGGCAAATGTCAACCTGAGTTATTCAGATAAAAATCATCATTTCCAGAAGGTTTATGCTGCTTGCTGGTGGATTTCTTGTGCAGAATTGCAAATTTTGTATTTTCGCGAGTGCAAGATTGTTGCTGCTCGCCGCATCTACAAGCTCGCAATTGCGAAGTACCGCGATACGTGATCACGGCATACTCGCGTTGACAAACTCTCGCTGTGCAAGTTGGCAAGGCGCGATGACGTAATCGCGCTCGCCAAATTCCCGCGGGATCTCGCAGAAAGATCCAAAATGGCGCAGCACTCTCAAAATATCGAGAAAAACAACTCGGCAAACGCTGAATGACGGTAAGTAAACGCCGCATGCCGCAAAATTGTATCACCAAGAAAAAAAAATCTGCTGCGTGCGAATTTGCGGATTTTCGGTAAATTCGCGAGCGTTCGCGGATTGCGAATTTACCGAAAATCCGCAAAATCCGCTAGCGTAACGGATTTTCCGCCCATGCTTAGTTATAAATGATGGTACCACTGCATAAGATGGTGGTGTTGGTGGATACTGAAAATGCCATGGCTTCATGGCTGCTGGCCTGGGTAATTGCCTCCTGTCTGCAGGTGAGGGAGTCTTTAAACAGCAATGCTACCCCACCTCCCTTTTTTTCCCCCCCTGTTCAAGTTGAGAATTTCGTAGTTGTCTGGGAGGGCCGTAGTGATGTCCGGGGTGCTATGATTGTCAAGCCACGTCTCCGTGATAAAGGCTAGGTCTGGTTGATCATTTTCCAGAATGTCCCAGATTTCAATTGCATGTTTAGGGAGGGACCTAGCGTTTAGATGAATACATCTTAAGACCATGTTGGAGGTAGTGGAGTAAGAGGGGCCGTACCAGGGGTCACTCAGCCAGTGGCAATTCCGACAGCTAACTGGCCCCATGGTATACAAGGGTCCCAGTAGTGCACATGACGCTTGGTGCAATGCGCCAGGGGTGTTGAGCTTTCTTAGTTCGCTGCCTGAGTATGTAATGACGCCTGTGCTCAATGGGCGTGGATGGCTGGTAGGTAGGACAGGGGTTGTGGCCCCGGGTCCTGGACTGTCGCGGACGGGCGCAGACGGGCTTGCCTTTGGCGCGCCTACGCTGCGCCCGTCCGCTGCGCTTCCGGGGTGGTGGCTCCATTTTGTATTGGCGAGGGCGGTAGGGTGGGAGGGGCCGAGCACTCGTCTGCTCGCCCTGCTCCTGCCCTCACCCAAGATGGTGGGGGCCCCAGCAGCGCCTACTCGGCTGCAAAGGGGGTGATCAGGGGAGCGTCAAGCCACAGCACACCAGGAATATTAAATGGCGGCGGTGATTCAAAACACAGTATTTATAAAAACACACAATTTGTTAACTCTTAAAATCAGTGAACAAATTATTAAAAGCAATAAGAACAATTTTGCAAGTTTTAAAAGCGCTAACCAGAGTAAGAATGCTTAGCTTGCAGGTCCCGGCTTCCGCCTCAGGATGCTTCACACAACACTCCACACACAGTAGCAATCAGAGGGGGAGTGCGAGAAGAGGCTTTTTGCATTGGCGAGGGCGGGACGGTGGCAGGGGCCGAGCACTCGTCTGCTCGCCCTGCTCCTGCCCTCACCCAAGATGGTGGGGGCCCCAGCAGCGCCTACTCGGCTGCAAAGGGGGTCATCAGGGGAGCGTCAAGCCACAGCACACCAGGAATATTAAATGGCGGCGGTGATTCAAAACACAGTATTTATAAAAACACACAATTTGTTAACTCTTAAAATCAGTGAAAAAATTATTAAAAGCAATAAGAACAATTTTTCAAGTTTTAAAAGCGCTAACCAGAGTAAGAATGCTTAGCTTGCAGGTCCCGGCTTCCGCCTCAGGACGCTTCACACAACACTCCACACACAGTGGCAATCAGAGGGGGAGTGCGAGAAGAGGCTTTTTGTATTGGCGAGGGCGGGAGGGTGGGAGGGGCCGAGCACTCGTCTGCTCGCCCTGCTCCTGCCCTCACCCAAGATGGCGGGGGCCCCTGCAGCGCCTACTCAGCTGCAAAGGGGGTGATCAGGGGAGCGTCAAGCCACAGCACACCAGGAATATTAAATGGCGGCGGTGATTCAAAACACAGTATTTATAAAAACACACAATTTGTTAACTCTTAAAATCAGTGAACAAATTATTAAAAGCAATAAGAACAATTTTGCAAGTTTTAAAAGCGCTAACCAGAGTAAGAATGCGTAGCTTGCAGGTCCCGGCTTCCGCCTCAGGACGCTTCACACCACACTCCACACACAGTAGCAATCAGAGGGGGAGTGCGAGAAGAGGCTTTTTGTATTGGCGAGGGCGGGAGGGTGGGAGGGGCCAAGCACTCGTCTGCTCGCCCTGCTCCTGCCCTCACCTCACCTCACCTGTCTGTAAACTGCAGGGCCCCATTATAAAAAAACTAATGTTGGACGTCGTTCATAATAATGGGAGTGACATTTAATCTGTTTTTATTCAGAAGAAAAGGGAAATGCGTTATAGGAATAAACAGAAAACATTTTTCCTAAGATCATGGTTCATTTCCAAAGTTGACAATATAAACTCTAGAACAATTGGCCTTAAGATTCTGCACTGTACTAACGCTAGTTCTAAACTATGATGTTGTTTATGATGACCACTCTTTATCATTTGGAATTCGTGTTGTAATATTGAAAACATAGAGGAAGTTTTAACTTTTTCTCTCAAGGAAGCATACTTACTAGCAGGATTTACTCAGCAGGATTTATTCAGCGCCAGGACACCTCCGGGTATTAGAGCGCTCTATAAATGTGCAAATAAATAAATAAATAAATAAATAAATATAAAAGCTGCACATTCTAGCACGCTATGCAATAGGTCTCGCATTTACGCAAGTTTGAGCTGTTGGCATTGTAAATTACAATGCCTTTTTTTATTTTTTATTATTTTGATTGCCATTTTGTAAATAACAAACATGTTATTATTATTCAAATTTGAAGTTGTGCATACATGCTGTTTCTTTACAGTCCTTATCAAGCGCGTGACACTTAGTTTATCAAATAGTTTACTAAGGGGCCGATTCGGATGTTGGACGGACTCAGGTCTGTCCGACATCGGTCAGAAGCCGTAACAGATTGACCTGCTGTGGTAGGTTACGGCCCTGTTAGTACGATGCAACCGAACCCTGTTAGGTCACATTCGTATAGTTCACAATGCAAGTATGCATTCTGACCGGAAAGCATACTTGAAATGCAGGGGTGCTGTTCATCCCTGCACCCTTTGGCCGGCACCCCAAGGTGTCTGCCACCGGGTGCAGGGATCAATGGAGGGGCACCATAGGTGCACCCAGGCTGCCATTCGGCGGCCTCAAACCCATGGCGGCCATGCTGGGGGCCCCGCAGAGACAGTTTCCGACTGCCTTTTCGTGCCTGACACACCAGCATGAAAAGGCAGTGAAAAACTGCCATTGTACTCCCTCGGTCATAAAGTGGCAACCGGGGGAGTACTGGAGAATTTCCCGGTGGTCTACGATGGGCTCAGGCCCGGATTCCTTTTAGAAAGCCCATCGTAATGGCTCGATCGGAAAGGAAACCGTCCGACACATACCGATTCGGTCGGAGCCCTTCCAACACGAATCGGAATCGGACCCTTAGTCCCTATCCTTGGAAGACAACAGATCATTCTGACTCTGTACATAACATTTTGTACTAATTACATAAATCACTTGCTTCCATCTGCGAGTCTGTTCGCGGGGGTTCACAGATATGCCCACAATAAACATTCCACCTGCTCCATAATCAAGTCCAATTCTTGGGACATCCTCTATGGATGTATACTGACTTTTCAACTATCATTATACTGTCCATGTCGCGACACCATTGAGAAAGTGCAGGGGCCTGTCTGGATCAACAGTGTTGAGCTATGTTTCGCTTTGCCACCGTCATACCAAGTGTCACCCATGTGGTTGAGGTCTGTGGGTTCCCAAATGTTAAGAATGCATCTCTTTGGTTCTGGGAGAACCGTGATATCCTTGACTTGCAAGATTGTACACATAACCGCCCCCAATACCTTACTATCTTTGGATATTGCCAGATCGTATGTAAGAATGTTCCTGTTCCACCACGTTCATGGAGGCAGAATGGCGTGTTACATCTACCAATTTTATGTAGGAGCGTGCGCGTGTAGTATGTACGATGCAACATTTTCAGTTGTACAAATTTGAATTTAGAGGATATTACCACCTCCTTGGGGGACACCAGCGCCTCCTGCCAGTCAGAGTCATCTAAGTCGCCTAGCTCCGATTCCCACTTTGCCTTTAGGGCTGTTACTGTGTCTGGTTGGTTACTCATTATTTTTCGATATGTGTGTGAGATGGCCTTTTTTGCCAGATGGTCCATCAGGAGTTTATCCTTCAACGGTGACGCCTGACAATGCCTTTTATTTATGTTTTGGTTTTTTTTTTCACAACCAAGTTTATTGAGCAAAAGAATGACAAGCATGAGGCACCTTCCCACACCAAGGTCACCACATCAAGATCAATGTATGGATCACATACACAAGAAATACTAAGCAAGTGTCAATGAAGCTCAGCTTTAAAATCCCAACTACCCATCCCAACCCCAACTACACCCCCACCCGTACCCACTATCCCCCCCCCTTTCCACACATGTACAGAGGCAACACAGAGATGGTTCATATAAGAGAAGCAGGCATGAAGCAACCTGGGATGTGCCTTTAGGGCCAGAGACAGCGCTGCGATCAAATGTCCTCCTCCGGTTCCGCTGGGGGTTCCAAGGATAGGCCACGATAGTCAGCCCACCGCTTCCAGATCTTGAAGTGCTTGCGCGGGCAGCCCCGCGCCTCAAAAATTGGTTTCTCAAGACCCATAAAATAGTCCAGTCCCGCCTTCCATGCCGACAGGGGGGGGGCCCTCACAGATTTCCAGGCCCGAGCCAAGTCGCGCTTAGCCACCACCAGGCCCAGAAGCAATAGGTGACGTTTATAGATGTTGCCCCCAACCCCGTCCATGACGTGCAGCAGGCCCAGCCGGTGGGTACGGGGAAGATCCCAACCCAGGACCTCAGCCAGGCAATTCCATACACCCCTCCAGAAGCCAGCCAGGCGACCACATGACCATACTGTGTGCAACAAGGTGCCAGGCACTTCCCCACATCGCAGGCACTCCGATGACTCAATCAAACCAGCCCTCCACAGTCGTTCACGTGTGTAATAGGCACGATGTAGATACTTGAATTGTATGAGACGGAGCCGAACCGCGATAGCGGTGCCACGGGGAGACTCCAGGGCCTCTCTCCAGTCGTCCTCGTCCAGGGCGCCCACGTCCACTTCCCAGGCTTCTCGGAGGGAGCTGAGAGTAGACGAGCAGTGAATAACCAGAGTCTGGTAGATCCTGGAAACCTTCTTGTCTCCCAGGTCGCCCATAAAGACTTTCGCCTCAATTGGGCTAAACTCCGGAAGGGAGTCAAGGCCGGCAATGCTTGGGGCGAGGGCATGTCGCAGCTGTAGGTAACGGAAAAACTGGGACTGAGGCATTTGGAATTCCACTCGGAGGTCTGCAAAGGACTTGAGGGTTGCGCCGGACACGACGTGACCCAGTTGAGTAATCCCAATAGTCTCCCAACCCTCGAACCCAGCCAGAGTCGCCAGCTCTGGAAGCAGACCGTTGTGCCACAGCGGCGTTTCCGCCGTCAACTTGCCCCACCAGCCCATGCGGCGCAAGGACTGCCGCCACACCGCAAAGACCACCCTTGTCACCGATGGCAACCCACGGCGTATACGCGCCGAGTATAAAACTGTGTGGAGCGTATGGTCACCCATAAGATGCCTTTCCAGGGCATATGCCGGATCACTCCTATCCCCATACCACCAATCGTTAAGAACAAGCAGATGCGATGCTTGGTAGTAGGAGAGGAGATCAGACGTGGCCAAGCCACCACAGTAGGTGGATAGAAAACATGTCTTGAGGGCCACCCTGGCTGCTCCGCCCTCCCACAGGAAGCGGCCCAGCACAGAGTTCACCTGGCGAAACCACTCCATGCCGATAGGGTGCGGGAAATTTTGGAGTTGGTACAGCAGTCTCGGCAGCGCCACCATCTTAAAGATGGCCGACCTCCCAAAGATCGTAAGCGGCATCCTGGACCACGTTTTGACATCCGTCTGGACCCGTTCCCACACCGGTAGGACACTACGCGTCCAGGCCACGGCCCGCGAAGTCGAGAGGAAAACACCCAAGTATTTCAGGCCGTCCGTCGCCACTCGTAGATCAGCAGCCCAATCGTCGGCCACCGCTCCGCCATGCAGAACCCACAGGGTCGACTTAGATAGGTTAAGGGTAAGCCCGGAGACTTCGCCAAACCCCCGCATGATCTCCAGGATTCGAGGGCCAGAGCGCCGCAGATCCGTAAGGAACAGGAGGACATTGTCCGCGTAGAGTGCAATTCTATCTGTAAGAGTATCGTTCCAGACAAAGCCACGCAGCTGGGCATCTAGCCGCACCCGCGCCGCGAGGGGCTCCATGGCCAGGGCAAATAGGTATGGGGACAACGGGCAACCCTGGCGCGTACCGCGGCCGATTGGGAAGCGTCCTGAGACCGCGCCTGCCACCCGGACCGACGCCGTGACATTGGTATACAGGAGGCGGATATAGGACAGAAAGACCGGCCCGAGGTTTAGGCGGGCCAATAAGGTGAAGAGATACGCCCAGCTCACCGAATCAAAGGCCCGGTCCATGTCCGCAAGGAGAAGTGCGGCCTGTTCATCCCTAGCACTCATGGCGTCGATCGCTGCCTGCGCCCGCCGGATATTGTGTCGGGTGGCTCTGTGCGGCATGAACCCGGCCTGGTCGGGGTGGACCAGGTCGGCTATAAGGGGCAGAAGGCGGTTCGCCAGGGCTTTCGCCAAGATCTTGGCCTCGATGTTGAGGAGGGAGATAGGCCTGTATGAATCATGACGGTCAGGCGCCCTACCAGGCTTCAAAAAGACCACAATCTCAGCATGGCGCCAGTCAGGTGGCAGCTCGCCCCTAGACCGCGCTGCCTCTAGCGCATTACGAAAGTGGGGTCCCAGCTGGACGTGGAATTTTTTATAAAATTCGGCAGGGTAGCCACTAGGGCCGGGCGCCTTCCCAGTGTTCAGTTGGCCAAGGGCCTCCCCTAGCTCCTCGGACGTAAGTGGGACCTCTAGGGCCGTTCTAGTCTCCTCCGGGACTGCCTGCGGGAGTAAAGCATCCAAGTACGGGGCAATCCCGCTCTCCCTCAGCGGATCGCGAGGGGCATATTGTGCCTCGTAGTAGCGGGCAAAGCTGGCCGCCAATTGGTCCGGGTCGGTCATGACTGAGCCATCCCCCGCCGTGAGACCGGGTAGCTCCAGGGGCTGGAAGGTCGCCTGGCAAAGTCTATGCAACTTGGTGCAGGACTTATCGCCCCACTGATATACCCTACTGCGCGTGGCGAGCCACGCCTGCCGGGCCTCCTCATGGAGGACCGAGGAGTAAGTCTGCTGGGCCTGCAGGAGCTGGCGCACCACGCCCTCCTCACCTCCAAGTCGACCACGCTGCTCCAACTCCTCCACGCGGGCCGCGGCAGCCACAATGGCCTCCCGGTGCTTCCGCCGAGCGGCCGCACACCAAGTTATGTCAATGCCCCGGATCGTGGGCTTCAGCGCCTCCCACACTACAACAGCGTCGGCTCCCCCCACCAAGTTCTCGCGCCAAAAGTGGTCGATCGCCTCCCGTAGGTGCGCCACATAGTCCGGCCGCTGCAACTGCCAGGCGGACATACGCCAGCGAAAAGGTTGCCGTTTAACGGGGAGGGTCAGAGTGGCCAGGACAGGGGAATGATCCGAAAGGCCCCTGGGGAGTATCGAGGCATCCCTAACACGGCTCAGGCAGGCCCCGGGTACAAACAAGTAATCAAGCCTCGAGAATGACCCATGCACCGCCGATACATACGTGAAGGCCTGTACTGCGGGATGAAAATGCCGCCACACATCGACCCAGCCCATACTGCGCGCCGTTGCACTCAACCGGGTGGGGGCAGCCGCGGGGGGGGGGGTTAGGTACCACACACGCTCGCCGCTGGCGGTCCAAGCCCACATCCATGACTTCATTCCAATCACCCCCCACCACAGTCAGGACCTCGGGGATTTCGTCCCACAACGCAAACAGCCGTTCAGACAGTGCCCATTGCAGGGGGGGAGGGGCATAGACACTACCAAAAACCACCGGCTCGGAACCCAGTAGGCCTTTAACAAAAACAAATCTGCCCTGGGGGTCAATCCATTGCTTCTCGTGGACATAGGCCACCCTACGATGAATCAGTATGGCCACCCCCCTCGAGCCCCTCGTAAAGCCAGCATGATAGACCTGGTGGTAGCCGAACCTCTGGAGGCTAAGGGCTTTGGATCCCAGCATGTGCGTTTCCTGAAGCAAAAGAACATCCACCATCTCCCTTTTCCCCCACCGCAGCACAGCCCCCCGCTTAATCTTATCCAGGACACCCCGCACATTCCACGTTACCACCCGCAGGGTCTTCGAAGGAGTCACACTCGCAGCACTAGCCATTATCGACACACAGTTCAAGATCTGGCCCACCCTCCCACCCAGGTGCTACCCGCAAAACGACAAAAAGCACAGCCCCCGACACGTGTGGACCCACCCCCCCAGCCCGCAAACACAACTCCCCCGTTCCAGCCCAGAGCCCCCCCCACAACAAGTGCAACACCAAAACACCCCCCCGTACCCCACTCCCCCCACCCCAATACCTCAGAAAACAGTGAAGTACCTGTCGCGGCATGGAGAGACCCGAGCCCAAAACAGAGGACTCAGGGCCCGCCATACCAATGGATCCCCAAAACCCCACCAAGACGCACACACACCACCCCCCCAACAACACTCACATCCGTGAGGGTCTGAGGTATGTTTTGGTTTTTAAAACATAAATAATAGGCATTCTCATTTACAATGCCAAAAGCTCAAACTTCCGTAAATGTGAGACCTATTGCATTGCAAAGGCTTGTTTCATTTGCTTTCTGTTTTTGTATTCTTTTTTTAATATTATAGAAAAGGACCAAGTCCCAGAATACAAAATATTTAGACAAACTGTTAGCTAGTCATACATTCTTAAATGGAGCTGGTTCAAGATGTCAGGGCTACTGGGCGGAGATACTGGCAAGTGGGGGTGACAGACACAATCACAAAGCCTCTCTTACCCAAATAAATAAATATACTGGCAGGAGCTGGCACAAGATGTCAGGGTCACTGGTCGGAGATTCTGGCAAGTGGAGGTAACAGACATTTACACACTCTGCATTACCCACATACATAAACTTGCTTATACCGAGCTGGCTCAAGATGCCAGGGCCACTGGCGGGAGATACTGCCATGTGGAGGGTGACAGACAGACCCACACACCCTTCCTTACCCACATACACAAACATGCTGGTACCGAGTTGGCTCAACATGCCGGAGTCACTGGTGGGGGATTCTGACCTGTGGGCAGTGGCGGCTGGTGACATTTCAAATTGTGGTGGCGTAAAAGTTGGGGATGACTTTTACCTAACAAGGGAGCGAGCCCGACTAACATAAGGGCAGTACATTGGCGTGCCTAATAAACCTAAGCCGTACCTCATGATTTTCTTTTTTTTCAGTTGTATATACAGTGCGAACTCAGCCTAGGGGCATTGTAGTGCTGTACAAGAGCACTAGTTACATTACACAAGGTCAGATTCGTTTTTCAAGACACAGGGAGGGATATTAAGTTATTTTCCCAGAATCATCACAGGATGTTGAGACGACGCCGGAACGTGGATCCCCAGTTCTAAAGTCGGCCACATATTTTTCATTTGCGGTACATAAAGCAGTATACTATCAGTGAAGACTCTTCTTTAACGCTGAAAACTACTCATCAACTGATCATTGATGTCAAATGAGATGTCATCAGTGATGTCATTTTGAAATGTCATCAGTGATGTCATCAGTGATGTCACTGACCATGTCATGAATGATGTAATATGTGACATCATCAGCAGTGGATTGCGGGTGCGCAAAATATAGTTAGTACAACTAACTATATAGGAGCAATTTCAATGGTTATTTAAATGCTAATTCCTAACTATATAAGGCCTGAAACCTATGGTTTTTTAAGTGAATTTGCAAGGTTTTTTAAATGCTAATTCCTAACTATATCAGGCGTGAAACCTATATTTTTTTCAATAAATTTCAAAGGTTTTGTAAATGCTAATTTTATTAGCGGATAACGTTTATATATGTTATTATCCTTCTGGGACCACCTGAGCAGCTATCTTGTTTCTCAGGAGAAGTGAGGCACAAGAGAGCACAAATCAAGAGTGGAAAACACGAAAAGGGGGCATGGTTAAGACCCCCTGACCCCCTAGCCCTTCTCAGGGGGTCCCAGAAGGACCACCAAGTGCAACATTTTTTAAAAAATTTTTAAATCGCGGGGTACGCGCACGGTACGCGTACCCTACGCGTACGGTGCGCGTACCCCGCGATTTATTTATTTATTATTCTTTTTTTTTGCCCTTGGGGTTCCTTTTGGGATCCCCTGAGAAGGGCTAGAGGGTTGGGGGGTCTCTACCCTGTCCCCTTTTCGTAGTTTCCACTCTTGTTTTGGGCTCTCTTGTGCCTCAGTTCTCCTGAAAAACAAGATGGTGGCCAACACTTCCTGATTTGGACAGTTTGGAATGTTGACAGTCGACTGCCAGCCAATCAGAAACTCGCTCGCGCACGTAAGGGCACGAGCACGTACGCGTACGGTACGCGTACCTTACGCGTAAGGTGAGCGTACGGTGAGCGCATATAGATATATAATTTGATCAAATTCAATTTTCTCAACAACTACTGGAGGGATTTTCACCAAATATAGAAAAAGCACTACTGCATACCTGTCCCTACCATTTTGCCAAGTTTGGTGTAATTCCTTTCAGCCGTTCGAGCTGTAGCCATGTCTAAAGGTTCCATAGAAAATGTCATTTGAAAAATTTCAAATTCAATTTTCTCAAGAACTACTGGAGGGATTTTCACCAAATATAGAAAAGGCACTACTGCATACCTGTCCCTACCATTTTGCCAAGTTTGGTGTACGTCCATTCAGCCGTTCGGGCTGTAGCCGTGTCTATAGGTCCCTATGGAAATTAACATGGGGAAAACACGTTTTGGGACCCCCTTTTCGGCCCCCGCTTGACGAATCCCCCCGAAACTTTCAGGGAAGGAGTGGAGCGGAGCTGGCCAATGTTCTGGAACATTACACACAGATTCATCAATCGGCGCCAAAGTTAATCCAAATAGAATGTTGAGCGCATATAGATATATAATTTGCTCAAATTCATTTTCTCAACAACTACTGGAGGGATTTTCACCAAATATAGAAAAGGCACTACTGCATACCTGTCCCTGCCATTTTGCCAAGTTTGTTGTAATTCTGTTCAGCCGTTGGGGCTGTAGCCGTGTCTAAAGGTCCCATAGAAAATTTCAAATTCAATTTTCTCAAGAACTACTGGAGGGATTTACACCAAACATACCAAAGGCACTGCTGCATACCAGTCCCTACCATTTTACCAAATCTGGCATAATTCCGTTCAGCCGTTCGAGCTGTAGCCTTGTCAGAATGTCCCTATGGAAATTACCATGGGGAAAAAAAGTTTTGGGACCCCCCTTTTTCTCGGCCCCCGCTTGACGAATGCCCCCGAAACTTTCAGGGAAGGAGCGGAGTGCGGGGATGCAAATTTAAGGGAAATTACAGGCATATCCTTCAATCGGCGCCAAAGTTATTCCCAATAGAATGTTCGGAATTTCCTATGGTAACTAGGTCCTAACTATATATACCTACTTGCGACCGCCAGTAGGTAATATATATATATATATATATAATCACTGAAAAAACCATAGGTTTCACACCAGTTATAGTTAGCTGGAAATTTTACTGACATAAAACCATAGAAATTCCAACGTTATAGTTAGTTGGACTCACTATAACAAGCGCGCCTGCAATGCACTGCTGATGACGTCACATATTACATCACTCATGACATCGTCAGTGACAATGATGTCCTGAGTGATGTCATATATGTGAGGTCATAAGTAGAACATGGCGGCCGCAGGCTAATTATTGAATTTCTGTTTTATTTTTTGTTGAAAAGATTAATTTTGTCGCTGAGAAATTCACCTACCATGATGATCCTGTGATCAATATTTTCTATATCCACATATTACATCTCAAAATCCTGTAAAAAGTTGCTGATACACACACCAAATATATGATTCAAAATCTCTGAAAGTCATTGGCATATCATGATGTAACTCACCGGATTTTTTTTTAATCCTACCTATAATCCAAAATGTAACCAGTGTCGAGATACAGCACTACTACTTCTTCTATCACATAATAAAACTATTTCATCTCTCAACTTTCTTTAATGGCAAAAGATACATTCTAAACACGAGTTTGAGATGTGATAGCTTAAATGAGGGCATTTTAAATTGATGCTGCGCAATTTCTTGGACTACAGGTATATTATGCATAATCTTTAGACAACTATTGGCACATAAGTTATAACAATAATTATTCCAGTGACCCTGCTCTTTCAATACTCCTGAACCCCAGCCCATGTCCCAACCCCTCAAACCACAATCTACTCCCTAATTCCTTACATTACAACAAATATATCAGTCCTGAGCCTGGTAGCAACTGATAATTTTCGGTAAAGCCCGAAACCTCATGCTTTAGGCTATTTTTATGTATGGCTATAGACTGGTTGGATGACGTGGTTATAGAAGATAGAAGACAGACCAGTGAACCAAATGGCATAAGAGAAAAAGAAACTCAGTAGGATGTTGGGGGAGTAATGTGGCACAAGGCAAAACATTTCTTCTGCCCTCTAATTTAAATGATAGAGAGGCAGAGGCAGAAACATAGGAAGGGGGATAATTTAAAATGGAATGAGCCCAAGATTGGAAGAAAGCGAGAAATACATCCACAGATACAGTAGTTGCCATTGAAATTATTGAGTTACCACTTATCCTAGCAACTGCTTGATTCCACCCTCTTTTCTATCTGCAGGTAGCTGTTGGTCCTGGCCTCCCTCCATTTGGTGTCTTCTGCATCTCTGTGCTCAAGGTTTGCTTCGAATTTGTAATGCATTGGTACCATCTTGATAAAAAAAAGCAGAATTTTTGCCGGTGTGCCACATTTACCATCTCTGTTGCAAACCAGTGATGAAGTAAATAATATAAAAATACTTCCTATAAAGCCTCCGGAAATTAATAAAACTAACAATAAGAAATGCCAAACATCACTTACCTGTCAGCACCAACGCATCAATACTAAGCAAGAGCAGTACGTCCAAAGCAGGCGCCCCCCGCTCCTGGGGGATGGGGCCCTTAGTCGCACCACAGAGCTGAACCTCCTCATTGGGGATGTCTCTGATATGTAAATAAAACTGAAACCTAACAATTATGTTATTTTGGCCAGTGTCCCAGGGATCTCGTCCTCTTTGTCTCCTTAGATCCACTAGACAGCCTCTGCTCCACTGCGGACTTGTGTGATCTGGTAGCAGCGGCACGAGGGGACTCAGGGTAAGCAGCTGTGGACTTTGCATGACCTTGAGGTTCCCCTACACTACCCACCTGGAAGCCGACACGGACCTACTGTCCTTACTCACCCCCTATGCCACCTACCCTAGCTTGCCGCTACAGTGCATTCTGGGACTTGGAGTTCTTCCTATTATCACAAACTTCTTCAGGTGTGCCTACCCCATTAAGGGGAGGATTCTTTGGTGTGGGCCAGTATTTCTACAGGATGGATCTCATTGGTGCAGGACTCGTTAGAAGGCAAGGCGCTGAGGAAGGCCGTCATGGCCGAAATGCATTCGCAGCCTTCGAGATCGTGTGAATAAAGCATTCTGTGAACCCTGTTTCCCCCTCTGACCTCTGATTTCTTCTATTGAGAAATGGCTTTCCGTATTTTCTGCGCCGGCCAGAGGTGCCGCACAGCAGGTCCAAATGCAACAAGCATCACGGATTCAACTGGCGCCCGACTGCACGCAGTCTTTTGAAGATCGAAGTATCGATAAATCCGGAGATCTCCAGAATCTGCAAGCCAGCTAATGCGGACTGAGTTATTTTAACTCGACAGGGCGTATTGTCTCCACTAGACAGCCACCTACCCTAGCTTGCCGCTACAGTGCATTGTGGGACTTGGAGTTCTTCCTATTATCACAAACTTCTTCAGGTGTGCCTACCGCATTAAGGGGAGGAGTCTTTGGTGTGGGCCAGTATTTCTACAGGATGAAGCTCATTGGTGCAGGACTCGTTAGAAGGCAAGGCACTGAGGAAGACCGTCATGGCCGAAATGCATTCGCAGCCTTCGAATAAAGCATTCTGTGAACCCTGTTTCCCCCTCTGACCTCTGATTTCTTCTATTGAGTAGTGGCTTTCCATATATATATATATATATATATATATATATATATATATATATATATATATATATATATATATATATATATATATATATATATATATATATATATATTCACTGAAAAAACCATAGGTTATAGACCATATATAGTTAGGGATTAGCATTTACAAAACCTTAATTTACTCGCACAAAACCATTGAAATTCGCATATATAGTTAGTTGCACTAACTATATATCGCGCACCCGCAATCCACTGCTGATGATGTCACATATTACATCATTCATGACATGGTCAGTGACATCACTGATGACATCACTGATGACATCTCAAATGACATCACTGATGACATCACTGATGACAACATCCAGTGACTGTATGTTTCTGAAAAGTCAAAATATGTCTTACATATTGAAGAATGAGTGGATGTATAAGTGTCTGGATGAAGGATTTAGTAGGTGCATGACTGACTGTATGAGTGAGTGATTAAATGTGTCTCACTGAGGTCATGGGTTAGTGACTAAACTGTCTTAATTTGTGCATCATTATGTCTGTTGTTCTGTAAACTGCTGCATGTGTTGATCAGTAGCTATATGAGTAACTATATGGGTTATTGATTGGTTGCCCAAGTATTTGTATGGGAGACTGAGTGTGTGTGTGAGTGGCTGGGAGGTGTGTGACTCTGTGCATAGATGTGTGAGTAGTTGATTCACTATATGTATGGGTTCAAAAGTGCATGTGGAAACAGCTGTATGGGCGGTTGACTGTCTGCATGAGTGTATTGGTGAGTGAATGGATTTGTAAAACACAGTACATGTGAGAGTTGACATATATAAATAACTGTGCATAAGAGCCAGTGAATGTGTGAGTGGCTGTAAGGATCATTGTGAACATGTATCAGGGATTGTATAAGAGAGCAAATATGTGTTAGTATATGTTTGAATAAGTAAGGTGTGTATAACTGTATAGTTGAGAAAATGGAGGTGTGGTTGATTCTTTGCATGACTGACTAGGTGTGTGAGTAACTCCATGGATAAGTGACAGTCTGTGAGTGTCTGTTTATACTGAATGTATCTAAGGTTATATTAGAGTCTGAAGATGTTCATTGTATTATCACATAAATGATATCATCAGTGATGTGATCAGTAATGTCAAATGAGATGTCATCAGTGATGTCATCAGTGATATCATTTGAGATGTCATCAGTGATGTCATTTGAGATGTCATCAGTGATGTCATCAGTGATGTCACTGACCATGTCATGAATGACGTAATATGTGACATCATCAGCAGTGGATTGCGGGTGCGCGATATATAGTTAGTGCAACTAACTATATATGCGAATTTCAATGGTTTTGTGCGAGTAAATTAAGGTTTTGTAAATGCTAATCCCTAACTATATATGGTCTATAACCTATGGTTTTTTCAGTGAATTTTCAAGGTTTTGTAAATGCTGATTCCTAACTATATATGGTCTATAACCTATGGTTTTTTCAGTGAATTTCAATGGTTTATTAATAGCAAATATCAAAAGCTGTAAAATGTCAAGTACGTGGTAGGTAAAAACATTTTCGTATTCATGCACGCTGATGTACTTTGAACGCTGCCCCCCCCCCCTGTCCTCTTTTCTTTAAGGAGTATTCTCTCTTTGCAGATAGTGAAGGGTAGGTAACACAGGCCTTTGCCCCCGTTGTAATCCGTCGTGCCTGATTCCCTCTCCATTTGATTGATTGTTATCCTAGCATTTATTGTTTTGGAATTGGTTCTCTTTGGTTCATTCTCTATTTACAAACAAGCACAGAGTCGCAATACTCTGTTTAGTCTTTGCAGATAGTGAAAAATCATTAAAAAACTAAAGGAATCAAGCAAAATCAGTCGGCCACTAATGGGATCTCTTTTTGACCTCGCTAAAATAGAAACATTATGAACAACCCCTCATGACAAATACGAAACTAGTGAGAGGAACTGAGCTCGACACCATGATGGCTGCAAGACAGCTTGGCTCCGCCGCCCACCCCACCCAAAATAACGACAAACACTGTGCAAATATTATAAATATATACAACACACCAGCAAAGTAACAGGGTAAAACATTTTATTAAATAACTATTTACATGGCAGCCTGCTGCAACATCGATCCAAACAAGCCTTTGTATTTTGGGCTCAAAATAAACCATCAATAGCAAGATTTTCATAGGTGAGTGTAGGTTCATGGTTTTCCATCCACAGACTAAAAGCCTGGAGTGGGAGTGAAAGAACAATAACTAGGTAAGAAGGAAGGCAGAGGTTGTGGGAAGGACTCTGGATATGGTATGTTGCTTGGTCCCTGAGATGCTTCGATGTCACTGCCTTGCACAAATGGCATAAGTCCTGGATGTTGGGTGCCATAGTTGAGGGTTCGGAGCAGCGCTTGTAACACTGTCTGAAGCTTATTTGCACCTGCTGCAGCTTCACTATTCTCAAAGTAAGTGGGGGCTGTTTGTGGACCTGACTGCATTGGAAAACAATGTGATGCGGTGCCTCCCTGAACCGCTTGACGGAGGCCCCCGAGATAATTGCGCCTGCTCCACACCTTGTCCCACAATCTGTTTGACCTGAAGACACGTCCTGCGGTGCCCTGGTCCGACCATCACATATACCTGCACCAGGAGACGGCGTGGGGTGCAGTAGAAGGGAGAGGCGGCGCGAACGAGCCTCCCCACCTCCCCAGGTGGAGGTTTCTCAGCTACACCCCAGCGCTTCACTCGACCAGCTGACTTGCGCCCGCTCTTGCGACACAGTGCCTCGCTCGGCCAGCTGAATTGCGCCTGCTCTTGCTATTACAACGTCTCACCCGCCATCCAACGGAATTGCACCCAATCTTGCGGTACAGCGAGAGGCGGCTGCTACGGAGCTCACGAAACGGCGGTCGGCTCCACAGACTTGGGCCTGGCCTGCAAAGATGGCTCTGGGCAACCGTGGAATCCGGACGCTTGACTGCTAGGGCATGGGCCCCATTCCCAAAAGAGTCCCCTCATCCTTGAAGATTCTACAACAGTCACCGGGACCCCCGACTCCCGTAGACTACCGATGGGGAGCGACTGCCATGATTGCTCGCGGAATGGCCACAACGTAGCCACGAGATGGTGGTGCTCTCATGCTAACGCCAGCTTCAGTCTGAAACATCCAGAAACACTGTAGACTACCAATTCAATCAGTTCCGGTGGAGCCCCAACATGACCCGGTAGAGAAGAACTTGCCCTCCCCTCTTTGATTGATAGTTCTTGTTGCCTGTCCCTTCTCTTGTCATTTAACAGAACTTTTCGGACTGCTGAAAGGGGTTGTGTTCCGACCGCTGGTTGGTGGAGACATTTTGACTATATTCTGGACCTGCGTTGTCGCGTAATGCGTCATATGACGTGCCGCGTTAGCGCACCCGGAAGTGCTCCGGTGCGCGAGGCGCAGCTTCCCGGAAACGATCCAGAGCGCAGCGCGCAGCGCGTAACGTTAGCATAACAGGTCATGTGACTTGTTAATAAAACTTTTCATTGGTTCATTTTACTTTTGTTATTCTAATGATGAAAGGCTTGGTCATATGACCTAAAAATAACACTTTTCATTGCTTTCGAACATTTTTTTTTCCCAAATGATGAAAGCCCCACCTTTTTTTTTCTCACTCTGACTTGTAAAGCAAAGGACCCAGATGCATATACAGTTTATCACTAACAATGTTCCAGGCTAATGTATTTTCCTGCGAAATTTACAACTGTCCTGCAAGTAAAATATTCCTATTTCGAGAAAAAGGGCGTTTCTTCGTCCCATGAGGGAGCCGTTGAGCAAAAGAGGCTCGGCCTGCTGTCTTAGTCGCTGATAGGCATGAATATCGGATTCTTATCGATCACTTTATGTTGCAGGAGTGGAAAACACAACAGCCCTTAACCATTTATCTTTACTGCGTTCCTGCGTAATATACCTTTTAACCGTCATGTAATCGGGCTGCTTTATTTCACTTGCCTTTTACTGATTCGAAAACAGTGTCTATTATTCAAAACTTTACGAAAAAAGGTACTACTACCATGTTTTGTTTTAAAAACCTTTATTGTGAAAATGTCAGTATACAAATACGGGCCTATAACCACGTGGGCCGGCCACGGAGCAAACTGGAATCTTATATGATGAGGGGACATTTACACTATAGAAGAACGTAACGGGCGGGCCATTAGGTTGCAAGAACTAAGGTGTCTAACAGTTGCGGAATCGGTGGACGTATATTTTATAATTAAAGTACGACAGGGCCAGTTACAATAAAATTAACGAGATATACATTTGCGGGCAAGTACCATGAGTGACGTTAATTCGATCTTTCAATAGTACAGTAATCAATAACACATCAGAACTTAATATCAATAGGGATGTCCAAATGTTCAATCAGTACTCGTCCCCGCCCGCCATGTGCTTCAAAACTGCATATGTATCTCGTGATATCAAGGTTGGGCACCCAGTACACAACAAGGAGTTACGAGTCCCATTTATACCGGCGCCATTTTGGGCAAGGCTGGGCAGGTCCAGGATATAGTCAAAATGTTTCCACCAACAAGCGGTCGGACCAGAACCCCTTTCGGCAGTCCAAAAAGGTTCCGTTAAATGACAACAGAAGAGATAGGCAACAAGAACAATCAGTCAAAAGAGGGGACGCTTTCGTGAATGGGGACCATGCCCTAGCAGGCAAGCGTCCGAGTTCCAAGGTGTCCCAGGGCCATTTTAGTGGACCAGGCCCAAATCCAAAGAGCCGGCCGCCATTTTGAAAGTCTTGTTGCAGCCGCCTTTCGCTGCACCGCAAGAGTAAATGCAATTCAGCTGGATGGTGAGCGAGACGCTGTAGCCGCAAGAGCGGGCGCAACTCAGCTGGATGGGGGGTGAGGCACTGTGCCGCAAGAGCTGGCGCAATGCAGCTGGAAGGCGAGTGAAATGCTAAGGGGCGCCCCACTGCAGATGAGGTGCCTCCACCTGGGGAGGCGGGAGAGGCCCGTTTGCTCCGTCCCCCCCGCCCCCGGGCACCCCACGCCGTCTTTCGGCGCAGCATTGTAGGATGGTCACACCAGTGAAACTTGCTGGACACCACCTCGGTGCCATCCGGATCTCGGCGCGTTCGAGTCACTGTACCGCAAGAGTGGGCGAAATTCAGCTAGATGGCGGGTGAGTCACTGTACCGCAAGAGCGGGCGGACCTCAGCTGGATGGCGGACGAGTCACTGTACCACAAGAGTGGGCAAAATTCAGCTGGATGGCGGGTGAGTCGCTGTACCGCAAGAGCGGGCGCAACTCTGCTGAACGGCGAGTGAAACAGCAAAGGGCGCCGCACTGCACAAGAGGTGCCTCCACCTAGGGAGGGGGGAGAGGCCAGTTCGCGCCGCCTCCCCCCCCCGGGCATCCCACGCCGTCTTTCGGCGCAGCATTGTAGGATAGCCACACCAGTGCGGCAACTTGCTGGACATCACCTCGGTGCCATCCGGATCTCGACGCGTTGTGCTGCCTTCGGCCTATTCGCACATCGGTCCGCTACTGACGCCGCCTCACAGGCCAACGGATTTTGTAGGCTTTTTATAGCCCAAAGCCGCATAACAGGTCATGTGACTTGTTTATAAAACTTTTCATTGGTTCATTTTTTTTTTGGTTTCCTAATGATGAAATGCTTGATCATATGACCTAAAAATAACACTTTTCATTGGATTGAAACATTTTTTTTTCCCAAACGATGAAAGCCCCACCTTTTTTTTTCTCACTCGCAAATCCAAAAAGGTTCCGTTAGATGACAACAGAGGGGACAGGCAACAAGAACCATCACTCAAAAAAGGGGAGGGCAAGTTCTTCCCTACCGGGTCACGTTGGGGCTCCACCGGAACTCATCGAATTGATAGTCTACAGTGTTTCCGGATGTTTCAGACTGAAGCTGGCGTCAGCATGAGAGCACCACCATCTCGTAGCTCCGTCGTGGCCATTCCGCAAGCAATCATGGCAGCCGCTCCCCACCGGAAGCCTGCGGGAGTCGGGGGCCCCGATGACTTTTGTAGAATCTTCAAGGCTGAGGGGACGCTTTCGAGAATGGGGCCCAAGCCCTAGCAGGCAAATGTCCGAGTTCAAATGAGTCCCAGGGCCATTTTAGTGGACCAGGCCCAAATCCGAAGAGCCGGCCGCCATTTTAAGAGTCCTGTGGCAGCCACCTATCGCTGCACCGCAAGAGTGGGCGCAATTCTACTGGATGGTGGACGAGACGCTGTAGCCGCAAGAGCGGGCGGTAAACAGCTGAATGGCGGATGAGGCATAGTGCAGCAAAAGCGGGCGGGAAACTGCTGATTGGTGACTGAAGCGGTAAAAGGGCGCCCCACTACAGCAGGCGAGCCTCCACCTGGGGAGGCCCGTTCACGCCGCCTCACCCCCCCCGCCCCCCCAGGGCGCCCCACGCCATTTTTCGGTGCAGCATTGTAGGATGCCAAGACCAGTGCGGCAAGTAAAGGACATCACATGGGTGCCGTCCAGATCTCGGCGCATTGTGCTGCCTTCGGACTATTCGCACAACAGACCGCTACTGACGAGACACAGTGCAGCAAAAGCGGGCGGAAAACCGCTGAATGGCAAGTGAGACGCTAAAGGGGCGCCCCATTACAGCAGACGAGCCTCCACCTGGGGAGGCCCGTTCACGCCGCCTCCCCCCCGCCCCCCCGGGGCGCCCCACGCCATTTTTCGGTGCAGCATTGTAGGATGCCAAGACTAGTGCGGCAAGTAAAGGACATCACCTGGGTGCCGTCCAGATCCCGGCGCGTTGTGCTGCCTTCGGACTATTCGCACAACAGACCGCTACTGACCATTGTTGCTTTTGTTTAAATAAATTTTTTTTTACGTGTTTACTGTTTTTGGTGCGTTGTATATATTTATAAGTTATTAAAGTGTTATAATCCTACTACTTTGTTGGAGTGCTATATATTTTTAATGTGACACATAATTGTGAAGACTTTGATGTACAAAAAGGCATCCCTGGAATCTTCCGCTTCAGGCTCGGTCCCACACACCCTCACAGTGAGAATCCCCTCCCCAATCACAATACAGGATCGTTACCAGATAGTAGGAACGCGTGTGGTGTGACGGATCTCATGAGGTGGGGGCCTTGATCTACTGTAACTCCTTTGAAGAGGGGTGATTCTTTACAGTTGAGGCCGTAAACTACATCCGCAGGGCTAGGTGATATCCTGGGACCGGCCTGGACAATCAGACACAAAGGAAGAGGAGTGTCAGAGGGTGCGGTAGTGAATAGGGTGAAAGGGAGGTGTTGGGCGGGCACAGGGTGTGATTCTCAGGGAAGAGCAGCGCAGATGGGGGGAGGTTTATGGCCCATGCATAAGACAGAGAGCGGGGGTGACCAGTGCGTGGGGGAGATGCTTGCGAGGGTGGGGAGCCATGCTGAGGATCGGCGGCGTGCAGAGAGTGGGTCTGGTCAAGGCATCTAAAATGGCTGCCGTGCACGACAAAAGTGTGGCATTGGAAAAAAAGCAAGATGGCGCAGACAATGTTTATCAATACGGATTAATTTATAACAATTATTTTTAACAATATATTTACTCGCAGTGTCAAAATGGCGGTCAACACTTCCTGATTTCCTTCGAATCGAACGTTAACAGACGTCACGATCGGCGGCGGGCAGAGAGTGGGTCTGGTCAAGGCATCTAAAATGGCTGCGGTGCACGACAAAAGTGTGGCATTGCAAAAAAACCAAGATGGCGCAGACAATGTTTATCAATACGGATTCATTTATAACAATTATTTTTAACAATATATTTACTCGCAGTGTCAAAATGGCGGTCAACACTTCCTGATTTCCTTCGAATCGAACGTTAACAGACGTCACGCAGCAACAAAAAAAAAAAAACGCTCACGCGCAGCCGCAGGAAGACAAGTATCAACATATATGAGCATCTTCAGCCACCCTCAGAAAACATAGGGGGTCAGGATACGTCTCCCGTACCCCCTTATACCCATTTCTCACATTGTTTTTCCTCCATCTTGTAATTTAATTAAAACGAAACACAAAATGGCGAATTCCCGTTTCGCGTCCCGATTCGCTACCCGGTTCGCGAACCGGAAAGCGCATCTACCACAAAAAATCACATTTTTTTTATTTGCCCCACGGGACCCTTTAATAACCCCAACATCATTCCTAGGGGGTCAAGAAGGGTCTACCTTGCCCCCTTTCATTAAATTCCCCCTTTGTTTTTCTCCTCTTCTTGTCTCTCAATCCCACCGAGAGACAAGATGGCGGCCGCTCCGGACTGTTTAGAATGTTGACAGACACCGGAGAGCCAATCAGCTTCGCTCCGCAAAGTTCCGTTACGTGAAAAGTACGCGAACCGGAGCGGTACCCGGGACGCTGTCACAGATATATCTGTTTTTTAAAACATTAATTTCTCAAAATCCACTGGAGCACATATATTGAGACCCAGCAAAGGCACATCGGGCTAACAGTCCCTACAATTTTGCCAAGTTTCGTGCAAATCCATTCAGCCGTTCGAGCTAAAAGTGAGGCCAAACGCCCTATGGAAAACTCAATGTTAAAAATGCGTTTTGGGACCCCCCCTTTTTCTCAGCCCCCCCCTTGACAAAACCCCCCCAAATTTTCAGGGGCTGCTCAGAAACAAAATGTGCCATTTTCCTGAAAATTTCAGCCGATTCTGTCCACAAACGCCAAAGTTATTAGACATAGAATTTTCAAAAGTCCCATAGAGAAAAAATCCGACCGCCAGTAGGTAATATATATATATATATATATATATATATATATATATGTCATAAATGATGTCCTGAGTGATGTCATATGTGTGAGGTCATAAGCAGAACATGGCGGCCGCAGGCTAACTATTGAATTTCTGTTTTATTT
Organism: Lissotriton vulgaris; assembly: GCF_964263255.1. Classification (NCBI taxonomy): domain Eukaryota; kingdom Metazoa; phylum Chordata; class Amphibia; order Caudata; family Salamandridae; genus Lissotriton; species Lissotriton vulgaris. Next base: position 1,354,719,037 of record NC_141693.1, read on the forward strand.
TTTGTTGAGAAGATTAATTTTGTCGCTGAGAAATTCACCTACCATAATCATCCTGTGATAAGTATTTTCTATATCCACATATTACATCTCAAAATCCTGTAAAAAGTTGCTGATACACACACCAAATATATGATTCAAAATCTCTGAAAGTCATTGGCATATCATGATGTAACTCACAGGATTTGTTTTTTAATCCCACCTATAATCCAAAATGTAACCAGTGTCGAGATACAGCACTACTACTTCTTCTATCACATAATAAAACTATTTCATCTGTCAACTTTCTTTAATGGCAAAAGATACATTCTAAACACGAGTTTGAGATGTAATAGCTTAAATGAGGGCATTTTAAATTGATGCTGCGCAATTTCTTTGACTACAGGTATATTATGCATAATCTTTAGACAACTATTGGCACATAAGTTATAACAATAATTATTCCAGTGACCCTGCTCTTTCTCTACTCCTGAACGCCGGGCCATGTCCCAACCCCCTCAAACCACAATCTACTCCCTAATTACTTACATTACAACAAATATATCAGTCCTGAGCCTGGGAGCAACTGAGTATTAGGTAAGTCCCGAAACCTCATGCTTTAGGCTATGTTTATGTATGGCTATAGACTGGTTGAATGACGTGGTTATAGAAGATAGAAGACAGACCAGTGAACCAAATGGCATAAGAGAAAAAGAAACCCAGTAGGATGTTGGGGGAGTAATGTGGCACAAGGCAAAACATTTCTTCTGCCCTCTAATTTAAATGATAGAGAGGCAGAGGCAGAAACATAGGAAGGGGGATAATTTAAAATGGAATGAGCCCAAGATTGGAAGAAAGCGAGAAATACATCCACAGATACAGCAGTTGCCATTGAAAATATTGAGTTACCAGTTATCCTAGCAACTGCTTATTTGCACCCCCTTTTCTAATTGCAGGTAGGTGTTCGTCCTGGCCTCCCTCCATTTGGTGTCTTCTGCATCACTGTGCTCAAGGTTTGCTTCGAATTTGAAATGCATTGGTACCATCTTGATAAATAAATGCATAATTTTTGCCGGTGTGCCACATTTACCATCTCTGTTGCAAACCAGTGATGAAGTAAATAATATAAAAATACTTCCTATAAAGCCTCCGGAAATTAATAAAACTAACAATAAGAAATGCCAAACATCACTTACCTGTCAGCACCAACGCATCAATACTAAGCAAGAGCAGTACGTCCAAAGCAGGCGCCCCCCGCTCCTGGGGGATGGGGCCCTTAGTTGCACCACAAAGCTGAACCTCCTCATTGGGGAGGTCTCTGATATGTAAATAAAACTGAAACCTAACAATTATGTTATTTTGGCCAGTGTCCCAGGGATCTCGTGTTCTTTGTCTCCTTGGATCCACTAGACAGCCTCTGCTCCACTGCGGACTTGTGTGATCTGGTAGCAGCGGCACGAGGGGACTCAGGGTAAACGGCTGTGGACTTTGCGTGACCTTGAGGTTCCCCTACACTACCCACCTGGAAGCTGACACGGACCTACTGTCCTTACTCACCCCCTATGCCACCTACCCTAGCTTGCCGCTACAGTGCATTCTGGGACTTGGAGTTCTTCCTATTATCACAAACTTCTTCAGGTGTGCTTACCGCATTAAGGGGAGGAGTCTTTGGTGTGGGCCAGTATTTCTACAGGATGGAGCTCATTGGTGCAGGACTCGTTAGAATGCAAGGCGCTGAGGAAGGCCTTCATGGCCGAAATGCATTCGCAGCCTTCGAGATCGTGTGAATAAAGCATTCTGTGAACCCTGTTTCCCCCTCTGACCTCTGATTTCTTCTATTGAGAAGTGGCTTTCCATATATATATATATATATATATATATATATATATATATATACACATATATTCCGCTCCGTGGGGTTGTCCAAGTAGCGGAGAGCACCCGAGCATGCGTGCGCCTTCCCCAAGGCGTTAGTTGGTAAGGGCAGTTGCGTGTTTGAAATAGGCTAGACGCGTTTCGGAAATTTATTTTCCTCATCAGGGGCCAGCAGTAAAGTGCACGACGTCTACCATCTCCCTGTATGAAAACACGCATGGTGCTTATGGGCGATGTAGTCCATATATCCTGGATGGATGCACTTTCAAATTACTGCTCGTTCCAAAGGCTCTAACATGAGCCCCCAAACATCACTCCTGTCCTCATCCATCGCACAGCTCCACATATGAGACTCCTTGGATAGAGGGTCTCGTGGCCCCCGTTTCTTTGGGGTGGTGCTACCCAACAGCAGGACCGCCGCTAATATATTCCGCTCCGTGGGGTTGTCCAAGTAGCGGGTAGCACCCGAGCCTGCGTGCGCCTTCCCCAAGGCGTTAGTTGGTATTGGCAGTTGCGTGTTTGAAATAGGCCCGACGCGTTTCAGAAATGTATTTTCCTCATCAGGGGCCAGCAGTAAAGTGCAGGACGTCTACCATCTCCCTGTATGAAAACACGCATTGTGCTTATGGGAGATGTAGTCCATATATCCTGGATGGATGCACTTTCAAATTACTTATCGTTCCAAAGGCTCTAACATGAGCCCCCAAACATCACTCCTGTCCTCATCCATCGCGCAGCTCCACATACGAGACTCCTTGGATAGAGGGTCTTGTGGCCCCCATTTCTTTGGGGTGGTGCTACCCAGCGGCAGGACCGCCGCTAATATATTCCGCTCCGTGGGGTTGTCCAAGTAGCGGGTAACACCCGAGCCTGCGTGCGCCTTCCCCAAGGCGTTTGTTGGTATGGGCAGTTGCGTGTTTGAAATAGGCCCGACGCGTTTCGGAAATTTATTTTCCTCATCAGGGGCCAGCAGTAAAGTGCACGATGTCTACCATCTCCCTGTATGAAAACACGCATTGTGCTTATGGGAGATGTAGTCCATATATCCTGGATGGATGCACTTTCAAATTACTGCTCGTTCCAAAGGCTCTAACATGAGCCCCCAAACATCACTCCTGTACTCATCCATCGCGCAGCTCCACATACGAGACTCCTTGGATAGAGGGTCTTGTGGCCCCCGTTTCTTCGGGGTGGTGCTATCCAGCGGCAGGACCGCCGCTAATATATTCCGCTCCGTGGGGTTGTCCAAGTAGCGGGTAGCACCTGAGCCTGCGTGCGCCTTCCCCAAGGCGTTAGTTGGTATGGGCAGTTGCGTGTTTGAAATAGGCCCGACGCGTTTTGGAAATTTATTTTCCTCATCAGGGGCCAGCAGTAAAGTACACGACGTCTACCATCTCCCTGTATGAAAACACGCATTGTGCTTATGGGAGATGTAGTCCATATATCCTGGATGGATGCACTTTCAAATTACTGCTCATTCCAAAGGCTCTAACATGAGCCCCCAAACATCACTCCTGTCCTCATCCATCGCGAAGCTCCACATACGAGACTCCTTAGATAGAGGGTCTTGTGGCCCCCGTTTCTTCGGGGTGGTGCTACCCAGCGGCAGGACCGCCGCTAATATATTCCGCTCCGTGGGGTTGTCCGAGTAGCGGGTAGCACCCGAGCCTGCGTGCGCCTTCCCCAAGGCGTTAGTTGGTATGGGCAGTTGCGTGTTTGAAATAGGCCCGACGCGTTTCGGAAATTTATTTTCCTCATCAGTGGCCAGCAGTAAAGTGCACGACGTCTACCATCTCCCTGTATGAAAACACGCATTGTGCTTATGGGAGATGTAGTCCATATATCCTGGATGGATGCACTTTCAAATTACTGCTCGTTCCAAAAGCTCTAACATGAGCCCCCAAACATCACTCCTGTCCTCATCCATCGCGCAGCTCCACATACGAGACTCCTTGGATAGAGGGTCTTGTGCCCCCGTTTCTTCGGGGTGGTGCTACCCAGCGGCAGGACCGCCGCTAATATATTCTGCTCCGTGGGGTTGTCCAAGTAGCGGGTAGCACCCGAGCCTGCGTGCGCCTTCCCCAAGGCGTTAGTTGGTATGGGCAGTTGCATGTTTGAAATAGGCCCGACGCATTTTGGAAATTTATTTTCCTCATCAGGGGCCAGCAGTAAAGTGCACGACGTCTACCATCTTCCTGTATGAAAACACGCATTGTGCTTATGGGAGATGTAGTCCATATATCCTGGATGGATGCACTTTCAAATTACTGCTCGTTCCAAAGGCTCTAACATGAGCCCCCAAACATCACTCCTTTCCTCATCCATAGCGCAGCTCCACATACGAGACTCCTTGGATAGAGGGTCTCGTGGCCCCCGTTTCTTCGGGGTGGTGCTACCCAGCGGCAGGACGGCCGCTAATATATTCCGCTCCGTGGGGTTGTCCAAGTAGCGGGTAGCACCCGAGCCTGCGTGCGCCTTCGCCAAGGCGTTAGTTGGTATGGGCAGTTGTGTGTTTGAAATAGGCCCGACGCGTTTCGGAAATGTATTTTCCTCATCAGGGGCCAGCAGTAAAGTGCACGACGTCTACCATCTCCCTGTATGAAAACACGCATTGTGCTTATGGGAAGGCGCACGCAGGCTTGGTTGCTACCCGCTACTTGGACAACCCCACAGAGCGGAATATATTAGCGCCGGTCCTGCCGCTGGGTAGGACCGGCTCTGAATATATATATATATATCAGGCTCACAACTTCGCTTTTTAGTCAACAAAGTAAAAGCACTCCGGTGGGTGTTCCAAACGGTTTTAATCCGGTCAACAAAACAGACGCGTTTCGGACGTCTAGTCCTTCGTCAGTGTTTACCACATAGTCAGTGTTGCCTGGCTATAAATCAACACGTCATTGCTAACTATACATGAAAAGCAATGACGGCACCAAAAGTGTTTCATTTCGTATGTAAACACCGCAGCCATTTTAGAATTGGCAAATCCAAAACAATAATGAAAAATTTTATAAAATATTTTACAAAACATTTTATGCGCCCGCATTTTACTCGGCGTCAGGTTATTAAATTAATAAAGCCGTGTATCGGCAAATGGGCCGCGTAGGGCCGGTGATTATAGCAACAATTAAGCCGTGTATCGGCATAGCACCAGCCATCATATTACATACCATACCGAACCAAAACCATTAACAGTACTTATATTAGGTCAAAATGATCAAAGGAATTGTCACATTAATCTTTTGTTTTCATTCTTAAATTTAAATTTAAATTTAACCTTTATCATAGATGCTCTAGGATACGGAGTCAAAATTTCATCAAAATTTACATCAAAATTATACATAGAAAGAGCAATTCAGAAAGTCAGAAAAAGTATAAAGATATTCAAAATTATTTGCATTTATAGATCGAAATAACAGTAACAATGCATAGTTTCATATTTCATTTGCCCAGATGAACTGTCATCTCTTCACCACTATTCATCCCTTGGGGAGTCTTAGTATCTAGGTCTATAATATAACGTGATTCTAGTCTTCTCAACTTCAGCAGTCTGTCTCCTCCTCTAGGTTGTGGAGGTACATGGTCTATACCCCAGTATTGCAATAGATCCCTATTGCTATCATGTGTTTGGGCGAAGTGTCGGGCAACCGGATATGTTGTATCCTGGTTTGTTATTGCCCATTGGTGTTCTAGAACCCGTAGTTTAACACTCTTGATCGTGCTGCTAATATATTTCAGGCCACACGGACAAGACAGACAGTAAACCACGAAGGGAGAAGAGCAAGTAATGAACTTATTAATCTCCCTATTTTTCGATTGTCCTGGTACTTTGTAGGTCAGTTTTCTTCGACTGTTTTCACATGCTCACATTTCCCATAGGGAAAAAAACCTTTCATTTCATTCAATGTTCCCAAGGTTTTGGGTTTTGGTGGCACGAGATGACTTTGGACTATTTTGTCTCTGATGGATTTCAGTTTTCGGAATATGATTAATGGACGGTCTGGGACTTCTTTGCCAATTACTAGGTCAGTATGGAGTATATGCCAATTCTTTGTTAGTGTCTTACGTAAATAATTGGCATCGTCAGAAAAGGTTGTTACCATACGGAATTTCTCAACAGTGGACGTGGATTCATTTGTGTTTGCTTTGGCAAGCAGTAGCTGACTTCTAGGGATCTTGATTACTTTTTTATAGGTTTTCTCTAAGAGGATGTCGTCATACCCTCTAATTTTAAAACTTTTAATACACTCTTGTGCCTCCCTTACGAAATCACAATCATGCGAGCAATTGCGTCGAATCCTGAGTAGTTCTCCGTACGGAATACTGCGAACTAGACTGGGGGGGTGACTGCTTCGAGCATGTAGCACACTATTCCCCGCGGTGGGCTTTCTGTACAAAGCTGTGTTTAATTTGCTCCCACCACTGTTTATGACCCTAAGGTCTAAGTAATGTACCTCCCTGTTGCTGATCTTGCTGGTAAATTTTAAATTCAGATTATTTCTGTAAAGTGCGCTAAGGAAGTCCTCTGCCTTGCTGGTGGAGCCCCTCCACACGAGAAAGAGGTCATCAATATAGCGTCTCCAAGCCACCACCTGTGTTGCCCATTTCGCATTATCCCCCGCCAGGGCCACCTGCTCCTCCCAGGAGCCAACGAAGAGGTTCGCGTAGCTGGGAACGAAGCAGGTTCCCATCGCAGTCCCGGATATTTGTTTATAATAGGTCTCCTGAAACATAAATATATTATGGGTTAAACAGAATTCTAATAGTTCCATTATCATGACCCCATGTTCAGTATATTTCACAGGCCTTTTGTTAAGGAAGAATTGTATAGCCTCTACTCCCCTTTCATGTTGAATACAAGTATACAAACTTGAAATGTCAAGAGTAATCAATAGATAATCAGGGTCCCATTCTATTGTCTCTTTTTGCCCAATAAAATCCTTTGTGTCTTTCACATGTGATTTTAATGATGTGACATGAGGTGCCAGGAACGAATCAATAAAGATGGAAAGATTCTCTGTTAGTCCACCTTTGGAGGAGACTATTGGTCTGCCAGGGGGTGAATTCAAGTCTTTGTGTATTTTGGGCAGTTGGTAAAACGTGGGTATTATTGGTTCAGAGTTCCGTAGAAATAAAAATTCATCCATATCCAGCATTTGTCTGTTGCGCCATTTGTTAAGAAGTTCATGGTATGTTTCCACACTCTGCAGGTATTCCTCTTTGTTAGTTTTAATGTAATCATGGGAATTTTCCAATTGTCTGAGTGACTCCTGGCAGTATTGTTGACGACTGATTAACACAATATTTCCACCCTTGTCAGAGGGTTTTACTATTATCTCATCCATCGCTCCAATGTCATGGATCACGGTTGACTGTGTGATGGATAGATTTTGTTGTTTGCTTTTCTTTTTCTGTTTGTGTTGAGTCATTCTAATTTTTTTAAGATCCATGATTACTGCCTCCGAGAATGTGTCGATGGCATCATAAGGCATTTGTGGATTTAATTGGGAAGGTGTCTTAAAATCTGTGACAGGGGCCTGTTGTTCAATTCCGGCCCTCCTCATACGTGCAATGGCATCAGTGCATTCCTCTTGTGTCTGTCCCAATCGTATGCCTTCTAGTATTTCTATAGTATTGACATCGTCACTTACAAGAATATTGGTGGCTTGCTTTGAGGTTTTTTTCTTTGAGCTTTTAGATTTTTCAATTGAGGGTTTCAACATAAAGAATTTGTGGAGTTTGATTTTCCGCACTAGTTTGTATAGGTCAATTCTTGTCTGCGTGTATTCTAATTTTTCATTCTTGCAGAATGTTAGACCTAATTGTAGAGTCTCTTCTTCTAGTTTGGATAGAGTTTTATCAGTTAAATTGATGACAGTCAGGTTCGTCTCTGATTCTAACGTCTCGCACCCCTCTTCTTGCGAGTGATGTTCCGTGGAGTGCTTTGGGCTCTAATAATTAAACATTTTATAAAATATTTTACAAAACATTTTATGTGCCCGCATTTTATGCGGCGGCAGGTTGTTAAATTAATTGTTAATTGTTGCTATAAACACCGGCCCTACGCGGCCCATTTGCCGATACACGGCTTTATCAATTTAACAACCTGACGCCGCATAAAATGCGGGCGCATAAAATGTTTTGTAAAATATTTTATAAAATGTTTAATTATTGCTTTGGATTTGCCAATTCTAAAATGGCCGCGGTGTTTACATACGAAATGAAACACTTTTGGTGCCGTCATTACTTTTCATGTATAGTTAGCAATGACGTGTTGATTTATAGCCAGGCAACACTGACTATGTGGTAAACACTGACGAAGGACTAGACGTCCGAAACGGGTCTGTTTTGTTGACCGGATTAAAACCGTTTGGAACACCCACCGGAGTGCTTTTACTTTGTTGACTATAAAGCGAAGTTGTGAGCCTGGTAATTGACGCGCGGTACCGGTGCGTTGAAGCACCCGCCCGTGAGTGCCCTGTGATTTTGTGGTACAAGTTGAGCTGGAGTTCGTTGTGTAACAGGGCACCACTCGAAGACGAACTGTAATTGCGGAAGGGCATCCTACGAGTGTACTGACTTGGAAGTGGAAAAGAAACCACCGGTAAGCCGGCACTCATGCTGTTTCGATTAACCCTTCTTTTGCTGAATTCATGGCAGGACTGAATAATTGTTGAGCAGGGTGCGTGGGTGACCAAACGGGACACAGGGAGGCTTCCCTGCGTCCTCCGGCAACACACAGTATGTGCGACGAGGAACACCGTCGCGAGGCGGCACAAGACATTTTCAAAAAATGAACTAGGACCACTACTAGTACTCTGGAGGCAGGAGTCGAGGGCAATGCAACCAAAGGGACACTCCATAATCTCTTTACAAAATTGGAAAGATGCAGTGAGAGAGAGATCTGCAAATGGTGGGAGGCCACCTCCCTACAAAGTTACATTGATGTTGATAGGGTGCCGAGGGGACTGCGGATGTACACGGTACCCGCATATGAAAATCCGGACCCGAGACTCTTAGATCAATGGGCGGAATTAACTGCAGCTTCATGTAAAGCTATGCTTGACCTATTAGTCAAATTCGCATGGAGTGACCGGGCTAAAGCCCTAGAGGAAATGAGCAACTTGGAACTCGAAATAACGAAAGACCCAGATACTGTGAAACAAAATCAATTACGGGATGAGATGAAGAAGCGCCTAATCAAATATGAATTGAAGATCAGGCAAAGAAAACAGGAGAAGTACGAACAAGACGAAAAAGATTATGCTCTCGGGAGGATCTTAACGTTCTCCAAAAAGTTTGATGGACCAAGGAAAGCACTAAACAAGAAAAAAGCAACAACAGTACCATCGGTTGTAGTACAGACATCAGAGTCAAGCGTAACTGAAGATGAACAGTCAGGAGAGGAGACAGCCGGTACATCGATAGGAATAAAGCAAAATCCTTTTCATGTAGAATTCGATCTTATCCGCAAAACCTGGCTAAGAGATGGGAAAACAAGACCACCGGACGACGAAGAAGAACTCGGAGAGGTGGCTGGAACAGGAAGGGGAAGAGCCCAAGGCACTCCACGGAACATCACTCGCAAGAAGAGGGGTGCGAGACGTTAGAATCAGAGACGAACGTGACTGTCATCAACTTAACTGATAAAACTCTATCCAAACTAGAAGAAGAGACTCTTCAATTAGTTCTAACATTCTGCAAGAATGAAAAATTAGAATACACGCAGACAAGAATTGACCTATACAAACTAGTGCGGAAAATCAAACTCCACAAATTCTTTATGTTGAAACCCTCAATTGAAAAATCTAAAAGCTCAAAGAAAAAAACCTCAAAGCAAGCCACCGATATTCTTGTAAGTGACGATGTCAATACTATAGAAATACTAGAAGGTATACGATTGGGACAGACACAAGAGGAATGCACTGATGCCATTGCACGTATGAGGAGGGCCGGAATTGAACAACAGGCCCCTGTCACAGATTTAAAGACACCTTCTCAATTCAATCCACAAATGCCTTATGATGCCATCGACACTTTCTCGGAGGCAGTAATCATGGATCTTAAAAAATTTAGAATGACTCAACATAAACAGAAAAAGAAAAGCAAACAACAAAATCTATCCATCACACAGTCAACCGTGATCCATGACATTGGAGCGATGGATGAGATAATAGTAAAACCCTCTGACAAGGCTGGAAATATTGTGTTAATCAGTTGACAACAATACTGCCAGGAGTCACTCAGACAATTGGAAAATTCCCATGATTACATTAAAACTAACAAAGAGGAATACCTGCAGAGTGTGGAAACATACCATGAACTTCTTAACAAATGGCGCAACAGACAAATGCTGGATATGGATGAATTTTTATTTCTACGGAACTCTGAACCAATAATACCCACGTTTTACCAACTGCCCAAAATACACAAAGACTTGAATTCACCCCCTGGCAGACCAATAGTCTCCTCCAAAGGTGGACTAACAGAGAATCTTTCCATCTTTATTGATTCGTTCCTGGCACCTCATGTCACATCTTTAAAATCACATGTGAAAGACACAAAGGATTTTATTGGCCAAATAGAGACAATAGAATGGGACCCTGATTATCTATTGATTACTCTTGACATTTCAAGTTTGTATACTTGTATTCAACATGAAAGGGGAGTAGAGGCTATACAATTCTTCCTTAACAAAAGGCCTGCGAAATATACTGAGCATGGGGTCATGATAATGGAACTATTAGAATTCTGTTTAACCCATAATATATTTATGTTTCAGGAGACCTATTATAAACAGATATCTGGGACTGCGATGGGAACCTACTTCGCCCCCAGCTCATGAACCTCTTCGTTGGCTGGTGGGAGGAGCAGGTGGCCCTGGCGGGGGATAATGAGAAATGGGCAACACAGTTGGTGGCTTGGAGATGCTATATTGATGACCTCTTTCTCGTGTGGAGGGGCTCCTCCAGCGAGGCAGAGGACTTCATTACCGCACTTAACAGAAATAATCTGACTTTGAAATTTACCAGCGAGATCAGCAACAGGGAGGTACATTACTTAGACCTTAGGGTCATGAACAGTGGTGGGAGCAAATTAAACACAGCTTTGTACAGAAAGCCCACCGCGGGGAATAGTGTGCTACATGCTCGAAGCAGTCACCCCCACAGTCTAGTTTGCAGTATTCCGCACGGAGAACTACTCAGGATTCGACGCAATTGCTCGCAGGATTGTGATTTCGTAAGGGAGGCACAAGAGTGTATTAAAAGGTTTAAAATTAGAGGGTATGACAGCAACCTCTTAGAGAAAACCTATAAAAAAGTAATCAAGATCCCTAGAAGTCAGCTACTGCTTGCCAAAGTAAACACAAAGGAATCCACATCCACTGTTGACAATTTCCGTATGGTAACAACTTTTTCTGACAATGCCAATTATTTCCGTAAGACACTAACAAAGAATTGGCATATACTGCATACTGACACAGTAATTGGCAAAGACGTCCCAGACCGCCCAATAATAACATTCCGAAAACTGAAATCCATCAGAGACAAAATAGTCCAAAGTCATCTCATGCCACCAAACCTCAAAAACTTGGGAACATTGAAAGAAATGAAAGGTTTTTTTCCCTGTGGGAAATGTAGAGCATGTGAAAACAGTCGAAGAATACTGACCTTCAATGTACCAGGACAATCGAAAAATTGGGAGATTAATAAGTTCATTACTTGCTCTACTCCCTTCGTGGTTTACTGTCTGTCTTGTCCGTGTGGCCTGAAATATATTGGCAGCACGATCAAGAGTGTTAAACTACGGGTTCTAGAACACCAACGTGCAATAACAAACCAGGATACAACATATCCGGTTGCCCGACACTTCGCCCAAACACATGATAGCAATAGGGATCTATTGCAATACTGGGGTATAGACAATGTACCTCCACAACCTAGAGGAGGAGACAGACTGCTGAAGTTGAAAAGACTAGAATCACTTTATATTATAGACCTAGATACTAAGACTCCCCAAGGGATGAATAGTGGTGAAGAGATGACAGTTCATCTGGGCAAATGAAATATGAAACTATGCATTGTTACTGTTATTTCGATCTATAACTGCAAATAATTTTGAATATCTTTATACTTTTTCTGACTTTCTGAATTGCTCTTTCTATGTATAATTTTGATGTAAATTTTGACTCCGTATCCTAGAGCATCTATGATAAAGGTTAAATTTAAATTTAAATTTAACAATGAAAACAAAAGATTAATGTGACAATTCCTTTGATCATTTTGACCTAATATAAGTACTGTTAATGGTTTTGGTTCGGTATGGTATGTAATGTGATGGCTGGTGCTATGCCGATACACGGCTTAATTGTTGCTATAATCACCGGCCCTACGCGGCCCATTTGCCAATACACGGCTTTATTAATTTAACAACCTGACGCCGCATAAAATGCGGGCGCATAAAATGTTTTGTAAAATATTTTATAAAATGTTTAATTATTGTTTTGGATTTGCCAATTCTAAAATGGCTGCGGTGTTTACATACAAAATGAAACACTTTTGGTGCTGTCATTGCTTTTCATGTATAGTTAGCAATGACGTGTTGATTTATAGCCAGGCAACACTGACTATGTGGTAAACACTGACGAAGGACTAGATGTTCGAAACGCGTCTGTTTTGTTGACCGGATTAAAACCGTTTGGAAGACCCACCGGAGTGCTTTTACTTTGTTGACTAAAAAGCGAAGTTGTGAGCCTGATAATTGACGCTCGGTACCGGCGCGCTGAAGCACCCGCCCGTGAGTGCCCTGTGATTTTGTGGTACAAGTTGAGCTGGAGAATATATATATATATATATATATATATATATATATATATATATATATATATATATATATATATATATATATATATATATATATATATATATATATATATATATATATATATATATATATATATATCATAAATGATGTCCTGAGTGATGTCATATGTGTGAGGTTATAAGCAGAACATGGCGGCCGCAGGCTAACTATTGAATCTCTAATTTTTTTTTTTGTTGAAAAGATTAATTTTGTCGCTGAGAAATTCGCCTACCATGATGATCCTGTGATCAATATTTTCTATATCCACATATTACATCTCAAAATCCTGTAAAAAGTTGCTGATACACACACCAAATATATGATTCAAAATCTCTGAAAGTTATTGGCATATCACGATGTAACTCACCAGATTTTCTTTTTAATCCTTCCTATAATCCAGAATGTAACCAGTGTCGAGATACAGCACTACTACTTCTTCTATCACATAATACAACTATTTCATCTGTCAACTTTCTTTAATGGCAAAAGATACATTCTAAACACGAGTTTGAGATGTAATAGCTTAAATGAGGGCATTTTAAATTGATGCTGCGCAATTTCTTTGACTAGAGGTATATTATGCATAACCTTTAGACAACTATTGGCACATAAGTTATAACTATAATTATTCCAGTGGTCCTGCTCTTTCTCTACTCCTGAACCCCAGCCCATGTCCCGACCCCCTCAAATCACAATCCACTCCCTAATTACTTACATTACAACAAATATATCAGTCCTGAGCCTGGGAGCAATTGAGTATTAGGTAAGGCCCGAAACCTCATGCTTTAGGCTACGTTTATGTATGGCTATAGACTGGTTGGATGACGTGGTTATAGAAGATAGAAGACAGACCAGTGAACCAAATGGCATAAGAGAAAAAGAAACTCAGTAGGGTGTTGGAGGAGTAATGTGGCACAGGGCAAAACACTTCTTCTGCCCTCTAATTTAAAGGATAGAAAGGCAGAGGCAGAAACATTGGAAGGGGATAATTTAAAATGGAATGAGCCCAAGATTGGAAGAAAGCGAGAAATACATCCACAGATACAGCAGTTGCCATTGAAATTATTGAGTTACCACTTATCCTAGCAACTGCTTGATTCCACCCTCTTTTCTATCTGCAGGTAGCTGTTGGTCCTGGCCTCCCTCCATTTGGTGTCTTCTGCGTCACTGTGCTCAAGGTTTGCTTCGAATTTGTAATGCATTGGTACCATCTTGATAAATAAATGCATACTTTTTGCTGGTGTGCCACATTTACCATCTCTGTTGCAAACCAGTGATGATGTAAATAATATAAAAATACTTCCTATAAAGCCTCCGGAAATTAATAAAACTAACAATAAGAAATGCCAAACATCACTTACCTGTCAGCACCAACGCATCAATACTAAGCAAGAGCAGCACGTCCAGAGCAGGCGCCCCCCGCTCCTGGGGGAGGGGGCCCTTAGTCGCACAGCAGAGCTGAACCTCCTCATTGGGGATGTCTCTGATATGTAAATGAAACTGAAACCTAACAATTATGTTATTTTGGCCAGTGTCCCAGGGATCTCGTCCTCTTTGTCTCCTTGGATCCCTGAGAAGCCACAGGAGCGTCTTAAACCACCCACCCACCTACCCAGCAGAAGAGCAAGGCGGAGCGTTAACAAATAACAAAGGGCCATGCACAGCAATGGAGGATCAGCGACTGGATGGACTCCAGGAGGGGGTAGGATGGAAGTGTGCAGAGGGTATGCGGGAGGGGACTGACCTGCTGGTGGTTCGGGGCTCTACTTCCCTGACCCGCAACATATGGACTGAGTAGAATCTTGGGGAGGTTGCCTGTGTTCAGGTACCCCGGTGGGCTGGTGCGCTACGCGGTGCCCTGGATTTCAAGTAAATAACTGTTTGCTGTAGCGTGTTGGAGCGTGCTGGCACAATGTGCGCAGCTGTGTTAGTCAGACAAATTCAGGCTATGCGGTCACCTGGATTTCAAGTAATGAACTATTTGCTTTGCGTATTGGGGCCTTCTGGCACAATGTGCGCAGCTGAGTGTGACAGCCGAGTTGGTCAAATTCAATGGCAAGGCCAAGCTGAAGATCAAGTGTAATGTTGTGCCTAATTTCATTACAGCCTTTGACGTGTGGATGTCGCTAAAAGTCTGAAGCTGTGATTAGTGATATATCCAAGTAGAATGCTTTACTCTCAGAATACACAACTGTTTGCTGTAGCGCTTTGGGGCCTGCTGGCACAAGGTGCACAGCAGAGTGGGTCGGCCGAGACGGCCAAATTCCAAATTCCAATTCAAGTGTAAGGCGAAGCTGAAGTTCAAATGAAATGTCATGACTAATTTCCTTACTGCCTTTGAAATGTTGATGTCGCTAAAGTCTGATGCTGTGAAATAACGATATATATCCAAATGGATTATTTTCGCAATGGTTTGTGGTGAGTCACCTGAGTTCATGTGAATAAAAAGTCTACGCCTTGGACAACATAACTTGACTCCGAAAGTTCTTGGGCCTGGCGTGGGCAGAAAGGGGTCCGAAGTGGGGAGGAGTGATTTTGCTGATATGCGCGTACTATGCTCGTATTCAATGACATTGGCTCATAGGTGCATCACTTACCACTCTATGCATGCAACCCTAGTGATATGGCACGTCCTGTGCTGCACTTGCCACTAGTGTACCTTCTTCTCTCAGACGATTTTCTTCTGCCTTGACGATCTTCCGACCTTCCTGCCCGGGACGACTAACCACCCTCAAACCTCCTCTCTAAGGGTCTCCAACACAGCTCCTCCTAACCCCTCCAGTTCGGTTACTGGCCTTGCTAACACTACTGCCCGAGACCATTGGTCTCTTTTCCTCTATCTCCCTCCAGAGTCTCCATGGCTTCTAACACAGCTCATCCTAACCCTCTCAGTTCACGTAGCGGCTCCACTAACGCATTTGACACTAGACCCTCGGTCTCCTCCTGCCAAGCTCCCCACTCGGACTCTGAGTCCGGTACGCCTCTAACTACCTATGATGCAGGGCAAGCTAGCCCTGCTAGCCCACAAACCATGCCTCCTATCTCCCCTAACACAGTCCATCCTAACCCTCATAGCACCTCTACCGCGCCCCCCTTTTATGGACACTGATACTCTGCCCTCCAAAGCCAACTTAATAATTCAGAGCATCCATTACTCCATCCTGGATCTAACGAACCTCCTACACCTCGCCAAACTCTCCTTCGCCAGCTCAAGCCCCTGCTGAATCCCACTTCCCCTTCTATCTCAGAGCTCCCCAAATACCCACTACCGCTTTCCTTGAGGCACCTTTGCGCGCAAAAGCAACCTTGCCACCTATCAGAGGTGGAAACCCTAGCACTGGCCCTCTCCTACAACCCTCCCCTCACCACAGCAAAAGGAAATGGAAAAAGGAAAAATGAAAAGGAAATCCTTGCCATTATCCAGGACCACAAAGCAGGCCCAGTTACCCCTTGTCTATCAAACGTGAGTGCAGAACATCCCATCCGCACGGTCGCTATCAACCCCTGCAGACCAGCTCCCCTCAGTAACAGAAGTGTGATCAGAAGTAATTTAGCGCCTGTACACCTGTCTGCCCCGACTCCCGACGCTCCCTCCGACACCTCCCTGACTGGTCTCTTATTTAACTGCCGATTGGCAGTAAAACATGCCGCCGATGTCGCTGCTCTCATCCAGAACAACATCCTGGACTTAGCAATTCTAACAGAATGATGGTTTAATGAGTCCTCATCCCCTTGCCTGGACCTCCTACTCCGTCCAACTATCACTGTCACTGAGCTTCTGGCAGATACCACTGACTCCTGCGAATACCTCGCCCTCTCAATTTGCAGTAACGCCTCCCTACTGTGCAACCTGCACATCTTTTACCACCACCCAGGCATGAACGATTCCCTTATTGACTATCTCATGGAAATTCTCACAGCAAGGAGCTCCTCCAACACCAAAGAGATTTTCCTTGGCAATTTCAACCTGCACAGGAATGATCCTAAGGATCCTCATGTCAACGCCATTAAAGACCTCCTGACTGATCAAGCCCAGACCCAAGCTTGCTCACTCCCAACACACTCAAAAGGGGCCACTCTAGACTGGATCATCTCCAAGGAAGCAACCATTAAGTTTATCTCGATAGACCCCTGTGATTGGTCTTACCAACACACCATTACCTTCCTTCTACCTGGCACCCAAAAGACAAGGGCACCCCTACCGGTGCTTCCTAAACGCTGAGTCAGAGACGCCAAGAACCTGGACCACAAGGAACTTGAGGTTTATTGCAAATCTGACCTCCCTCCCCCCGCATATCACATCGGTCAGTGACCTCAACGATCGCTACTCTGCAGCTAGGTCAACCATTCTGGATTACCTAGCACCGCTAAAACTAAAAAGAACTCCAGTCAAAGATAGAAACCATGGTTCACCGGGTCCCCCAACAATGAGAGGCGATCCCTCCGACAATCCGAAAGAATCTGGAGAGCGCACCCCTCTGCCGCTCATCTAAAACTTCTCCGCCAAGCCAGAAATACTTACAACAGGAATGTCCTCAACACAAAAAATTAATTCTTCAGATCAGAACTAGGGAACACCCACAACAGACCCCGCAAACTCTTTGAACTGATCAAACACCAGTGCAACAAACTGACCAGAACGTCAAAAGAAAACCCCAAGTCTCTAATTTCATCCAATGAATTCTCCGCGTTTTTAGCGAACAAAATCAAAACCTTTGGCAACAAACTGAGTTCCGCCTCACACTCTCAACTGCCCCCTGACCTGCCTCCTCCACCCATGTCGCCTCAGCATACCTCACCTAAGAATCAAGCACACTGGACCAGCTTCACTCTCTACGATGAAGACTCTGTCGCCAAAATCCTTTCCACCTTAAACCCTAACAACCATTTCAATGACCTGCTCCGCTCTAACTGTCTCGCTGCCACAGCCCAATCCATTGTTCCTAGCTGAACTGCGGTAATTAATGCCTATCTTTGGTAGGGATCAATCCCTGACTTCCTCAAAGCCGGCCAAGTCCTCCCCATTTTGAAAAAGCCGTCACTGGATCCAGCCTCCCCAGACAATTTCAGACCTATTTCCAACATTCCTCTATTAGCTAAAGTGCTGGAGAAATGTGTGCAACTGCAGCTAAGTCATCACATCAACAACTTCCACCTACTCGATGACTGCCAATCCGGATTCCGTCCTGGACACAGCACTGAAACCACCTTGCTCCACATCGTTGATAATGCCCTCCAAGCCCTTGACCAAGGCAAAACCTGTCTCCTAATCCTCCTAGATCTATCCTCTGCCTTCGACATGGTCAACCATGGAATGCTACTCGAACGCCTCAAATTTAGGATGGGTTTAGACGGCCCTGCCCTCGAATGGTTTAAATCCTTCCTCCAAAACCGATCTCAGAGATTCCTAATTAACGGTAACCTGTCTGCTCCCTCTTCGGTCACGGTTGGAGTCCCTCAAGGATCAACGCTGTCCCCCACCCTATTCAACCTTTATTTAGAACCCCTTGCCGAAATCTTTGCACCGCAAGTATCTCCTATCATGTACGCCGACGACACTCAGATCTACATCAAAATCTCATCTCTCGAAGAGATTCTCTTCCTTAATGAGGCACTGAAGCTGACCGTCCAATGGCATTCTTCCTACCAACTCAAACTAAACGCAAAGAAAACAGAATTTCTTGTAATTTCCCCTCCTAAAACCGACCCTGAGATCCAGACATGGATTAAAGTCATCACAGCCTTAAATTGTCCACCAACCATCGTGGACTCAGCCAAATCGCTGGGAATAACCTTGGATTGCATCCTGAACATGCGAGACCACATCAACTCAATGGCCAAATCTGCCAGATTCCACCTGAGCTACCTATGGAAACTGAAACTCTTCCTTGAGGCTCCAAACCTAAAAGTGGCAGTCCAAGCACTAGTCATTTCTAGACTGGAATATGGCTGTTCCACCCTCTCTGGTTTACCCAAGATCTCCCTAGCACCTTTAAAATCCTGCCTCAATGCAGCCGCCAGACTACTTACTGGCCCTAGGAAATTTGATCACATTTCTCCACATCTGAAAGCACTGAACTGGCTTCCTCTTGAGGCCAGAATACAACTTAAGGTAGCATGCATCACACACAAGGCCCTACACTCAAACGTCCCTGCATATCTTGCACAGAAACTTGTGGTATCCGGAGGAATCAGAAACTCACGGTCTGCCAGTGACCTCCTACTCAAGCCTGCATGCTTTTGGAAGAAAAAAACCTATAATCGGGTGTTTGCTGGGGCTGCACCAAGAATATGGAACTCCTTCTCACCCACCATCAGTAGAATCCCCTCTCTTGCACATTTTAAAAAGGAGGCCAAATCCTTCATTATAGGTAAATTCCTCGGCTTAACCCCGTTCCCCCAACCACCACAGAGACTATTGCCTTCCTCTGTCAACCTTCGGCCAACCAAGAACCCTGGGGCCGGTCCTCAGCAACTGTAATACTAACTGTACTGTATACTTCCATCCCTCTTGTGCTCAGTACCCCCACCCTCCCTAATTTATGGTATACTCATGTGATCCCACGCCTCTTGTACACCTCTATGACTCTGTAAAGCGCTCTGATACCCTAACGGGTCAAGTTGCGCTCTATAAAAAACATAAATAAATACATTTTAAAAAATCGACAACGTGCCAGGCCTGTCACCTGCCTCCAACATGAGGGGAGGTGGAACTGCACCAGAATCAAGTGGTGCCACACCACTTCCTCTTAAAAAATGTTGCTCCAGGATAACGCCTTTATCTGACAAAGGGACCAGATATCTTTCTCTCGCCCACTGCCTGCCTCTGTCGTAATTTATTTGGGCAGAGGATGACAAAAGCAAAGCAGACAGACATTGGAAAAAATTAAAAGCACAGGAAGGAAATGTAAACAAAAAGTGAAGAAAAGTTGGAAAAATGGGAGAGGTGGACAGGAATGGATGTTGTGGAGTGAGATTGTCAGGGACACAAGGGGAAACACCTAGCCAGGTACACGCTGGAGTCAGGAGTGCCATACTCTAATCAAAATGGCCACATCGCTATATGGCGGGTCAGGCCTTTTTTTGTGCTAATTGTTAGTGTGAAATAAGTCTTTATGGCATTTTGGTGCACAGAACGCACAAAGCCCCAATTTGCATAGGTAAACATGATGTTTGAGAAACTTTTGCTTAACTTCACCAGTGCAAATTACACTAATTTCACACAGCCCTGGTCATTTCCAGTCTTTTTTTAAACATATGCATATCACGTTGCAGACATATGTCCCAATTTGATTTGTGAAACGTAGTTAATGCTGCTTAGCGTTTGGTTGTTTGAGTT
Organism: Lissotriton vulgaris; assembly: GCF_964263255.1. Classification (NCBI taxonomy): domain Eukaryota; kingdom Metazoa; phylum Chordata; class Amphibia; order Caudata; family Salamandridae; genus Lissotriton; species Lissotriton vulgaris. The sequence goes on from NC_141693.1 coordinate 1,354,739,090, forward strand.
AAGCCCCCACATGTTAAAGCAAATTATTTGATAGTAGTTACTTTCAGGGCTATTTGTCTCATCCATTCTGGTCTCAGAGGCCGGCTGTGTGATGTTAGACTGGTTCTCCTGCATCCTAATCCTAATACATACTTTTGTTTTACTGTTTTACAGTACTGTTTTACTGTGAGTGTATTTTCCTCCAACCCCTCCTATTGAACCTATTGAATCAAATAATCTTGACAATGTAAATCATTATTCAGAATTTGCAAGTACAAGGAGGAGTCACTGCTGCACCTGGTGTGTTGTTGCCCAGGTCTGATGTGTCTCTCCAAAGGGGTCTGGACATGCAAAGAAGCAGTGTCTACCTTGTTCTCTTGCATTGCACCAACTCAACTGGCAACATTTGGGAAATATGTTTCAGTGGTGTGTACACGGCTATCTGAACAAGAAGGGCTTGACGATATGATTGCGGCTAGCACGAACGACAAGTAGGTACGTAGTGAAGAGGCCTGTCAGGCAGCCACAACACAATCTTAATTATGCTATAAAAGACACACCAGCTCTTTAAGCCTCGTGGCTTTTAGCTAATTCGGCGATTCAAATGGACGCTACCTGTCTTTTTAGGTCGAGCCTGGCGTCAGCAGTGCAAAGCACTGCTGTCGCCAGCGAGCTCTATTATTAGGGAATTGCCTTGGAAGTGGGACAGGAGAAGGGCAAGCGCAGAGCTTTTGGCAATTTAAGCAGGTGCACCCTCACGTAGAGCCACACGCTGTGCACATCTCCTGTCCTACTTCCGGGGCAAGTCAGCCTCCTGCATTAGCATTATTGCAATGCTCTCTCTCTCGCGCGCACACACACACACACACACACACAGCCAGCCACCCCCAGCCTAGGCAAGCAACTTGTGAACGCTTTGATGCTCTCTATCGCGCGCGCACACACACAGCCACCCCCCTCCCCCGCAGCCTAGGCAAGCAACTTGTGAATGCTTCGCATTACCTGGCACACGCGGGGCTTCCCTCACTCATGGGAGCCCCGCACTTGCATCAGCGGCCTCAGCCGCCACTTCTGACCCAGGGCTTCTTAGTTCTGCAGGCACCGCTGGGCTATCCCTCAGGCATGGGAGCCCCGCGTCACCACTGCTCCTCTGGGCCAGCCTCTCCGTGGGCGCGGGCTTCCCGCAGAAGGTGGAAGTCTTGCCCTATGACAGGCCTGACGCTACAGAACTTCCGGTTTTCAAGCCGAATCGGGCCGGCGGAGGGGATACCTTCACTCCGGGCATAATGAGGGGTAGGCTCCCTCAATGATTACAGGATCACTTTCCCCTTGTTTTTACTGCTGTCAGGACCAAGCGTCACTGAAGTACTGTACAAGCTTTATTTTCGTTGACGGTGTCCAGATGTTGGGAGCAGACAACTCGTATTATCGACTCTGCTGGAGTCAAGGAGTCTGTTTTTAAAGAAAACGAAATGGCAACAGACAGCGCTGCGATTTCCTTGTCATATTCTTCATGTGCAAATCAGCACCGCCTTATGATGTCTTAAATGTGCATGAAGGGGTTATTGGCTGTTTCGCACAGGGTTCTCATATGGTATCACGGGGCTGCACTGCAGAACCGGAAACGCAGAAACACGACTGGACAAAAAGTCCCATTGTGTAGGGAGCACTGCCTAGCTCCGTCGGTGAATGCACACACGCACACTGACACTTTCAGTGTGTTATCTAAGAGAACTGTTCACATTCTGAGTCTGCTTGCTGCCAGCCAGTAAATGTGTTATTTAAGGCAGCACATCCCTCCTTCCGATGTATAGCAACAAGAATGGAAAGGGGCGACCATTCGGTCCCCCCGAACGTATGGTGGAGTACCTCGATCCCCCCGGGAGGCCATCTTGGGCGGGAGGCGAGTCTCGGCTGGTATGCCCGAAGCGGCGTAGCCGGGGCGCGCCTTTTTCCCGCCCTGGAGTGGGTTGTCCTAGACACTGACGCGGCCGGCCACGCCCAGGGAGGCAGGCGGAGGCGGGTTTACGCCCGCCCTGAAGACGGATAAAAGGAGCAACAAGCCAAGAAAGCATCCTCTTGTTCCTGTGCTCTGAAGCTGCACCTCCCCGCTGCACGTGAGCACGAGACGGAACGAAGAGCCAATTTTGAGCGTTGTAATTTTTGTCTTTGTTTTACAGATATCTTCGTTCAAGAATGCCGGGCAAGAAGGTCGGAAAGCGGGTCGGGACCGATCAGATGCTCCGCATGCTCATAAAGGAAGTAGCCGATTTGAAGAAGCAGATGGCGGTAAAGAATGGGGATGGAGGACCGAAGCGGATCGTCGGACCAGCATTGCCGGGAGTAGTCCCTAGCGGGAGAGGCAAGAGGTCCAGGAGGGGGGCACCTGGGGGGGAGGCCCCGGTTCCCGATACACCGATAGAGGAGCCTACCCCGGTTCCGAAGGAGGGGCGTCCAATCCCCGTGGTAGTCACCCCCGTGAACGGAGAGGATATGCCTCCCGAGTTGGCGGCACAACTGGCAGCGTGGTTGGGAAAAGATAGTGAGGGCACCACGGCTGACGACGCCAGGGCAGTAATGAGACAACTGCGGGAATCTAGAGAGGCTGCGAAGGCACCATCTTCTGTTCCCCCACAGGTTCCGGTGGCTGAGATTGCAGCAGGCGCGAGTTCGGCGGCAAGTACAGCACCTATTGCAGGTAAGCGGCTACTGCCGATTGCGGGGGAGGGGTCTGTACCCTCACGAAGGGAGAAAGTGGCCCAGCATGTTCCACTTGAAATTAAGGAAAAGATTTGGGCCGATAAGTATGTGAATATGTTTTCTTTGCTTACTGACCATTACGAGATGGAGCATGTGAAGGGCCAAAAAGAGCTTATGCATCCGAGTGTTTGGCACGCAAAAATGGCCGCCTTTAAGGTCGACGAAAACATAGGTACTTGGGGCAGAGCGTTTGGCATTTTTACCTCCATTATGGGTGAGCGAAGGCCTGAATTGTTGACGGAGTTGCCTATTTACCAGACACGTATCATGGAGTATTCTCTAGCATATGAGGGCAATCAGTGGTTTTGTTATGACAATCTTTTTAGGAAGGCTAAGGAGCACGACCCAGCTCTAACATGGGATCGTTATGACTCCATTTCTTGGCAGAAAATGGAGAATTCAGGCATGTTAAAAGTACCATTGTCGGGGAGTAACGGGGGTGAGTCTTCCCGCCAATCCTCTGGGACACCCTTTCGGACGGGTGCAGGTAACGAGCACCACTCGAAGTCGAGTGGCAACGCAGGTAAAAGGGGGATTTGTTGGAATTTTAACAGGGGAAAATGTACAAGGCCCCAAGGGTCATGCAAGTTTAGACATGAATGTGGGGGGTGTGGACAATCCTCCCATCCTGAGACCATGTGCAGAGCCAAAACGGGTGATAACGGTGGTAGGGGAAGCGCCAAACAGGTCTGAAATAGTCCGAGGGGCGCCTTTACCTACCCCGATTGATACCATGGCGATGATTCCTTGGCTCAACGAATACCCGGACCATGTCTCCGCTGGGGTGTTGCGAGACGGTTTTTCATATGGTTTCCGCATTCCAGTGGGGGATTTTCGGGGTGAAGCAAGTTGTAAGAACCAACTGTCGGTCCTGCAGCATACGGCAGTGGTATGGGTAAAGATTGGGAAGGAGGTGACTCGAGGGCGGGTTGCCGGTCCATTCGATTTTCCACCAGTTCCTAACTTTGTTTGTTCCCCATTAGGGGTGGTCCCCAAGAAGGACCCGGGTGAGTTTAGGCTAATACATAACCTATCAGCCCCACGAGGTCTTTCCGTGAATGATGCGATAGACCCGGAAGTGTGTTCGGTGCGGTACGCATCTTTCGATGAGGCCGTCGCCATGTTGAATCGCCTGGGGCCCGGGGCGCTGATGGCAAAATCAGACATCGAGTCAGCGTTCCGGTTGCTCCCGGTACACCCAGACGATCAGCGTCTTCTTGGTTTCATGTTTCAGGGCCGCTATTATATGGATAAATGTATGCCAATGGGATGCTCTATATCTTGTGCTTACTTTGAAAAGTTCAGTTGTTTTCTACAATGGGTGTTCACAAGAAGGACGGGTTTTCAGCATGTTATGCATTATCTCGATGACTTTCTGTTCCTGGGGGCAGCCGGGGACCCGGAATGTGGACAGGCTTTGAACGAATTTTGTGCCTTAATGAAGCATTTTGGTGTGCCATTGGCACCAGGTAAGACTGTTGGCCCCTCGACTTCACTCGAGTTTCTGGGGATCGAGCTCGACTCGGAGGAAGGTTGTTTTCGGTTACCCAAAGAAAAAGTGGTAAAATTCAGGGCATCCCTTGAAACATGTATTCGAGTGTCTAAGGTAAACCTGCATCAATTGCAACAAACAGTGGGCCAGTTGAATTTTGCCCTCAGAGTAATGCCAATGGCCCGCCCCTTTTTCCGCTCGATTGCACAAGCCATGGTCGGCCTGAAGGAGGGACACCACCGCACGAGGCTCTCGGCAGAGATTCGCCAGGACATGCGCATTTGGCTGGCATTCTTGGCGGATTTCAATGGTCGAATTGTCTGGAACAAACCGGCGGTGTCCTCCGAGGAGCTGGGGCTGTGGACAGACTCGGCGGGGAGTATAGGTTTTGGCGCCATATTCGGTACGCAATGGTCGGCTCAAAAATGGCCGTCATGGTGGCACGAGTGCGGGCTGACGAGTAACATTGCTTTTCTCGAACTCTTCCCCATTTTGGTGGCCCTGAAAACATGGCCTGAGGGGTTCCGGGATCACTCTGTGGTGTTCTGGTCTGATAACATGACCGTGGTTGAGTGTATCAATAGTCAGGCAGCATGTTGCAAATGGATTCTGAGACTGCTCAAGGAAATTGTGTTATTGTGTATGCAGTTGAATGTGCTCTTTAGGGCGCGACATGTCCCGGGGGTGTTGAATCAAGCGGCTGATGCACTTTCTCGTTTCCGTATGCAGGCCTTCTGGGGTTTTCTGCCCACAGCGGACCGGGTGGCGGCACCCTTTCCCGAAGCTCTCTGGTCTCTCGGTGCCCCGAACTACAAAACCTCGTGGGAGAGAGCTTAGCACCCAGGACAAGGAAGGCATATGAAGGGGCGTTTCGTTCCTATTGGTCCTTTTTGGGTTCTGCTAGGGGGGAGCTTTGGGGCCAGGAAGAGCTTGTCGTAAAATTTTTGCTGTCTCTACATCGGGCAGGCAAATCAGTAGCTACGGCCCAGAGGCATCGGGCCGCCATTTCCTTTATGGCAAGGGCTCATGGGATCCGGGACCCGACAGCGTCTTTCGTGGTGCAGAAAGCGCTACGTGGGTGGCAACGTCTGGAGGGTCGCAGAGTAGATCGGAGACACCCGATAGGCCTGGATAGGTTGGCCCTGTTGTTTTCTGTACTCCCTGCGACATGTTCATCCCGGTATGAAACAGTGTTAATCCGAGCCGCTTTTGCGCTAGCATTCCATGGGGCTATGCGGGTAAGCGAACTGGTGGCGAGGAACAAGCAGGATACGGTAGGGGGACTGTGCCGAGAGCACATTCAGGTTAAGGGGGAGACGATGACTGTCTCGTTTGTCAGGTCCAAGACCGATCAGGGTGCGATTGGCGACTGCATAATCATACATAGGATTCCCGGGTCTCCCATGTGCCCTGTTGTTTGCGTAGAGGAATATTTGGCGCAGAGGGTGGCATCATGGGGGGGAACCTTGTTGAGACACGCTGACGCCACCCCACTGACGAGGTTTCAGTTCCAGCGGGTGCTTGCGATGTCAATTTCGGCCGCGGGCTTGAACCCCGGCGAGTTCGGGACCCATTCCTTTCGGATAGGGGCTGCTACTGAGGCTACAGCCAGGGGTCTGAGTGTGGAAAAAGTGAAACGTCTGGGGCGTTGGTCCTCGAATTGTTACAAAAAGTATGTGCGGTTGCACATGTTGTGAAGCTGTAATGATGTACTCACGCTTCTTGTTTTTGTTTGGTTTACAGTTTCGCAAGCTCACGAGGCGGGGCGGACTGTGCAGTCGACCCGACACCTGGGAACCAGCGGTCAGACATCACCGGCTGCGAGAAAAGTGGTGTGGGTCGTGGGCCACTCATACGTGAGGCGTGCCGCGGACGTATTCAAAGCAGGTGACATGATTCACATGGCTGGGGAATACGGGTACAGGGTGACCTTCTACGGAAGGGGCGGGCTCTGTATTGACCAGTTTCAATCCTTTTTCGAGGGTTTGTTAGGGCGGACAAGGTCACCGCCGTCTATAATCATAGTCCATCTTGGGGGCAACGATTTGGTGGCCACTGGTAGACGACTTCTTCTCGAGGCAATGCTCTCCACTGTAAGTTGGTTGGCGAGAAGAGTTCCAGGGTGCACAATTGCATGGTCCCATATGATTCCACGGAAAGTGTGGCGGGGGGCGAATTCGGTTTCTGCTCTGAATCACTCAGTGAAGAAAGTAAATAATAAATTGGGTAGATTGTTTCGTTCAAGTACACTGCATTCTATTCCACATGGTTGTATTAAGGGGGACAGTATGTACCTGGGTAATGGGGTCCATTTGTCCCGGGTGGGGAATGAGATACTCATAGGAGACCTCATAGCTTGGCTAAAGAGTTTAAAACATGACCTTTAGGCAGGAGTTGTTGTGGGGGGTCCGGATAGCCGGTCAACTATCCGGCCTGTGGCGGTAAGGTCATGATCGGTGAGCAGTAATTGGAAGATCCCTATGGGGGGGCGTCACCCATTACGGATGGGAGCGCTCGGGGGAGGTGGCCATTGGCCCCTCAACGGGGAGGCGGTCCCTTCTAAGGATGGGCCGCCGGAAGGAAAGGAAAGGCGGTCAAGGCCCCTTCCTGGATAGGAGGGGCTACGGGCCCCTCCTGGGGAATTTCCCGGGGACAGGACACCTGCGACGGCAGATGTGGTAAGTTGTGTGGGGTGGGGAGGGGGTTTACGCTACCTTCTAGACACCTCACACGAGTCCTCGGACGACCTTTAAATGGCGTTGAGTTCATTGGGGCCCCCGTCAAGTCAAGGGAAATTGGTAGATGCACTTGAGGTACGCCTCTGTGCGGTCGCCCCTCACAAGTGGGGGAGGTATTTCTGGTTTAGGGATCTGACACCGGTTGCGACCTTGCCGTTGGCCCTTAAAAGTTAGGATGTACAATTTCAAGTTAAATGTTTTGTAGGATGTTAGTTCGGCTAGGAGAACCTTTGTATTAGTAATATGTTAAGGTTAGCCAAACATCGTGATGTGAAATGAAATTGTACATAATATGAAACTGTTATTTTAATGTTTTGATTTTGTTTCATATTTTAATAAATACGGCCGGGAGGGTCACTCCCTCCCGTCTTCCAAAAGTTCAGAACCGTTTCCGGTTTCCCATCCTTGGGGATTTTTTTTGTCGAGAGGGGGTGGCGGGTATCTCAGCCATATGGAAAGGGGCGACCATTCGGTCCCCCCGAATGTATGGTGGAGTACCTCGATCCCCCCGGGAGGCCATCTTGGGCGGGAGGCGAATCTCGGCTGGTATGCCCGAAGCGGCGCAGCAGGGGCGCGCCTTTTTCCCGCCCTGGAGTGGGTTGTCCTAGACACTGACGCGGCCGGCCACGCCCAGGGAGGCAGGCGGAGGCGGGTTTACGCCCGCCCTGAAGACGGATAAAAGGAGCAACAAGCCAAGAAAGCATCCTCTTGTTCCTGTGCTCTGAAGCTGCACCTCCCCGCTGCACGTGAGCACGAGACGGAACGAAGAGCCAATTTTGACCCACCCACCAGCCCCTGAGGACAGCCAGTTGTTTTAAATAAAGTTTGAGCTGTTTATGCTGGATAATCAGGGGCGAAGCTTCCTTTGGTGCAGAGAGTTCAGTGGCACCAGGGCCCACAGGCCTGCAGGGCCCACGAAACCTGACTATTGCAGTTTTTTATGATCTGAACAGCTGCCAGGGGCCCATCTTGTTTCCTTCCACGGGGGCCAATGACACACTGGCTAGGCTACTCTGGTTAATTATGGCTTTGTTATTCTTTTTTGTTGCATGGTCTATTACCAGAAAATCGAGTCCTAAATATATTGTCAAGGTACTTGGATGTGGATTTAGAATTATAAATGCATACTTACCTGTGTACACTTACCTTCATGATGTTTTTGTTGTCCATATTTTTCTACGCTATATCGTCAATATAGTTAGATCCTGAAGGTGCTGAAATGTGGAGTTAAGAACAGTAAATGTATACTTTCCTATGTATGCTAACTTCACAATATCTTTTTTGTTCAATAGTTTTGCTACAAAATATGCATTATATATTCTGATTTATAACCACACTGCCATGTCTACTCAGTGTGGTTTGGTCTTTGTAGAACGCTGGCCTTGTATGTTGTTTGCCAATGTAAAAGGCTGGCCTTGTATGTTGTCAGCAGCCTTACCGGTGGCTGGCCCCCTGGTTTGCATCTGTGACCGGCATCTAGTCGCTTGCTGACAGTCACATTTAAGCATCATGGCTGGCAATTAAGGGCTTCAGTCTGCTTTGTGGCCCGTGAATTATTGATGCTTTGATTGACACTTCACGCGTCAAGTGATATAATTGTAGTTGTTCAGTCATATATGGAAATGGGCATCTCCATTAGATTACAGGACACAGTAGATGAGAGCTAGTCCAGGTTGCATTAAAATAGTCCCCGAACAGCGGGAGAAAAGTGAGACAATGCTAGTATGAAAGCAGAAAAGTATATGGTTTTCGAAGAGGTGGTCATGAAGCACGTACCGCTGGTGTTGAGCAATATGGCTGTGACAACATTGCTGGTCTCTCCAACGATAGAGGTGATTCTGAAGTACAATGTAATTTTTTTAAATCAATTTCTCATTTTTTTACATAAGCAAATTACACTAGAGTTACAGCAAATTATTCAGCACTGTTCGCCAAAAAACATATTGCTCCAGCAAGAAGTAGGTATTATAATTATCTCGGACACTGTAACAGCAGCTTCTGTCATTTAACACTAACAATTCCAGCAAGACAGTAAATTAGATCACCATACCGAAAAAGGCAAATAATGAAGGAGGGCAATCATCGTGGTTTCAAGTAGAGGGAAAGAAGGGCTTCAACATATGACTTCCAGTCAATCAAATCCTCTGTTTATCATCCCTTCTCGCCTTCTCCATTTTCACAGCTTCTGCCTCTGTCCGGTCCCCTGCTTCAGCTCACCATTTCTCATCCATAGGTGGCTTCAATAGGTATCGCATTTCCAAATTTGAGCTATTGGCATTGTAACTGACAATGCCTTTATTTATATGTTTTGAAAACCCGCAACACATAAATAAAATACATTGTCATTTACAATGCCAATAGCTCAAACTCTCGTTAGCTCTTGCTCCTAGCGCAGCTGTCGAGTGACCTTTTGTAGTCAACGTAAAAAACTGAATTCATAACAAGTATTGAGAGGGGCTTAGAGGTCATCCACATACATGCTGGTTGCCTTGAGTACCAGGACATTGTTGCTTATGGTCTCAAGCCAGTGAACTTGGCTGTGTGCCGGATCTGTTTATGTAAAGTTACGTTAAAGTCAGTAGGCATGAGATATTTGTTGTGGAAATGTTTTTTTTCAAGATTTTCATACACGTAAATTCTTGCAGCCTAGTGATCGTTGGTAAACCACTGTCATTCTGGTTCTGTACAGTATATAGAAATATAAATTTCTTTATTCGGCTTTTCACATAGGAAAACCATAAAAGGAACATTTAAAAATACATTTACACATATTAACACAAACATACAATTTAAAGTTCATTGTTCCAAGAAATTCATACACAAACATTCATAATGATCATTTCAATTAATTAAGTTAAAACTAATTTCAGGTTATTTTTTAGAGATTTCTTCTATGTTTCCTAATACATTTCAGGAAATTTAAAACGATGTAACAGACAGATTCAGAGTCAAGCATTTGGAGACGGAGCATTGCAGGGCGGTATTGCCTAAGTCCCCATCGCCTCAATGTTGGTAAAATCCAGATTCTCCTGTGTAGGTGATGACATTTACAAAACATGATAACATGTATGTTAGATTGTTTCGATTCATCATCACAAGGACATAGAGGGAAATTTTGGTCCCAACTGTTGCTTTCGGGGAATGTCACCAGTCTAAAAAATGTGTCCAATCTGAATCTTGTTAGTAACATCCTCTCATAAGTAGAGAAATGGAGAGTTAGGTACGGCTGGATGGAGTGTGTTATCTGAATCATGTTTGCATGCAAAACCGAGGGTTTTGGCGCCTCAGACATCAGTCTCAGTGACTCTAAGTGACTGAGTGCTAAGTTCTTTAAAACCTTCCTAGGGAGGTGGACCAACGTCTCTGGTTGGAGATAATAGTTCTCTAAGCCAAGATCTTTTAAGAAATTTCTCACATAGCTGAGCCACTTTACTTTTAGAGACTGATCAAGAGCCATGGTGTCAGCTACAATTGCCTGGGTGAAGGCGTTTTTGACCGAGGTCCAAACACGTCTCCACAACATCAATGGTTGAATCTTTATCAGGTCTTCTAAGTAAGGTATTCCTAATTCCAGGTGCAAAGCGTAGGTTGATGTTCCTCTCGGGGTAGCTAGAAGGAATCTTAAAAAAGTATTTTCGACTACCTGGAGCGGACTGATGTCTGTGTGTCCCCAAACTTCCGCTCCATACAGGGCAATGGCCTGACACTTCGCGCTATAAATTTTCAGGAGCTCCACTGGTGCCCTCCTCCCCAGTCTCTGGGAGAAGCTCATTAGGGCCACTGTGGATCTTCTGAACAAGTGACATCTTGCCTCCACTGCTGGCCTCCATGACAGTTTTTCATCTACCATGATTCCGAGGTATGGGTACTGGGGAGTGACCTCAAGTTTTTGTTTATCGAGGTAGATGTCTTTTACTCGTTTTTTTCTAGAACCAGTGGTCATGACAAATGTTTTTTTAACGTTCACTTTCAGGTCAAGACCGCCCATAAAGGCCGTGTACCTGTTCAGAGAGTGCTGTAATTCTCGCGGTGTGCGTGCGAGGATGACAGCGTCATCAGCATAGAGCAAAGCGGGGATCAGGCGCTGTTTTACACGTGGAGGGTCATTGGCCCCCCTCAACATCTCCGCCTCCAGACCATTGGTGTACAACAAGAAGAGGAAGGGGGCCAGGACACAACACTGCCTGACTCCACGCTCTACACCGAAAGACGCCGTCAGCTCTCCATTCAGACCAAAGCGCACTCTGGCCGTGGCTCTAGAATAGAGTTCCCTCAAGAAATCTAAAAGAGAGGGATCCACTCCCATTTGACCTAAGACCGTCCACAGTTTCGTATGCGAAACACAGTCGAAAGCTGCGGGCAGGTCTACATAAACCATGTACACCATGTTGTTCTTTGCCTGCGTGTATTTCCCCAGAAACAAGCTAAGATTTACGGCCTGCTCCACCGTTTCGAACCCCTCTCGAAAACCAAACTGGAGATCCGAAACGATAGCTCTATCATCCGCCCATTGCTGAAGTCGCTCGAGTATTACTCTCCCGACAACCTTTCCCAGCGAGTCCAGCAATGAGATGTGATGGTAACATTTCACATCCTGGCGGTCCCCTTTTTTAAAAATGGGGACCATAATGGACTTAGTCCAGAAGTTTAGGAGACCTACATTGGCAGCTGCTGTGCACACTCTGGTGAGGATGGGGGCCCAGAGCTCGACGTTGTGTTTGAAGAGTTCAACTGGGACCCCGTCTGGGCCAGGGGCTTTACCTCTCTTACTTGAGTCTAAGGCCATCGATATGTCAGCAATGTCAAAGTGAAGTGGGATTGGATATTATACTGTTGGGAAGATATTAACAGGGTCGATGATAATAGAGGTATTTTTAAAGATGTTTGTAAAATGAGCCACCCATGTTTCTTCATCAATGGCCACTTCAATATTTGGGCTATTATTATCGGTGAGATAAGGAGCTCTAACCGTTCGCCAAAAGGCCTCACTGTTTTTAGCAACAGCACTCGTGTGGAGATCTTCCCATAATTTTTTTTTAAGTTCCTCAATTCTTAATTTACGTGCCTTTATATATTGGGACCTAAAAAGTTGGATCTGCCCCGCATCTCTAGGTTTGGTATGTAGTGCAAGTTTTAATTTAGTAAGGGCTGCAGTACAGCTATGATTGAACCATCCGTTCTTTATAGGAGTCTTGGATTTTGAGTTGACTATCAGTAATCCCTTGATTTTCTCTAGAATGTGGCCAAAGTTATTTAAAACTTCTTCATGAGTGGCCGATAAGTCCAAGCACTTATTAATGTTGGGATATGCCTCAACAACAAGTTTTTTTGTGATTTCATTTGGATTGATTTTCCCCATTTTATGGTATAGCCATTACGTTTGCCCAGAGATAGCTTATTCTGTGCAAGAGTTTTTGCTATTATTGTTTTTTGGGGCTTATAGTCACTCAAACTAATGTCTATCCTCAGAGCAGAGTGATCGCTCAATGAGTTAGCGATAACCTGAAAGGCTCTAGCTGTGTGCGACAGGCCGGGAGACAGGAAGATGTAGTCAACTGTCGCTTGATGGCCCCTGCCCACGTAGGTAGGATGGAGGGTATTTTGATCTGAATTTAGAGTATTAGCTATTTCAAGATCCAGATCAAAAATCAAATAATTCAAGGCATTTCCCACCTTAGTGTGGGTAAAATGCACTAATGATACGTCAGATTCGTCAACAATCCCACAACATGCTGTTTTTATCAGCGGGCAAGAATGAAGGTTAAAGTCCCCTCCCCATAGAAGGTGAGTTACCCCATGTCCTTGCTTCAGCCTATAAGATTGGGTTAACTTCTCTTGGACATTTCGTAGGAGACTCAAAAATTGGTCATCTTCTAAATTAGTATAGGAGTTGACCAAGAGAATCGTCTCCTTGTCCTCGAAGGAGAGCGAGAGGATTTGAAAATTTGGATCGGAATGGGCGTTAGTCGCTCTAAGAAGTTTTAAAGTATTTGCGATACATGTTATTAACCCGCCTTTAGGTCTACCTGCTGGGCTACGGACGGCTGGGACAGAATACGTTTTATGTCCCATGAGGTGGAGCTCAGTTGTAATCCATGTCTCTTGAAGACAAATTATTTTAAATGGATTCAAAAAGTGGAAGGCTGTCCCATCCTCCAGCTTAGGGCGTAAGCCCGCCACATTCCAGACAAGGATAGATATGGAAGAAATGTCAGAATCTATTACTGCGGGTTCTGTCGTTGCCAGGGAGATGTCTGTTTTTGGCAGTGATTGTGGTGAATTTAGGTTATTGGAATCAGTTTCCGTTGATGGTCAGTCGACCATTTCGAGGCCGCTAAATCTATTGCTCACCGGGATAGTATACCAGTTATCCCAGTGGGGCGGTTCTCTATAGGTCGACCTCAACGTGTGTGGACCCCATTCATCCCAACGTCCTCCCTGATGACTCGGACCCACTAGGTGCCAGGAATTATCCTGTTTGCGATACCGAGGACCTCCAAATTGTCTTGTGCTCTTGAAATCTATGTGACGTGGAGGTGGTGCTTCCCAGGGGAAATCGTGACCATAATAGGATCCATAAGGTTGTCTGGAGGGATAGAAAAAGGAAAGAGGTTTAATATCAATCCCTCCATTTGGCTTCGGATGATCCCGAGAGCAGATAAAATCTACAACTCGGGGATCTTCAAAGGTGATCACGATACAGTCTCCTGGGATCGTTTTTCTACTTTTTCCCACCCATGGGGTCCTACGTACTGTCAAAATCCTTCCATGCCAGTTTGGGGGCATAGGACGGTTATTATGTAGCCAATGTTGTGCCTTATTTTTCAGGGACCACGTAGGTTCAACACTGTGGTCCACCAATTCAGGCACACCAGTCATTACCACAACGTAAGGGGATGCATCCGGAGGCAGATCTATTGGAAATCTGAGTTCAGTGGGTACACTAGGGGCATCTCTATTAGAAGCAGGGATCGAGGGATTAGAAGCAGGGATTTGTGTTGCCGGTTACAGTAAGCAAAGCAGGCTTAAGGTGCAAACTTTTCGATTTTCTAGGGCAGAGGATGTAGCCTTATGGTTAGAGCAATGCAATAGGTCTTGCATTATTAAAGTTTGAGCTATTGACATTGTAAATGACAATGGGCCAGATGTAGGTAATCCCATTTTACCTATTCTAAAATACCAATTTTTACAGAATATGTGTTTTAGAATCGGAAAATGGGATGTAGGTAAAAATTCTGAAAAATGTACAGAATCGGTAAAATTCGGAATCTCCGATTCGGTATTTACCGAATCGGTAACATAGGCGTTGGTAATACCCATTCATCCCTATGGGCCTTAGGAATGAATGGGATTTACTGAAACGGTATTTACCGATTCGGTAAATACCGAATCGGAGATACAAAATATAACCAATTGAACTTGTCAACCAATCAGGTTCAACCACCCCCCACAACAAAGCAACAGAGGAACCAATCAATCAAATGCATCTGCCGGACTCCACACCCATGCAGGTGCAGAATACCTGAACATTCTGGAGAGCTGTGAGACACTGAGCAACTGCCTGCCGTGAGCTGAGCTGAGCTGCAGTGCACAATGGATTCACAGGAGTCAAAGAGGGAAGGAGCAGAGCGCAAGAGAAAACTGAAATTCAGCACAGCTGGACTTCAGGTGCTGGTAGAGAAGGTTGTGAGACACCAAACCCAGCTATTTGGTAAGCAGTCTCTGCATGTTGCAGAGTCTGTGAAAGGAAACACCTGGCTGGGGATCCAGTTAAAGGCGAATGCTATCGGGGTCACAAGCAGGGAAAATGATGACCTCAAAAAACTTTGGTATGATCTTAGGATCATAACCTAAAAAAACTGTCTGCACAGAAAAAAGAAGCCAGTGCCACATGGGGGAGGAAGGAGCAGGGCCTTTGCCCTAACAGACCTGGAGCAGCTGTTGGAGTCCACCCTGGAGCTAGAGAGTGTCCATGGGATAGGGGATGCTGACAGCTCAGCCAGAGCTGCATGAAACCAAGGTAAGCTGAATGGACATCAATCCTCCCCCCTTCCCTGTCCCCCTTCCCCAATGTGGTTGTGTGTCTCACACTCCAGTACAGGTATTAGGATTTGCCTGCAATGCATTATGGGAGACGTAGTCATAGAATCATACATTACATACATCACAGAAAACAGCCAGGCATGCTACACACTACATCAATAAGCAGTTTTGGACTTTGCAATTGTGTGACATGAATGTTATTTAATAATGACACACAGGTGCACAGCACCACTGAGCCAATGTCCATATCTGTCCACAGGAGATTCACTGCGCAGGACAGTGCCAGAAAGGGAGAAGAGGGCACCCCAAACCAAAAAGAGTGATGACGCAGGCAAAAGTGCAGGGCAAAGCACTGAGCTGCCACCCGCACCCACAGCACAGGCAGCATCAAAACCAGAGAGACCCACCACAGCACTGCCTTGTTCAACTCTGCTGTATGACTCACCACAGCAGGAACCACCAGCACTCTCTCCAACACCAGCTACTGATTCCTCCGAACTGGTAAGGTCAAGGAGGAATGATGTGAGAGGGAGGGTGACACCCAAACGGCTACACTAGAGCCAAACAATACGGGGCAGTAGTCCGCATCTGAAGGGGTGCGTACCGGTGCCACACACCGTAGGGTACGGGAGAGGAACACATCTCAGGATGGAGAAGGGGTCATCTGTGGGCTGGAGGCCAAATGGTCAAAGTACAGCGCCTGCAGGGAAAGGGAATATTATCTGTTCAGAGACAGGTGCGCCAGTTAAATACAAAGATTGGCAACATAGACCAGGGAATTAGCTCCATGGCAGAGAGCATGAAAGTAATGGCTGATGGAATAAGGGACATGTCGCAGGCCATGATTGCTCTTGGTGAAAACAGTCAGTACAGTCAGAACGCACACAGAGGTGCCGGGAGAGGCAGTGTATGTAGCAAAATACAAAGGCAATGAACCGTCTTGCTACAGCCACCTCCATGCTATGTCGGCGCACTGTGGCCATGCAAGAGGTTCTTGTGAACTGCTGCACAGATGTGTCTAGGGGGATGGGGAGAGTGACTTCAGCCATGGAACTGCTACTTACAAACCAGTCAGCCAACGCTGGGGACATAGGTGTGGGGGACACAGATGACACCACCAGCAGGAGCAGCAGTAGTACTCCCATACTAGACATCAGAAGAAGCAGCAGGCGCCAATCTGCTGATCCTGGCAGTACAGCCACTGTTGAGACCCAGCCTTGGGCATCCTGCACTGTTGTGCGTGGGTGCAAACAATAATGCTGCCCGAACTACACAGGACATGTCAGGGTGAAGTAACCTGTGACCGCCCAGTGAGGTAGTCAGACATTTAAGTACCATGGTGTGCCAATATTAATGTGCCGTAGTGATCATTAAACTATGTCATTCACATGCAAAGCCTGGCTGTGTCTCCTTACTTACTTATAAATAGCTATGTGTGATCTCTGCCCGTCTCAGTCTCCCATCTGTTGCTGGCGCTGCTCCTGCTGCATAGGGCTCTGGCGGTTCAGTTCCATCATAAATATCCTCATGATGTGTTATTTCCACATCTGTGCCTTACTTGGTGGCAAGGCTGTGCAGCATGGCACAGGTCGCAATGATTTTACAACAGATGATAGGATTGTACAGCCGTGCACCTCCGCTCTTGTGGAGGCACGGAACCTGCTTTTTAGAAGTCCAAATATGCGTTCAACAACGTTGCATGTAGCTCTGTGGGCCACATTGTAACGCCTCTCACTCCTGGTAGATGGATTCAGGTAAGGGGTGAGGACAAAGGACCGCACAGCATAAGCTCTATCACCTAGGTTGAAAAGAGAGTGCCATAAGTTACATGATACAAAAACATTCATCTGCAGTATCTATCAGGGTGTATCACAGTTATTTACCTAGCAGGTATCCTTCCCCAAATTCTCCAGCAGCAAGGCGTGTGTAGATCTCACTGTTTTGGATTATGTAGGAGTCGTGGGTGCTCCCAGGGAATTTGGCCACAAGTCTGTTATGATGTTGCCAGAGTTGCATATCACCTGCACATTGATTGAGTGGGTTGACTTTCGGTTCATGTATATGTATTCTGTGGATGCAGGTGGGCAGATAGGGATGTGGGTGCCATCTATACAGCCTGTGACGTGAGGAAAGTGTGCCAGTTGATATAACTCAGTTTTGGTCTTCTGCAGTTCTGTATGTGTGTCAGGAAAGCTGATGTAATGACGCATTCTCTGCATCATGGCCTCCAGGAACTTCCAGAAGAAACGGGACAGACAGCTCTGGGACAACCCACCTACTGCAGCAATCACACTCTGGTAACTCCCAGATGCAAGCAGGTGTAGGCTGAAGAGCACCTGCACATGGGGTGGGATGGCGTGCGCCCTTGGTGTTGGGTGCTCCAGAAGTGGGTGCAGGTCCCTGATCAAGTCCAGGATCGTTTGGGGGTGCAGCCTGCACCTTTTCAATATCTCTGCCTCAGTGACTTGGAAGAGTGTAATCCTCTGCCTGTAGACTTGCTCCTCCCTTCTCCAGACTCTCTCTCCTGCTGCCTGTAGCCATAGCCGCCTTGCAATGACGTAGAATGCTGCCATTCTGGTCACACTGTTGCATTTTGGTGCCTTTTTTATAGCCTGCACCTGGTTACCACCTGCTTTCAGTCCATTATAAATAAGGACTCTTAAATACCGAATTTCATGAAATTCTGTATTTTTGAGGTTCCCTACATCTCAAAAGTCATGTTTTACCATTTCTTATTTACCGATTTGGTAAATATGAATTAGGTAAATATGAATTCGGTAACTTAGAATTCGGTAAATAAGAATTCGGTAACTTCCGATTCGGTAAATTACCGACTCTTATTTACCGAATCGGTCTATTTTCACCTCCTACATCTCAAAAGCCAAATACTGGTCGGTCACGGCGGAAATTCGGTATTTTTGGCCATTACTGACTGGTATTTGGCTACCTACATCTGGCCCAATGCCTTTTATTCATTTGCATCGGTGCGTAAATAAGCACTTTGTACTTATAGTCCATGCTTATGAGAAGCAAGGCTGGCAGTCTCTTTTACTGCCAGCCTTGCTATCGTAAGCAAGGACTATACATTCAAAGTGCGTGTTTATGCACCGGTTGCAGGTTTTAAAAACAAATTAATAAAATGCATTGTCATTTACAATGCCAATAGCTCAAACTTTAATAATGCGAGACCTATTGCGCTGGGATGCTCCCGAGTGGCCATGCGCTATAGAAGAGCCTTTTAATAATAATATTGCATTGTAAGTGCTTGTTTCTTCTTGCTTCCTGAGGGCATCAAGACTGGGAACTGACACTAACTTTTAAACCAACGGCTGCTAAGAGATATTTTTACAGGAGTCCCACATGCAAATGGCTTTTGGAAGAACAGGGCCTGTTCATAATTTTAAAGTGCGAACTCTAACAAATGTTATCGATATTTTTATTGGTTTAGGAAATATTGCAAATGATTTTAAGTGATTGGTGCAACTGCCTCATCTGGGTGTGTTGCTGGAACACGCTTGTCCTTATGTTCAATTGTGAGAAGCCTCCATTCCATGAGAGTGCATCAAAGGGCAGTAATGGACAGGAGTTATTTTACTGATCCATCTTTCATTCCTTCTGTTTTTGTAATTTTGTACTGGTATTCGTGTCTCATTTCCTTTACCGTCTTCTTCCTTGTGCTATAAATGTGGGGTCCCAGGCAACATCTGGTAACTGTTGTCAAAATATTGATTTTCTCAGGTGTTGTGGGTATGGCGTCTGGTCGTTGGATTCTTCGTGCCATCACCCCGCTCCTTGCCACTGCTAGTGTCCGCAGTGCAGTTATTGTACTTCAATGCTTATCTTATTTGATACATATGCGCACCTACTGTTGCTGCTATGTACTTTGGGTGGTCTAATTTATTTAATTAGAGACCACGTCAGAGCCCACTCACTAAGTGTTCTTGCAACCTGGGCTGGATGCCTTTTAGACTTCTTAATGTATGGTCGCAGTCGGTCCTTGAGTCCCACTCATAACCAACTTATTTTCTGGTGTCCAGTAACTTATAATATGAATGTTCATACTGCCAGGCAGTGAAAGAATAGTCCTTTGAAGCTCTTTTTCAGCTACGAGATAGGATCTCTTGGACTATTCCAGCCTGCCTCCTAGGAACAACCCTTCCGACGCCATGCTCTATGGGAGTCAGCGTCATCGAGGCCCAAACCCCAAGATCTTGCTGCTATGATGTGGATGGATGATGTGGATGGCGGACATGCCCTCTTGCTCACACTGGCTGTGGCTAATCACCTCGACTCGCACGCAGTCAGTGTTCATTGCTCACAGCTGCTCCATATTTCACCTGTGGGTCCTCATTCTGTGACATGTCGGGGCACATCACGGTAGGTGCTCAGTGGTAAATTATGTTTAGTTTCAGGTCTGTGGCGCTGCTTCAATCACCTCTGAGTCTGGGTTCACTCCTATTTGCTGTTGTGTTCCATCGAGGCCGCCATCTTGAGTCTCAACTGTGCTTTCCTTGCGGCTATTTCTCTATTAATATGCTAAAGATTTGTCTCATCCCGGTCAGAAAGGTGCCAAAAACTGATCACCACTGCCAGCTTTAATCGTTCTCTCTAAGGTTGCTCAAAATTAACGGGAAGTCACCAACAATTTGGCCAAAATATTTGGAGCAGGTGAAAAGCTGTCCTACTCTGCCACCATCTTGGCCACATTCTTTATATTTACCCACTTAAATAGGTTACACTAATACATTACTCTGAGAAAAAAGATTTTTGTAGGGTGCTGTCCAGCACAAAGGAATGGCATTCCTGGTAATATCAGATCCAGTTTATTAATCAGAAATCTTTGAAATAAAAGCAAGCTTTGACTGGCCTCAATCTTTGCATATTGCCAGCAGTGTAAGTTCATGTTTAGTGAAGGAACCTGTTATAGTATGCGCACATCGTGACATTCCCTCCTCCCCAAATTCTGTCACCTTAGGCCCACTACGCCCGAGAACTCTCAGAATTAAGGTAGGTTGTCCACATCAAGCCAAGAAATAACCAGAGACAATTACCAAATAAAGTATCCTTCTTGGATATATAAGAATTATTCACAGCATCACACTTTAGCTGCATCAACATGTTAACAGCAGTAAGGAAATTAAGTACGACATTACATTTTAACTTTAACTCGGCCATACACTAGAATAAGTTGGCCGTACATTTGAACTTTACACTTTAACTTTTTAACTCGGCCGTACACTCGAACTTGGCCGTACATTTGAACTTGGCCGTCTTGGCCACCAATGTCCCACTCTGCTGTGCACATTGTGCAGAGAGGCCTCAAAGCGCTACAGCCAACAGTTGCACTTTAACTTTTTAACTCAGCCGTACACTAGACCTTGGTTGTACATTTGAACTTGGCTGTCTCGCCCACCAATGCCCCACTCTGGTGCGCACATTGTGCCGGCAGGCCCCAACGAGCTCCAGCCAACAGTTGCACTACTTGAGATCCAGGGCACCTCATAACGCATCGGCCCACCGGGGTACCTGCCGACGGGCAGCCTCCCCAAGATTGTTCTCAGTCCATACGTCGTGGGTTAGGGCAGTAGAGTCCAGGACTACCGGCAGGTCTGTCTCTCCTCCCCTCCGACGCATTGCAAACGTGGAATCCAACCCCTCCTGGAGTCCATTGAATGGCTGCACCTCCATTGTTGTGCATCCATCTATGTTGTTAACTGTCATCGCTCCGCAATGCCTTACTCTTCTGCCGGGTGGGATTTGTAGTCGACAATGCTTCTTTCATCCAGGCTGTACACCAAGAGGACAAAGAGAACAAAACCACCATGGCACAGCCTTAAATAGCCTGCTAGGTTTAATTTCCTGCAAGTTTAATTTTTACGTCACCCCGGCCAGCCAACCCCTTTCTTTGTCCAGGGGCCCCAGAGGAGACTGAGCCCCGTGGCGCTACTAAAGGCACCCCTCCCCTAGGCACGGGGGACACCTGTCATTCCTATAAAATGGCTACTGTCTGTATAAAGTGTACCTGCGTGCACCTCAGTGCAATCATTGGCTCGGTACCTGCTTATCCTGAACAACTGACCTGTCATCATGCTCATGAGGTCGGTACAATGAGACTTTTGTTATTTTATTGACAATAACACGGACGAGAAAAGGTGAAAGGAAAATGCCATATATGGATGAAATATTTCCCCCGGACTTACACACAGGACATTGTTGTTTTGGTATCCCAAACAATTACATCATTAATTCTTCCATCTCATGTGTGTACTGATTTAGGAGAAAATAATTATTGGACTATAGATATGGGAAGAGTAGATGTCTAAAATATATTTCTAGATGTCATGTAGCTTGAAGGATGATTGTATATTGATTAATGCATAATAATAGAAATAAAGTCTGAAAGAATTACAAAGCAGCCACAACATCCAATCTGCCGTCATTTCCTCTGCCTGGTCTAATTAAAAGGTCAATCCTCTTAAAGAGATGGCAATGAATTAACCCCAACTTCAGTAAAAATGTCGAGTGAATGAAATATTATCTTCCTTCAGCATCTTGCAAATGATGTACCATTGTGCAAAAAGGACTATGCCTTTCCTGCGCAATGTCATATTTATGATCCTTTCGCCTTCTAAAAAGGGCCTTTCTTTTGACTGAATTAGTATCCAATTTCTCGCACCTACAGCTCCACTTTTCATCAAGCTGTCAATGTGTCATTGCCAATAAATATTCTCATCAGTTCTCTCAGACAGCGCCATCTTGCACCATTAGCTTCCATGCTCAGACCTCTTGCACTCACTCTTGTAACTACAATCTGAATTGAAACCTCTCATTTTCTATCTAGAATCGCAAAAAAAATCTCACTGTCAGTACTGATGTATGTTTTTCACTTCCCTTCCATCTGCCTGGTGCAGATGAGCTGTGTTTTCCCTGTCAATAGTTGTAGAAGAAAATCAAATTAAATATTTATTCTCCCTGCCACCCATATGGCTTCATATTTCCCCCACCCTACTGTGCAGAGCAGAACCTGCCAAAATGGGCACCTGAAAACAAGGCTTAACAAGCCTTGGTAAGCCAGTAGGTCTGAGTTTAATGCAATAAAATATACAAATACAGGCATGTACAACTGCGTTAATTTCTTGCATACATGTTATTTAGCTCATTAAAGGAAGAACTAGTTGCTTTGCCAGTACTGGGAAAAATAGCAATTAGGAAATTGTGTATAGAGTGCATATAGGAGATAAGAGAATGTGACAAATATTGTGATATTAAGTATAGGTTTTAGATGTAAAATAGTCCCTCATGCATTCCAATTTAATCACTACATAGAAGGCGGAAAGGTACATCAAACAGCCAATAGCATATCAATCAATCAATCAATCAGGGGTTTATAAAGCGCGCTACATAGCCGTGAGGGTCTCAAGACGCTGGCGGGGAGGTGCATCTCCGGTTCAGTCAAAGAGCCAGGTCTTGAAGTTCTTCATGAAGGTGTGCTGGGTCGGGGAGCATCTAATGTTAGTTGGGAGCTTGTTCCAGGTTTTGGAGGTGGAGGATCCGAGAATGAGGACCTCAGTCTTCTCCGAGTTGAGGTTCAGGCTGCTATCTTTCATCCGGGCCACGACGTCCTTCATTCCTTCCTGGAAGCAGCATCTGGTGTCATCGGGCTTCTTCGTGAGGGAGAGGATGAGCTGGGTGTCGTAGGCGTAAGACACTATCCTGAGCCCGTGCTGTCTGACGATGGTGGCGAGGGGGGCCATGTAGATGTTGAAGAACATGGGATTGAGTGATGATCCTTGGGGTACTCCGTAGTTGGTATCCGTGGGTTCAGAGAGGAAGGGAGGAAGTCTGACCCTCTGGGTTCAGCCGAAGAGAAAGGATTAGATCCAGTTGAGGGCGGTTCTTCGTATCCCTGAATTGTGAAGTCTGGCTGCAAAAGTGTGATGTGAGACGGTGTCGAAAGCTGCAGAGAGGTCTAGTAGGATGTGGGCCGCAATATGTCCCTGGTCGAGTAGCATGCAGATGTCATCAGTGGCGGCGAGGAGGGCGATCTCGGTACTGTGGTTGCTGCGGACTTGGAGGAGTCTAGGATGGAGTTCTCTTTGATGAAGGCAGTCAGCTGGGTGTTTACGAGTCTCTCAGAGACTTTGACAGTGAAGGGGAGAAGAGAGATGGGCTGGTAGTTTTTCAGGTCCGTCGGGTTGGCCGTGGGTTTCTCAAGGAGGGTTTTGACCTCTGCCCGCTTCCAGCCGTCTGGGAAAATGCCTCATTTGAAGGAGGCGCTGATGGACCGTCCTAGTTCGGGTGCAATGGCAGTGGCGGCCCTGTGGCAGATGTGCGGTGTGCAGGGGCCTATGGGGGCTCCTGAGTGGGTGTTCTTCATGGTCGTGGTGATGTGTTTGACGGTGGAGGGGTTCCAGGTCGTGATGGTAGGCTCGTTGTCGGTGGTGGGGAGGGGAGTGGTATCCGGTGTCTGTTCACTGAAATTGTCATAGAGCGCTTGATTTTCAGATGGAAGTAGGAGCTGAGCTTGTTGCAGAGTTCCTGAGATGGTGTGACATCTGTGGCTCCGCTTGGGGGTTTGGTGAATTGCTATGTGACGTTGAAAAATTCTTTGGCGTTGGTTGCATTGGTGTGAAGTCTGTTCTTGATGAAGGACCACTTGGTGTCTCTTATGCGCTGGTGGTATTCCTTCAGGGCACTCCTGTGGCTATTCAGGTCTTCCGTGGTTTTCCTATTTCACTAGGTTTTCTCGAGGCGTCTGCAGGCGCCTGGCTTCTTGGAGTTCGGTGGTAAACCAGGGGGCCTTCAGGGGGTGTTGGTGGGGTGTGAGCTTGTCGGCGCAGTTGGAGATCCAGCGGTGAAGTTCTTTGGCCACGGAGTTGGTGTCAGTCATGGTTGAGGGGGGTCGTGGAGGAGGGTGCTGTTGAGGTGTTCCTCTGTAAACTTGCTCCAGTTCCTTCTTGGCAGGAGCGGGGTGGGCGTTGGTGTGGTGGTGGTGTTGAAGGTGAAGGTGAAGTGTACCCAGTGGTGGTCAGTCCAGAGGGGCTCCGTGGTGTGGCTGAAGTGGATGTTTGTCTCTGCTGCGAAGATGGGGGTCGAGGGTGTGTCATGCTCTGTGAGTGGGGGTGTTGACAAGCTGCTTCAGTCCGAGGTTGGAGAGGTTGTCGAGGAGGGTGGTGGAGTTGGGGTTGCTGCCTTTGTCGAGGTGGATGTTCAGGTCTCCGAGTAGGATGTAGTCCATATAGGTGATGGCTTGGGGTTAGACGAAGTCGGTAATGGTAGTTGCGTCCTGGGTGTGGGGTCCCAAGGGTCTGTAGACGAGGGTGCCACTAGCGTTAGTCTGGATCTGGAAATGAAGGTGTTCTGTGTTGGAGTGGGGGGTTGTTCGTGCTGGAGGTGGGGAGTCAGAGGGGGGTCTTGTGTGCGATGGTGAGTCCTTCTCCTGGGCCGTGGCGGTGGTCCTTTCTCTGGATCTTGTATCTGTTGGGGATGGCGGTGGCGATGTCAGGCCAGAAATGGCAGAGGCCCAGGTGCCCATGAAGAATACGACGTCGGGAAAGAGACTGTCGATCAGGTCCCAGATCTCTACACCGTGTCTGTACTTTGAGCACACGTTGTGGAGGATGAATGTCAGAGCTTCAGTGTTGCGGGCGTTCATTGGACCATCGGCGGTCGTGGGGGCACTGTTGATGGTGAAGGATCGTCAGCAGTGTCTGCAGGAGAACTGTTCGTGGGTTGTGTTGGGTGTGGATCTTTGGCAGCTGGTGTGTCTTCCGGGGTTGAGTGCTTGAAGGGTGGCGGATTCATATCGGTGGGGCCTCGGTGATCCAGTGCTACTGGCACTGGCCGCGGTCGGGTCACAGACGGGCGCAGATGGGCTTGCCTTAGGTATGCATTTGGCGCGCTAGCGGCGCGACCCCGCAGTGGCCGCCATTAAGTAGGTCGAGGGGGGAGGAAAGATCGACTGGGAGGTGGGATCAGCTGTGGAGGGGGTGGGGCCGCAGGGGCAGCAGCAACGGGAAGAGGACGCTGGGAGGAAGAACAAACAGACAGATACTGATACTGACACTAAAGTAAAAGGAATACCAAAAAAGGCCGAAGCGGTACTGACTCACACACAATGCAGACAAGAATATAATAAGGCAGAGGTAACCGGCCGAGGCTCAACGGGCAAAACTGGCACTCTGGGGGCTCGAATATCTCCCAGGAGGGGGAAGGGAGGCTCAGAAGCAGTGGAGTAGGCGCGAGCTGCTGTGGTGAGAGTAAGGCTTTGACCAGAGCATATTGATAGAATTAAAGACCAATCTAAATATATTAAAAAAAATTATAAAATATCTTACGCAGATAGATGTGTGGTCAAGCCAGACATATAAATGGAAAAGGGGAATGTCATTAAGAGCAAAATGATGCATATTTATCAATATATTCAGTTCATTCAAACACAATGCACTATTAATTATTTTAATGTTCATTCTGTACTTTTACTATCAATAGAGCCACAGTTGCAGTAACATCGAGCTCCAGAGGCCTGAGTGGCTCATAGCAATAATGGATGGATTTTACCGCCAAACAGGTGGTTGGGCATCCTGTTTTTTCTTTTTTGCCTTAAAGCCCATGCGTCCTTTCTTTGTCACTGTAATTATTTTATATTCTTATATAGCACTTATAAAGCATAATGTATTTGGGAGACATACATATAATTCAATAATTCACACATTTACAGTAAAACATGGAGCAAACAAATTCTGAATGCTAGGAAAGGGTTGTAGCAAACAACATCAGAGTTTGACAGCAATAGGTGTACATGATTTGTAGGCCTTTCCAAAGAGTACAAATGGTTCAGAGAGAAAACATTCTATACGCACGCTAACAAAGAGGATAACATATCTAATTTTCAAAATAATATCTACATGCACATTGTAAAAAATAATTGCAAAACGTCTTTCAAACAGTTTTGGATTGCATTAGAGACTCAGAGGTAAGTATTATGCTTTCCTAATTTGCCACTTTTTAATGTAGTAGCAACAGAATACAACAACATGTATTTACAATGCAATCGGTCTCACCTTTGGGACCTTACAGGTATTTACCGATGCTGGATATTATCGCACATTACTGCGTATTTTTTTCGTGTGCAGCGCCCACTGATAAGAGGTCGTAGCCTTCTAGGTGGATTCACATTGCAACCTGATTGCAGTTGGGACATCAGGAGCTGCAGCAATTTTACTACACGCAGCTGTTACGTGAAGCAAGAACTGCAGCGTCTGACCTAAGTGCTGCGTGACCGGCTGCCGCAGATTGTTCTAGTCTGGCTGTTACAGGACACTCATATTCGAGCCCAGCTATAGCAGATCTTTAATGTTTCTTGTCTTGCTTAGGGTCATAATCAGATGAGCAAAAACAAGTGCCGGTTCAGAAAGAATGAGTCCCAGTCAGACGTCCCTGTTTGCCAAAATCCGGGTCACTGACCGACGCTGGCACAAACTCTCGCCAGACGAATGGACCTCCATTCTCAGGGCCTCTCCCCCCCCCCCAGTCTCTGACCCAGCCAATGCTGATAATCAGTTCAACTCTTGGCTCACTACATCACTGGACAAACTGCTCCCCAAAACTACCACCCTCAGGCGAATTAAAAGAGTGAGCCCTGCCCCTTGGTACACTCCTGAGCTTAATCTCCTATGGAAGGAGTGTAAAAGAACGGAGCGCTCCTGGAGGAAAGATAAATCGATAGTCAAGAAAGACGCCTTCCGTACCTCCTTAAAAAACTACAAGTTCGTTCTTCGCAATACCAAAAGTACATTCTTTCAGGAAAGGATAGAAAACTCCTCCTGCTCCAGCAAGGAAACTTTCATCATTTTAAAAGAATTACTTAAAGCCCCAGACCCTGTACTAAAGAATCTGCCAGACCCCAAGGCAGCTGAAGAGAAATGCCTTAAACTGGCCAAATTCTGCGAGGAGAAGATTCAGAAAATAATTGCCTCTCTTCCACCCATCGACTTCAGTGAGGAAGACTGCATTAATGCAAACCCCACCACTCCCTGTCTAATCTCTCTGGGACCAGTAACTGTTGAAGAGGTCTCAATCACGCTAGACACTATTAAAAGTGGATCCCCCAGGGACCCAGTCCCCCTACACATCCTTAAGAAAGTGGCCCCTACCATCGTCCCTCCACTCACTCATCTCATCAACGTCTCACTGCTCCAGGGAAAAGTTCCCCCCAGCTGGAAGGTGGCCGTCGTCAAGGCGCTACTTAAAAAACCTTCTCTGGACCCCTCGGACTTAGCCAATTACAGGCCAATTTCTCTCCTCCCCGGAACCAGTAAAATCGCTGAAAAGCTAGTTAACAAAAAGCTTTCGCAGTATCTGGAGACCAACAATCTGCTCAGATGCTCGCAAACTGGATTCCGCCCAGGGCAGGGCACTGACATCGCCCTACTCGCAGCATTGGAGGAGGCCAGAGCCCTTTTGGACGCAGGAGGATCAGTGGCAGTGATCCTCCTGAACCTCAGTGCGGCCTTCGACACCGTCAACCATCGGGTCTTAATCCAGTGACTCAAGAACATCGGTGTTGAGGGCACTGCTCTGACCTGGTTCAAATCCTTCCTCGGCCAGCGCTCCTTTCAGGTCTGGGAGAATGACACCCGCTCTCCCGAAACCCCCCTCCAATGTGGTGTGCCCCAGGGCTCATCTCTAAGCCCGACATTATTCAATGTCTACATGTCCCCATTGGAGGAGGTTGTCAACCCGTTCGGAGTGAAAATCATCAGCTACGATGATGACACTCAATTAGTGGTGTCTTTATCTCACCCAAACCAAGAACCATCGGACCTATATAACTGTCTTGCAGAAATTCAAGGATGGATGAATAGCTCGTCACTGAAACTTAACGGTTTAAAGACAGATATTCTCCTCCTTGGCCAGAAGGGGCTTTCCCTCTCTCAGAACATCTGGCCCCCTTGCTTGGGTGAACCCCCTGCCCCCAAGTCTGAGATCAAGAGCCTGGGAATTTGGCTTGAAAAAGAGCTGTCTTTCAAGACTCAAGCCAAAAAAATCGCTGGGACTTGTTTTGGGCTCCTCAAATCTATCAGGAAGATTTTGCCCTTACTCCCTCCTGCCTCCCAGAAACTGCTAATCCAAGGCCTTATTCTATCAAGGCTGGATTACAGCAATACCATCTATCTGGGCGCTCCCGAGGCAACCCTCAATAAACTGCAAAGGATCCAGAACGCCGCGGCCCGGATCCTCACCAATACCCCGGCTAGATCTTCGGCCAAACCAGCCCTGAAACACCTCCACTGGCTTCCAGTGAGAGAGAGGGTGAAGTTTAAAGCTCTCTGTCTGTCACACAAACTCCTGCAGGACAAAGGCCCCCCCATCCTAAAAAAATTCATCAGGCCCTACAAAGCCTCAAGATCCCTCCGATCTGATCATGAATACCTCATCACCATCCCCAGAGTGAAGAAGGTGCGCACGGGTGGACGGCGCTTCTTTGTCAACACAGCCCGCCTTTGGAATTCCCTCCCCCGTGATCTCAGGACGGAACCAGACTATCTCCGATTTAGGAAGCGGCTGAAAACTCACCTGTTCCCCTGATCTTCCTTTCCCCCTCTCGCTTGTTCGGATCTTAGCGCTGGGATACTTACAGGTGACTACGCGCTTTACAAAATCTAATAATAATAATAATAATAATTTTTCCAGGACAGTCCCCGTTTTTTTGAGAAGTGTCCCCGTGTCCCGACACTTTTCTCCAAGTGACTCAAATGTCCCTGATTTCAAACAGTGTCCAGGTTAAACACAGGAATATCCCTGTTTTTCATTGTTCCAGTTGAGCATGTGCGCGCATGCTCTCTATGCACTGTCTACTGTGTGTGTCGTCACTGAGGTGAGCGCTGTAGCAGGAAGGGAAATCCTTTGAAGAGAGACATTTTCTCTCAGAATTTCCCTTCTCTCTTTACATGCAGCGCCACTTACTGCCGTTCCAGCCATATTTGAACAAATGCATATCATGAAAACTGAATCTTCGCTAGAGGAGGAAATAGTGATATTAAGGTGCAACCCCAGTTTATGAACTCTCTGAACTGTGATCTGTTGAAGCTGTGTGTTTGCTGCTCCCCCAGATGTCCCACCTAGAAGTACACGAAACAGAAACTTTAAAGTATTTCTGAATGTTAGGCTGAGTGTCCGATAACACATGTGCTAATGACGTCTCCAGAGTCCTTCTCAAGCTCCAACCATTCATTTCTACCAGTTCCAAGATCAGAACAGAAATCCTGTGTTCTTCATATCAAAGCTATGACTTCCCCTTTTGACTGACTTTTCAGATCACGGCAAACTGTTTAGCTGGAAAGGACTTAAAGGAGCAGTATTAACGCCTGTGGAAGAGGCGAGCAGGGCTGCTGGAGCTTTTTTCTCAGGTCTACACACTATTGCGCTATGAGATGATACCAATGGCTAGAGTGCACTATACATACCCCAGTAAGGTAACATGAAATCCCAGCAATGAGCATGCAAATGTGGGAGGACTGTGTGGTCAGCCAGCCTGTGCAACCCTTAAGACCCTAAGGCAGTAATAGCTGGAGAGAAGTGTTTTACTTACATTGGTCCATGGCTGCCCTTTGGCAATTTAGCATTCCAAAGTTAACCTCCATGCGTTTCTGTCATGAGGAACTAAGCAACATTAATGAGTTGTACTTTACGTGGTGCTGACGCACAGCTATAGAAACAAGCATTGAGAAAGCTAGTAAATCTGGCGTTTACTAGCCTGTGATGTTTTTTTGATTTTTGACAAATATATGCTATAGTACTTAAAAAAGTAAATGATATAAAAAGTACTAATGCTGCTGCATAAAGGAGAGGAGTGCCAATGAAAAACCTCGGATTTGTTGTCTGTAATGCTTCATCTCGGTCTTTGGAGGGAGCTGTCATTGTAGTCCCTTTTCTATGTCTATGACCGCTGTCAAATAGTCCTACTTTTATGTTGATGGTTACTGCAAACCGTAGTCCTACTACTATGTCTATGACCTTCCCCATTTTCTGTTTTGAGAATCTGGTCAACCTATGCCAGTGGGCCCCATTGGCAACCACGCACTCAAATTAGGCACTGCCTTAAACTCAATAAACACCCTGCTCATGTTCAAACTCTCAATTCCACCTGGTTTGAAAAATGAACTTCAACTAAATCTTATTCCGTATTGCGGAAAAGCAAGCCTCACAAACAATAAAGCCGCCTCGGAAAACTCTCCGTATCAGTTCTAAACTCTTTAGACGCTTGCACGATAACTCGCCTGAAACGCTTAAACAGCGACTGAGGTTTACAGTTCACATAGGAATATCCAGGTGTTTGTCTCTGTAAATATATTTTGTTGTGTACTGCCTCATTGATGACTCCCTACCCCTCCTCTCCTTCATTCATTCTAGATTAATATGTACAACTTGTTCAATACCCAGGTACTACATGTATTCGCAGACGAATACTGTCAATGAAGACTCTTGAATGGGATAGTTTAGTTTATTTACATTCACACTTTAACAATGATCTGTACTAGTATAGGAGATGGCTGGCATTCAGCTACAGACAAAATGCCAAACAAATGACAATGCCATAAAAACCACTAACATCCGCACAGAACTCCAACACAGAAATGATACACCAAGTTTTTAATTTGGGTAGATTTACCGAAAAGCGGTATCCCCCATAAGCAAAGCAATGAAAGGCATATTAACAGTAACACAAAGTATACCCCTTTGCTACTTATGAAGGAAACATGCTCTATAATACAGTTCGTCAGGGATGTCAGTTACACTTACCTGCTCTGCTTTCAGATGTTTTACTGCACGCTGGTCGTGAGATGCGCACATGCCTTCCTCTGTTCTGCATGCTCTGTCACCTCCCCGTTCTACTGACTCAGTCCTTAAGGCTTTAATTGATTGGCAGACTCCCTGAGGAATCTACCACCTAAACACATGAACAAAGGACTAAAACAGCATGGCGCGACAGTGTATCAATCCCAGACGTGGACTAGGCTACAAAAAACAGTGTCGAGAATAGATGTGACAGTGAATGTGCCGGGGATCGGGACGCGATCATATCCTCACGCCTGTCTTTAATGAGAATTGGCTCTGCTCCCTGATGTCAGGACTACCTGTGGGCTACACATCAGACAAGCATTTGCAGTGCAATAGAACTCGTATTTATGCGATACCTATTGCATTAAAAACGGAAGTGCAGGCATCGCAGAAGGCACGAACGGGAGTGGGGGAGATGGGGTGAATAGTCACTGACTGCGGGAGGGGGCGGGGGTAACACAGGGAAGAAAATAGTTTTGGAGTAAAGGGGCCAATAGCCAGGGAGGGATACAAATAACAACATGGCCGTCAGGAGGGGAGACTAACAAGCCTAAAACCAATCAGTAGGCAACATTTAGGATATAAGCCAATCAAAAAGTTGGGTGGAGAGTGGGCGGAGCTCACACAAAGCTTCCCCGCTATAATATATACTGCATATCTCGCAAGGCGACAGCTCATGCGCTGCAACGCTAGGCGAGACTTTAAAACTATTCTTCACAGAAAGACTTAGGAATAAACTACAGGCAATGGGAAGAAAGCAAATTCTATAATTGACCAATATATGGCCTCATTTGCCTGTTAATGTATGCAGAGATATCGTTTTTAGCGGTGTTCAGGCAGGAATCTTAGATTTCATCTGGTAACCCCACACCAGTAACAGGAATCACTTGCTAGTTGTGCTGCAATGGTATAAACCTTTCAGAAATAAGAATATCGGGTTCTGTTTCAAATGTCATTTCGCTTTCCAGGTGGATAACAAGCTCCTTTCCACTGAGATTCATCACCCCGCCTTGAGTAGGTGGTAAATGAAATTGGATCAGTGATGTAGGTCAGGTGAGTGAGGGGAGAGGTGATGAGGGAGTTAATAGCACTGCAGGTCAATACTGGAGGGAGCGTTATTTGCCTCTTCTGTGGTGCAGAAAAGGGGTAGGAGGGTGCATGGAAGGCTACACCTCTATGTGCAGCCCTTGCTCTAAGTCGTATATGGTTTCATGGGGTCCAGATTCGCAGGCAGTGAAACAAAGTGCTTTACCTCTGCTAATCAGTTCCTAAGTGCTTGTGTTCAGTCACTTAAACATGGTAAAATTGGCTTACACTTGACATAATTATTTTACTTATAAGTCCCTAGTAAAGTGGCATACCATATACCCAGGACAGGTAAATTAAATACTACCAGTGGGCCTCCGACACTTACTGTTCTGCGCACTGAGTAGCCCCTTAAAACATGTCCCAAGCCTTCCATTGCAGCCTGTTTACAGTTTTACACTTCCAAATCGACTTAGAAAAGTAAACTTTTTGCCAAGCCCAAAACTCCCTTTTTAATACATATAGGTCACCATTAGATTAGACCCATAACAGCTGATAGGGCAGGGTACATTATAGTTAAAAAGTTGGACATGTTGTTTTAAGTTTTACATGGGCTGGTAGTGAAAAATTCGCAAATTGTTTCTTTAATACTGTGAGGCCTACCTCTCCAGTAGGATAACATTGGGTTATCTTATTACATTTGATCATTGTTACATTTTATTTGGGGGGAGGTAAAATTATCATGTTTGGTGTCTATGGAATTGCAATCATCTTTTTTATTGTAGAATTGGATTTTTGAACACAATTCTAAAAATGTGACTTTTAGAAAGGTGTCATTTTCTTGTCCTAATTAACCCTGGGAGTTAATATCGGCTCAACTTGCTGATTTTTTACAACTCCACGTTCTGCGAAGAACGTGGAGTTACCAAAAACCCCGTGCTCTGGAATTGTAGTTTGTGGATAGTGGGGGAGGCAAGATGGTGTCCGACTTACATCTCTGCTGCAATGCTCCGCTGAGCAGCTTAAATCGCACTAAATGCCTTCTGAACCAAGCACAAAGTTTTAAGAGTTACTAAGAATGCATTAAATCGAGAGAAATGCAGCAGAAAAATCTTCCCCTGGGTTTTTAAGTTATTTTCATCTGTACGCAAGGACTCAAGCTTTCACTTCTCCCCTGCCTTGAGGACGCCAGCACGTCTCGGGTTTCCCGGATTCATCCTGACCTGCGTGACCCTTCACCAGGGCGACAGAATCGCAGGAGTGCCTTGAGGAGCCACAACGTGCTCCATGTCAAAATGTCTCTCGAAGGCCGACATAACCTAAGTGCTACTTTGTTTCAGCAGTCACAACAAACAAGTAAGGATGACAGACAAAGGGAGGAGAGCCGGCAAAGTGAAGAATGCAGCCGCGATTCTTTCCCAAATGCTTGCACCCTCACAGCCCAGCGTAGCGCTAGCGATTACCCCGCAGAGAAGGCTGGACACCTTGGGCACGAAAGGTAAAGGCGGGGGAGAGAAAGGTGTGAGCTTTGACAAGAACTCGGGGGAAAATGACACAGTGATTACTGTAACTGTCCCACTCATTCACACAAAGAATTCGGCTACTCTCAGCCTCTAATCTCCAGCAGTTTCGGTGCTACGAGAGGGGTGGAAAATGGACCCATTTCTCCAGTAGAGATTCCTAGTGTGGTAACCGAGTTGGTGGGTTGACTGTTCTTACCTCACCTCACCAGCGGTACTGTATGAATCATGGCTTTCAGACAACCCTTCCCCCGCAAATCAGGGGAATAAAGAAAAAATCACAATATCTTAAATTCAGCCGATAGAGGGTGGCGTTACAAAAGAAGAAAACTAGGGGTTACCAAAAAAAGAATTTGGATATATCCGACAAAGAAAATGCTACAGACTTAAAGTGGGACTACAATGATACCCTGTTCACGATATTTTCCAACTCTACTGCAGCCTCTGGTGGTATTCAATCAATCATTGGTAGTGATAAAAGGAGAGACCACGGAGATCTAAGAAGTGAACCAGCTCTGGCAGTCATTCTGCAATCAATCAAGAGCTTCCAGGAGGAAGTTAAAGTAGATAGTCGCAGATCACGCCTGTCTGCAAAGAAACTGCAAGGGGCAGTCAGGAAAGTCGGCAAAACCTGTGCCGAAATCGCAGATCGGATGGCTTCAGTGGAAGAAAGGACGGCGCAACTAGAAAAAGCTGTTGCCACGCTCAAAACACAGAATGATGACCATGAGGGTGTGGTCAAAGACCTTATGTGGAAGATGGAGGAGCAGGAAAATCAGCAGAGGCGCAACAAACTCCGTTTCCTAGGGATTCCGGAAGTTGTCGAAAAAGATGACCCCAGAAATTTCCTGATTACGCTTCTCAAGGGGGCTTTTCCAGAGCTACACTCCTGGGACTGGGATGATGAAATTTAGCGAGCTTATAGATTCCCTCTGTCTCCCACTAAACAAATCCCGGCAACTCAACAACATCCTCATGCCATGCTTTTGTTCTTCGGCAATTTTCTACTCCGTCAAACTCTCTACGACTTGGCCAGACCCACAAATAAGCGCTCCTTTGACGGAATAACCCTTTTCACCATACCTGATTTTGTGCACGCCACAGTCGAACGCAGGTGGAGACTCAGGCAGCTCTTTGACCTGTTTCAGAAACTTCGAGCCGATTTGTACCTTCAGAATCCGGCCAGACTAAAAATTGTATATAAATATGACTACACGTAGTTTCGTTTCAGAAATCCAGGCCATGAAGTATTTAGAGGAAGTTTCGGGACATAAGTAGCGAGCGCAATAATATAATGCATATAGTATTGTTAATTCCCTTTGCTCTGGCCCGATAAAGAGAGACAGGTAACTGCATTGTTTCAGGAAATAGATCATATTAATCTTAGGGTTTCCTCCGTATTTGTTTTTCTCTTCTTGGTGCTTATGATGGCATATTTTTTGTTTGGTGGCTACAGAAGGTTACATTTCAGGAGGAAGAGCTTCAGCGGGCACACAAGGCTCTGTTTTTTGGATGTCAAACCCCTGGCCCGGTCGTGGCCACTTAACCTCCAAAAGTGGTGAGGGTGGAGGGGTGAGAGAGGGAGGAGGGTGTGGAAGGTCAGACAGGTTGTTCAAAAAAGTAGAAGAAACTTTGTTATGTTAAACTGGCATGATGGTAATATCAGAATACAGGGCAATAAATGGGCCATGCAAATCTTCGAGCAAGCATACGTAATATATGCTTTACGAGATAGGAGTGCTAAGAGTTTTATTTATGAATATCTGTGGTCTAAACAACATCAAAAAAAGGCAAACAGTTGAGGTAGGATTACAGGCATTGGGTACTAATATTATTTGTTTACAAGAAAAACATATAGAGGGCTCACAAACGCACATGTTAAAAACATTTGGGTATAGACTGATTTGTGCAACGACACAGGGTGCGGGGTTGCTATTCTAGCCAAAGGCAGCAAGTATGTTTTTAGTCGCTCTAAAGCGGACAAATTTGGCCGTTGGGCGGCCACAGAATGCCAATATAGGAATGGGCAAAAGATAACACTCTGCGCTCTATATGGAAGCAATATTGATGATCCGTCTGTCTTTGATAAGATCTCTAATGAACTCTCACATTGGCCACAACCTTTAATGATTTGTGGCGATTTTAACATCAACCTTCCCACTGATTAGTCTATGAAAGATGGCTGGCAATATGTTAGCCGTAAACCTAAAGTGTTCAAGGCGTTGAAACATATGTGTTATACGCATGGGTTAGTGGATGGCTGACAAACTTTAAAACCCAATGATATAGCTTCTTTTCCAACCCGCATCTCACCCATGTAAGAATAGACTGTATACTGAGGTCTAATTCACTCAAATCTAATTGCCGAATGGAAAAGCTGCCACGAGTTCTATCGCACCATAACCCTTTAATCTGTACCGTAGAAATAGGAATAGGAAATACAACACCTAGATCCCGGACCTTTGAGAAGTCCCTGCTTTTAACAAGAAATATTGTGCTCACACGAGAAAGTGGATCCCAAATTTTATAGCAGATAATCTTGGGAGCACTTCAATTGAAGTTGTGTGGGATGCCCTAAAAGCAGGGGCTCGAGGAGAGACGCTGCAATACTCGCTAAATGACAATAAACTTGCTAGGGAAGCTATGAAGGTACTTCAGAAAAACTTAAGGTTGGCCGAAGAAGAATTATTAAGGGTGACAATTGGGAACTACGGGGCAGAAGAATTATTAGAAACGCAAAGCCAGGTGGCAATTGCTAAGGCCGCAATCACAAATATCTTTACTCACGAAGCTGTTATAAAAGCGCTATCACAAAAAGAAATGCTTAATGAGGTGAACGAGCGAATTGGCCACCAGCTTGCTGTACATACAAGGCAACAGACCTCATCAAACCTGATACGGAGATATGTGATCCTCTGGTCGGCCAAATAACTGACACAGACCATATAAGAGATGACTTTTGGCGATTCTATCAGTACTTGTATACGGGGGAGGGGAGGTGATCTAGCAAATATGAAAAGGTTCTTAGATTAGGTTGATAATGATAAATTTGATGATGAAGACCAGGCCATCTTAGGGGAGGCCCCTAAAACTGAAGACATTTTAACTACAATCAAAAACCTGCCAAGGGAGAAAGCAACCGGACTGGATAGTATTCCTTCGGAATTTTATGTAACCTTTCTAGATCAAATCAAAAGTATTTTAATTTACCTTATTATACATATTTTTAAAGGGGGCCAACCTCCAAACTCCTGGTCTAGCTAGGCTCATACGGACCTATTACTCTCATTAACGCAGGTTCAAAGATATATTCATAAGTCCTGGCTAATAGAATCACTCCTATTATTTATAAGGTAATTGCCGCATGTCAACATGATTTTGTGCCAGAGAGATCCACTATTAATCACATACAGAGAGGGATCACTCTATTTGATAGTATGGATGTTGCAGGAAACCCTATGGCTCTGGTTCTTCTTAACGCTGAGAAGGCATTTGATAGGGTCTGCTGGCAATTTCTGTGGGCTTCTATGTCCAGGGTAGTAATAAAGGATTGGTATATCCAGGCAGTGCAAAATTTGTATGTTAACCCCAGGGCGGCGGTAATGGTGAACAGCAGCTTAACTAAAGAATTAACACTATCCCGTGGAACCCATCAGGGCTGCCCTTCTTCACCATGGATTTTTGCAATATACATCGACCCCTTCATTCGTAGACTAAAGGAAATAAAGGAATAGGACCTATTTAGTCACAGGATTATCCCACCAAATCCTTGGCATATGCCTACGACATAGCTATTGTAACAGCTGATCCTAATACAACCATGATCGCTATTGAAAGTGAGGCTAACAACTTCGGACTAGTATCCGGATACGCACTGAACCAAGGGAAAGCTCAGATTGTATTGAATCAGAAAAGTAAGATGAGTGATCCCTGCATAATAGAAAAGGCTGTATATTTAGGAGTCTGTATATCACCTAATCTTGACAATATGGTTAATTTAAATCCGAAGCCCATGATGGGCTCAATGCAGAAAGATCATTAACGCCTATACCAACTACACCTTTCTATCATTTCACCCAACTGGTCAAGTCCGCCACCCATACGGGTGGCCATATCCTCGACCACATTTGGACTCATGGAGTCACGTCCTCTCGTCCGCTCATTACACCTTGTGTGTGGTCAGATCATTACCTGATCGACACTACATTCTCGGCGGCTGGTCAGATTAAGGTCCCCCCACGGGAGGGCGGCATGGCTCGTAAGTGGAAGGCTGTCGACTCTTCCAAACTATTGGACCATTTGTCCCAAACGTACCCCCTGCCACCTAATAATACGGGTACCAATGAGCTTTGTGGGCTTGTGGCAGACTGGCTTACCACCGCCAGTGACATCTTTGCCCCCCCCACTAAGTTCCCCCAATCCAGGCATAGCCATTCTCACAAATGGTTCACCCCCCACTTAAAAGCTCTCCATTTAGAACTTCGTCAGTATGAGCGTAAGTGGAGAAGGGACTACTGCCCTCCTAGCAGAGACGCCTATGTGGCTGCGCGTAACAGGTATAAACTCGCCATCTTGGCTGCCAAAAAAACCTACGCCTCTGGCAAAATTCTATCCGCCCCCTGTCACTCTAAGGAAATCTTTAAGGTGCTTAATGAATTCACTTCTGACCCCAGGACGCTCCCTACTCAGGCCCCCACACAGGAAGCATGTAATATTCTTAGCTCCTTTTTCATTGACAAAATTGTATTAATTAAGGACACCATCCCCGTTACACCTCCTGGCGCTGGATCTGTTTCCCCTCCTCACAATTCCTCCTCCTTCTCACAATTTCCTCTTCTAGACTCTTCATCTCTGGCCATTCTTGCGACCCGCATTAAATCGGGATCCCCAGATGACTGTTGCCCCCCCTCCATACTTCGGGACATCTGCCACTCTCTACCCAACTGCATCCTCCCCTTGCTAAACTCTTCTCTTTCTTCTGGTATCGTGCCGGGTCCCTTCAAGGAGGCCGTGCTGGTACCCCTCCTGAAGAAGCCGGGGGCCGACCCCGCCGTCCCGGCAAACTACCGCCCTATCTCCCTCTTACCTTTCTTCTCTAAGATCCTGGAAGCCCACGTCACCACCTGTCTCTCACAATTCATCGAGAGTTCCAACTTTCTCGAGGCCAACCAGGCAGGCTTCAGACCCGGCCACTCTACGGAGACAGTGATCTTGGCCGTGCTGGACGCCCTGAGAGACGGTGTTGACAAGGCTGTTCCCCAGGCCCTGGTATTATTAGACCTGTCAGCCGCCTTCGACACGGTGGACCATAACATCCTTCTCCACCGTGTCGAGCAGGCTGGCGTCCAGGGCCTGGCGTTGGCCTGGGTCAGATCTTTCCTGACCGGTAGGTCTCAGACCCTCAGCCTGGGCGTTTTTAGGGCTCCCAGAGAGCACTCGCTCTGTGGGGTCCCCCAGGGTTCCTCTCTGTCCCCCCTTCTTTTCAATCTCTATCTTCGCCCCCTTCTTTTTTCTCTGAGGCAGTGGGACGTCACTGTGTTTAATTACGCAGACGACCTGCAACTCATCTTTTCTCTTAATTCCCCCTCTGCTATCTCCAACTTTCAGGCAGTCATGTCCCACATCCTCCAGTGGATGGGCCAAAATCAGTTAAAGCTGAACCCCGGAAAGACGGAGCTCCTCCTTCCCGGCAGGAGCGCTACCTTCTGGGGGCCCCAATTCTGGCCGGCGGACCTGGGCCCCTCTCCCACCCCTGTAGCCTCGGTGAAGAGCCTGGGGGTCACCATCGATTCCACCTTATCCCTAGGGCCGCAGATAGGGACCGTGGTTTCTTCCTGTATCTACCAACTGCGCAGGATCAGGAAAGTGGCATACCTCTTTACACCCGATGCCCTCCTGCAGGTTATCATGGCCCTCGTCCTCTCCCGCCTAGATTTTTCTAACTCGATCTACCACGGTCTGCCCAAAACATCGATGGCGAGACTGCAAGTGGTTCAGAATCAGGCGGCGAGATTGGCCTTAGGGATTCCAAAGTGGCAATCCGCCAGGCCCCTCCTTGTCAAACTCCACTGGCTCCCAGTCATCTCCAGGGCAGCCTTTAAGATCGGATGCCTTATCTTTAAGTCGCTAGCTGGCCCCTGCCCTGCCTTCATTAAATCCCTAATCAGACCCTACTGCTCATCCCGCAATCTAAGATCCTCCCACCTCCATCTCTTGACTGTTCCACCTTACAAGCTTTGTAGATCTGGTGGCCGGAGATTTGCTTACCTGGCCCCCAAGCTTTGGAACTCTTTCCCCCTCTCTCTAAAAACTTCTAACTCTTTAACTCTTTTTCGTAAATCTCTAAAAACTTGGCTCTTCCCCCAATCTGGCTAGTCTTTCTGTCCCCTCTACTTCCAACCAGCGCCAGGAAACCCATGGTGTCAGTGCGCTCTATAAGCACCCCTAAATAGAATCATTGTTAGAGTTAACGCTGTGAAAATGTTTTTTTTCCTAAAATTCTATATCTATTCAGAGCAATATGACTAGAATTTTCAACTCATTGGTTTAAATCACTAGA
Organism: Lissotriton vulgaris; assembly: GCF_964263255.1. NCBI lineage: Eukaryota > Metazoa > Chordata > Amphibia > Caudata > Salamandridae > Lissotriton > Lissotriton vulgaris. The sequence continues at coordinate 1,354,779,050 of NC_141693.1, forward strand.
ACGTATGTTCTCCAGTTTTATTTAGGCTTACTCGCAACCCCGGCGGCTTATAAATTCCTTACCCTTCCTAAGGATAGAGGCGGATTAGCTCTCCCAATCTAAAAAGCATATTACTGGTAGTATAGAGCTTTCACAGAACATCCGGGAAGTGGAGGCGCTCGGAGACAGCATACCATATATTTTTCAGCTAGTTCTTGGCAGTAAGAGTAGCGGTTACTTCTGACGACACCTGCATGACAGCTATCATAAAAAAGCTACATTTAAAATGCTCAGTGAGTTTAAGGTATGGAAGGCTGTAAGAAGAACGCTCGGTATAGGGCGAATTGTTGGCAAAAACTAAATAAAGATTTTTTTTTTAAGTTGGACATGTCTTTTTAAATTTTACATGGGCGGGTAGTAAAAAACTCACAAATGTGTTCTTTACTAATGTGAGGCCTATCAATCAATCAATCAATCAATCATATCATTTGTAAAGCGCACTACTCCCCCGTGAAGGTCTTAAGGCACTGGGGTGGGGAATGCTGCTACTGCTCAATAAGCTAGGTCTTGAGGAGTTTTATGAAGGTCAGCGGGTCTTGGGTCTGCAGTAGGTGGATGAGAGGGTGTTCCAGGTATTGGCGGCGAGGTGGGAGAACGATCTGCTGCCGCTCTTCGGAAGCGGGGGACTATGGCGACTGCAAGATCGGCGGAGCGGAGCTGGCTGGTGGGGGTGTAGAAGCTGAATCGTCTGTTCAGGTACGTTGGTCTGGTGTTGTGGAGTGCCTTGTGTGCGTGGGTGAGGAGCTTGAAGATTATCCTCTTATTGACCGGGAGCCAGTGCAGGTCTCCCAGGTGGGGTATGATGTGGCTGCGGCGAGGGTGTCAAAGATCAGGCGTGCAGAGGCGTTCTGGATGCGTTGGAGCCATCCCAGGAGTTGGCCAAGGCCCCAGCATAGAGGACGTTTCCGTAGTCCAACCTACTGCTGACGAGGGCCTGGGTGACCGGTCTTCTCATTTCAGTGGGGTTCCATTTGTATATCCTGAGGAGCATGCGAAGGGTGTTGAAGCAGGAGGAGACAACATTGACCTGTTTAGTCATAGAGAGGGTAGAGACGAGGATGACCCCTAGGTTGCGTGCATGGTCGGTGGGTGCTGGGGCAGTTCCCAGTGCGGTCGGTCATCACGAGTCATCCCGGGCCAAAGGGGTGGATCCGATGATGAGGACCTCCGTCTTGTCCGAGTTCAGCTTCAGTTGGCTGTTCCTCATCCAATTAGCGACGGCCTTCATACCTTCGTGAAGGTTGATTTTGGCAGTTTGGGGGTCCATGGTGAGAGAGAGGGTCAGCTGGGTGTCATCAGTGGGCGACATGGGCGAGCGGTGTCATGTAGATGTTAAACAGAGTTGGGCTGAAGGATACGTTCTGGGGTACGCAGCAGATGATCTTGGTGGCTTCAGAGCGGAAGGGGGGAAGGCGGACGCAATATGTACTGCCAGAGAAGAAGGAGGTGGTCCAGTCTAGGGCCTTCTCTTGGATCCCAGCTTTGTGGAGGCGTGCTCGTAGTGTGTGCTGGCAGACCGCACTGAAGGCGACTGACAGGTCCAGGAGGATGAGGGCCGCCGTTTCTCCGTTGTCCAGCAGGGACTTGATGTCATCGGTAGCGGCAATGAGGGCAGTCTCAGTGCTGTGGTTGCTGCAGAACCCGGACTGGGAAGGGTCCAGGATGTTGTTCTCCTCGAGGTAGCGGGTCAGTTGTTCGTTGATGGTCTTCTCGATGACCTTTGCCGGGAACGGGAGCAGGGAGATGGGCTGGAAGTTCTTTAGGTACTTGGGGTCCGCCTTGTGTTTCTTGAGCAAGGTGTTGATCTAGGTGTGCTTCCAGCTCTCCGGGAAGGTTGCTGTCTCGAAGGAGGTGTTGATGACTTTCCGGAGATGGGGTGCAATGGATGTGCTGGCTTTGTTGAAGATGTGGTGTGGGCATGGGTCTGATGGAGATCCGGAGTGGATGGTGTTCATGATCTGGATGGTGTCGGCCATAATGTTGGTCCAGGAGAGCAGGCAGTTGGTGCGGATGATGGTCATGGGGCGGAGGTTTCAGTGGTTGTCGGGCGATCTTGCGGTGGAAGAAGGAGGCCAGCGAGTCACACGGGTCTTGCGAGGGTGGGACGTTGTTGCTGCTGGAGCTGGGGGTGGAGAGTTCCTTCACGATGTTTAAGAGCTCTTTGCTGTTGTGCGTGTTGTTGTTTAGGCGGTTTTTGAAGGAGGCCCTTTTGGTGGATCTGATGAGGTGATGGTGTCTGCGGGTTGCATTCTTGTAGGCTTCTCCACCTTTCGGCACATTTGCTTGGAGGCCTGAAGGTCTTCAGTGAACCAGCTTGCTTACTTGTTGGTGTCACTGTTGGAGGGTTTCATGATTGGTCGAGGGTGTTGGCGCAGTCGTTGATCCACTGTCTGAGGCAGATATTTTTTAACTTTCTTTGCTAGCTTTAAAATGGAGCCCTGTACAACAGAACATAAAATTTACGTAATTTGGGTCTGTCTGAGGGCACACAGGCAAGACAAATAGCATACTAATAATTATTTATATACTGCAGCTGTCACGTATACCTCGGTGGCCTCTCAGGATTGGTTTGTTGCTCAAATGGGTCCACCTATTGACACCCTCAATTCTGACTTGCCATTATAGCACGGAAGATTAAGGTGGTCAATCGGGGGAAGGAAAGGAAGGGAACAGCGGGAGGGAGACCTGTGAAAAAGAAAGGCTCCTTTAGAAAACTGGCTTTAGAAAACAGTTTAACAAATATAATGTAAAACTAATAGAAATACTCTCTTTCAGGATACCTATAAAGGAAAATACCAAGATGCTAAAGTAGCATTAAGAAGGACGGTTTGTATTCATCAAGAATGTATATAGAACTACCACATCTTCTCTAGAACTGACTCTGAGAAACCCAGATCTCATTCATTGCATACTGTGAACAGAAACAATAGGTTGTTGTAGGACTTGGCCCTTTTTGGCTAAAGTCCCTAAACTTTTTGCATTCCCCTAGATCTTTTTTCTGACATGGTGTTGCCAACTTAGATGCTTTTGACCCTTTGCCACTGCTAAACAGTGTCAAAGTTTAAGTGCGCCCAGTATACAGTGTAATGGTAATTTGTTGTCCATGATTGGAATGTTTGCCTTACTAAGTAAAGTCCCTAGTAAAGTGCACTATGTGTGCCAGGGCTGGTAATGTAACTGCTACTAGAAGGCCTGCAGCACTATTTGTGCCACCCACACAAGTAGCCTTAAAAAGGGAACTCAGGCCTGCCATTGCAGGGCCTGAGCACAGTTTGTTAAACTGCCATGATGTTCTCTCAAGTGCACTCACTTGCCAGACCTTACCCTTCCCTTTCTCTGCACATCAGACATCCCTATGGTAGGTCTATGGTACCCCCCTGGGCAGGGTGCAGTGCAGGTGAAAGGTAGGACATGTACTAAGATGTGTGCCATGTCCTGACAGTGAAATAATCTCCAATTCGTTTTCAGTGTTGAAAGGCCATCTTGCCCATAGGACAGAATGGGGAGGCTGTGTAATATGTTTTCCAGCCTATCTTCCTAAAAGCTTAAGATGAGATGGAAATGTGAAGTTTAGTATGCCTGAACTCACGGTGTAATGACACATCTTTTCATGAAGGTGTTTTTTGCACTGTGTATTTAGAAGCCACTCTTTTAGAAGTGGCTGAGTTTTTGTGCTCTAACATTTTTGTGTGTCTCTGCCTGGCTGTGGATTGATTGTCTGAATTTGAAAGCGATAGGATCTGGGGAATGTCTTGACCCAGGGGAGGAGGGGAGACAGCAACAGGCTGACCTGCATCTAGAATGGAGGGAGAGGAGAAGCCCCTAGAGGTGAAGAGGCTTGGGTTGTTGCTATAAAACAATTGGCTCATCTCCTGCAGCGTGATTGAGACTCCAGACCCCCACTATTCAAAGGAAGAAAGGTGTCACTAGCAGGGAGGCACCCAGAATTGGTTTTAACAGGGTGCTCCCTGAAACACAAAGACTTCAAAGACATTGAGGGGTACTACTATGAGAGCTGAAGCCCCTGAAATTTGGAGAATGGCTTGATCAAGTTTGAACAAGACTGGAGCTACTTCGTGGTCAAGAGGACCTTTGCCAAGAAAGAAGCAACTGAAGAGACTGAAGGATAGGACTGATCCTTGCTGTGTGTTCTGGGACTAGCCTGCAGTTTGCTGTTTCAACCAAGGAAAGGCTAAAGGGACTTTGATGTGTGTTGTCTCCCCCTGCTTCAAGGGCTTTGCTGTGTGCTGTGTCCTGAAGGAACTTATCCCCAAAGGCCCGAGGTGAGCTGGCTCCCTGTTCAGAAATACAGGAACATAAAAGTTTCCATGAGAGGCTCATAGATGCCGTGAGTGTGTGGCTGTTGGTAGCTGGGACCCTCCTAAGGCGTGTCCTGTGATCATGGGCACCTGGAGACCGAGCAAGGATCAGCGAGGCAGTGTGCATGTGCTTTGTGCAGCCTGAACCCCTTTGTGAGGATTGTCCAGTGATCATGTGCACTGGAATCCAAGTGATTCTCATCAACGCTGTGTGCGTGTAGGCACCACGAGACTTTCGTGAGGATTTGCCTTGTAATCGTGTGCACCAGGATCCAAGTGAGTCTCATCGATGCTGTGGGAAAGTGAGTTGCGCACCGTGAGACCTTCATGAGGATTTGCCTTGTTATCATGAGCACCGAAGTTAAAGTGAGTCTCAGCAATGTTGTGCTCATGATCTTCTTGCAGCCTGAGACCTGTGTGTGGAGTGCCCAGTGATCGTGCACCCGAAGCTGAAGGAAGACTCAGTAAGGCTGTGTGTGTGTGCTTTGTGGGAGCCTGAGATCTTTGTAACTGAAGAGACTCGGACCGGCAGACCCGGAGGAGCTGAGTTGGTGGCTCGAGATGCTGTTGCCAATTCACAAAACTGCATTGGAGGCCCATCCCAGGATGAGGAGAGGAAAGGAGAGTGGGTACCCACCCCCAGGTAACGTGTGCCGACTCCTGGGGTGGGGCGCGGGTTTGGAGGGAGACACTCTCTGCCTCTCTCCCGTGTTGGCAGGGGAGCCATTGCTTTGGCTCATATTGTGGCCCGTATTGCCAAGGGTGTGGCAGTACAGGGGCTGGAGCTTGGAGCTGCAGTTTGATTCCATCCTACCTGTGTGGGGGACAACTGTTGAGAGGCTGACTGTAAGTCAGAAGGAGTAGCGGTGGGACCGCCTAAGGCCCAGTGATCGGGCCTGAGTGTATTACGGATTATTCCATTTCTGCAGAACGGAGTACCTGACTCTCTTATTACACATTGCATCATTCCTGCATAACGAACTACCTGATTAGTGTATGATGCTTGGCATTTTTTCTGCATAACAAACTACCAGATTGTCGTATGACGCAATACATTGTTTCTGCATAACAAACTACCTGATTAGCGTATTGCGCATTGCATTGTTCCTGCATAACTAATTACCTGATTATTGTCTTACGCATTGCCTTATTTTTGATTAACAACATACCTGGTGATTGTATTACGCATTGCATTATTATAACTTACAAAGTGCCTGATTGTTGCATTACCCATTGCATTCTTTTCATTGCAGAGTGTCTGATTGCTGCGTTACGTCTTACAGTATTTTTACATTGCAAAAGTGCCTGATTCTAGCATTGCAACTGTATGACATGATATTAGGAGTACAGGAGAATGTTTAGAAGTGCTCAATAATAGCCCCAGAACTTACAAGGGCTGGCTAGCCTAATAACCGGCCAGGAGAAATAGTACACAACCTCATATGTTGTATTTATATCGTGTGGTCTTATCATATATCTTTTTATATAAAGTTTATACTCGTTTTTATTAAAAGTGTGAGGAGTGCCACAGAGTTGGCAACCAACTCCGTGGCCCTCGGCGTAGCTCCGCTATGGCATCTGCCTCCCCCCTATTATTATTATAACTAAAGAATATATTAAAAAGCCTAACCTTTAAACCGGATCACTGACAAAATATCGAAGGTCAAGAAATCGACCTACAAAAATATTGGAGCAATAATATCGATGACAAGAATATCGACATCACATCTACAACATGGTAAGTACAAAAATATCGAAAAAAAAATATTGATGTCAAAAATATTGTTAATAAAATCTATCGTTTTTGTAATTAAAAAATATGTAAAATAAAGGAAATAATAATTATAAATATAATAAACATAGTTAAACATAGTTTATAATGTTTAAAGTTAATAAGTAATATATATAATGTAATAAAACATTATGAAACATATACATATAATATATAATATACAAACACGAAGATGCCTGATAAGGAGACAACAGCACCACAGGATAGTATCTGCCAAAATGCGTTTATTCAGTGCACAGCAGCGTCGTGGCAGCACTTCAGTCCAATAATAATTTTCATAACCAAAAAGTTATGCTTTTAAATAATTACCAATTAATAATTAATGCCCAATAAATGAATTATTAATACCCCACAATACATTTAATATTTACTTAATTAGATTTCAATTACTTTACACACTTTACACACTATTCCCCTATAAACGCACAACACACTCCAATAATAAAATAATACACTTAACATAATTCTCAATTAATCAATTAATAAACAATTATTACCAATTAATAAAAAAATAGTTACCAATTAATTATTGATTAATAATAATATAATTATCAATACCAATTAATGAAAACAAATTATTACTTAATTACATTTAAATTACTTCCCACCCTTATTCCCCTATTAACTCACAACCCCCTACGGAACTTACATGCAAAAATTAATTAAAATTAATTTATAATTCCTAAAATTAATAATTGACTTAGGATAATTAAATTACTTCCCAACCTATTTCCCTATAAACCCACAATCTGCTACAGTAGTAAAATACAAAATTAACTTAAAATAACTTTATTAGCATATACAAATTGTATACATATATTTTAAAACTAGTAGAACACTTAACAAAAACATATAACACCTACATATTAAATTCATAATAAAATACATGGCAATCATATAAATATTGATATTAGTAACATCGATATATTTGAGATCAATATTACTAACTTCGATATTTCTTACATCAATATTAATAAAAATGATATTTCTTACCTTAGGGTCGATATTCTGTTCATCGATATTCTTAACATCAATATTCTGTCCCTTCGATATTATCACCTCGATATTATTGTAGGTCGATATTTTGTTTTTGATATTTTGACTGCTCACCAGGAGGGGTAGAGGGATTCCAAGAGAAAGATGAATTGGATACAATGGTAGACAAATTAAAAAGATGGTATAAAGCTCTGCTCGATAAAATGAATGAAGAGGAAAATACATCTAGGCAGAATAATGCAAGAGCCTGGGATCCTCTAAACAGTTGGGGATTCAAAATTGGAGCAACAATCTGAGGACCTATTCTGTCACATGTTGCAGGCACCTAATGAATCACAATCATGTTTCACAGAACCTGCATACTCTTCACTGTATACCAAACCAAGACTAATTTTACATCTAATGTTAAAATCTGCATTCAAGAAAAAAGAGGCAATCATGAGAGCAGCTACAAAGATCGATCCCATAGTCTGCAGGTGGTCCACCATGCTGATGAAAGGAAATGTTTGAAAGCTGCAAAAGATAATCTAAAAGCGAACCAACTCCCTACAGATGGGGATGGCACATCTGTTTTAATGTCAAGTAAGCAAGAAGATATTGATGTTTAGAAACTTGAACTAGACTCTGTGGCTTCAGATGATCGCCTTACAGAGCAGCATCAACAACAATTGAAAAGAGCAAGGTCAGAGGAAGTGCACAGGAGACAATGGGAGAGCCATATGATGAGCGGCATGGCCTCAGAGCTACCATATCTAGTTGTTCAGTGAGAACTTCACCAAAGTCCTATGGGTACACCTAGTTTGATTAAAACCATCTATGGTAGGCTCTTACATTGCTCTCAGTTTGCAGAACCAACAATAATCAAGAGTTTTCCTTTTATGATAGTCTCTTTCCAACTATATCACATTATGTGAAACTGGACTTGGTTATAGGAGGACACATGGATGAAGCGTGGAAACCTGTTTTGGATAAGTCAGACCTAACATAGTAAACACAGAGATTCCCTCTTCCCTTAAGAGAGGGATTGATGACTTGAAACACATCAACATTTGGCACTTCCTCCATCATGATGAAAGTGGTTATATTTTCTATTTGATGTACATAGGATTCATTCTAGAATTCACTACTTTCTTCTGATGCCAAATTTGTTGCAAACAGTTCAGTTTGTGAAAATAGGAAGTCAAGTCTTCTCCAACCAGACACGTGTGATTATGACTTTGGATATCACACATCAAACACCACACCATTTTGAGGCTAGAAAATAATTGAAGTCGCATTTACAGATCCAGTCCTGTGAGAGAACTTGGAGAACTATTTAAAAGAAAATGTGACAGGAGGTATGCCTTGGTCACTGATTTGGGATTCAGCTAAAGCAGTCTTCAGGGGTAAATTAAGTAAGCATACATCAACCGTTATTTGATTTACCAACGACAGGTACTTAGCACTGACGGTAAAAATAAAGGGATTAGAGCGGAAGCATAAAACTAATGAGATACATAGAATGTACAGAGAATTTAAAATTCTAAGAGAGATGTACAAATTATGTTAATTATAGAACTGGTCAGAAAACTACTTGATATGAAACAGATGTTCTATGTAAAGAGAACTCCCGCTAACATATTTTTACTTATAAAATAAGACAATATCAAGCTAAAACCTATTGCACGTGGTAAGGGATGGTGTAAGGGATTTTTTTACAAGAGTTCTATATAGGCCAAACTTGACCCAAATCGGTTATCAGAGCGCCTTACATAGCATCAGTTGCATTACATGAGGACACATTTTTGTTAGGCACGGGGAGATTAAGTTATTTGCCCAGAATCAAAGGATGTTCAGTGTCATTGCCGAGACACAAACCCAGTCCCCAGATTCGAGGTCAACCGACCTAGGAGTTATGCCCACTTCTCTCCCCTAGACAAGTAAACAAATCACTACATAATATCAAGGCCCCAGACATTGATGGATTCCTGAACTCCTTTTAAAAAATATTTTAATGACACATTGATGCCAGTGTTGACCAAAGACTTCAATACAATTGTAGAAACTCAAATGATCAACCCAAGTATGATGTAGTCCGCTATATCCCTTATCCTGAAGCCTAACTAAAACACAGATGTTGTGGTTCCAACAAATCAATCTCCATTTTAAATGAGAATGAAACCCATATTGCCCTCCTTTATCTTATTGTTTCATGAGGGATTTATAAAATACTGTCAACTTGGAGACAATAGCAGACTCACCTGGAATATCATATACAAAGCTTTAACAAAGAAAATCCACTTACCCCTACTACCCTGAGATGCAGGCTTTTGGTAGGAAGGAATGGCCGTACCTTCAGATTGTTCTTCCGAGCCTGATCCTCTCCAATTTCCACAGGGTTAAAGGCAAGAGCACAACTTTCAGACCCTATTACTTTGTAAATCGGTATGAAGAAGGGTGCCACCATCTATTTTCTTCTTGTCAATGGAACCTTTCTCACAAGTGATGCTAAATCAAGACATTACAAGTATGCAGATGAGAAAGGGCCAGGTGAAAGTAGCATTGTTCATGGATGATATCCTTTGTTTCTTCACTGTTCCCATTAACTCCCTGCCAACTTTACTCTAGGAGTTGGGAGGTGGCACACAGCTCGCAAATAGTAAGATGGAGATAACTCACCTGATTCAAGTGGTCACCTCAGGGTATTACTTAGGAGTTGATCTCTCCCCCTCAATAAATAAACTCAATGATGGCTAATGCTCGGCCAATGCCTGACATATTTTTCAAAGATTTGTACAGGACTATTGAAGGTAAGAATATTGTTTTAAGTGTTGTTTTATCTTATTGTCAAACATATATTTTAAAAAATGACACATCATTTATGAAGGTGTTTTTATGTTATATCATTTTTGTGGGTACATTAACCCCTTCGATGCTCATGACGAAACGGTTCCGTCATGAGCATCGGTTGAGCTGTGCTCATGACGGAACCGTTCCGTCATGACCACACCCATTTCAAAGGATCCAGCACACCAGGAAAATCTCCTTAGCAGCCATGGGGTTAATGTCTTTTTTGTGCTTGTTTCTGTCACTAGTATTCACATTTTTGTATTATTATGTTTTGTACATCATTTTTAGGCAGTTAAAAAAGTTAGAAAAAGTTCAAATAAATATTTAATTTTAAATTTGAATATTGCTTTGATATTACGGTATGTGTAAATATGCTCTAGGAGCAGAAGGTTGGGTAATTAAGGGAAAGGGACGGGAAGTTTATTAAAGTATGTGATTATTAATTTTCTTGCATATGCCATTTATGTAATATATTCAACATTATTGTATTTTTAAAAAAGTTTTTATAATGGAAGAATTATTTTTAAATATCTTTTTATTTTAAATAATTGTATTTGTAAATATATTTGAACATTTTATGTATGGAAATTATTTGTAATTTTTTCAAAACAATGTATATTTGGGAATATGTAATGTAATACATTTTAAGCATTTGTTTTAAAACTTTTAGAATAATATAATTCATTAAAAATATGTTTTTAAACACTATGTGGCCAATTCTGATCTCGGTCGGTCAGCCCTCTGAGACGTGTCAGTAGCCTTACCTTACGGCCGAACCGCACCAGGATTGTGACCGTCCAGGTGAGGATTACGATGCGGAAAAGTGCCTAATTCCCGACCGACACGCATGCTCCGACTCCATCCACAATTGCCGTCTAAGCCTGACCCAGAAACACACAATTTGCGCCGCACGGCACCATAAACACTGCTACTTCTAGATGGTCAAGTACGATGCGTGCTTCCTATGTACCAGACGGGTCGCCAAGTGCAGCACATCACAGCACCCAGAAGAAATGCATATCAACTCTGAATCGCGTCAGTAACCCAATCCACAGATTCGAAACAGAGCACCTAACAATGGATCAAGACAGAGCATGAATCCAATCGCGCAGGTCATACCAGTCCTGTACATATATGACCGGATCAGGAACAGACGTGGATGGCGCAGACGGTAAGTCGGACACCCACCACACAAACAAAACAACACGTACCTGCCAAATGTCACACACACCTAGGGGGTCCAGACCCTGTCCACCGGTACCACGTTTCCTTAGGAAACACATGTGCACCACTACTGCCACCCCACCCATAGGGGCATGCTGCCTATCACTGATGTGACCCCACTCATATGTGTCATGTTCCCTAAACCTTATATGCCACCCCACCCATAGTGGCATGTTTCCTATCACTGATGCCACCCCACCCATATGTGCCATGCTGTCTATCACAGATGCCGCCCCACCCGTAGGGGCATGTTTCCTATCATTGATGCCACCCCACCCATAGGAGCATGTTTGCTATCACTGATGCCACCCAACCCATGTGTGTCATGTTGCCTATCACTAATGCCACCCCAACCATAGGGGCATGTTTCCCATCACTGATGCCACCCCACCCATATGTGTCATGTTGCCTATAACTGATGCCACCCATAGGGGCATTTTTCCTATCAATGATGCCACCCCACCCATAGGGGCATGTTTCCTATCACTGATGCCACCCAACCCATATGGGTCATGTTGCCTATCACTAATGCCAGCCCACCCATAGGGGCATGTTTCCTATCACTGATGCCACCCCACCCATATGTGTCATGTTCCCTATCACTAATGCCACCCCTCCCATATGTGTCATGCTGCCTATCACTGATGCCACCCCAACTATAGGGGCATGTTCCCTATTACTGATGCCACCCCCCATATGTGCCATGTTGCCTATCACTGATGCCACCCCTCCCATATGTGTCATGTTCCCTATCCCTGATGCCACTCCACCCATAGGGGCATGTTTCCTATCACTGATACCACCCCACCCATATGTGCCATGTTGCCTATCACTAATGCCACCCCTCCCATATGTGTCATGTTGACTATCACTGATGCCACCCCAACCATAGGGGCATGTTCCCTATCATTGATGCCTCCCCACCCATGTGTGTCATGTTGCTTATCACTAATGCCACCCCACCCATAGGGACATGTTTCCTATCACTGATGGCACCCCACCCAGACGGGCATGTTTCCTATCACTGATGTCACCCCACCCATATGTGTCATGTTTCCTATCACTGATGCCACTCCACCCATATGTGTCATGTTGCCTATCACTGATGCCACCCCACCCATAGGGGCATGTTCCTTATCACCGATGCCACCCCCCCATATGATTAATATTGCCTATCCCTGATGCCACCCCACCCATAGGGGCACCCGGGCATGTTTCCTATCACTGATACCACCCCACGCATATGTGCCATGTTGCCTATCACTGATGCCACCCCACCCAGAGGGGCATGTTTCCTATCACTGATGCCACCCCACCCATATGTGTCATGTTGCCTATCACTGATGCCACCCCTCTCAGAGGGGTATGTTTCCTATCACTGATGCCACCCCACCCATATGTGTCATGTTGCCTATCACTGATGCCACCCCACCTATATGTGTCATGTTGCCTATCACTGATGCCACCCCACCCAGAGGGGCATGTTTCCTATCACTGATGCCACCCCACCCATATGTGTCATGTTGCTTATCACTGATGCCACTCCGCCCAGAGGGGTATGTTTCCTATCACTGATGCCACCCCACCCATTATTTTTTTTTATACAACAAGGGAACCCAAACAGTTTGCTGAGGACCGTGGGTGAGTACTGCTATTAAAGACAAAGGTCCTTAGCTTTCTAGAATCAAACAAAAGAATAAAATATAGGCCATAATAGGAGACTATATTCAATCACTGCCCAGCCGGACAGGATATTTATTTTCAACAATGTAAGAAATGTAGTTTCAAAATAATAACAATTCACAATCCTGTACCAAAAATGAAAAGAACAAACAAAAGTTCAAACGAAAATTCAGAAGAGTTAACCACATCGCTGCGGTACGATTTACCGCCCGGTGCTGGGCCCCAATGTTAATGGGTGTGGTCATGACGGAACGGTTCCGTCATGAGCACAGCTCAACCGATGCTCATGATGGAACTGTTCCGTCATGAGCATCGAAGGGGTTAAACAGGCAACAAATGAGCATATATTGGCCACTTTTCAATCAGTGTCACATTAAAGTTATGCCAAATAAGTGCCATACACAACAGGATTAAACGTAATAGTTAGGTTGTGAAAGCACTATACATAGTCGACGTTTCGATCCCTTATGCTCAAATATACGGGACCATCATCAGGACTGACATATTTACAGCATTTGCCTGCCAGATTTAGTTATTACAATTGAACAACCGCCCTGATTTACGATTCAAGGGCCCTTAAGGGTGAGGGTGGTCGAGTGTTAGGCGCCCGCCTGTGAAGACTTCTTTTGAATAATGATAGGGTCCTCACATCACAATGGATATCGGGGGACCGCTTGGGATTGCCGGATAGTCTTCACTTTGGGCGGGGTGGCCTCACGGTGCAGCAATCTGCATTACAGGAGCCGAGGGAACGATGTCCATCTGTGGGCTGCCAACCCACATGTTGCCTATCACTGATGCCACCCCACCTATATGTGTCATGTTCCCTATCACTGATGCCACCCCACCAATAGGGGCATGTTTCCTATCACTGATGCCACCCCACCTATGGGGTCAGTGTGTCTGACAAAATTGACAACCCACTCATAGGGTGGATCATGCGCCACACATCCATCAAACATCAACCACAGGTATGTCAGCCAAAGACATTTCCCCACAACATCATGCCAACAGTGTGTAGTGCCTGACAAATACTCCCACAGGTGAATTTGATTTACGACACACAATGCAACTACCATCACATGTGTCAACAACACCTGAGTGTGGGCTACACAAGTCAAGCTTTGAAATAGCACTGGGCCAATGTTGTCATAACCCCCATCAGTGTGTACATCCAATGTAAAATATGTGGACACAGACTGCAACTAAAGTTGAGCATTGTGGCAAAGGGTGAAAATCCCCCATCATCACAGTGACCTCAAAGCAAGTGTCATCATGGAAATAGCAGCACATGCCAAACAGTATGTATCATTCCTGGACATGTCAGCACAACACTTGTTCAGTCAACCATCATTTACCACCCAATGTAGGCACTGGTGGTGAACTACGCCTGGCTACTGTACAGCCCCTTAAGTCACCTGTACATAGACAATACATATTTGTAGCAAGTTGACTTTACACCAATGATGCCCACACCTGCATGTACAATGGAGATGGGACAACAGTCAGGGAAAGTGTCAAATTGTACAGTGTGAAGCGTGCATGGGTGCAAGCCACAGATGTGGCCATGCCAATGAAATGTTAACATCTCCGTACAAAATTAGTTAGTCCTGACACACCCAGTCAGCTGCAAAGGATGACATGGATACCAACCTGATCAGGAAACATATCTCATGGTCCACATGGAGTACACCACATCAACACCTCAGTAACAGACATCTGTAAATCCTGCATCATCACACCAAGGTCATGGTAAACAGCATTGACAATATGTACAGCTAAACCAAATGCACAAGGGTAGCAAAAAAGGTTTTATTCAGCAAATTGCAAGTTGTAAGGGAAAATCTGAAATGAAATGTATGTCCTCTCAAAAAGAAAGTCCAATGAGGGTGTGAGTGCCACCTGTCACCCGTTGCTTGCCTGCACTGCTAAGGACTGGGGAAATCCACTCTGAGGTGTATACATGGGGCAGACCAGGCACCGCAGGGACAGGATCAGGGCTCATCAGAAGGAGGCTTGGGAAGGGGTGGTGGGTGCAGGAGAGTCAGTGGCAACTGCAGTGGAGGTGTCTGACATGGATTGTGCCGTCACAACTGTGGGGTACAACTCTGACGGGGTGGGTGCTGGAACCACTGCAGTGGGCAGATCAGGTGTAGTGGACATGGTCCCCACTGCAGTGCACATGTCAGACTGGGTGGTCAGACTGGGTGGTCGTGGACCCCACTACAGTGTCTAACCCCATGGGAGTGGAAAGGGGTGCAGGTGAGGTTGGCAGGACAGCTGGGGGGGCCACAGTCACTCCAGTAGTTGCAGTAACAGACAGACTGGTGGTGGTGTCAGTGGAAGAGCAAGTGGGAGTTGGGTAGGGCCTGAGCATTTTGGAGATGATGTATCTGTGGGTGGGGGAACCTGGGACAGGGAGTGGTGGGGGAACCTGTGGTGTGGTGACCTAGGGGATGGAAGAAGGAGACTGAGCAGTGGAGATGGGGGATAGGGGTTGGGTCTTGCTCTTCTGGGTACGGGGTGACTTGTGGGTGGGGGCCTCAGTCTACCTGCACTTGGGGGAGGGTGTCCGGGTGTGAGGGGCACTCTTCTCTGTGTGTGAGGCCGAGGTCACACAGGAAGAGCTTCCTAGGAGATGGGGTTGCAGTTGAGGCAAGGGAAGGGCTCTTGGAGGGAGAGGGATCTGAGGACTGTGGAGTGGTTGTGGATGCCTGTGTGTGTGTGTTTGCGAACCATCCCCTGTGTGTGTGGCATCAGTCCCCTGACTTTGCTTGCGTGCATGTTTTGACTTCTGTTTGGGTGATTGGGTGTTGTCAGTGTCTGTGTGTTTGGGTGACCGTGCTGGTGTGTGTGTGCTGGGGACAGGTAGGGTGGTAGGATTTGTTGATTGGTCAGAGGCTGAAGGGGTGAGGGACTGTTGGAGGAGGGATACTGCTGCCGTCAGGGAGGGGGCCATGGACTGATTGGTCCTCTGTAGGGCAGACATGCCCAATGAGATGCCCTCCATGAACAACATTTGTTGTATCAACAGACTGGTGTGTTCATGGAGGACACTCAGCATTGATGTCTGCCCTACATTGATCTTTTTAAGCAGGTCCACAGACTCCACACTCAAGGCAGCAGGGGACACAGGGGTAGGGGGTGCGGTGGCTGGCAGGAAGGAGACATGCTCCCGAACACGGGAGCTGCCATGGACCTCTGGGATGGGAGCCGAGGGGATGGTGGTGGTAGTGGTGGTGGTTTCGGGAACAGCCCCACTATCTGTGCTTTGCTGGCTGCTGACACCCGCCTCCACAAGGGAGTCATCCTCCGAGCTGCTGTGGTCCTCAGCTGAGGTGGATGGTGCTGAGGACTCCTCGGTGTGACTTCCCTCACCCTCCGTGCCACAGGTCCCTCCGACTCCTCAGTCAGTGTACCAGGCTGGCTTTGCGGCTCCTCTAGTTCCATGGCTCTGTCTCCTGTGCCCGTGGATGTATCTGCATATAAGTAGGAAAAGAAGGACCACATTAGTCGCCTGCACTGACTGCACACAACACTGTCAATACAGCACATTACAGGGCATGCACTGTCATCCTTAGCTGATGTTTGCTAAAAATGCCCACAGAGGTGTACATATGGCAATAGCCAGTCTGAACATCAACTAATGCACCCATATGCCTCCTGGACCTGTACTCATATGCACACATGCACCACATACACAGTTATTGGACATGCAAATGATCATGCAGAAGTAATTACTATTAACACACATCACATCACATGCCAATCACTCAGTACAGGTGTCTGGATGAATGTATGCCCAGACTCACATTTCACAATCTTGTGATGCCTAGCAGCACAACCCACAATGATGTCCTTACGTCCTGAAAGTTAATGACGCAATGGAGTGCATGGAGCATCTCTGACTCCAATGAAGGATTCCTCTTCTCAAGTCAATGCCCTGGTACAGACATGCATGGTAAGTCAGTCTTCACTGTCACATGCCATGGAGCAATGCATCCTCATAACATCAGTCAGTACTGCGTCACATTCATAGCTCATGCCCATACAAAACTCTGCAGCTGACAAGTGCACCAGTCTGTCCCCTGCCACACATTGTTCTTGGACTATGATGAACCTACATCACTAAAATTGGACATATGAGTGACAGCAAACACAAGTACTTGAACATGAGCACCTCACAGTCTGCTGCTAATGACACACTACTGCCTGAAAGTCACTGTTGCATACAGCATTGTGCACATTCAACTGGCTACACCCCTATATGTTGCACAGGTATCATCCCCATTGTCACTATTCAGATGTCCTGCTGACACTAAAATCCTCAACACACCAGTTGTCACAAAAAGGAACCCACACCACAATGATATTGTGCCAGACACCTGATGGCACATTTCAGGAAAAAAATCAGTAGGTACATACATGTGAGTGTGAGTACAGTCTCCCAATGACGTGGAGTGGGCATGACTGAAACAGTGTATTGTCCTGGACTTTAGGCAGGTGTCTGGGCTAGTGTGACATACTTCCTATACATACTCGTGAGGACACTGCATGGACTCACCTGCTGCATGGGTATGTTTTACGAACCCCACACACATGTTGTGAGCCAGACCAGCAATTTGAACACATATGAAAGGCACACACTGAACACATGTATGAGACCAGGCATAGTGCAAAACATAGATCCAACCATGATGCACACATAAAAGTCCCAGTAACAAATGCTGTGCAGGACCCTCAGCATAGCTGATTGAAGGGACACAGTGCGCAAGTGAAAAAAGTCACAGACTGTAGGGGCCACAATTGTGGATCAGATGAGGAGTTTGACTTACACAATTGAGGGACATGAGTCCTGGACTCCTAGACCAAGGTAAGGTAATGTGGGAGTATGACCAGGCCAAAATACTGCAAATAGCATTCCAGACATGTTCACTGTTCAGGCTTGGACTTACCCCCTCCTTGCTGCTGTCTGGCCTTCAGTTGCCCATCCATGTCCGTGAAGACCACCGCCAGAATCCTGAGCATGTGTGGGCTCACGGTCCGGTGTCCGCCCCTACGGCGAGGAGGTGACAGCTACAGCTGGACCCTTGCGATCCTCCGGGTCCAGTCACATAGGTCCTGCCACCTCTTCTGGCAGTTGCGGATCCGGAGCTTGTAGACCCCCACTGATCTCACTGCCCGGGCGATGGTCAGCCGGATTTCTTGCTTCTGGTGGGCATCAACCTGTGAGGATGACAAAGTGAAGAGGACATTACCACACATGCCACATAATTGTGCTGCATACAGTAGAAAATACATGTAGTCATCACAAAGCTAAAAGAGGTACACACGTAGTGCACCCATATAAATTTGCATTTGTGCTGCAGGTCTGACATGGTAACATTGGCTAGGAATTTAAGGCCAGCACTACTGCAGTACTGCAGCAGGACACCTGTTCATCCCATGTACCCACATAAACTGCTTGCAGAAAGAACTCAGTGCATATGCCTCCCACTGCTGTGCACAGTTCTATTACTTTAAGTCAGCAACTTGTGAAAATGATAGGCAGTGGGCTGCACACTCACCTGCTCCCTGGTTTCCCATACAGCTTGCGGTACTGTGGAAGGACCCCATCCAGCAGGGCCTGGTTCTCCTCCTCTGCGAATGCTGGGGCCCTCACCAGAGTATGTGCCATTGCAGGATCCAGAGGAAGCAGAGACAGCAGAAGGTGAATCTGAAATGTGGTCCTGTAGCATGTAGTGCAGGCAAGTGAGCTCCCTGGGGGGCCGCCAGCCTTAAATCAGTGCTGTAGAGGCAGATTCTGTGATATTGCCCCTTACTGATAGGCCAGACACAGTTGCATTCTATGAATCTGTCCAATCCATGGAAATGTTAGACTCCTACACGTCTTTCGCATCGTTCAAAACTCTCACCTTTAGGACACCCTAAGATTGCAACATTGTTGTACGCATCCAACTGAATTTCCAGCGCACAACTCGAACGATTTTGAATTTGCGTCCCTCCCCATGACAGCCCATTGCCAATGAGTTGCCACAGTCTGTAAACTGATTATACAATGCGTATTTTTTAAACCAAACGAATCCATCTCAATATGATTCTATGAGGAATGGGTGCTCACGTCTCAGACCAGAACAGCACGACGCGTCACTCTAGAAGTCACACGCGTCGGGTCACATTGCATACGCGTAGTTCATGCGGGAACCTAGCCGTGCACATGCATTGCCCATTATCATCAATGGGATCCGATCCGGGTGTCTATAATGCATACGCATCGTGCAGTCAATGGACAACGTGTGCGCACCATTCGGTCCATGCATGTACGGGGCATCTGCATACAAGTCACCCGCGTCAGATTACATTGGTGTGACTTGCAGACGGTTTACAAATACATTTCATTGCCATGGTCACACCTACAACACCACAGCATATACCACACTACATCACATGGCAAGTAAGGCTGCATCACCTGTGTGTGTATAGGGGGGCAACATTTCTAGTCTTTTGTAGCACTTGGGTGCAGCCACTCCCAGGCTGGGCACGGGTTCATGCGGACAGATTAGTTTTTTGGTTGTGCACCTCATAAAGTTAATGTCCAACTGTTGGCTTATGGGCATGAGTCATGGACACAGTACTAGTTTGGAGATGTGTATGACCTGACACATACACCCTGTGTACAGGGTTGCATGTCATGAACGTCACAGCAAGACCCATGGCAACAATCATGATGTAACCCCACAGTCTGTATGCATGTTGTGTCTCTGATATTTGTGGTTCCATGTGCCCAATGTGAGACAGGGTCCACGATGTACTTTGTGCATCTACAATTATGTGGTGTGTATGTCTCAGGTACGTCCATGTATGGCCTGCAGGGACCACAGGTGTCGCTAACTGTGGGAGTCATGATTGGTTGTGGGATGTCCATAATACAGCATTTCATTTTCATTCCAGTGCACATGTGGCAATACAGGGACGATGCATATCTCCCTGACATGGAGTAGTGATGCATCAGTCCTCACTTGTCACTGTGTTGTGTGTTTTGAACATGACAGCAGTTCATACGTACTGTGCCATAGACCATTGATTTGCCATTGCACCCCAAGGAACTCATGTACACATGTCTCATTCATATGTGAAATGATGGGCATGAAGGTGACATATGTGTCCATAAACAACAGCACACACCTCAGTTAATTGTGCATTGCTATGATGTATCATGTGATTATTTCTCAAGGTGAGTGCCACATGGACAGCTGAATGTATAATCTTACTTTACCCATGTCTGTACTGCAGGGCACCAGCAGTCCATAGACTGTTCCCTGACCTTGAGACCATGATGGAACACGACAACATCAGACGGTACCGCTTCACCAGGAGACTGATAGATGAGTTGGCCGAGCGGTTGGCCCACATCTGCTACCTGGCTGGCCATACCCAACAGCAATGACACCTAAGGTCAAGGTGATGGCAGCCTCCACTTCTTTGCCACCAGTACCTTCCAACACACTGCGTCTAGTGCTGGTGGTATGTCACAAACTATGTTCAGCCGTGTGCGCCAGGCTGTCTTGGAGGGGATGTTGAATTACCGTGACTCCTACATCAAGTTTCCTAGCCTTGGTGAACTCGCTGACATTAAGGATGCTTTTTATAGACTGGGGAGGCTGCCAAATGTGATTGGATCAATCTATGGCACACATGTGGCCCTGAGATCACTACGGGCACATGAACAGACATACTGCAACAGGAAACATTTCCACTCAATCAATGCTCTGGTGGTATGTTTTGGCAGACATGGTGATCACACATGTGTGTGTATGTTTCCCTGGCTCTGCACACAATGCCTACATCTTGAGGAGGAGTTGCGTACTGTTGATGATGTCACAGATGCCAAACCCATTACAAAAGGGGGTGGTGATGGACGGAGCATCTGAATCAATCAAACACTCACACCCAGTCAAAAGATCTGGGTTTAATCCATCACCGTTCTTTAGCCCACTCTGCCACCCCAGTTCAGACATGGCTATATGCAAATCAGTCTGACCCTGTGCTTCATGGGAACAGTCCAGCCCGAACTGCCAAGCCATGTCTTCCCTGGACCGGAAACAAGCTTCCGAGGACCGGTTTCTGCATTCCAGCCATCTTCAGCCCGGCTTGCTTGAATCCAGTGGCAAAGTGAGCAAGAGACTCACGTCTGAGCATACCCTGCCACACTTATGGCGGCCAAAAGCGGTACAAAAAGGGGTAGTGATGGACGGAGCATCTGAATCAATCAAACACTCACACCCAGTCAAAAGATCTGGGTTTAATCCATCACCGTTCTTTAGCCCACTCTGCCACCCCAGTTCAGACATGGCTATATGCAAATCAGTCTGACCCTGTGGGCTAAAGAATGGTGATGGATTAAACCCAGATCTTTTGACTGGGTGTGAGTGTTTGATTGATTCAGATGCCATCACCACCCCCTTTTGTAACGCTTTTGGCCGCCATAAGTGTGGCAGGGTATGCTCAGACGTGAGTCCCTTGCTCACTTTGCCACTGGATTCAAGCAAGCCGGGCTGAAGACGGCTGGAATGCCAGAAACCGGTCCTCGGAAGCTTGTTTCCAGTCCAGGGAAGACATGGCTTGGCAGTTCGGGCTGGACTGTTCCCATGAGGCACAGGGTCAGACTGATTTGCATATAGCCATGTCTGAACTGGGGTGGCAGAGTGGGCTAAAGAATTCAGATGCTCCGTCCATCACCACCCCCTTTTGTAACGCTTTTGGCCGCCATAAGTGTGGCAGGGTATGCTCAGACTTGAGTCCCTTGCTCACTTTGCCACTGGATTCAAGCAAGCCGGGCTGAAGACGGCTGGAATGCCAGAAACCAGTCCTCGGAACTTTGTTTCTGGTCCAGGGAAGTCATGGCTTGGCAGTTCGGGCTGGACTGTTCCCATGAGGCACAGGGTCAGACTGATTTGCATATAGCCATGTCTGAACTGGAGTAGCAGAGTGGGCTAAAGAATGGTGATGGATTAAACCCAGATCTTTTGACTGGGTGTGAGTGTTTGATTGATTCAGATGCTCCATCCATCACCACCCCCTTTTGTAATGCTTTTGGCTGCCATAAGTGTGGCAGGGTATGCTCAGAGTTGAGTCCCTTGCTCACTTTGCCACTGGATTCAAGCAAGCCGGGCTGAAGACGGCTGGAATGCCAGAAACCGGTCCTCGGAAGCTTGTTTCTGGTCCAGGGAAGACATGGCTTGGCAGTTCGGGCTGGACTGTTCCCATGAGGCACAGGGTCAGACTGATTTGCATATAGCCATGTCTGAACTGGGGTGGCAGAGTGGGCTAAAGAATGGTGATGGATTAAACCCAGATCTTTTGACTGGGTGTGAGTGTTTGATTGATTCAGATGCTCCGTCCATCACCACCCCCTTTTGTAACGCTTTTGGCTGCCATAAGTGTGGCAGGGTATGCTCAGACGTGAGTCCCTTGCTCACTTTGCCACTGGATTCAAGCAAGCCGGGCTGAAGACGGCTGGAATGCCAGAAACCGGTCCTCGGAAGCTTGTTTCCGGTCCAGGGAAGACATGGCTTGGCCATTTCGGGCTGGACTGTTCCCATGAGGCACAGGGTCAGACTGATTTGCCTATAGCCATGTCTGAACTGGGGTGGCAAAGTGGGCTAAAGAATGTTAATGGATTAAACCCAGATCTTTTGACTGGGTGTGAGTGTTTGATTGATTCAGATGCTCCGTCCATCACCACCCCCTTTTGTAATGCAGATGCCAAATCAGCGTGCCTGGCTTGTTGGTGTGTACTGTTTACCTTTGTGTGACTCTGGATACCCCAACATGCCGTGGTTGCTAACACCCCTCAGGAACCCTGTGACAGCATCCGAGATGCAGTACAATGAGGCACATGGTAGCACCAGGCGAGTGATAGAGTGTACCTTTGGTCCCCTGAAAAGTCGCTTCCGATGCCTAGACAAGACCGGAGGGGCCCTCCCAAATGAGCCTGCAAAGGTGTGCAAGATCATCATCTTCTGCTGCATGCTCCACAACATGGCAGTGAGGAAGAAGGTGCCTCTCATACAGGACGATGACGACCAACATCCACAGGATCCTGGCCTGGGCCACAAGGTCAGTGATGATGATGAGGGTGACTTCCGCACACATCTCATCAACAACTTCTTCCGCTGAATGTGAGTTCACTGGGTTGTCATGTCAATGTCCTGAGTTAGCCTGTGATGTGTTTGTGCAGCTCAGTTGCTGTTTGAGTTTGTCTGTGTGTACTTGACTGGATGCGTGCAGTGATGTGTCCTCTCAGATGGTCTGTAGTCCACAATGGTGTTGACATGCTAATTTGTTACTGTGTAGGTTTCTTGTGGCATGTTTATTGCACTTCCATCCTGTGCTGATGTGCTTCTGACTGTGTCTCATTTCTGTCCTTCCCAAAGTACTTTGCCAGTTGCTTGGTGAAGTTTGACACCGCCAATCAGAATCCAATGCCAGGGTTGGACTTCTAGTATGCCATCATGTGATGTACCACACAGCCCTGAAGTGCTATTTGTCGACACTTGGTGATCATGTGCCCACTGTCATGTAGATTCCCCTTGCTACTGTTGTGTAATAAACGTGTTTCTGGTTGGTAATGGACCTGTGCTTCACTTACTCATGTGTGTGTCTTCACACATTTGACTGACATTTGGTTACCTCACCTGTGGGTTTGTTAGTATTGACTGTGGAAAAGTGTGGTGTCTGTGCATTCCACCGCATATTTGGCAAACATCTTTGTAGGCAATGTGTCACATGTCCATGGTGAGTATGTGTTGTGGTGCCCTATTGGTGTGACTCCCTCATGTGTGTCACATCAACAAGAGTAGCATAACGGTAATGACATTGCTGTAGTAGTCTGCATGCACTGTGTACTTCGGCCTTTGATCATCTCCATGACCCATACCAAATTTTAATCACAACATATGCAAGCATAGTGTAATGGTGAGTTTGTTTACATACATGTGTGGAGATAGTGCTGTACATGAGGTTTAGAATCCAAAGTTCACCAATGAGTTTGAAGTATTGGTAGATGAAATGTCCAGAGTGAAGTCCACATTCACCTTCTACATTAGTACAACATGGACCCTCCATGTCATGTTAGGGAGTTGTGTCATGTGAAACAAGGTGAACTCTTTGCACACAAAGATCAATATCCAAAACAGGTTCTGGGTTCCAGAGGGATGTGCATTAACAACTGTGGCTCACTTGTCCTTCTCCGGACAACCCCTCTTCTTCTTGGGGGGATCCTCAGGTGCAGGCGTCGACGGTGCATCGCACTCTCCACCAGATTCATCCTACCTCCTTGTGGCATTTTCAGACGTTGTTGCAAGAGATGTTGTGGGCACACAGGTAGGTGTGGACATTTTTCTGCTGATCCTGTGGAAACAGGTCAATATGTTACTATGTACCGCAGCAAGTTTGTCCCACTTGGCCTCCATGCGTGCATGATGGCCAGCCTGCTCCTGTTGCATGTCCTTGACGATCCCCACTACCTGGCTGAATCCTCCGGTGCTATCCTGGTACGCATCTATGATGCGTATCAGTTGGGGGACATCAGGCAGTCCAGGCCCCTCCGCAGTCCATGACCTCTGCCTAGCACCACTCCCACCACCCCTAGATACACGGGCTGGACCTGTGTTGGCACGCACAGTTGACCCTGTGCCCCCTTGGGTGTTGCTACTGGTGTCATTGTTCGTAGCTTCCTGGGTGGCCGGTGTCCCTGTGCTGGTTGTATTTTGTGAGCTAGGTCTGTCGTGTTGGCAGGGGTATTAGGTCTGTGGCCAGATGTCGTTGGCGTAGCTGCAGGGGGTGCAGGTGTTTGTGATGGTGGGGCTGCATTATGACTAACACCGGAGGTGCCAGGTTGATCTTAGTCATCCAAAGAGGACATAGCTAGATCCACACCAGAGAGCTTATCCTCCACCTGAGTCTGGGCCAGGGACTCCTCTTCACTTGCTGCTGTTTCCCCAGTAGCACCTGTGTTTGGAAGAGACAGACATTGTCAGTTGTGTTACTACAGACATCAATGCTTAACCTATGTATATTTGAACAGGGAGGGAGGAAGACGTACTGATACATTCATCTTGCAATGGGTAGTTCTAACAATGAAGGAGGGGGCAAGGGATCATGCATCCTGTGCAGCCATTGTAATTACATGATTTCATTACTTACTTAGTAAATTCCCTCATATATGTATACAGGAATGGGGCGGTGCTACTTGAATTGCTTCATCTGTGTACTGTAGCAGCATTTAGTTTGGGTCACCATTGTTGCAAATATTATGTGCCTCCACCTGGAGGTAGACTGGCTGCTTTCCCCGTAATGCCCAGAGGAGTAAATAGCTCTAGGATCACATGGGGGTGCAGCATGTTGACCAACAGTGACCACCCCTGGTGTGGTGAATCTGTAGCTGGATCCACACACGCAACACCTTCGTTTGTAACTTCATACATCACAATGTACACCATTTCTCCTTTGTCTTTGGGTGTTGTGAGTGCTTTTGACTCACAGCACTTGAATACAGACACACACTCTCAGTTTTAATCTCTGGGCACTACTGGCGAACCTGCCAATTTACCTCCAGGGAGAGGCACAGCATTTTTTAAACAATGGGGAGCCAATGATGATGCTGCTACAGTACACTGATGCGGAAAAGCATGATATTACGCACTATGAATGTGTATATATGTGAGGCCGTCAATGGAGGCAAAACAATAAGTTATGAACCAGCTTGCACAGGAAGAGTGAACCATTCACCGCTCCTTGATTTTTGTAACAATGTTTGATATACAATACATTTGCAACAGGACGTCAGCATGCATGCCGGACCACTGCATTTTCTTCAGTCGTCACAGACAGAGATTGATATTGTGGTGGTACATTGTCCTGCCAACATGAAGCCTTTCAATGTGCATGCAGATGTGTGCGCACACCCAGCTCGTGTATGGATTTTGATGTACATGGTCATTGGTACTCAAGGGCCATCAGGTGGCTGACACAGGAGTATAATCCCTGTAACATTTGACTCTGCTTCCCTGTGAGGGGGTGTGCTTGTCCTGTCAAGATGGCAGACAGTGGAGTTCTGGTGTTTGATGGTGACCAATTCCCAGCAGGGCCTTGTGCTCCCCACAACAGAGCCCAGTCCCAGGGTACCTGCCAGCCTATTTCCACCTCTGTGAGGTGAGCATGGAGCAGTGTGGGCTTGCTGGGCCATGTAGGTGGCTGAGGGTTGTGAGTGACTGCAAGTCCTATCATACTCTGGGCTACACCTCCCTTCCCAGCATGCCCTCACTTCCCTCCTCTGACTCTGCTTCCCTGTGAGGGGGTGTGCCTGTGCTGTCAAGATGCCAGCCAGTGGAGTTCCGGTGTTTGATGGTGACTAATTCCCAGCAGGGCCTTGTGCACCCCACAACAGAGCCCAGTCCCAGGGTACCTGCCAGCCAATTTCCACCCCCTGTGAGGTGAGCTTGGTGCAGTGTGGGCTTGCTGGGCCATGTAGGTAGCTTAGGTTTGTAAGTGACTGCAAGTCCCACCATGCTCTGGGCTATACCCCCTTCCCAGCATGCCCTCACTTCCCTCCTTCTGACTCTGCTTCCCTGCGAGGGGGTGTGCCTGTGCTGTCAAGATGGCTGACACTGCCTTGCTCTATTTGTTGGTAGGTTTGTACATGTCATGACACAGTTGCAAATCACTATGATTGTGTTTGTCTGACTAGTATACACTTCTTAGGCTGATTGACTTTTGTTTACTATGCCTTTGCTATCAGTGCATGGTTTCACTCTCCCCTTAATGGTGATGTGTGTGTATTCTGACACAATATTGAGTATATTGGTTGTATACTCACCAGGCTCTGGTATGTCTGGTAGGCCATGGACGCCCTCTGGTGGTAGTAAGTCCCGCACCTTCTCCTCCCAGGACCTGAAGTAGACTGGTTTGGCAGGAAGGCCACTGCCAGTACGCTGGCTCAAGGCGTGTTCCTTCTGGAGGAGCTTCTTGACCCTCCTGTGCACGTCATACCACCTGTTCTGGATGTCCGTCTTTGAGTGATACGCTGGTGCTTGTGCGTTCACCATGTCCACGATCCTCTCCCACATCTTGGTTTTCTGTGACATGGGGGTCCTTTGTACCAATGTGCCAAACAAATGTGGCTCCACTCTGAGGATGTCAGCTACCAATATTTCTAACTCAGTGTCTGTACTGTGGATTCTTCTTAGGGGGCATGGTGATGGCTGGTGGTGAGGAGTGATGTGGGTGGGTGTTTGGGTGCAAGTGAGGGTGGTTGGGTGGGTGTCTGTTTTGGTAGGTGTATGTGTGAGAGCTTTTGGAGGGGTGCTGTTGGTGTGTAGGTTGTGTGATGGGTGAGTTGTATGTGTGTCTGGTGTCTCAAGTTGTTCTGTTCCGGACTGCTCTGTTGTATTTGCAAAGAATCATGGTAGTGTTTTTTTGCCTTTTTATAGGTGGAGTTGTGGGTGTGTTTGTGTGTTTTTTTTGTTTATTTATTGACTTAGTCATTGCTTGACTGGTCATTATTTTGAGTTTTCCTATTGTTTTTTGTGGGCATGTAGGAGACACTCTTCTGAGCAAGTTAGACACTCATGTTGGCTTGTGCAGGATGCTCTGTGTCTGTAACGCTGATTGTGTTCTGTGTTGCATACGAGTCGATCGCGGTGGTCTCTCACTTCAGGTACGTTTTTGGACAGTGTCGGTGGTGCGGTTTGGGCTCTGTGCGAATCGGTCGGGTTTCATGCATTTTGCATTGTACTGTGCGTCTCGGACGTCGTGGGTACATATCACTCGGGTTCATTCTGGATTTGTGTCGGTCGGTGCGGCTTGTGTCCATTTTTTGGGCCGGATACCTGATTTTTGTACGACTCAGTCATACGGCATGTTTTCCGTACGGCTCGATTGTAGATCACAGGCTTTACATCATACTGCACTGGTCGTACCGTGCCTGTAGGTGTCGGTCGGACGATTTACTAAGAGAATCGGAATCCGCCCCTTTGAGGTTATTATTTACTAGTATTTACATTTGTTATGAAAATTTTATATATATATATATATATATATATATATATATATATATATATATATATATACATCTATATATATATATATATATATATATATATATATATATATATATATATACATTTATATTTATTACATTTATTATAATAATTATTGTTATCGTTTTAGTATAGGAATAGATTTTAAAAAAAATTATTTTATGTATAACATCATCATCATCATTATTAGTATATTTTGGATCACAAAAGATTCATTAAACCGCAATAAAACGGAAAATACTTTTTCATCATAAATAATCAAAACAATTAAAACACAATTAAAAACAAAAAGCGATAAAACTGTAAAATATAATTTTAAAAAGCATAGCCTTCATCTTGGTACATATTATACAAACCATTATATGGAAGACTTAATAAACTAGCATTAAATCCAGTTCACAAAAATAAGTCACATTGCCATCTTTTCAGAGCAAAGAGTGCATGTGCTTAGTGGTGATTAAATGATGACTTCTTAAAGAGGGTTTCTAAGTACTCTAACAATCATAACCTTTGAAATGTGTACATGCCGTCATTAGAGGATACCTACATGTACAAGCTCTCCTCTTAAATGTTTCCTTTGAAGTCGTATGAGCCATTCTGCATGAATATATTTAGATCTTTAGCTCTCTTCCGCGCCAGGACACTCAAGAGTATTAGTGTGCGTTACAAATCCACTATAACATAACATAACATAACAACTGCTTCTCTAGTGCCTGCGCACAAAACTCTGAGTGTTATGGAATACTACCTACTACCTAAAGCCCAGGAGCTTGTATAGCAGCTTTAGCCATTTCCCCCGTGGGTGGGAATACGCATTACAGAAAAAGGCAAAATAATTTAGGGCCTCTTGTAGTGTCCCCACTCACCTCCATACACTGTGTGCCATTCGCCACATGACAGTGCAACAAGTGTAACAAGTGCTCCTCTTCAGGGCGATTTGTGCTGTAACCCTTTTCCTGGGCTGCAGCACAAGCCGCCAAGAAAAAGGGCACTTTGCGGCCACCAGTGTGGCGGTTGACATGTGATATTGCAGTCAGACCACTGCCTGCTTGTTGGGAGGTGAACTGACTGCTGCGATAGTGAGTGGCAGTCTCACTGCTCGGCATCATCTTCGGCCCCTGAGTCTCTGGAATGGAAAAAGCAAATTCTCAGTGGAGCAAGGCAGCAGGATGTGGCAGGAGACTGCCCCATGCCATAGGATAGCCACCATTGATGTCTGGAGAAGGTCCCTAGTGGCTGGATACTTTTCCCACCTTCACCAGGTGAAGATTTCTCCCTTCTGATGTAGTCACTCTGTGGGAGCTTGTATTCTTCCAGTGGGTTATGGCTGACTGCTCGAGCCAAGGAGACTTCACAAGCCCAAATACATTCTCCATGAGGTACCGCTGAATCAAATGTGCTGATATGGAGAACATAGCAGGAGTAACCTGAATCTTTGACCCAGTGGCAAAACACCTACAGTGACTGTATGCAAAATGTTTTTAAGGCCCAGGTTTCAGGATTTGTTAAAAAGAGTATACTTTGATGCCACCCAGGTGTCCTTCACATTGATGACAGCACTTGGGGGGGGTCAAGGCTAACTACAACAGAGGCCAGCATCAGGGTTCAGGTCAGGTCCAGTTACAACTGGTCACCTGGTAATGAAAAAAAGGCCTCTTGAAGCTTGTGTCCCTGTTCCAAATACAGGAGGTCAGGCTTACAACCTTTTGAATCCACTTTGCTCTTTGTCTTGGTTTTCAAGAGGGAAAGCAGGCCCAGTCTTCAGGGCTCTTCTCATGTCACATGCAGCAAATCCAGTCCTCTTCTATTTTTCCACACAGGTACAGAAGTGACCTGAAGAGGGTACACTGAGTGCCACATTTATGCCCAGTGCCAGGTTTTTGGGGAAACTCCTCCCCACTCCCTTAGAAAAGGGGAGAGAGTTCCCAGGGCTGACCATATCCATATTTATAGCATTTTATATGTATATGTGTTGTACTGCAAACAACACCACAGTACCCCTCTCTGTCTAAAACCAACATGGCAGAACCTTTTTTCCCTTGTACAGAGCTCCTGTGCTCGCCTTAAAGCTATGGCCAGAAAAATGTGGTCCTTTGTGGTCACTCAAAACCTGCTCTTGGATCAGCGCCTCTACCGCTTTGCCTGGTGCCTGACTGACTAGAAGAACAAAGCAGGCGGGCTTCCTGTTACAAGGTAGGCTCCTTTGAAGATAAAGAAGTTTTTAAGCACAGCCCAGACAATCAGCCTGCCAGAGAAACAGAACACCTACCCACACCCACGGGTCAGCTTGGGAGCAACATCATAATTTGCTAAGAGGGCTATTCAGCTCCTGGGTGACAGTTAGAAGCTAAGGCAGGTTTTAGGCAGGTAACAGGCAACATGCACCTGTTCTAAAATATTTATTACAAATCTGACTTTACCAATTAATTGGTTTTGTAGCAAAAAAGTACAAGAATTAATTCTGTATCGGTTTCCTAGGCAGAGATAGCAATATCACATCTAATAGTGTATCCCCTTGCTTTCCTATAGAACCACTAACCCTGCTACTGTGAAGATAGCCTTTTGAGCCTTTTCACTGTAAGGACATGTTTAACATTAAACATTGTATGTCCTACTCTTAAATGTAATGGGAACAGATCATGCTGGCAGAATCAACAACTTTGAAGGTGAGCTGCAGGACGTAATGGGCCAGGTAGGAGAAACACTGGAACCCAGGATGTCATCCTCCGGGTGTATAATTAGGGAAAGTATGCTGGATAATACCACCGGAAGTATTGACGACAGAAAGGATGTGGACAACCTACCGGAAATACAAAGCTCGTCATTGATCATGACGCCAATCAATCGGACAGTAGTTTTCCCTGAAGAGTCCTCAGGGAATATGACTAATGAGATTAAAACAAGTACTGTCCCCCCAAGATTACCCTACATCCCACGAAATAGATATGACCCCCCCTGCTCCTTCTTACTTCATATTTGACATAATGGTACTGATGCACGGCATTTTAGAGACTATTGTTTTAAAAACAGATACTTTGAAGTCACATAAAACTCATTTACAGTTAAAAGTCAATGAACTCCAACAAATAAGCCTGCATGCCTTCTCTTGTTAGAGTAGTGGAAGGAGTGGAGGACGCCACTGGTCAGAAGAAATAGAGGTACGGGTGAGTTTGCTTCTTCAAAAGAAACTCCATCCATTATATGTATCTCTAAATACCTAATACTTACAAAAAGGTAGTGGTAGTCTTCAATTCTCCACAGCATTATTTTAGGGAGACTGAGGCAAAGTAAGAGAACAAAAATGGTGTAAAGGAAAAGGGTGGATGGGAAATGCCCAGGAAGACAAATCAAGGGAAATTGTATACCATCAAAAACCATGCGAAAGAGTGCTAAATCTAATGGGTAAAGAAGTAAGAAACATTTCATCTGAAGGAGCCATTTACTTCATAGGAGAGACCCAGAAAAAGGTACAAATACAAAAACTAGCATAAAACCTGTGTTAATTTAGGAACCAAATGGCCCTAGGAGAGATAAGACGAGAACGGACGTAGTCAACCAATCTGGGTGTTGGGCCATAAATAGTATAAAAATACAGGACCCCTAAAGGTTGGGTTTAGACAGAGATTAAAAATAAGGAGGTATTCAAAGACCCCCACCAATAATAGCCTGCAATGGAAAGCCTGGATGGCTGTTATGATAAAAAGCAAGCTTAAAAAGGCTGAAACTCAGGCAGACAATAAAGAAGACTAGTTAGCAAAGGAAACTTAAAAAGTAACAAGTAAGGATGGGAAAAATGTGTGTATCTTTGTGGTGCCAACCTAAACATAATCCATGGCAATAGGCAAAGGTAACAGACACCTCTCTAAAGATCTATGTTGCTTGAGATATTTTTAAAATGCCATAGCATCTGCCTAATTGCCTCTAATGATATGAGCACAATTTCGGGAATGAGGTGACATCGATTTCCTTGTTCTCTGGGCTTGTAAGAAATGCCCTTTTAAAAACCGAAAGTGAACTGCTTAATCAAGGAATAAGGTTTATGGAAGAAGGAGAACTCCCACATAGTAGGGCCCAGGCAACTGTATCTTACTATGTCATGCAGGACCTAGTACTACTCAAGTAAAATTGGACACCCAAGATGAGCAACAGGGCACTAGGAATATCGCTAGGTATATAGTGAATGGGATGGAAGGTACCCTGAGGATCACATTACCCTTGGAAGGTTGTAGCAATGCGAAACTGAATGGATTTAGCCATACTCGGTATGCTAGTTTGAGAATGGAGCAAGTAGATGAACGGTTTCTGGATTTATTAAGTGATGTGGATTAGGGATGTAAGTCAGAGCACTGAATTACCATATTCTCCTGGAATGTCAATGGAATAAAACATTTATAACAGAAGAGATTTTTAAACACATAATTAGTTCATATGAGATCTTGTGTTTCAAGGAGACGTAACTGTGTGCGGATCATCCCTGCAGGTTTCCCAGAGAGCTTAAAAAATAACTCAGGACATTCCTCTGGTACCATCCAAACTCTAATATTAACCAAAGTGGCTATTAAGGTATAGGAAATTAGCTCAAAGTGTAAGTGGGTATTAGCTTGTGGAAAACAATTGTGCAATCTGAAGAAAACCCCCTCAGGGTATAATTGTGATGAATATTTATGTACATGTTGGAGAACTTGCTCATTATAGTGCTCAAATTGAGACTTTCAGAAATGCTCTGATCGAAACCTTCTCAAGGTATCCAAAGTATTCAACGGTTCTTTTGGGAGATTTCAATCATAGATTAGTTCCCTGCACGACTTACTTACCAGTCGAGGAAATGATCTCAGCCGTCTGTCCCACCATATTTCCTGAAAGTTATGTATCTTTGAGGGACTCTTTGATAAATAATTTCCTTTCAACAAATCTTCTACTCAGTCTAAATGGTTACATGACCATGGTCAACCCAGCCAATAAAACCTTTATAGATGGGAAGCAGAATCGCTCTAATGATTATGCCCTATTGTACGCTTAGGACCACAAGTAAGTGGAGCAATTTGAGGTCAAATGGGAGACAGTGATCACCTTGGATTACATTAGAGTTACATTTGGTAACCAGGCAAAAAAGAGAGCAAGTGCTCCTGCTAAAAATGGATTATCCATGATTCATAAGAACGAGAATAACCAAGAAGCATTGAATGCAGCTAAAAGATTTTCAAGAAAATTATAGGGTGATCACAGGGGATGATGTTCCTGAAAATTCTGTTCATCAATCAATCAATCAATCAGTGACATTTATAGAGTGCACTACTTACCCGTTGGGTCTCAAGGCGCTAAGGGGGGGGGGGGGGTGCCGTTACTGCTCGAACAGCCAGGTCTTGAGCTTCTTCCTGAAGGAGAGGTGGTCTTGGGTCAGGCGCAGGTCGGCCGGGAGGGAGTTCCAGGTCTTGGCGGCCAGGTAGGAGAAGGACCTTCCTCCTGTTGTCGCTCTCCGGATGCGTGGGACGGTGGCGAGAGCGCGGCTGGCTGAGCGGAGGTGACGTTTGGGAGCGTGGAAGTTGATTCGTTTGTTGAGGTAGCTCGGGCCTTGATCGTGTAGGGCTTTGTGTGCGTGGGTGAGGAGACGGAAGGTGATTCTTTTGTTGGCGGGGAGCCAATGTAGGTCTCTCAGGTGTCCGGAGATGTGGCTGTTTCGTGGGACGTCGAGGATGAGTCTGGCTGAGGCGTTCTGGATCCGCTGGAGTCTCTTCTGGAGCTTGGCGGTGGTTTCGGCGCAGAGGGCGTTGCCGTAGTCCAGTCGGCTGGTGACGAGGGCCTGGGTGACGGTCTTCCTGGTCTCCGTGGGGATCCACCAGAAGATCTTTCGTAGCCTGCGCAGGATGTTGAAGCACGCTGAGGAGACGGCGTTGACTTGCCTGGTCATGGAGAGGGAGGAGTCCAGGATGAAGCCCAGGTTGCGTGCGTTTGTCGGCTTGGGTGCGGTGCCCAGGGCCGGGGGCCACCAGGAGTCGTCCCAGGCGGAGGGCGAGGAGCCCATGATGAGGACCTCCGTCTTGTCTGAGTTCAGTTTCAGGCGGCTAGTCGTCATCCACTCGGCTACCTCCTTCATCCCTTCGTGCAGATTGGCTCTGGGGGCGGCGGGGTCGTTGGTAAGGGAGAGGATCAGCTGGGTGTCGTCGGCGTAGGAGATTATGTTGAGGTTGTGTTGTCGTGCGATGGCCGCGAGGGGGCTCATGTAGACGTTGAAGAGGGTAGGGCTCAGCGAGGATCCTTGGGGGACGCCGCAGATGACTTCGGAGGCCTCTGACTTGAACGGTGGCAGGCGGACTCTCTGTGTTCTTCCGTCAAGGAAGGAGACGATCCATTCCAGTGCCTTCTCCTGGACTCCGACGTTGCTGAGGCGCTGCACTAGGGTGCGGTGGCAGACGGTGTCGAAGGCCACGGAGAGGTCTAGGAGGATGAGGGCCGCTGTTTCTCCGTTGTCCATCAAGCCTCGGATGTCGTCGGTGGAGGCGATGAGGGCGGTCTCGGTGCTGTGGTTGGCTCGGAAGCCGGACTGCGAGGGGTCGAGGGATCCGTTCGTCTCGAGGAAGGCGGCCGGCTGTTTGTTGACGGTCTTCTCGATGACTTTGGCTGGAAACGGGAGTAGCGAGATGGGCATTATGAGGATATAATCAACCAAGTGGTAATATATTTAAAGGGTAATCCAGCCCGAGAAAATAACAATGGAAAGGGGAAACTACTTGAAAAGTGGCATAGAAATACTGAACCTAGAAGAGAGTTTAAAGGATTAATTGGTAATAATAAAAGGAGCCACCCAGTCAAATTAAGGAAAATCATGTTTGAAGTAATTGCAGCAAAAACATCAGGAGATTTTGAGATCTAGTCCAAAATGGGACTGGCAAGAAGGAGACAAAGCTGAGATACTTAGTAGGAGAAGATAATTGTATAAAATTCTGAAGGAATTTTAAAATACCGGGTCACTGAATAGTTATTGCCTAGCCAGATTTAATATAGAAGAAGATATAAGGGGTCTGATGTCATTGAGGATAATAAAGAAACCATTTCAGCATTAAAATTGACTACAGCGGCTGGTCCTGATAACTCAACAGCAGTAAACAAAGATAGATTGGTGGTCTGGCTTACTTTAATTGCTGTTCCAAAGAACCTTAAGTATAAGAATTTTCACAACTATCTAGAAGAGAGTAGTGATCAAACCTAGCTAAAAAAGGGAAGATGACTCAGCTGACAAAAATTGAAGAACAATAAACCTTCTAGATATGGGGGGGGAATATTCTTGAAAAGTCTCTTATGAATATTGTAGGAATGGGCAAAGACAAAGCATTATTCCCATGAAGGAGGTACTTGACTGCAGACCACTTTTTCAGCTAATGCACTGAGGTAATAGAAATTTTCAGGTAGCCAAAGTGTCCCCCAACTCGCACCCTATCCATGCACCCATGTTCCTTGTATGTCGTGTAACCTCCGTTCTGTTCATGCTAGAGAGACGCAAATACATTTGCGTCCATCCTTAACATGTTAGCTATCCAACCATACCAAGAAATCCCGTTAATTATGTTCCTAAGCATACGGTGCCACCGTCTTTATGTGATGCACTTCTGAAATTCGCACACGTTTTCTCCATGTTTCCTGGCCCAGTCGAGCAAGGCCCTAAACGAGGCCTCTCTGCCTCATCTCTCCTGTCTCCGAAGCTGTACGCATCCCTGACCCCTGCCTTACTTCCTGCCAGCGCAATGGTGCCCGGCTCGGTCTGGACTGCCTGCCAAATCCATGTTTTGCCTACAGGTATCTGCTCAGCCTCCTTGAAAACACATTCCAGTCTAGTGAAATGGGTAAACATACTCCTGGCTGCAGAGCAAGGGCCCGGCCTTCCTGTCCTCCTTGCAAGTGATTTACTGAACCCGTTACCATGGTAGGCCCATGGCTCCGCGCATTGCACCAAGACACGTATGCATGCACTAGCATTCTGTATTGAACGGCCCCTGCCCGAGAGACCTCTACTTCAGACACTACATCCTCCAAACAACAGATACTAGATATGCTATAGGTACCGGTTGCCCTGACACTCCAGACACCAGTCTCCTCCACTAGTGCTAAAGTCAAAGCCCCCAGTTTCACGTCATACTAGTTGCGCGCGCATATAGGCGAAGGGTTTCTGCTGATTCTGCAACTTCTCACTTTACATCCACCCACATGTGACGTATCTTGTGACGTTTCTCTGACATGTACAGTACACGCCCATGTGTACGCATCTTTTCACGCCTCCTCTTACGCACATGTGTTCTTATCTCTCTCTTTTCACCTGTTACGCCTACTGTATTGGATTCAAGTGTAACGATTTACTATATATAATGTGTAATGTTAATAAAACGTTGAATGTCCCTTCCTGAACCTGCGTGGTGATGGAACCCGATATCCTTTGCTTTAAAGCATAATATTAAAGCCCAGATACCACGGACTCTGCCTCTCTTTTAAATGAGCTGTCTTGTATTGATAATTATACGGAAAAAAGGACGGGTAAAATATATTTACCACATAATTTGGCGCCCGAACAGGGACCCCCCTTCCCCACTCGCCGGTGAAGTCACGCAGCCTTTGACCCCTTCTACAACCCCGACGGAAACCGTGCACGTTTGCGGGTTTTCCCGCTATCTTCCCTCGGGTCCACGAGGGAGACGGAGACTGCGGTCCGGCGTCCAGACGAGGCGGTGAGGAATGCGGAAGATCCCGACCAGAGCCCTAGTCGAGAGAGCAAGGTCCGAGGTATCCAGAGGCCCACCTGTTCCGAAGCGCATGCGTAGGAGAATCGTCACCTGACGCAGTCCAGTCCAGTCCAGTTTCCGTTCCGAGGCCTTCAGTTTTCTTGCTTCCCGGTGAGTACCGTTGTTGGGAACGCATCCAGACGGGTTCATTAATTTGTGCTCGGTAAAGACAGATTTGGGTACGCAATCTGGTCCTGACGTGTTCACTTAGGTGGATGCGGTCCGACGCGTCTCTTTATGGGACCGGTCTGTACTGTTTTAGCAGTGCATCTAGTCTAGTAATTCAGTGATTCAGTATCTAGTGTTGCAACTCGAGTTTTCAGTCTTGCTCTTATGTGTTTTTGTGTATCAGGTAACATGTTTTAATGTGTTTTAATGTTGTGGTATGAGTGACTGTTTTGCTATTCATTACTGTGTTTTACTGTGTCCACGTTTAGATTAAATCGACCATGCCGCTGTTTTCAAAACTACGTAAGATAGGTACTAGGAAAGGGATACTCGAGGAAGCAGTTCCTGTCCCACCTAGGGACACTCCAGGATATTTTATGTACCACAAACACGGCTTAGATGCTGTGCTGTATTTAGACTTATGGGTGGAGTACACCAAGAATCTGGAAGAGAAGTTTAGATGGCCTGCCTCAGTGACATGGGATGCCGAGTGCATCATGAGAGTAGAAGAAGCATTATGGAAAAAGAAAGCCAGACAATCCCAGAAAGATGCCATAGAATTGTGGCGTAAAGAATCACACAGACGAACAGAAAAAGAATTCAGAAAAGCCGAGAGAAGTAGAGAAGAATCCGAAAAAGCCAGAGAAAAAGAGTTAATAGAGGAAGGAGAACAGGTCAGATCAGAACAATTAGACCGCCAAAGAAATGCACTCATTACAGGCATGTATCCAGTTTTTGCCGAGGGCCTGCCCAAAGCGACCCCGGAAGTACTCCGTAACTTGCCACCCCCATTGGTTCCGACTAAACTCCGTCACAAAAAGACCGCAGCAGACATTTTCCTTTCTTCCTATTTAGATGATGTAGCTCCAGCATATACCAATATACCCGCACAACCTGCTAATAATGTACCGCAGCATGTTCCGGCTGATCAAGCCACGACCCCTCCACGATGAGATTCACTTCCCGCACCTGCTGTCACTTCCCCTTCTACTGCCGGTGCCACTGGTCCCCCTACTATTGGTCCTCACAATCCTTTTCCTACAGATGCGACCCAGAGTCAGTCCCCGATACATGTACCTTTCCCACACCCCATGACGACAAGTCATGCTCATGGTTCTGCTTCAAGCGGTGCCGTGGGAGGCCAACTTCACACCCCACCACAATTACATCGAGTGACAATGAGAGAATTAGCAACGCAGCGTACTCCGAAAGCAATGCCTCATGAAAAACTTAAACAGTATCTTACGGATTGTAGATATGATCCAGTACCTGGCAAGACAGGAGATATGATGTTAGCCTCGTTACGACTACGACGTGTTACAGATTATCTGATGTTATTACCAGAAATGCCAGAACATCTAGACAACATATATCATTTTGTTAGAACGGGGGAGAAGCCAGAATGTATTCGAGAAGCCATGGCATATCAGAAAGTTGAGACACAAGGTTTACTATTAAGATTCTTGATTAATTGTTTGATAAGGGAACAAGATCAGACAGGTGTTGTTCAGGAAGAGATGGATGTACTGACAAAATGGAGTCAAAATATTGCAGACTGTAAACATGATAAACAAACCTGTATAGATGCCATGTCCAGAAAGATTCGTAAAGAAATAGTAGCAATACATACAAGACAGAAGGCTGAAGCCGAGTCGGACAAGAATGAATCCTCGGAGGAGGAAGAAATAGATAATCCAGTAGAGAATCAGGGTACAATAGCGTACGTAGGTAGAGTGAAACTCCCTAAACAGTATTCTTCTGATAGAACTATTGACAGGTCCATTCGTTCAGAAAACAAAAAACGATTCCTTTCCCCGATACCAGAGCAATGTTCTCTTGAACATGTTTTTCAAGTTACTGATAAAATACTGAAAGAAAGGATAGGTTATCATGAGCTCAATACCTTACGTGATCAGGAACTAGCCCGGTCAGCAGTCCAATGGGCCGGGGATGACAGTATATATAATGATGATTTAGTAGTGCAAACATTTTTAAGCCTTACCCCAGAAGAACAGCGACTAGCTGGTATATACATGACCCAACATCTCATTACCTTATATGAAAATCAGCAATCCGATCCAGGTCCATTGTATAATTTATTGCAAGACTTACTCCTGAGAAGATCGAGAGGCCTAGGTACTGATTTAATTGATATTATTCTAGAACAACGTCATAAATACAGAACTTTCCTGACTCCACGTCATGTTTCCGTTCCACCCCCAGTTAGACAGCCATATCAGCTAGATAGACAGAACCCCTTACGAGAAGTACATCCAATTCGGAAGCCAGATGATACACTTGAACGCGTATTCGTATACACTCCTTTGACTAAAATGGAATTATTGGAAATGAAGAAAATCGTACCTTGTCACGATAAAGATCCTGCAGGCTTCCACTGTGAATTAAAAGACATGTTACTTATGGGAGATTACACGTATCCCGATATTCTTAAAGTGCTAAAAGTTTTGTTGCCAGTAGGGATTTACGAAAAACTGAAAGAAAAAGAATGGGAGGTGGGTGATAAAAAGATTATTTGGACTGAATTAGAAAACGAGGAAAATGGACGAACCCCAGGTGTAGGTCTTGGGGAGAAAGCTAAAGCACTACCAGGATTATTAGTACAGGTTTTGCCTAGATTATTGACAGTTAAAAAGGAAGACTGGGATGCGATCTCAGCCTGCAAACAAAAACAAGACGAAGACACTAGTGATTTTTATTCGAGATTGGAGAAATGTTTCATTATCAATAGTGGCCTGAAAACAAGTAGCGAGTCATTCCCACATCTTTTTGTGACCAAATTAGTAGAGAATTCCTTGCCCCGGGTCAAAAACAGAGTATTGAAAGTAGAAAGTACATGG
This sequence comes from Lissotriton vulgaris, assembly GCF_964263255.1. NCBI lineage: Eukaryota > Metazoa > Chordata > Amphibia > Caudata > Salamandridae > Lissotriton > Lissotriton vulgaris. The sequence continues at coordinate 1,354,818,827 of NC_141693.1, forward strand.
CAAGCTAATACGCCTTCCCAAATGTTACAGATGTTACAGTACCACCAGAACAGAATTAGAGAGGAACATGATCATGAACAGAGGCGTATGAAAGACACGAAAATGAAAGTACTAGTTGCCCAGTCTGTACCAGCAAATGGTCAGAAGGGTGGTAACACGCAGAACACACAGACTAGCCATTCTACAGGTCCTGTTAAAGGAAATTGCAATTTATTGCAAGCAGCCAGGTCACTTTATAAGTGATTGTGCCGTTCTCAGACACAATATTGCTACAGGCAAAACTAAAGAAAGACCACGTCTGCCTAGACCAGAACATGTTCAACAGAATATTCCACAGAATCCGCAACCTCCACAGCATGTACAGCAACAGACAGTAGCTGTACCCCAACCCCAGCCTATTGCTGCAACTCAACATATCACGTCACAAATGTACCAGTATGCACAGTCAGATTACCCCGATTATCAGCAGTACACATGAAACAGCCTGGAGAGGGTGGTTGGCTTGCCCCTTATCGAGGTTCCTGTAGATCAAGATGGTCCCTATGTACATAGTCAGGTATTAGGGAAAGACAGAACATTTTTGATTGACGCGGGGCGAGCAGAACTACCATTAGTCATGACGAGGTTCCAGGGGCACCCCTCTCAGGCTCACAGAATGTTTCCCTTGGATTCTCAGGAAAACCTATTTTTAACGAAGTATCACAGCCGGTTCCCCTTGCTGTTGGTTCGTTGTCCCGTACTACAGATTTGTTGCTTACAAAATCATGTCCTGAAAACCTGCTTGGTATTAAAACACTGAAAGCTGTAGGAGCTGTTATATGTTGTTCTCCGGAAGGAGTGAGACTGTTCCTTCGTGATTTCAAGGGCCATTATGTTTTGAGAGATTTTGATGTCAGATTGCAAAATGTTCCACAGCATTTATGGGCGCAAGGTCCAACTGATGTAGGTTGTATGCACATTACTCCGTATCGTGTCACACTCAAGCAAGGTGTTGTACTGCCCCGTATCCGACAATACAAATTGCCCCCCGAGGCTGTAGTAGCCTTACTGAAAATTATTGACAAACTCATTGCCCAAGGAGTAGTCGTAGAAACTGACTCCATTATATGTAATTCTCCAATCATTCCGATTCTTAAACGAACTGACCCAAATGCACATCGGCTGGTGATCGATCTTCGAGAACTCAACAAATGCATTGTACCACAGTACCCAGTGATTCCAGATATTTCGTCACTACTGACTGCTATTGATTCCGAAGCTGCGTTCTTCACTGTAATTGATCTTAAGAACGCTTTCTTTAGTGTTCCCATTCACCCGGAAAGCCAATATTTGTTCGAATTCTCATTAAATGGCCGAAGTTTTAAATTTGCACGTGCACCTCAAGGGTTCACGGAAAGTCCCAGTATTTACAGCCAAGCCCTGAAACGACAACTAGACAGTATTCATATGCCTACTGACACTGCTCTACTACAGTATGTTGATGATCTACTGATCACAGCACGGACCGAACGTGACTGCGCGAGCGCGTCACTGACAGTCTTGTTTTTTCTTGCCGAAAAGGGGCACAAGGTGTCCCCTTCGAAGCTCCAGTTCTGTGCCCAGCAAGTGGTATACCTTGGGCACTTGCTGTCCAAGAGGGGTAGACAGTTGACACCAGATCGTATCCAGTTAATAGCACATCTGCCACAACCCAAGACTCAAAAGGAAGTACGGGCCTTTATTGGCCTCACTTCGTACTGCAGACAATGGATTCCCCAGTATGCATTTCTAGCCAAGCCACTTATACAGTTGACAACACAGGAGGCAGCAATATCGACTGTCCTCCCTTGGACTCAGGAACATACACAAGCTTTTAATGACTTGAAGAAAGCTTTATGTCAAGCACCAGTTTTAGCGACACCATGTTACAGCAAACCTTTTACACTTTTTGTCACAGAACGCGATGGCACAGCGTTGTCCGTTCTCACACAAGACCAAGCAGGACACCATAAGCCTTGTGCTTATTTTTCCAGTACATTGGATCCAGTAGCCCAGGCTCTGCCTGCGTGCTTAAAATCAGTTGCAGCAACAGCTCTAGCTATCAGACAAAGCGACTCAATAGTGTTAGGACATCCCTTGACAGTACAGGTTCCACATTCTGTGGAAGTACTTCTGAACCGAACCCAGACACAGCACCTGACCATAGCATGACTGACAGGTTATGAACTGACACTGTTCCAGCCACACATAGAAATCAGACGCTGCAACATACTAAATCCTGCCACATTGTTGCCCTCGAGTACAACAGATCCAGCACCACATGACTGTGTAGAAGTCATTAATACAGTAACTAAGCCCCGACAAGACTTGACAGACATTGCATTACCCGATCCAGACTTGATACTTTATGTGGATGGTTCATGTATGAGAACAAACACAGGAGAGTTAGTGGCTGCCTATGCAGTGACCACTGAAACTGAAGTTCTAGACACACATCGCATTTACACACTATCTGCTCAAGCTGCAGAACTTATAGCTCTGACCCAAGCATGTATACTAGCCAAGAACAAAAAAGTAAACATATACACTGATTCACAATATGCATTCGGAGTCGTTCACGACTTCGGAGTCCTTTGGGAAGAGAGAGGTTTCTTAACTTCTCACGGTACCAAGATCCAGCATGGTCCCCTCATTCAAGCCCTGTTAGAAGCAATACACTTGCCTACGGCCATAGCCATTATGAAATGCAAAGCACATACCAAAGTCACTGACAGAATTTCCCAGGGCAACGACCGGGCAGATCGTACAGCCAAACTCACAGCTCAGACAGATATCCCGACTGACATGACAAAGACTGATCCGACTACACTGACACATTGCCTGACAGTTAAGGATCCCATTCTAGATGTACTCGACATACAGAAACATGCAACACCAGACGAAATCAAGAAATGGACTGAACAAGGAGGGATCCATACAGACCAGGGATGGATGACGAAGGGAAGAGCCAAATGGTTCCTCCCCGACTCTATGGTTCAAATCATCATTAACACAGCACATAGTCCAGCACACTTAGGAGAGAAAGCCATGTTAGACAGTATACAAAATCTCTGGTACAACAAACATTTACGAGCAGCCGCAAAACAGAAAGTGCGTACTTGCATGATCTGTTGTCAGTTCAATCCCGGAAAAGGTGTCCCCGTGGAACAGGGTGGATTTCATCCTCCTGACCATCCTTTTGAAGTCCTCCAGATGGATTATATCCAGATGGACCGATGTCGAGGATTCAAGTATGTCCTCGTAGTCGTATGTGCTCTTTCCCGATGGACAGAAGCATATCCAGTCCCAGATTACACTGCCCCGACCACTGCTAAGCAGCTGGTTCGTGAATTTTTCCCACGGTACGGCTTGCCCCGTGTCGTGTACTCTGATAATGGACAGCCATTCTCGTCCGAGCTCATGAAACAGGTTTCACTTCTGTTAGGTTACCAATGGAAGTTCCACTGTGTCCGACATCCTGAAGCCGCAGGTCTCGTAGAGAGACACAATCAGACCCTGAAAACCCGTCTTGCAAAAATCTGTGCCGAGAAAGGAGTAGATTGGGTAGTTGCCTTGCCAGTTGCACTCTTTTACATGCGAATGGTAGCACATTCCAGGACAGGGCTATCCCCGTATGAGGTGGTCTTCGGTAGGCCTCCGAATATGTGGGGGACGCCTATGCCCCGTAGAATTACTGATGTTGACAGTTGTATGCTGACAGATTACCTAGCTTCCTTGATGTCTGCACTACAATCTTGTCGTTCACAGGTCGCAGCTGCCTTCCCGGACAACACCCAAGTAAAGCCACATGAAGTCCGCCCAGGTGATCTGGTACTCGTGCGGAATTTCGACCGGAAGAGTCCGCTGGAACCCAGATGGAAGCAGCCCAAACTGGTTTTATTATCTACGAGAACTGCAGTGAAATTGGAGGGCAGGAAGGGCTGGGTGCACTCCAGCCATATAAAAAAGATTCACGGACTGTGTCCAGACTTGCCAATTAAGGACTGCCCCCTTTCAGAGACTGATACTAAACTCCCCCTGCTAGAGAAAACTCCCCAAGAGGAGTATCGAGCGAAGCTGAGGTCTAGTAAGTCAGACAGCGTTTAATTGTTTAAGTCCCCCTCGGGTGAAGCGGTTAGACAGGTTTCTGACATGTATAGAATAGACCCCAGTAGTCAGAGAGATAGGCGCAACGAGAAATGGAAAAAGCACTGTAAAGTTTTGCACAGCGGATGCATAATTGCCTTGATCTCAATGTTTCTTCTGAGTCTTACGATAATCTGTATAAGTTTAATGTTACACGTCTTTTTCCCTCTTGATTCACATGTACATGTTTCCTCTAATGACACTGTGGAGCACACTTTCAGCGACCTGCCTCCCCACGAGTTATCCTATCGATTAGCAATGCGCAATAATACATTCATTCGTATGTTACATCACACTCACCAGACCAGCAATGCCACCAATTGCTGGGTATGCGGCCGACTCCCTCCCTATCAGAAATACAAGGGAGCTCTGCCTTTCTTTCCTTACCCGTTCACACATAATGGTTTGTGTGGTGCATGGTTTACTTTAATGTCCTCCCTAGATAGTAAGTCCAAAGTTTCCCAAGGCAATTGGATATGGGGGAACTTGAATACAGTCATGAATAAAATATGTTTCCCAGACCAAGAAGGTCTTCCCCAGAGGACAGGGACCGATCTAGAAAATGAAGTGTATGGATTAGGTAATTTTACACGTAACCTCATGATTCTGAATGTGCAGTCTGAGACTAATTCGGACTTGCCGTCTATTACAGTTTTACCAGTGAAAGGTGAATTATGCGTCAGAAAGAATGATTCAGTACATCTAGGACACAGTGATTGTGATACTGTTGTCGAATTCAGTGATAAAGGAAAGTCTACTTTCAAAGCTTCTCGCCATTCTTATTTCATATGTGGTCAGACAGCCTATGTACGTCTGCCATTGGATTGGGATGGGACGTGCTATATTGCGTTCCTGTTGCCACCTGTTTTTCTAGCCCTGCCCGATTATCACAGAAATCCACATCTCGTTCATGTAAGACATAGAAGGGAGATCAAGACCCCGATTGTCGACCAGACTGAAACAACATGGGAGCAATATACAGATTTTAACAAAGGATTCTTTTTCTTTGTAGGTCCTGTCCAGAATAGTAAGGAAATACGCAAATTAACAAGAATACTTGAAGCAGTAGTGAACGAGACTGCTTCTGCTTTAGGTAACCTGACCGAGGAACAGTCTGCTATGAGACTTGTTGTTCTTCAAAATCGCCTTGTCCTTGACGTCATCTTGGCAGATAGGGGCGGAGCTTGTAGAGTCATCGGATCCAGTTGTTGTGTTTTTATTCCAAATAACGCGCCTTCCGTGTATAAGGCCATAACTCGGCTTCACGAAATAGCCCATCAGATGCATCAGAATCCAGGCTCCTGGACTTGGTCCGGTTGGTTCTGGAGTGTGATATCCGCCTGGGGATGGAAATTGTTGTCGTTCCTAGGAATAATATTGGCTATAGTATTCAGTTGTTGTCTCTGTCTGCAATGTGGGCCAGCGATTTGCGGCTTGTGCGCCACAGTCTGTATTCCCCGTCCAAGTACACGTTCCCGTTCCTGAATAAAGAAAGATGAACAAATGATGCTCTATGAACAGATAGATGGTCTCATGAATATAGATATATCCTGAAGGGTGTAGTAGGGTCCAAGGAGGGAATGAGGTAATAGAAATTTTCAGGTAGCCAAAGTGTCCCCCAACTCGCACCCTATCCATGCACCCATGTTCCTTGTATGTCGTGTAACCTCCGTTCTGTTCATGCTAGAGAGACGCAAATACATTTGCGTCCATCCTTAACATGTTAGCTATCCAACCATACCAAGAAATCCCGTTAATTATGTTCCTAAGCATACGGTGCCACCGTCTTTATGTGATGCACTTCTGAAATTCGCACACGTTTTCTCCATGTTTCCTGGCCCAGTCGAGCAAGGCCCTAAACGAGGCCTCTCTGCCTCATCTCTCCTGTCTCCGAAGCTGTACGCATCCCTGACCCCTGCCTTACTTCCTGCCAGCGCAACGGTGCCCGGCTCGGTCTGGACTGCCTGCCAAATCCATGTTTTGCCTACAGGTATCTGCTCAGCCTCCTTGAAAACACATTCCAGTCTAGTGAAATGGGTAAACATACTCCTGGCTGCAGAGCAAGGGCCCGGCCTTCCTGTCCTCCTTGCAAGTGATTTACTGAACCCGTTACCATGGTAGGCCCATGGCTCCGCGCATTGCACCAAGACACGTATGCATGCACTAGCATTCGGTATTGAACGGCCCCTGCCCGAGAGACCTCTACTTCAGACACTACATCCTCCAAACAACAGATACTAGATATGCTATAGGTACAGGTTGCCCTGACACTCCAGACACCAGTCTCCTCCACTAGTGCTAAAGTCAAAGCCCCCAGTTTCACGTCATACTAGTTGCGCGCGCATATAGGCGAAGGGTTTCTGCTGATTCTGCAACTTCTCACTTTACATCCACCCACATGTGACGTATCCTGTGACGTTTCTCTGACATGTACAGTACACGCCCATGTGTACGCCTCTTTTCACGCCTCCTCTTACGCACATGTGTTCTTATCTCTCTATTTTCACCTGTTACGCCTACTGTATTGGATTCAAGTGTAACGATTTACTATATATAATGTGTAATGTTAATAAAACGTTGAATGTCCCTTCCTGAACCTGCGTGGTGATGGAACCCGATATCCTTTGCTTCGAAGCATAATATTAAAGCCCGTATGACTCAGATACCATGGACTCTGCCTCTCTTTTAAATGAGCTGTCTTGTATTGATAATTATACAGAAAAAAGGATGGGTAATGTGAAAATCCATGGAGCAAAGAGGAGGCCTATACTGTTGTTTTGTGGATATCTGCTCTGCTTTTGATATGGTTGATCAGGAATTATTGTGGGAATCTTTGAGAAAGTATAACATTTCCAGGATTTTACTCTTACTACTATAAGAAGAAGTTGTGCAAGTGGAACTTGACAGGCAAGGCTTGCTGTCACGGAAAATATATATTAAGAATGGCCTCAGGCACGGTTATGTGTTGGCACCTTTGTTGTTTTCACTATTCTTAGCTGATATACCTAATTCCCTAGAATAAATAGTTTTAGCGCAAAGTTTAATGGTACCCATATTAGCTGTCTTCTATACGCAGGCGATCTGGTCTTTATAGACCAGGCTTTCTTTAAGCCCTGTGTTAGCAGCTTATAAAGCAGTGATTCAGCCCAATTTTCAATATGGAGTGAAAGTGATCTGTCCAAGTGGAATACCAATTGGGTTCTGGACGAAGGGGATGTGTTTTGAAAAAACTTTTGTCTCTGCCAACTTCCTTGATGATCCAGGCTGTCCGGATAGAGAAGGGCCTAATGGCTTGGAACCACTTAGCCTATGTGAGTCTGATTACATTTTGGAAAAGAGTGAAGTAAAATGGAGAATGATCGTTAGATTTAAGTTTGACGATATATGTGAAAGATTGGCGATAAAATATAATTCACAACAAACAATAGTAATTAGTAAAGGAAAGCGGAGAAGGTTGATTGAATTCTTGGCAAGAAAAGATGTTCTGAAATATGCCTAGAAGAAAATAGATCTGTGTGTCATATGAGAAGATCCTAGATGTTTAGGATACTTACCTAACAAATACCTACGGTTGGAGTTGTTCAGACTTAGATGTGGTGTGAATCCAGTTTTAGTCTCACCCGCCAAGGTTTATTTTACTTATTTATATATTTATTTATTTGTTAATCTTGTAAAGCGCGACAGCTACCCGTAAGGGTTTCCCGGCGCTGAATGACGTTAATGGCAAAATACAATCTGAAGGAAATTATTGGACAAAGAGCCAGGTCTTTACGGCTTTACGAAAGCGGAAATGGCAGTGTTCCGTGCGCAAGTCAAGAGGAAGGGAGTTCCAGAGTTTGGGTCCCAAGGTGGAAAAAGAGCGACCACCCACTCTGGAAAGCCGGAACTTGGGAACACAAAACAGGTGTTGGGAAGAAGAACGGAGAGAACGTGCAGGTACATAAAAGTTAACAAGGGACTGGAGATAAGAAGGAGCGACTCCAATTTTAATCTTGTGCATAAAGCACAGTGCCTTGAATTTCACTCGGTTGTCAAGATTGAGCCAGTGCAGTTCCTTAAGACGCTCAGTGATGGAATCGCGTTTCCGACAACCACAGAGAAGCCGTGCAGTGGCATTCTGAACTAGTTGAAGACGGCGCATGACCGCCCTGGTGGCCCCCAGATAGAGCACGTTCCCGTAGTCCAATCTAGAGGTCACCAGGGCCATCACGACGGATCTCTGGGTGTCGGAAGGCAGAATCCAGAAAAATTTTCCCAGCCACCTTAAGATGGTGAAACAGGTGGCTGCGACTTTATTGGCCTGGTCTTTCATCGATAGATCCCTATCGATAATGACCCCGAGATTTCGCGCTCGCTCAGAAGGAATGGGTAGGCCGCCCATAGTCGAAGGCCAATGTCTCAAACTCCATAGATCAGGCTTATTGCCAAAGACAAGCACCTCCGTCTTGTCGCTATTTAGTTTGAGAAAATTGCGGCTCATCCACCGGGAGATCTCACTAAGACCCATTTGCAAAGAAGAAGGAGAGGAGGGATCAGCTTGGGATAAGGAAAACACAATCTGAGAATCGTCAGCATAAGTAAAAAGATGAAGACCAAAATAATGTGCAATATGGGCCAACGGAACAACATAAAGATTGAAGAGGAGAGGACTAAGAATAGAACCCTGGGGTACACCATGTGGAGAGAGGTAAGTGTTGGAAGTAGACGTATTGGAAAAAATTTGAAAAAACTGGTCCGTAAGAAAAGACGAGAACCAGTGCAAGGCTTTATTACTAATGCCAAAAGAGGCAAGATTATTCAGGAGGATACTGTGCGAAACAGTATCAAAGGCTGCACTGAGATCAAGCAATATCAGTGCAGCCGTTTCACCTCGATCTAATAAAAGGCGAAGATTCTCAGTCACTCCCAATAGAGTGGTTTCAGTGGAGAAACCCTGACGAAAACCAGACTGGGAGGGATGAAGAAGATTGTTGATAGTGACAAAGCGTGACAAATGCAAATGAATATGCCTTTCAAGAATTTTAGAGAAAGCAGGCAACAGTGAAATAGGGTGGAAATTTGAAGCAACATTGGGATCCGCTTTAGGTTTCTTCAGTAGCGGAGTAACCATTGCGTGCTTCCAACAGTTGGGAACCGTGGCCGAGTCAAGAGAGTAATTGAGTAAAGTACAAATCATACTAAGTTGAGGGAGCTCTAGCTTACATAAAATCGAAATTGGTAAGGGATCAATAGGGGAGCCCGATTTAATGTTGTTTAGGATCTCCAATACAGTAGTAGGTGAGAGATCAGGCCAAGTCGTTAGCGAGGCCGAGGGTAGACAAAAAGTAGTGGGGGGCAGGCAAGAATCTGCATCAGTATGCAAGGTCGAAGATGGAGTAGTAAGGATGTTAGTATTATCTTGGGCTGCAATATCTTGGTAGATATTTTCAATTTTAGAAGTGAAGTACTGGGCCAGTTCGTCACATTTCCTGCTAGAAAGAGGAGGAGGTATGGCAGTGGTCTGTGAGCCAGCAAGATCTTTTACTACAGTAAATAGTACTTTAGACTTGTTCATAGCTTCAGTAATCATGTTATTAACATAAGTGGCTCTGGTATGAGCACAAGCCTTATGATAACGTTTCAATTCTGTTCTATATGTAAGACCAGCAGTGGTGGAATAATTCTTCCTCCAGGCACGCTCTAGTCTTTTACATTGAGACTTGTGTAAGCGAAGAGTTTCATTGTACCCAGGGGAAGGAGATTTATGAACAATAGTCTTCTTATTGGTAAGTGGGAGGCAGATGTTTATAGCCTCAAGAAGCCCGGAATTCACAGAATTAGCAGCCGCATTCATATTATCCAAGTTGAGTGGAAATTTGGGCATAAGGTCACACAGGCTTTTGTTAAAAGCAGCAATATCCAAATTTTTCCAGACTTGCTTCTTGATGTTCACGGAAGGATTGAATTGGGTCTGTACTTCATTACTTGTTATAGTAAATTTAATGAGGTAATGATCAGACCAGGAAACTGGCCGTGCAGGAGGACATATTAGCTGCGTGATGTTTGAAAAGACAGGATCCAAAAGATGCCCACCTTTGTGGGTGGGACCCTTATTGTGTAGGGTTAAGTTCATAGCGGCTAGATCAGCAATGCAATTTCCTGCCAAGTTATCATTAAGGTCATCTAAGTGTAAATTTAAATCTCCTACGATTAAGAAATTGCTGGATGAAATAAGAACCGATGCAATATATTCCAGGAATTGAGTATACCAAGAATTTGCAATGGCCGGGGGGGCGATACACTAGGAGCCCTGTGAGGGTGTTTTTAGAATTTAGGGCAAGCTTGAAATGCAAAGCTTCACAGCCGTTCAAGATGACAGGATCCGATTGACATTGATATTTTTTATTAAATATGATTGCCACGCCACCCCCAGTCCTTCTAGGACAGTCATGTCTGACAATAGCATAATCACTCGGCAAGGCTTTGGCGATGTCGGGGCCGGAGCTATCATGAAGCCAGGATTCAGTGATGAAGAGCGCATTTTAGAGCATAATAACATAAATTTGGTCTAAAAATGAAGTGTGATCTCACTCCCATTATTTTAGATTGTTTATGTGTTTTACCCCGGAGGAAGTCTTTGCCGAGGCACAGTTTAAGGAAATATGCTGTTAGGGTAAGGAGCCAAGCAATAACACTCCTAAACGGGCATGAGATTTTTAAATTTAAAGCATGTGCACTGGGGAGATATATGGCATCTATAAAGGAAGTGTTTTGGAGGTGTTAATTTATGTCGAGTTAAACTTTATTATGAACTCGCCTTGGAACTGTTTTATGTGGTATTTTATTATTTTTATATTTTCTGAGTACTTATTGTGAACTGTTCTTATAATGCAATTGTATGCAATTGTATAAAGACGAACGTCTAAATAAACAAATTTTGACTAGCGGAGAGAGAGGCTCCTGTTTGAATATGGAGTGGGAGTGTAAAAGAGTGAGGCTCTTCTGAGCTGAGATTGTATCATCTACTAAGATTAATACTAACGTACAACTGCAAATGAACCATCTCATAGCCTTGTTAGGCCATGTGGATGAAGATCGTTTTTACCATTTGTCCACCCCACAATGCAAATTCATTACTCAACTTTTTTTGTCAGCCAGATTAACCACATTCACACAGACCTCACTACCTTCAATTGATAGTGGTCAATGATATGGAATGTGTACACTTTGGAGAAAATAATAGCTATCGTCAGGAACAAAAAACAAAAAGCAAAATGTTGTGGAAGCCCTTTCAGATGTATATCAACAGATAAGCATAAGAGATGGAACCCACAAGCCACCGAAACTGATTCAATTGGCAAGAGTTTTCTTCTCGCCTGTAGGGACTTCAGATTGACTTTGTATAGTAGACAGTGTGTATGTTTATATACGTTCCTTGAAGGGGCTCAACTGATCCCGTGTGGGTGTTTAATGTGAATGATCTATGAATCAAACACACAGTATTGAAAATATGTATGACATGGAGTGCTTGCTTGGTTACTGTCCACCTCTGGCTTAACCTTAAAATAAAACTGCTAAAAAAAATAGAGTTTCTCTACCTGAAGCTCTAGAAGGTCAGTTAACATTAGTTTGACAGTAGCTGGCACCCCGCCGCTGCTTCATCTTAATGAACTTTGAAAACTGATCCCTCAACAAAAACAATGGTTTAGGTCTTTTTGAAGGAAGAACTGTATGTAGGGAATATGATTCTTCTCAATTTAAAAACAGCAGCTGGGCAGAGTTCAAAAACGTAATTAACTTGAAATTGACCAGTGAGAGGCCTGTCTGTACATAGTTCAGTAATGGATAACTGGGGAAGAGAAGCCTTTGTTCTCTGGGCCAACTGCAGACAGCTCGATGCAAGCATAGTGGGAGAGTGAGCTAGTTCCAAAAACCTTCTTAGGGGTCTTCTCATTTGCTTAAACACCTCCCTGACAGGGACACTAAAGACCTCCAAGGGCAAAAGGTGCACCATGGGATAGATTGCAGTAACACAAACAGAGTGTGCTGGAAAGGTGTGAAGGAATGTTCCAAGGAATGTTTTTTGGTTACTGATATCCAGAAGTAATCCCACTTGTTGGTGAATCCTACAAAAGAAACACCTAACCCACTACACTTCTGAACAGATAAGAACATGCGGAGGAATAGAATAGACGACTGGACTTGCTGGCTGCGACCTGTAAATAGAAATCTAGGTAGGTAGCTCTAGAGACAGAGCAAAGTTGAGAAAGGTATCCTCCCCATAAGAGAATGTAGGATTCTTCAGATTTTGAAGAATTGAGCTTTTCCCACCAAAACTAACAGCTTCAACTGGTTAATATCTTAAGGCTGTCTGACTTAGGGATGACTTTGCTAGATATAGCCTTCAACCTAGCCCCTGTGGCACATTTCAACTTCAATTTCACAAAGTAAGGGCCCTCATTACGAGTTTGTGGTCCTGGAGAGGGCTGCCGCGCCACCGCTCCAGCACCACCAAACAGGGTCACTGCCAGCGCACCCGCCAGATTATGGGTTTTTGGTGGTCCGACAAGCAGGCGGCATGGTGGTCCAGCTGCGGTGCCTTTCAAAGGCACCTTTGTATACCATAGAAAGACACCACCGCAGGACCCACAGCATGAAATGTAAGTTCCATGCCATGCTGGAACTACGGGTTCATGCACAGAGGGGGGCACAAAAAGTGCCCCCTTCATACACTTCCATGTAAGGGGCACGAGGGAGCCCTTTGTTTCATGACCCCAGCAGTTTCATGGAGGAAGAACCTCGATGACACTGCTGGTGGTCCTGAAACTCGTAATATGGATGGTGGTGCCGCTGCGGCACCAGCAGCGTATTGTAAGCCCCTGAGTTCCATGGGAACGCCAGGTGGTTGCAGCCTTCCAATGCTGGTTTGACCACTAAAGTTTTAATACTGTGGTCGGACCACCGGGTATTAAACTTGTGTGTTGGACCTGTCATGAATTCAAACCTATCACTTGGTATGGACTCATATTTTCTCAATCTAATGACCCATTTTATTACACTGAATGCATTCTCTTTCCAACAATGATTGCAAGATTGGTCATTTGGCAAAAGATATAGACGTGAAGCTAGCATATTATCCACTAGCAGAATAAAGGCCCGATAAGCAAGAGCGTCCCCAATTGGTAGTTAAATGACCCTATCTATTCTCCACAGACTGTGCTCTCAACGAAAAGACTGAGATATTTAAAGAACTCTGTAAGAGAAACTACTGATCCAAAGATAGGTTGAATATTGAGAAATGATTAAGCAGAATTAGAACACTGAAATGTAGGGAGCTCAATTGAAAACAATGGAGCGCTCCAGGCTTCTAATGACCGGTAGAAGCCTGGAGCTCCAACATTCCAGTGTTGTCCTTCACAGTTGTTGCTGTGAACAAAGGCCTCTCAGAGCCCAAGGGGATTTCATTCCCAATGGGCTCCATGAGGTCTTGGTTTTATTTGTTAGAACATGTTGCCCTCTAGTGGCTGAATGTAATTCTGTACCTGTGACTTTACTATCAAATCAGAGAGGAGTCTATTATAGCATTATACCCCTCTGTAGCTGGGCTAACCTGGCATTAAAATCCCACTCCCTTTTTAAAGGCCTTCAGCTTGGGTCTTTAACGCTGGAGCGGGCCTTTAATGGCCAATATAGGCTGCTCTGGTGGACTATTAGGCTTTAATAGACTCCTCTCTGATTTGATAGTAAAGTCACGGGCTCAGACGTAGTACTTAAGGGGTAATGGAAGGGATACTTGTAACCGTGTACCTTTGGTTACTTAAAAACCCTCATCAACGCGGTGTATGAAACGTGCCCAGTGGTGTATCTTTTTCTCCACTCTCCACTCGCGTTATGGCATAGTCATTGGGTTTATTAAGTTGTAATATGCCAGCCTCAAGCCTGAGGCAACCTCTGGTACCACACGGTAGTGACCAGAAATAGTGACTCGCCCAAAAACAATGGTTAAAAAACAGAGCTGTTCTTTCCAAAATATTTGAATCCAACTCAAAACAGGTCTGTTGTTAAAAATGAGGGGATATAATTCTAGACCATTTAACTAGGTCCAATTATACCACTTAATGTTTAGTCAACATGTTTCTTCCCATCCCTGCCCAGCCGGGTCTATGGGGCATTCATCAGGACAATTAGAATGAAATCATTACTTACACTACTTGTGTAGTATTGATAAAGTGGATGTTATATTCTACCACTTGTTTTCATTGCCAAGGTGTCTTCCACCTACAGTATGGGAAACAAAACAAATGCACTGGCATGTATTGGCATATGCATTCACCCTACGAAACACAACTATGTTTCTATATTCACAGTAACCTAAATTCTATTAGGTAAGTTCTAGCTGCTTCACTAGATGCTCAGATAAATGATCGCTGTACTTCATGGTGACTATCTTGTACTCGGCTACTCAGTAGTTTAGAAAAAATGTCAATGTTGGTTATCCTTGACTTCATTGATAAGCACTCCTTTCTTATTATCCTTTATAAAAGGCATTGTCTGCTTAATGGTATTCTGTTTTGTATATATCAGTAAACTCTGTCAAAGTTAAAAATCGGGGTGTACTATACATCTATAGATATTAGAAATTACATCATTTTGAGCTCCATGGTATGCCCAAATGCCGTTTGTCCGTGTAATCATGAGTTTATTTTCACCCAGCAAAAGAGACCTAAAAGTCGGTTTCTTAAAGCGTATTTACCGTTGTATTTTAATAAAGCGTATTCCCATTGTACACAACATTTTGATCAAGGTATCCCTCCGTTAATTTGAGAACCAAAATATACGGGCGTTACCTGGCTGGTTATCGTAGGGTAGCGTCCTCGGGCTGGCAGGCTAATGGAGAGAGATTGCTCCATTATTTCAATACTGGGATGGTTGTTTTTAAAAACGAGTGAGTAAAAGATAAGAAGTAGTCTCGCTTACCTGCGTCCTGGGAAATTTTCGCCACTTGTGCTTGTGCTTGTGCTTGTGCTAGCGCTGCCTCCGGAAACAGTGAGACTGTGCCGGGAAGTGCTTTTGTCTCGTATAGTATGTCAACATCGAAACAGGACTAGAAGCGGCACTACACTGTGTGCATTTAATAATAGTACATTATAATCGTACTCTAAATATAGTTCGTGAAACTAAACAAGTGTATTATTATGAACCTCCCCTCATATTCAGAAATTTGTGCTATTACAAAAATTACGAAGAAATGTGATGCCTGTGTTAGCAAAAAATTTCTATTAATAAAGTTTTACAATCATGAGGTGCTGGTCAGTTACTCTGCTCTATGCGTTCGATTCAGTGCTGGATATGTCGTACTAACAGTGTTAATCAGATTTATTAATAACGTTTTCTGGGGGTGCAATGAGTAGTGCTAGTGTTATCCCAACTGTTCTAAGGTATTTTGTCAGGTTTATTTTTTTAGAAGAAGCGTGTTCATTGAGTTTGTGCTTATGAACTAGATGGTACGATGTTAAAAACACACCTTTAATTCGAAATCAGGTTGTTAACTAAACCCTGTAACGTTGATAAGTTCTTGGTGGAGAAGTATTTAGTGTGTTGAAATGCTGTATACTGTAACTAGGTCAGGATCTGCTGGCAAACTCATACTGCAGAGTTCATTTCTTCTGTTGTATTTCGATGTTAACAAAGTTAAATTTGGAATTACATTTAGATGGTGTAGCGTCGTCGGGGGGCGTGGTTTGGACGCCGATGGCGATGGTCGCCTGAGAGCTCGGCTCCGGGACTGAGCCCACTTTGATCCTGTAAATCGGAGTCCGCGGGGCACCCTAACCCCTGCAATCCGGAGACCGGACCGGTGGGGACCTGCTGGGACACCCGGTAACACTCGAAAGTCGGCCGCTCCGACAGAAAACCGAAGTTGGGGGGGTCCGCGGAGTGGGACCCAAGATGGCGCCCGGACCTTCTCGACTCCTTGGCCGAGACCCTCAATACGGAGGAGTTCAATAGGACAACGCGCATCCTCTTCATCCTGCCCCCCTGGAACACGATACTTGGGGTGACGCTTGGAACGGGTCCGGGCACGGCGGCCGACCCCTGATGGGCTGTTGGCCGAACTCCTGTCGCTCTTGGAACGCGGACGCCCGGTGTCCCTGGGTGTGAGGATGACCCCACGGGCCGCACCGGACTGCCCCCCACCGAGTGGCTGAACTCCATGGGCAGCACAGCACCCTGGCGCCACAGAGTCTCCGGCGGAACTGGTGACACTCACTCCAGATCTTCATCGGCCAGACGGGCCTGCCCAACCTGGTATCGCTCATCCCCGCCTCCTCCTCGTTGGCCTCCGGCGACACGGTGGTGGCGCGGCCCGAGGTTGCGGAAGGACAGCGGATCCTGGAGGCGGCGATCGGCGACTTGCAGCACAGCGACAACGTGCCAGGAGAGACAAAACCGACTCCCGCACCTGGTGGCGACTCGGACGGACCTCCCTCCGTGGGACGCAATCGCCATGGGAAAACCGAGGGGACCCAAAGCGACCACCCCAGCCGCCTCGGATTCGGAGGCGCCGGACAAAGAGGGTCGAGGGGACCCGGAGAGCTCCGGCGGTCCCCACTTGCAACAACAGTTTGACCGAGTCCTGGAGGCGATCGCGACCACGCGCTCAGCCCTGCAGCAGGATATTGCTCAGGTCGCGACGAGTCTGGGCCTCCTCAGGGCGGATCACGGTAAGCTCTCAGATAGAGTCAAGGAGGTGGAGAGCTCAGTAAAGACCTTGGAGCCGGCACAAAAAACCTTGGCCGCGACTGTGAAGGATGCCCTGTCCCGGATTGATGCCTTGGAGAGACGAGCGGGGGATGCTGAAGGACGCAATAGACGGAACAACATTCGGGTGGTGGGCCTACCGGAGAAGATCGAAGATGGCGACATGGTGGCCTATCTGGAAGCTTGGCTCCGGGACACAGTGGCCCCTGAAGGCCTGTCCTCCTTTTACACCCTGGAACGGGCGCACAGAGTGCCAGAGAGGCCGCCGCAACAGGGCCGCCCCCCTCGACCGGTGGTAGCACGTCTGCTGCACTTTCGGGACAGAGACCTCATCCTTAATTCCGCAAGACATAATGGCCCTTATAAGGTGGAAAATAGCCAGGTGAACATTTTCCCGGATTACACGTACGAGACTCAGCGCAGGCGGACCTCTTTCCTGGCGGTCAAGCGCGAACTCCGGAGCGAGGGCATCCAATATTCGCTCCTCTTCCCTGCAAGGCTCCGCATAATCGTTGATAATAAGACCCAGTTCTTCGATTCCTCGGAGGAGGTCTGCAACTGGCTTGAACTCTATAGAGCGGGTAAAGATGGCTTCAGCTCGTCCTCACAGTTGGCCGAGGAACCTGGGCAACAACGACGGTCTAAAAGAATTCGCAGCCGCCGTGGTAGGGCAGGCAGGCCTTTGACAGTGGAGACAATGGCGGAGCGGAAAAGAGTGCTGGAGATAGTGTCTACTCTGTCGGGATCACTGGGTGGCCCCATTCTTGAGGAATCGAACCCTGGAGGCGAGGGGGCACCAACAGACACTGAGGACTCGGATACCGATAGTACCCACACGCCGGTGATAACTCTGAACTCAGCTGAGGACATATTGCATGGTCAGGGATAACGGGGTGAGCTGCTTCATGTTGGGTGGGGGTTGCGACCGAGGTGGTCGGGAGGGCGATTGTGTATAAACTCCGGTGAGGGGGGGAGCCCAGATCAGGATGTGGCTTTTTGTTTTGGGCTCAAGGTAGTCTCGGCAGCCTGGGAATCGAGGGCCCATTACCGGCGCCCAGCCCGCACCCAGACCTTAAGGCCTTCCTGCGGTGGCGACCGCAGGGTTAGTCGGGGATTGTGGGATTGTTTGGGATATGGTTTGGATGGGAACTAGGTATCACTATTTGGGTCCTGTTCTGGGAAGGGTGGGTAGGGGTTTGTTTCAGACAGGGGTTGTTGTTCTTTTGTTGGGGAAAATGGCCGCCATCAGTGTTGCATTGACTGTTGATCGCTCGTCGTTGGAGCCTTGGAGGGGGGACCCGGAACAGACGATGTGGGACAATGGCTGATGTTACTAATGTGAAATGCATTACTTGGAACGTACGGGGGCTCCACACTATGTCTCGACGCCACAAAGTTCACGCTTATTCAGTGCGTAGAGGGGTACAGATAGCGCTGCTGCAGGAGACTCATCTCAACAAGGCGGAAGGGGCGGCGCTACAGCGTAGATGGAGAGGACAGGTCTTCTATACCACGTACTCAGCGTATGCGAGGGGGGCGCTCATATGGATCAGGGCTGGGGTCCCCTTTCAGGTCACGAGGTCGGTGGTGGATCCAGAGGGGCGCTACGTAGCTCTTTCAGGCACATTGGGGGGTAGAGATTTGAACATTTGCTGTATTTATGCACCTAACGTGGACCAGCTTGCCTTCCTTTCTCGGTTATCGGGTTCGTTGGCCCACTGCTTTTCAGGACCCCTCCTACTCGGGGGTAATTTTAATTCTGTGGTGGACGTGGAGGCCGACCGCTCGCACCCACCCCTCCCGGACTCTCCAGTTCGCCGGGTAGCGAAAGGGAGGAAGGAATGGCAGGCGCAATGGGGGCTCACGGATGTCTGGAGGGCACAGCATCCCGACACTAGGGACTACTCCTATTTCTCGGGCCTGCATGAGTTACACGTGCGTCTGGACGGGTTCTTGGGATCGGCGGAGTTGGTGTCCGCGGCGGTCCGGTCTGAATATTTGACCAGGACTATCTCGGACCACAACCCTCTCCTGATTGACCTTCGTTGGTTTCCCGGGGTCCCTGCTGTACCCACCTGGAAACTGCGCCCGGAGATGTTAGAAGACATAGTCTTTAAGGCGGACCTGGAGGACAAAATCTCGGAGTACTTTGCATCTAATGGGGGTACTGCGGGATCGAGAGCGTTGGAATGGGATGCCTTTAAGGTGGTGATCAGGGGCTACTGTATTACTAAAAAAGTGGGCATGCGGCGAATCATCCTTGATGATTTGGCGGCGGCTGATCGGAAGCTCCGCGAGATGGAGCTTCGCCGCCCCGGACACCCCGAACTCCAAGAGCGCACGGCGGCAGCGAGGGAGGCGGTGGCGGTGGAGGTCGAGCGGCTACGCTGCTTCGACTACAAGGCCTACACCACTAGGTCACTTGTGGAGGGGGATAGATCGGGCGTACTGTTGGCGTGGCTAGCCAATCCTACGCGCCGGACCTCTCCGACGACGTCCATGCGCACGGCGGAGGGTGTTGAGGTGCACACTCAGCCTGAGATCTTGAGCTGCTACCTGCGATACTATGAGCGACTATAGCGTAGTAGCTCTGCCAGGGACCCCGGTTTGATTGAGGACTACCTGCGACCCCTGGAGTTGCCAAGTCTGGAGCCGGAAGTGGCGAAGGCTCTGGGCTCCGACATCGAACTAGGCGAAATCCGTGGCGCCATTAAAAGGATGGCGAGGAATAAGACCCCGGGCCTGGACGGCCTCCCAGTAGAATTTTACTCCGCTTACGCTGACCTCCTGGCACCGCGGCTGCTGATAGTTTACAGGGAGGCGAAGCGGTTGGGACGCCTCCCCGGCTCGATGTGCGAGGCCCTAGTGGTTCCCCTCCTCAAGCCTGGTAGAGACTCGTCTGACCCGGCATCCTATCGGCCTCTGTCAATGCTGACGGTCGATTATAAGATCCTGAGCAGCATTTTGGCATCAAGGCTGCTGGGGCACATGCGTTTCTTAGTTCATGAGGACCAGGCTGGGTTCATTCCCAAGCGGAACACGACCATGAACATTCGCAGGCTGTTTCGCATACTGGGGGAACCGCACCTGGAAGCCCCGTGCCCGGTGATCCTTTCGGTGGATTTGGAGAAGGCCTTTGATAGCCTGGAATGGGACTACCTGTGCAGTGTACAGTGCAGCGATTCGGTCTGGGTGAGGGCTTTGTCAGATGGACCATGGTGTTGTACGCCTCGGCATCGGCTAGGGTGAGGGCAGGCCCTCTGATCTCCTCGCAATACTCGGTGGAGAGAGGCACAAGGCAGGGTTGCTCATTGTCCCCACTGCTCTTCGCGCTGGCGGTGGAACCACTGGCGCTGCTGCTCCGGTCAGGGGCCCACTTTAACGGTTTGCGGACGCAGTCGGGCCCACATCGAGTCTCGCTTTACGCTGATGATTTGTTGCTCTTCCTCGAGGACCCGGTGGCCGCCCTGAATGGGGCCGCGGCGGCGCTCACGGCTTTTGGGGAGGTCTCGGGCCTCCGGGTAAATTGGGCCAAGACTTGTCTGTTTCCGGTTCGTAGGGGAACGCCCAGCCCTGACATAGGTGGGGAGATCAGATGGGAACCTGACTGTTTCAAGTACCTGGGGGTACACATTTACCACGACCCAGCTGATCTCCTGGATGGGAACATAGCTCGCTGTACTCGTGCGTTGAGCGGTAGCATGGACTTCTGGGCTACCCTGCCGCTCGTCTACTACGATCTATGGTGGTGGGTTTCCTCTGGGGCTCGGGCCGCCGGAGAGTGGCCCTCAAGACCCTGATGAGGCCGAAAGCTGAGGGGGGCCTTGCTGTGCCGGACTTTGAGAAGTATTACCTGGCGGCGCAGCTGCAGACCTTTACCCAGGAGGTCGCTAGGGAGTTCCGAGGCCCGGAGGCCGGGAGGGGCACCGGGATGGCTAGGCATGTTATCTCCTTCGTCACGTTGCGACAGCGTATGGAGTTGCAGGACCTGACGCTAGAAGAAAGGACCATCCGATTATGCTGGAACCGTGCCCACGCCCGGGGACAGTTACGGTTACCATATGCACCCGAAATACCACTGGGTATGTTGACGGCCCTGCCTCACGGGGGAGATTGGTCACGCTTGGGGCACTGGGAGGAAGCGGGACTGCAGCTAGTGGGGGACCTCTATGAAGACGGGGCGTTATTGCCCTTCCAGGAGCCTATAGACCGCTTTGACGTCCCTCGTGGCGACTTCCTCTTGCACACGGCGCTGGTCCGAGCGATCCAAGCGCACTGGAAGAACGGGCTAGAGGAGCCTCCTACGTCCCCGGTGTGCCAGTATGTTATGATGTCCACAGGGACGGTCAAGGCGGTCACGTGTCTCTATGGTAGGCTGATTTCGGGGGAGTTGACCCCCCCTCACCACTTTACGAACCCGCTGGGAGGCGGATATAGGGAAGGAGATTCCGGAGACGACCTGGTCGCAGCTTATGAGGCGGGCCTGGAAGGGCGCACGCCACGCCCGTTTCCAGTTAGTCCACTTCTACGTGCTTCACAGGGCCTATCTGACCCCGGCGAAGATTCAACAGTACTTTGCCGTGGATTCAACGGAATGCCGCAGGTGCCGTGCGCCCGGGGCGGACCTCATCCACATGCTGTGGTCTTGCCCGGCGTTGTCCTCCTTTTGGCTTGGAGTGGGAGATACCTTGACTGGGGTGACGGGGAGGTCCTTGTCGGTTGACGCGGTGGTGGGGCTCCTTCACTGGTTCCCTCATACCCCCAAGAATAAAATCACAAGCAAATTTATTGATCTGGGGCTTCTCCTTGCAAAACGAGAGGTGACCAGGAATTGGAAGGCAAGGGTTGGTCCAACGGAGGCTAGGTGGTGCGGCGAACTGTTGAAGTGGGCGGCAGGAGAGAGCACACTGCGTTATCAATTGGCCAGAAGGCAGGATAACGAGAAAGCGCAGGAGGCAGCGCTAGAATGGGAAACGTTAGTGCAGGCTCTCAGAGATTATTGCGCTCCCAGCGATTCCGAGAGTGAAGATGCGGCACGGCCTGAGTCCCGTTAGTCCACTATAGGTCACTTATCCATTGCACTTTCCCGTAGGTCTCCCATAGGCTTTCCTACACGCATTGCGACACACTGATGGCGGGGTTGGGGGGGTTTCTATTAGACTCGCTAGTTGTTGGGGGGGTTTCTTTTGTTCAGTTTGTAGGGTGATTTAGAAAAGCAGATGACGTTCTTTGGATCATCCGGACCAGCTTCGACCTTCCGCCGGATCCCCATTGGTGTTCGCCGCCCGACCTTCGGGTTGTGGGCTGAATGGCTGTGTACACTTCTGGCTTGACGAGAGGGGATGTGTTTGGTACCGTTTTATCCGATTGGGATTATATTGCTGGTCTACTCTGTACTTTTGACTGATTCCTGCAATAAAAATATATTTAAAAAAAAAATAAAAAAAAAAATGGTGTAGCGTCGTCCAGATTCTGCTAACAGGATATTAGTTGTTGGTAGATTTTCAAAAAAGTTACATTTGTATGACGTTGTACTTCTGTGACTGAGATTCATTATTTAGATTTCCTTGGTACCGAGCTTCAATGTCTACTTCGCGAATTGATGCCAGGGGATGTTATCATTCCATCCGTCAACATTTGTGCCTAGGCGATCAACCCATCTTTGTTCTTTCTCAAAGAAGTTCTTTTCAGGATTACGGCTTTTGTCCATTAGCATCTCTATGACTGTCCACCTCGGATCCTCTGGTTTGTGACTGGCTTCGATACAGTGTGAGCAAAGTTTTGTCATGTTCCTTAGGTTCTTAATATTTCTTTTGTGCTCGCCAATACGTATTTTGATTTTCCTTGTCGTCATCCCCATGTATTTATTTTGACACAGGCATGTCACCATGTAAATCACATGGGTCGAATTGCAGTCCGTATGCTGCCTCTGTGTCCAAGTTAGGGTCTCTGTTAACTGGAGAGTTTTTGTTGCTGTCGTCAATTTGCATACCAGACATGTGCCACAAGGAAAATAGCCCATGATCGGGGTCATGTAGATACCTTGATCAAAATGTTGTGTACAATGGGAATACGCTTTATTAAAATACAACGGTAAATACGCTTTAAGAACCCGACTTTTAGGTCTCTCTTGCTGGGTGAAAATAAACTCATGATTACACAGACAAACGGCATTTGGGCATACCTTGGAGCTCAAAATGCAGTAATTTCTAATATCTATAGATGTATAGTACACCCCGATTTTTAACTTTGACGGAGTTTACTGATATATACAAAACAGAATACCATTAAGCAGACAATGCCTTTTATAAAGGATAATAAGAAAGGAGTGCTTATCAATGAAGTCAAGGATAACCAACATTGAAATTTTTTCTAAACTACCGAGTAGCCGAGTACAAGATAGTCACCATGAAGTACAGCGATCATTTATCTGAGCATCTAGTGAAGCAGCTAGAACTTACCTAATAGAATTTAGGTTGCTGTGAATATAGAAACATAGTTGTGTTTCATAGGGTGAATGTATATGCCAATACATGCCAGTGCATTTGTTTTGTGTGTTTTGTTTCCCATACTGTAGGTGGAAGACACCTTGGCAATGAAAACAAGTGGTAGAATATAACATCCACTATATCAATACTACACAAGTAGTGTAAGTAATGATTTCATTCTAATTGTCCTGATGAATGCCCCATAGACCCGGCTTGGCAAGGATGGGCAGAAACATGTTGACTAAACATTAAGTGGTATAATTGGATCTAGTTACACGGTCTAGAATTATATCCCATAATTTTTAACAACAGACCTGTTTTGAGTTGGATTAAAATATTTTGGAAAGAACAGCTCTGTTTTTTAACCATTGTTTTTGGGCGAGTCACTATTTCTAGTCACTACCGTGTGGTACCAGAGGTTGCCTCAGGCTTGAGGCTGGCATATTACAACTTAATAAACCCAATGACTATGCCATAACGCGAGTGGAGAGCGGAGAAAAAGATACACTGCTGGGAACGTTTTATACACCGCATTGATGAGGATTTTTAAGTAACCAAAGGTACACGGTGTCCTTTCCATTATTGATTCTGGATTACTAAAGGGGAACTGAATGGACAGTTATTCCTCCTCCCTAACCATTGATTTTTATTATTGTACTTAAGGGGTATACATACGCCCCAGAGAAAACAATCACTTGACTGTCATTAAGACTGATATAATTAAGCAAAAACTCAAAATCCTTCTAAAGTTCAAAAAGTGTCTAATTATTCAGAGCAATTTGCGCTTTCTACAGGCTATCTAATTATAAACTACAAGTGGTTCTGTTGGATGTCATAATTCTGCCTATAATTGTGAAAAGTTGCTATTTAATCAGCATGAATATTAAGGGGCAATGACTTATATCTATCCAGCAGATTACGAGAGCTTATATCATTTCTTACAACACTCTGCATTATTTACTTTTTATTATCCATAAAGCACAGAGCAGTTCATCAACTGAAGAGGCTGTACAGCAAGCTGGTAGCTGCTGACCTTGGAGAGCTTCCTGCCACAGTCACCATGGTACATGGAAGCAATTTTCTTTTTCTTTCTTTTTCCACCTCAGCAGTCTCAAGAGATGCACTCTTTCATTTTACAGGATCGTTTTTATAAGCAATAGAACATTAATACGAATTTTTATAATGTTTTCAACACACCGAGTCCTAAATTTATCAATTTTGAGACCCAGTTGTCATTGCACACCTTTTAATTTTAATTCACACCATGTCTCTTTCAGAATTCATTTGATAGGGTATTGTGTGTCCAAGGATAAGTATTTTTGGTGATACCTACCCCAGTTTACTCACCTTGTATACATTGGCTGGGGATCATGACGGCATGGAATATAGTCGGATGATATTCCATAGGATGCAAATTTGGTGGTCCTGGATTCTCCCTCTCACAGGAGGCGAGTGACCATTTTAGGGGCCCAACCCTCTTCTTATCACTGCACATAGAGTGCACGGCACTAACAATAGTTATATACATTTTCCCTTGGCTATCATTTTGGCTCAGTAGTCCTGAGGAAGACCCACTAAGATGTTTTCCCAATAATATGCTACTGGAGGGTCAAAAAATCACTGTTAATATTCTATGTCCTGAGTCAGTTATCCTACAAATATAAAAAAAGATACATTACAAGTATGCCTTGAAATTTATAAGTGTGGACATTTGACTACATTTGTTTCATATTTACATGGCTGTATATGTGGACACTGTAAATATTAGATTTTTCATGTGATATATGTCAGTTTACTTTACTGCATTGTATGTATTCTGTGTGTTGTGGACAGCCAAACAATGCATGTCATTGATGAAATGCTCTTTGTGTCGTGTTAAATCGACAATAGGAAGTACATAGTGAAAAGGCTTGTAAGAAATTATATAAACTCTTGTAATCTGCCTGATAGGGATCAGTCACTGATCCTTAATATTCATGCTTATTAAATAGCATCTTTTCATAATTCTTGGCAAAATTCTGACACAGACAGAACCATAATTAAATACCCAGTTTCTAAGGAACATTGGGCCATATGTAAGAAGACCATTTGCGATCGCAATTTGGGCAGTGTGCTATGTAGCACACAAAAAGCCACATACAAAATAAGGAATCGCTAAATTTGCCATTCCTTATTTTGCAATTGCATTTAAGGGATTGCAAATAGCGATTCCTTAAATGCAATGTAGGAAGCACCCTAGTTGTGCGAATTGTGGCTTAAGGAATCGCAAAATACCACCAATTTCAGGTTGGTGGTAAATTGCGATTTCTTTGAAAAGTGCACTTTTTGGCATTTTTCAAGCTGTCATGTGGGTCACATGTGCACACATGTTAATTTCAGGGGTGCAACAGGGTGTCCAATTGAGAATCGCAAATTAAGAATATCTTCCCATTCATTTCTATGGGCCTTCTAGCCCATAGGAAGGAATGAGAAGGTATTCTTTATTTGCGAATCTCAATTTACGATTCGCAAATAAGGAATAATTGGGATTCGCAAAAAAATTTGCCAATCCTACCTACATTTCATATTGCGATTCTCTAATTGCTATTTCTAAAAATCGCAATTTGAGAATCGCAAAACAAAAATTACCTACATATAGCCCATTATACTTAATGTTGCTGGCTATAAACCCTAATAATCACGATAAATTACTTAGGAAAGCACTTGGGAAAATAGTTGATGTCCATAGAGTGTTGTGATCAGCAGGGACTGGCTGCAATAAAAGATGGGTCAAGGCCGGGTGAAAGGCTAGAACGTTTGGTTAACCACTCACAACTGTAAGATGGGTTCAGGGCAGCTCTTTGCCAACCCCTGATACAGAATGACAACCTCGAGTGTTGGAAAAAAATTGAATATAATTAAAACATAGACAAATAAAAATATAAAAGTTGAATGTAATATATCATAAAAAACAAAATACATTAAGAAAGCTTTGCTAAGGTGAATTATGGTTGCTTTCGTGCAAAAGAAGAAAGCATATGCTTTAGAAAACTTCAGAAAATCCATTAAAAAAGCAGTCAGTGATGTTATGAGTTCACAAGCATATTTCCACTTTCACTGTGGCCCAGAGTTACCAATAGTTGTGCCATAATGCTGCAAAGAAATCTTCAGTGTGTGTGCATATCAAAAGAATTATGCAACTCCATATTTACTGTGTAATGCGCCAATGATTTCATAAGTCAAGCTCGCACCAGAAATGCCTTGTTTGTGCTACACTTAACATTATTTAACCATGTGCACCCCCTTGCTCCACATAAGTGCCCCCCAATCAAAGTTTACAAATCTAGGGTTGTGTTTTTCATGTAACACACAAGCGTTTTTATAAATATGACAAAGTATGTTATTTGTCAAATCAGGTTAGATTTATCTACTGTTGGGATTCGGTGTCAATTGGGTGAAAGTCAAATATATTTTATTATGTAAAACAATAGAGTCTTAAAAGGATGTACATACATCATTGCATGTATGTATATATTTTGGCAACATTTAATGCAGGATTCAATCGGACATAAGAAAACGTAGAATTATGGAATTAAGTATAAAAACACCAAACACCATGAGTAATAGCGAGGTGAGTTTCTATTAGCGTCCCACGATGGCAATAATGTTTTTCATTTCCATACAAATTAACATTTAGACATTAATGGCTTCTGTCAGTTCAAAACATTAATATTGATGGCGGTTGTAATTGCAGGCTGTGGCAGTCTAATGGCAGCAAAAAAATGTACAGAGGACTCAGGATATGAAATATCAAATCAAGATCCATCTGCAGCAGGGTGAGTGAGTGTGGGAGGTGTATAACATTTATGCAGTTGTCCCTTGTCCGGCATATGCTAGACAGTACAGTAAAGAATCGAGAAGGCCTTACGAAGGACATTAAAGTGATAGCAGTTGGCAATTCTTCCTACCTTCCTTGTCAAGACCTCTAGATTGAATAAATACCGCATCAGTTCTGAGAAGTCTGACTTGGAATTTAAAGTAATAGGACAAAAAGTGTGACCTTCAGAAAAGGCAAAAAGGAATTTTGATTTCATAGATTAGTTTCAGGTGAACTAAGATCTTTATAAACAATATCATCTTGAACAGGGGTGGAAAATGTGAAGCTAACCTTAGGAAGGAGATATGGCTATTTTATGCACTGCAGAACAATACTGGAATAGCATACTTTACAATGCAGCGATTGGTACAACGTCATCGCTTCTTTCTACTGTAATAAAGTTAGAACAGGCTGAGGGTCGCATTATAAAGAGAGTGATATCCCTCTGGAATTCAAATATCGTCAAGTACCATGGAGGAAACGCAGCATGGCGGCACAAGCCACCCCACCAGCGTACTGATGGTTGTAACGTGACCAGGACTGTTGACTCTATGCCCGCCAGTAGTAATCGCATTACGACGAGTAATTCCAATTACAGGAAACAATACTAGTGTAAATAGTACAAAACCGTCGCTGCAATCTGTAATTAAAACTGGCGGAGTCCTAATCATCTGCTGAAATGAGAAGCACGCTTAGGTGTTGTTTTATGAGTGCTAGAGTAACCCCGTCGCTGGCATTTAAATATATTACGTTTCCCTGCTACAAATACGTGTTCTGCCAGACGTATATCTAAGGCTGCTTCGATATCTACCGACAGCATTCAGTAACATTGTTTTCTGGGCAGTGCTACATCAGTGGGCAGATGAGTAATCTCCGTGCAGAGGTAATTGACTGCCACCACTATTTCTTACATAACGAGTCTCGAACACTAGTGTAAATTGTTATTATTCCTGCGGAAGGCATTATTTCGAAAGTTGTACATTAATGTATTACATTTGACACTGATAAAGTGCCTGGGGGCCTATTTTGACGCCAAACGTCGTACCACGCCTTGTGGTCACTTGTACCAGTGGAAATAAACACGGGCCCGTAAATCACAAAGACCAGCCTTGCGTCAGTGTAAGGAAATGATGATGGTGATGTTCCTATGTCTCATTGGTTTGCACTCGCGTTTATGACGCACAGAGTGAGTTGTAGACAGATGTGGATGAATCAAACATTGGTTTATCATGTGCTAGAATAAAAATTACATTACAACTAATCAAAAATCAGCCATCAGGAAACAGATTTCTGTGCTGAAAGTATACTTACTCTTCTCATGTTAATTTGCAATTTGGGTACCATGTTGTAGAGAGCACTAAGAAGTCCAGAATGGTTTCAATCTCGGACGCCACCTCCCTTCTCCTGTTTTTTAATACGACGTTTTGTAAGTCAATAGTAACAAATCTCAGAATATGTGCTGTTTTTCATAATGTCTTTATTTATTGAAAATAAAATCTTCTAAGTCTCAAATGGTCAAGATGAAAATAATCCATGTTGCAAGCAACAGGTAAAACGTGTTTGGCAGAAAACCACTGTGTCAAGGCTAATTCTCAATTCTCTATTCTTTCTTTCACATGAAGTATTCCAGTAACATGAATATCTCTAAAGCTGTTATCTTGAATTAATTTAAATCTCACACTCTCAATCTTATTTTGTAAGTGCCCTGTAATGACTCCTTTGTAGCATGATACCACCCGTGAGAGTTATGTTAAGGCCCACTTTAAGGCACTGGCATGACGCCCACCAACGTTTAAATCAGGCAAACTGATCGGCTTCTAAATCAAACAAAATTATTTATTGCATTCATTCATTTATTTTTCTAGAATCAATTACTTTTTGCTCTAAAAGGCTACAGTTCTCAATAATGGATTCTTTTTTAGATCATGAATTAGCCAAGGCATTTTGATTTTACTAAAATATATATCATCATCATCATCATCAAAAAACTTTATTTCGGCTATTACAGCCATAAAAGCACATTTAAATTTACAACACATTAAAATCCGAATCAAGCAAAAGATCAAGATCATAAAGTGCATTGGTTAATAATCATAGGAATATAAGATCACCCATTGGGAAGTAGAAGTATTAAAACATACATTAAAAATATAATTTAAACTAAAAATATTAAAAAAGATAATTCACATCCAGTATTTTGTACAACGCCCAAGATCGAACTAGCAGCGAGTTAGCAGGTATTACAATTTTTCACATGAATTATTCAGCAAATACCTACACCTACAGGCTTAATAATTGCAGTGTACAAAATCACAACAATGACAAGTATGGGCTGGTAATACTTATAATCATATCACTATTTTTGTAAATGTCTTCGTTTACACCACATAGCAATGAGAAATTTCGAAATTGCAACAACATAAATTGGGTTAGTATCAGATTTTAGGGTCCTATAAAATTCTATATAATTCCTAATACCCAGGTTTCTACAGAGTTGAATAACCCACTTAAGCCTAGCCTGCTTATAAGCCACGCAGAAGAACAACACATGGATTACTGTTTCTTTCTCCACTAGGCATCCAGGACATAGGCAAGGGGTAGAGCCCACCCTCTTATTGGTTAACGCATGAGGCAGGAGCGTCCCATATTTAAACTGCAAAAACATCTTCCTAGCTAATGGCGGATCTATTGAATCCATCACTAGCCCAAATTTATATTGGGACTTTAAATCCAGAAACCCATAGGTTAAAGTAGAGGGGTTAACTGTCTGTAAAATACTTGTCAATTTGTACTCTTTCAAAGCACTAGCTAAAGATTTTTTTGAGGTAGCTAGGCAAGATTGCTCAGGTATGGTCCATAGGCACTCCATCACTATTGCATAAAAGGTATCCCTAACAAAGGACAGCCAGGGTATACTACCAGCCCCCATAGTTGACATTACCACTTTTAGTTCCTCCATATAGAGACCCAACTCTGGGGTACTCCACAGCCGTCGCCAATATAGCAATGGTCGTGAAGAGATTAGGTCCACTATTGGGAGGATATCCAAATCCATCCTTCGTGGTACTAGGGGTGTGTTTTTGGGCAGACTCGGAATTTGTCTTATAAATGTATTTTCTATTACAGTAAGGGCATTAGCTACGCTATGGCCCCACAGTTCTGCCCCGTATAGGGTTGCTCACCTAGCTTGGGCTTTATAAATTTCTAACGGCGGGCTTATAACCTGTAATGCACAACTCTTATGGACTTTTAAAATCCCCCCAATAGCCTGAGTTAGCTTTAGATTAGCTTTATTGATTTGAAAATATATATCATATAATTACATTTAGGATATTTCAGTTACCTCCTTTCATCCCTTAGTCTGTTGCTGTTTACTTCAAATTTTGCTTCCACCCCCTACCACATATGGCATGCATCAGTGGGTCAGTCTAGGTAAGCCACTGGTAAACTTCATTTTGAATGACTGCATTTTGCTCTCTCATACAGAGCAAATCCATGCACAAGCTAGTGCCAGTGTATATGTTTTTACTTCATTATTACTTTAGAGTTGCTTTTGTGTTTAGAACCTGATGTGCTAGCAGGAACTTTCTGATGCACATTCCATCTCCTGCCAATGCTGTTGTAAGTTCCTTTTTGGAGTGTTTTTCTTTTCTGTCTGCTGCATTTTAACACCATACCAGATTGTATCCACTTGAAACTGTTCTGTATTGTTACCCTCTTTTGACTTTTTTCCTTCTCTCATTTATTTCCTTCTTTCTTTCCTAATTTATTTTTCTTTTCTTCTTGCCTTCTTAAATTCTATATTCGATCTTGTTCCTACCTTTCCTTCTTTCTTCTTTTTCATTTCATTTTTGCCCTATTTCATAGGATCTTTCTCTTTCCTTTCATTCTTGCCTTCTTTCATTGCTAATTCTCCGTCCTGTCATTGTATATGTTTTTCAGTCCTTCTTGCCTTTGCTTTCATTCGCATTCCTTCTTACTCTTTCTTTAAATTCTTGCCTTTTTTCTTTCTTTCTTTCTTTCTTTCTTTCTTTCTTTCTTTCTTTCTTTCTTTCTTTCTTTCTTTCTTTCT
The DNA here is from genome assembly GCF_964263255.1 of Lissotriton vulgaris. NCBI lineage: Eukaryota > Metazoa > Chordata > Amphibia > Caudata > Salamandridae > Lissotriton > Lissotriton vulgaris. The sequence goes on from NC_141693.1 coordinate 1,354,850,148, forward strand.
TTCTTTCTTTCTCTTTTCTCCTTCCTTCCTTATTTCTCATTCTTTTCCTCTTCCTTTCTTCCAGATGCAAGATGCCTGGATCCAATGACAGGCTAGTTGCCTTTTTAGGTTTATCTTAGCCAAGACCGTTTGAGTTTGCTAAAATTATGTGGGTTTCTGTCAGACTACATCAATTAGTCTGTGGTTGGTGTCTTTCAAATGTTTCTTCCATCCATGCATAAGGGGGCAATGTATCTGCCCACTTAAGCCATTAGCTGACTTTACTACGAGTTTTGCATGCCCCCGTCTCACAAGGAACACATCCACACATAAAGTAGTTCTCTTCAGTGCCAGGGAGTACTAAGGTAATGTGTGTTTTTTTTTTAGACCAACGAAAACGATTTTTGCCTGTAGCAAATTATTTTTATTAGATTGACGAGGGCCCGAAATCTTGCCAAACAATAAAGTTTGGCAAATACCGTGAGAAAACAAGAATTGCCAGAATGCTGGGGGACAACACCAGACCTGGTGATTCAATTTCATCACAAATAATTTTTTATGAGATGAATCGATTTTTGTCACATTTGAAGTCTTTACCCACATGTTTAAGAAATGTTATCATTTGCTTGGGGTGAATTTTCTTGGACGAAATGCTGCTATTTGGTTCCAATGCCCAAAACATTTATGGGCAGCAACTTACATTCAGTGTGACTGACATATGAGCGAGGGGAAATATAACTTCTTAGGTGAGTAAATATGAAGGAAACATGTTCTACACATCTTTTGGAACCCTTATAAATACAACCGTATATATTGCTTACATCCTGGTTTGTATTGGTCTTGCCAAAATGTGGGCAAATTATTGTAAACATTTTATTTAGATCTAGTGTGAAACAATACAAACATGATCACTGGATCCAAAATGTTTTGTAACAAAAATGTGACCCACTCCTCTAGTCATATCAAAAATATAATCTTGGTAAATAGGCTTTAAGCTAGCATAAAGTATGACCATGAGAATATTGGATTCGACCAATGTGTCCTAAATTTAGATATTTTTTCTTTTTTATTCAAAATATTTTATTATTTTGAATAAAGATAGAGCATAAAACAGCAAGGCATTACAGTTAAACATAGGGCCCACTGAGCAGGCTGATATCCTTCTGCGAAGAGTCATAGGTAGACAGAATCAATCTTCAGAAACATCAGCGAGCAGTAGTTGGCAAGGAAAGCAAGGGCAACGGAGAACCTAGGTAAATATATCCACAAACACTGCCTCAGATAGTAGAAGGGGTTAGTGTAGGCTACTACTATTTAGACAAGGGAGGTAAAGTAAAGAAGAAGGGAAAGCTAAGAACAATATGGAAGGGGAAATGCCACATGGATATCAAATAAAGGTAAGGACATGATTGTGACAGCTCAAGTCTAAATAAACTACAGTGTGGCCTTGAAGGGGTATCATTTGATGCCCATTAAATTATTTAGTGTGTACCAGATTGTTTGTGCAGTACTAGAATTCCCCATAGACTATGATAGACCTTTATGTTTACTACTAAGATAGGTAACCTAGGCCCTCCATTTAAGCTATAATACATTATTGAGCGCCTTCCATTCAAGTGAAATTCTAGAAATTCTTGTTCCGTTTGGACAGACGGCTAATCCAAAAACTTCAAGAAGTTAACTTTAGAGCATCCCAAAGCATTACCGGCGAGGAGTACGAATTTCTGTTTTGCTGAAAAAACTTGTGCCAATTCTTTTTCAAACCACTGTCTGTCCCCTTCAGTTCGGGGTTCATACTCCATGAGCTTTTCTCAGTATGTGGGAAAGAAATTTGAACTGAGACCATGATTGATGAGACAAGGATAGGTTTAGTTGATGGATCAAAAGTGTCTTGGAGAAGGCATGTATTACTAGCAAGCAGTCTCTCCTAGAGAAGGTATTGTGTGGAGGAAAGACAATGTGTCATCACAGCATTTGGGGTTATGGAGTCTCCAAATATCAATGAGTCTATGGGAGGCACATAGGTCAAACATAGTTTGGATGCTTTGGTGGATTTATATTTAAATGCTGACTGTCTGTCTAAAACCACATCCAGAAATTAAAGTAGCCCCCTGAAATAATACGAGCTGACCGAGGAAGAGAAGACAGTTTGGCATGTAGGGTTGACCAAAATGGCAGGTCATCATTATTAGGGGCATGATGTTAACTGCATAGAGTTCTGTCTCACTGTGCTGCAGTCTGGCAATTAGTTATCTATATCTATTTTCCTGCTCTACAGCAATTGTAAATACCTACATTTGGTAAAACTTGTAATCACACAATTTTTCTTGGAAATTGCAGGAGAACTGGCCAAGTTGGAGACCCCACCAGCTTGCTTGGAGAGAGCATTATTGTAGCCAATTTTAGTTTCTTTGATAAATATTTTATCACCCTTAAGATTGTTACAATGTTCTAAAATCTTTTTATGTTTCCCTGGGTGGTTAACGCCCTTGGTGATAAGTGAAGCACCATCAAAAAGCCATTCTAGAGGTGTCTGTATGATGTGCAAAATGATAAGTGGAGGTCAAGGACTGTTAAAAGTAACGTGAGCGTTTTTGGTGGCATTGTAAAGTGCCACATGGGGTAAAAAGGAAGGGAGAGTCAGAAGGAAAGAATAGAAAAGCAGAACAGGAGATAAAGACAAGTCCTCTCTCACAGTGAAGAGGGAACGTACCAAGAAGTGAGGTATAAGGCTATGAGACTGGGGGGGACATTCGAGCGGGAGGAGACCCAACACACCAAAATATTATTGAGAAACAAATGATTACGCAATTTACCTGATCATCGCAGAGATGGACGTTCTGATAACAACAGTTACACTTTTAGAGATGAGAACATAATGTATAACATCCAGATAGTAGACTGAGTGAAAACTGAATAAATATTCCAAACTGTATGCCCATAGTGAAGGGGTGACAAAACCATTGTGCTCCTTGGCTAGTTGGAAAAACAAATACTAAAGACCTCTTACATAGAGCATTCCAAGCTACTGATAATATAATAAACATTCGAATGCAAAGTATTACATAACAGGAGGTACATTCCTAGTAACAAAACATACGATGAACCAGAGATATAATCGAATAGAGTTGGAAGTAGTAGATGCAGTCCAATCATTTGTAGAGCCAGGCTAAAAGACCTGATCCTCTTGCCCCCAAGAGGAATGTGTCCCATAACGTTAGTGGAGGACAAACTTGGAGATAACAAGTATGGAACTCTACTGTAAAGCAACATGCAAGGGGGCTGGTGAAAGTTCAAGACGCCATAGTAGGGGGGATACCTACCAACAGAAAAAACTAAATATATTTATCTCTTGCACTTGAGATATCGAGGGGGAAGAGCTGATCCAGTGGAAGTCAAGTCTTCTTCCATTCTAGTTTCGAAGGAGTTTTCCAAAAAGGGATAAGTGTCGGGGGTTCATTAAAAATCTGTGTCTTGTCTTATAAAATGATTTTAAATCTTGAGGGACCAATGAACAAATGTTGAATCGATTTTTCAGCTAGTCTCTTCCTGAGAGCCAGACAACATTTCCTACTTGTCAAAGTAGTCTGCAGCGTTGAGGGGTTGTCCGCTTTCTCTTTGTTAGGCAAGTGGGGTATTGAAGGATCCTGTTTGGACATTTTAATTTCCCTTTGCCTTCCGTTGCCTTCCTTTTCTTTGAGTTCCTTGGATTCAGCCATAGTACCTGAGGGGTGCAGTACAAAGACGATTTCACTAAGTGCGAGTGAAATGGCTATGTGTATGGTGCAAGATGCCAAGAGATAAGGTGACCTCTCATTGCAGGTAAAGGTCAGATTGGGTAATCAACCCCTCCAAGCTGTAATCAATGTTTTAGCACCTATGATATTGAAGGAGCCATTTTGAGTTGAGGGAGTCGTATGTCCAAACAAGGGAAATTAAATGTTCACCTGGAGTGCTGCATGTGGAAAAGGGGGCCCTGAAATAGAGAGATTCTGATTCCTGAATGGTCCGTCACAGAAGCTGTGAAGAGTGCCCCGCAAGAAGAGAGATAGCAGAGGGAGGTTATAGGAGTTTGTGTTAAAGGAGTCAAAAATAGGGCATATAAATCACTTTCTAACATGAGCCTTGCACAGTGCAGAATATTGGTTTCTGTATTTATAGTGTTATGAGGACGTAGCAAGTAGCTGAATGCACTGTGAATATCTGTCATTATTTTTGATATTGTATTACACATATTATAAGTTGGGTTGCACCTAATGATTTATTGTATATGATAAAACCATTACTTTCGAAGAATGACATTAGTAATGGCTAACAAGACTGTACCTAGGGGAGACATTTTATAAGTCCAATAAAAGGACACTTTCCAAAACACCACATTCTTTCATTATCTCTCAAAAATAATAAACATGTGAAATCATGATACTTTAAGTGACTCCTTAAATGAAAGCACTTTAGAGATACCTTTCTGTCAGCACCCTCCAAGTACTCCAGATCCCCATTAATAATTCAGGGATTTTTAGTTTTTAACAAAATGTATGGGAACTGTTTCTGCAAAATAAAAATAAACTTGGTCCCAATGTCTGGCAAACTACGACCTTTGTTTACATGCAGATGTCCTCTCAAATGAGTCGAGGTGGGGGCAGGAGAGAGGTCAAAAGGGTCATTTCCAGAACCCTGATTTCCCTGACCCCTATGGCCTCAGAGCAATGACCCAGGTGAAAGTGGAATTGAGCACAATCCATAGACGGCCTAGAAATGGGAGCTCTACGTGGATTCTAATGTTTTACGTTCACAAATGGACAAAGACAGCTTCGTCAAGAAGTTGCCCTGATGAAGGTGTTGGGAAAGGCATACTCATTTTTTTTAAAGTCCCATCACTACCATTATTGCAGTAGGTGCAGTGAGATTGGGACAATGGTGTGAGGGACACCCGCACACCAATTAAAGAAATGTTACTAGTAAAAATGGAAAGTGGTGAGTTTTTTTCCTTTTTAACACTGGCGTCCTAGTCCCCCTTGTTGCACAGAAGAACATGTCCCAAGATACAAGATGATGAGATGTGGGGCTTTTCCCCATTTTCCGACTCAAAGGGTGAGGCCTCCTGCCTAGAAGCGATGGCCCAATGGTTTGGGCAGAGTGGTAGGTATTATTGGTGCTGCAGGTGCAGTGGCAACAGGGCCCAAGGGTGTGAGGGCCCACCTAAACTCCTATTATGGTTTTTTTACCATCATTCCTTGCTTTTATTAGGACTCAGGGAACCTTTGCTGTGCCACTGTTGCTCTGGGCATTGAATCAATGACCAAAGAGAAGAGAAACGTGAAGCAGAGGGGCCACCTTAGAATGAGCTGCGGAAAGATGACAGAAAGGAGATTGGGGATGGCTTAACAAGAGGCAGAGGAAACTGCCTGCTTCACAAAGCATTAGCTCTTAATAGTGAGGCAATTGAATTGGCACCCTTTGCTCAGGAGTAAGAAATGCCCAGTGCATCACAATTATGATTTTACTTTACAATAGCATCAGGGCTGGTAGCTAAATTTTTCTGAAAAGACAGAGTCTATTTCAAGATGGGAGTCGTGGCCAGGCTTGGTGGGGAATGTTAAAAAAGGCAGAGGTAACAGCCTGCTACTAAGGGCTTCACCTATCATTAGTGCAGAAGGTGCCGTTGCATTGGGGCCCATGATTGTGAGGGGTTCACAAGACACCAACTAATGGGAGTAGTGTTTAGTTGTATATTTCAGGTTTTTTATGCATGATCTCATTTATAAGTCTTACATTTGGGGCCAATTACGATGTTGGGCGGGCTTGCATCTGCCCAACACCATTGTGGTCTCCTCATTAGGATGCGACCAAACACTGTTCGTCGCATTCCGACATTACCCTATGTGAGCATGCATTTCAGTCATAAACTGGCCATAATACATGCTCCTACAGGGAAATGGGAGGTGTTGTTCATCCCTGCACCACTGCACCCATGGCAGGTGCCTGAAGGTGCAGGAATTAACAGGGTGCAGGAATTAACAGGGAGGCAATGGTGCCCCTGCAGCCCCAAATTGGGGGCCGCACACACGGGGGCTCTGCTGGGGACCCCCAAACACGGTTTCCGACATGGTGTCCATGTCAGATAGGCAGCCATGGAAACCATGTCGGAGACCGCGCATTGTAATCTCTAGGGCAGAAAGACCCACCCTTTTGAATTGCAAGCTGATTTCGACTGGCTGACGGACATCCTTGAGCCAGTTGGAAGCCAGCCGCAATTATCGTACTCCTGAAATGATCTCAATCGCCAGCCCACTATGCTCAGCAAGTCTTTTAATTAAGTTTTGGAGGGGGACCCAACTTCAAAACATTTTGGGTAGGGAGGGCTTAGAGTAAAAAAGTTTTAAGAACTATGCTATATATGAAAGGTTTTATACATGTGTGATATATTTGCTCGATTGGGACTATCCCTCATACTTTATTCATCACCTAACCTCCACTTGTTGATAAACACAGTGATGTTCTTTATTCTAGGGTCCTGAGGTCTAGACTAATTAACTTTAAACATTTGTTTACTGAATAATAAGCTTATAGTTTGCACTGATTGTATAGTAGGATTTTACATATAACCATAGTTATCCTATTTTGTATCTGTAAAAATAATTTAATGAATTCTGGATGTACCAGTCTATTGACCAATGAAGCATATTCAATCATTTATTGTACATATATAAATTTATTTTAAGTGTGCTTAAATGGCATGCTCTTTAATCCACAGTTTATATGTATGGCTGATGTGCAGAGGCACTGGTTGTAAAGCACCAGAGGAGTGGCTTTAGTAGAAAACTGGCATATAAACTTTAACTTGCTCTGTTTTAGTGGTTGCTACTCACTCTCCAGATAGAGGTTCCTGTATATTCACTGAGTAGATAGGTCGTTCCTTAGAGGGGAATATCAATTCATAGCAGTCAGCTGAAGAAAACCAAGATTTGTCATTACTTTCTATTTAACTTCAAGCTACAATCATAGAGTTACATGAAACACAAATCTCTCCAAATGTATTTGTATTTCCAAGCATATTTCTTTTTCAAATAGGATTTAAAGATCTTCAACCATTGTTATAAATTTGCAAGGTGGAAATTGACAATGGGGATTTCTTTGCAGACACAGACCACTTGCAGGATAACACAAAATGTGTCTATAATCTTCTCTTCTGCAATTTATGTGGAAAAGAAAGGACTATCTCATCCAGTTTGCATCAGTTACTTCTGCATTCGTATCCTTGGAACGTATGCAAAAATGTTCTGATTGCACAAACGCTGCACACATTAGAAATACATCCCTCAAGAAGCATCTAAATATGCTGTGATTACATGTTTAAACCTTGATTTGTGCATCTACCTAAATAAACATTGACAAATCTAAATGGTCTTGCTATATTAATGTAAAGAAAGCAGTATGATTGACTTTCCCAATCCTGCTTGACAAATCATCATTGAGTTGGCACAGAACGTGGTGGCTATTTTGAAAATATTAAAGGCAGCATTTTATGTAGTAGCTGTTCCTATCCTTGCAAATTTTGAAAGCCTCCAACATTGTCAAAGCAAACAACAGTACTGGAGAACCGCAGCCTTAAGGCCCGGCAGCGCAGGGGTACACCTGAAATCCCCGGGGTTCACCTGCCTTATCAAAACAGAGACACGGACTCTTCGTCTGGCGTAGAAGATGGTATTTATTAGCTGCAGCTAGTACAGTGGTCTTAGAAGTCGTCAGTACAACGAGGTTCAAAAGAGACTGCCACTTAACTCTGTGGCGCACAGGTTTATATATACGATACAATACAATACAAAATGCGATCACACATGAGCATGAGCTATTGGCAAATGTTATAGACAATGTTTTAAGACCTAAGCAACTCAAGTCCTCAGTTCTCTTTGTCATTCGACCCCTTAAGTAAATCACAAGTAAATCCACACAATTCGATTTACAAGCAGAGAAAGCACAGCTGCGTGTAGAAGGACAGTCGAGAAACAGGAGAATGCATGAGACATGTAGCGAAGGACAGCAGATAATATAACTTAAAGGAAACAATGGTGTGAGATGACATGTAGTCTGGATGGGGGTTAATGAGCTCAGACAGGAATTAGTGTACTCGGCCAGACCCTGACACTCGTTAGCAAACATAGGCGAGGAACTCACCTGACACGCAAAGCAGAAACGACAAAAACATTGCGTTTGCCAAGCTGCCTGAGTGAGGGCAACACAAAATGGTGGCGATCTCAAAATGGAGGCTGAGCACGAACGAATTCGTAATTTACAGAACCTCAGTACCACCATTGAACACGAAAGGGGCGTTAGGGGAGGATATTATTTGTCAGACAACAGAGCAAGTGTGTATCTTGAGCAGCACAAAGATATTTTCAATAAAGAATGAGGAGGGATTTTGAGAAATCCTAAGGAAGAACATATCTAGAAGAATCTAAAACAGAACATTTAAATAGTCAAGAAGTCTTCCAAAAAAAGGACCCTAAAGTGCCTGGTAAAGTAGAAGATGCAAGAGTGCCTGAATTTGACAGCAAAAACTGTCCATATGTAGACCCCAAAAATGATATGGGTTAGATGTGTTTCCAATACACATGAAAGGGTGCACTCCAAAGTGTCACACTGCACTAAATGTGCACACCTCAGCTACTTAATCTGTTCTGATGCACACATATAGAAACATATTTAGCATTTCTGTGACTTTCTAGATATGAGAAACCATTACATAAATGTTATTTGTTTTCTTTGGAGCTTGTTATGGACAACGCATACCGCTTGGCAGTCATTTGGCTAAAGGAAGGAGAGTGTAAAAGAGTATTTTCCTAAAGAAATGAAACAGGCACAGGTTCAAGGTACAAGAGTGGATATTTTGCAGTTCAATCAAATCTTTATTCGATCATTTAATGACCATAAAAGATACAAAAACAGATAATCTTACATTTAAAAAATGGAAGCATTACAACATATATATTTAAATGTCAAAGCCGCAAAAGTATGACACGTTGTATATAAGTTGCAACTAAAATACATAATCCCAATGATTTCAGTAATTGCAAGAACACCATGGCAACCCTACATTGCCTAAATGTGCTTCTTTCGGAAATGATAAAATGAGGCATTTTCTCAATACACAATAAAACGTATAAAACAATATAAAGTGCCACGTATTTTGTGCCAAACTACCATCGCATGGGCAAATAGGTAGATTATTAAATATGTACCCTGCATAAACCACAATAAATTGTACAATGTTTAGCCTCAACCTTGCTTGCAAAAATCTATGATGCAAATTGTTTATCCAAGTTAGGTAAGGCTCAATGCATGGCTGATCCAGATCATTACATGCGATGTAACAGTGGGCAGAATTTTTAGGTAATCTTGCATCTGTGCACTTGGTGAAGATCATGTCCCTCCAATATTTAGAGATATTATCTAAATAAGTAGCTGGGTTTACAAAAATATCAACTACATTCAGGCAAGTATAATTATTATATCTATGCAATCCAAGGTATTTCTATTCTTTGATCAAGGTGGAGACAGTCATCCAGAACTGCCCCAATGAATAATGTCTCCTTCTTGGACAAAATCTTCAGCCATAACGGCAGAAACTGAGGCTTCAGAAGATCGCTTATGTAGCCTTTTTGGTATGACCAGTAAGCATTTGGTGAAACTCTTCATAACGTTTTTCAACCTTGGTTGTTCACTAATTCCCCATAAACCAGTCCCATGCATGATACTTAGACCACACTTAGCCTTGTAGATTGCCATCAGTTCTCTACAGCTGCGGCTCTTGCAGGGAAGAGCGGTGGGGAAGGGGGGCTGGGTGGGTGGATTTCAACAGACAACCGCAAGGGAAAATGAATTATGTATTTTATTTTACTGCTTGGTTGTCCGTTGAAATCTTCCTACCCCACCGACCCCATTGCTCGTACCTGCACGAGCCACAGTTGGTTCTCTAATAGGGTTGTTACCTAGCTTAGAAGCAAATATAAGGACTGCCCCCATGTTTCTTGCAAGAACAGCTTTACTGGATGTTTTCAAAGAACCCAAGGGCCCAAAGTTAGTTTATCGTCAATCAGGATCCCCAGATAAAGAAATCAGGGAACCATACTGACGTTTACATTGTTCACTGTGAAGGCCATATCTTTCTTCCTTTTCCTAGATTCATAAACTATTATGTATGTTTCGCCTTGCTTTACTCTAAGGTCCAGAGTCGCCAAAGTGATGCAAAACTCATCTAGAAGAAAAAATAAATTATTTTCAAGGCTATTCACATACAATAAAAAAGAAAAGGGGCCAAAACACAACCCTGACTAGCACCTCTAGCAAACTTAAAAGTCTCTGTTGTTTTCCCTCCTAGGTCAAAACCCACACTAGCAGTCATCTCTGAGTATAGTTCCCTCAAGAAATTGACAATACTCTCCTCTACACCAAGTTTGTTCATGATAGCCCAAAGTTTGGATTTAGTAAGTGAGTCAAAAGCCGAACTCAAATCCACGAAGCCTCCATATTTCTTTCCATCCTTGGCCAATATGTATTTGTTTGTTAGAAGGTATAAATTAAGACATTGAACAATTGTCCCAAGACTAGAACGAAAGAAAAATTGTAGTTCCAAGAGAATGTTTTTCTTGTTAGCCCAACTGTTCCAGAAGGATCCTAACAATTATTTTGACAGTAAAGTTGATCAGTGGTAGCGCCCGATAACATTGTGGATTACCCTTATAACCTTTCTTAAATATTGGCACAATTATTGCATGTAACCAAGCTTTGGAGGGACCCATAATTAGAGAGGCTTTCAAGACATTGGTCAAAAGAGGGCCCATCAGGGGATATTTGCCTTACAGAGGTCAGCCAGAATCTCCTATGGCCCTGATACTTTCCCTGCTGTGCTGGGGATCTATTGATAGTGTCAATTACATCATTCAATTCAATTTTCAATTCAGTATGTGGCAATTGGAATGTTCAGGATCCGATGTGCCAAGCGACCTCTATCTCAAAAGCTAGAGAGCTCCCTATAGTGACTGGGCCTGAGAAAACCTGTGTGAAGTGCCTTACTCAATCATCCTGAGAAAGCACTGTATCAGGTCCAATATCATAGGTATTCTCAGATTAATTCTGGTTTTCAGTCTGCCAAGGATATTACTCTCTTTGAGTTCACTGGCCACAATTAAGGAATTATATACTTCCTCTTTCACTGCTTTTTCCTGAGCCAATAACATCTACCTATACACCTTCCTGTAGCTGTGGACTTGGTCAGGGTCCCTAGGAGTGACTTTAAGTGCAGTGAGTAGATAATGAGCCTTTGTACCGTTGGAATCAAACCATTTCACGTTCTTCTTTTTAAGACTGCAATTGGTAACTTTCAACATTTCACATACCTTATCACACATTTTCTCATAACTACTTGAGACTTTGTCCCCCTAATTGTTAAGCTCTTCTAGGCACACCAAAAAGTCAGGAAAAACAGTGCCACCAAGGTTAGAAAGGAATTGGTCGGTGTCAATTTTGGGCCAGCTCATTATTCCCCTTTTATTGCTTGTATAAGCCAATGGAAGAGGGTTTCTCACCAACTAACATTAAAAAAAAAAGGAATTACTAATCATTATAGAAACTAGCTTTTGATCACTGAAGGGAGAATCTGATAATGCATAGTCTGTAATCCAAATCTTAAAGTTTTGAGAAAACGAAATCAAATCTATTAGACTAGAACATCCACTCCCAGTAAACGTGGGGCTCAAAACTGGATCTTCAGACAAAGAGTCAAAGGCAAACATCAGGTTTTTCTTCATAAGTAACACGCTGAGTTCCTTCATTTGGAATGTCTACATCCATCAGGCCACCACACCCTGCATTAGACAATAGACACTGTCTTCCATTGAAATCACCCATTTATAAAATAAAGTAGTCACTGTGAGAAGTTGGCCTGGTATATAATGCTCACTAATTCTTAGTGATCACTTTGTACCATGCCAAGCAACCCTTATGATGATGGTTGTAATTCAACCTTGTAGACCAGTTATTCTAGTGGTAACGTGGACAAAGCAGTCTTAGGCTAAACTCTGAAAGGCATGTGAAGCCAGCTGTTATACCATACACAACCCCCTTGAATACCAAATGAAAGGGACACCACACAGATATATATTGAAAATATATATTGATTTATTAACTATAAAATCCCCTGGACTCTTTATGAGCACAGAAGCACAAGCGTTAAATCACAAGACAGTTTAAAATACACAAAAGTTGCACAATATGGATGAGCCCTAGGGGCCACCTAAACCATATACTAAGAAAGTGGTATAAGAGATACCAATAGGAAATTGAACAGGCCTAGGGCCTCGGGAATCACTGGAGCTATTCGAGACTAGCAGTGACTAAGTCGGGAGAGGCCCACGGGACTCGGGTGCAGTGTTCAAAGTGCACGCACTTTCCAATGTAAAGTCTATGGTGCGTAAAAAGTACAAAGTTAGAAAGTTAGGAACCTTCCGAGTGACCTAGGGAGCTGAAACTTAAGACACAGGCCCTTGAGATGTGTACCAGTGCAGGAGCACCGGCGGAGCTGAGTTACCTCACTCACAGGAAGCGGGTGCACAGGGTCGAAGTAGTGTTGGGTTTCGTCACGCTGGTCGATGGTGCTTGGAGCTGAAGATGCTGCAGGCGGCTCGATGTGAAGAGTTCCGGTGGATTCAAGGGTGGATCTGAAGATGTGAAGACCTGAAAGCAGAGGGGACAGTGTTCAAAGTCACTAGCCAGTGACTACCGTGGAACCAGATTGGAACCAGGCGATGTCGGGTGCAAACAGGCGTTGTTGGGTAGCTTCTTTCTGCAGCCACATAGATACCCGGGGTCGAGGACGTCCAGGAGTCGGTCAGGAGCTGTCCCACGCAGGCTTCTCGCTGTTGGCGGTGTCGGCAACTTGATCGGAGCAAACAGGCCTTGGCAAAGGCAAGCCAGGCAGAAGTTGAAAGATGCTTAACACTCGGACCAGCAAGGTCAGAGCGGGTGCTCCTTTTTACAGGAGCTTGGGTAGGTCTGGAGCAACCAGACCTGCTGTGTAAATTGTCGGGTTCGTCGCCAAGATGGCCGCTGACCACGTGGCTAGTGGCCGGGATGGTGCATCGAGTGGCACAATGCAAAAGGGCCCCACGCAGATCGTTGAGATGCTGGAGGGCTGATCTTCGGTGCAAGAGCTGCTCGGTGGTGGGGGTTCTCAGTCCCCAAAGCACAATGTCGAGGATGCCTCAGAAGCTGCGCAGTCAGCTTTTCGAGTGTCTTCCAAGAGGTCCGGTCCCACGTCACTCGGTGCCTCCACGGGTCCCTTCTTTGCAGGGACTGTGGATCGAGCTCGGAGAGGTCTGGGAGTCTGGTTCTTTTTGGGCTCTGGGCTCGGGCTCCGGCGGGAGGCGGCGGCAAAGCAGACGTCGAGTTGCTGGTTGGTACCTGTGTTCACAGGGTGGCCACTCCTAGGCCACAAGGGAGATTCTCTTCAGTCTTCTGTGCAGCAGAATGTCGAAGTCCAGTCGTCTTCTTAGTTTCAGGTTGATTCAGGATGATCTGCTGTGCAATGGCACTGCTCCCACTCTTATTCCAATCTGAGGGGTGGATCTCCTGCTAGGTCCCTCCCCTATGAGTGGGACCAGGAAGGGGGGTGGTTACACCCCCTCTCCTTTGTCCAGCTCCTCGCCAGGACTGGGGCTGGAAAGCCCCAGAACCGGTTTGGGCTGGCTTATGCACAGGGACACCTTGTGTGCCCCAGGCATGTCTCAATCTATTCAGCCCTGTCCTACCCAATACACAAAACCCTGTCTGGGGTGGTGCTCGCACCTCCCCAGGCAGGAAACCCTTTGTCCAGGCCCTCCTCGCTGGAAGGACTCCCAGCAACAGGAGGTCAGACATGTGTCTGTGGTGGCAGCATCCATTTTGTGATGCTGAGGCTCTGTTTAACTTTAACCGGGGTTAAGGCTACACACATGTTGTGTCCCTCTAGAAGGGTGGAATGCTATCCCCGTCGCCAGAATTGGCGAGGGGATAGTATTCCAATTCGTATGACACCTTACTCGACATGTTTTGATAAAGCCAAACCAAAGATAGCAAATAACCGCGAGGATTATAATGCACTTAAGAGTATATGGTATGGCAATATCCCGGAACAGCTTAGGGAGTGGTTCCCGACAGCTGCAGACAGGCTCAGCTCATGCTCGAGCACCATCTCACATATTTCCAAGCACTCTGCCTCCAGGATTGATGAGGCCTTCCATAGGAGTGGCTGATAGGAATATATGTGTCCCGTTTAGGGTTAGGCACAGACATACTGTACCTAAGTAAGAGGTGATTACACCAACTTACCCCAGCTGAGTGATCAGCCAGTTGTGTCAAATATGGAGGCCAGGCCAGGGGTGGCACAATACATGCTGCAGCCCCTGGTAGGCCTTGGCTACACCTATGCCCTGGGTACCTATGGTACACTGTTACAGGGGCCTATAAGGTGAACCAATTCCAATTGTGTTATGCACCTAAGGTACATGGAGTCCATTTTAAGGAGAGAGCAATCAGCCTGGGGCCCTGAATAGCAGGATCCCAGGCCAACTATGTCAAAAACCAGCTAAACACCAGGCAAAAAGTTTGGGGGTAACCATAGTCAGATATCCACCTTCCTACAGTCACCATCAGTGCTGTTTACATTTCATTCTTTGTCCTTGGGGAATGATGTTACTGATACAGTGTTTCTAATATCAAAGACATTATAACTATGTATTAATAATAGTGAAGTAACTGGCAACTTATCAGAATAGGCTGGTAGTGGGGTGAGTCAAGGTTTGCCCATATAACCTATCCAGGGCAAGTGAGATTAGTATAATTCGGCCTTCCTTAGCCCCGCCCAAAGACCTAGGTACAGCAGGGGAAAAATAGGAGACAAAACCATCTATAAAAATATTCCCCATTACCCATGTTACTTGCATATGCAGGACTTCATGCTGTCTAATGAAGTTTAGTCAGTTTATGTTTGACAGTTTTGCGACCATTCCTACCACATTACATGTGGCTCCTCCTTTAGCTTTATGAGCTTCAACAAAACGAACCCCTAGGACTAGTCTCTTTTTTGGGCCCACAATAGGATGTACTGAATTTAATGTACCTCGGAGGGAGCATTACTCAAGTGTCCCTCGGCTAATTGTTCTGATTAGCTAGAAGCGTTAACCTCATTATGATTGATCGATCTGATTTGCAGTTTTGTAAAGCACTCATATGCCCGGAGATATCTCGGCGCTAACCTATGACATGGAGCCACATTTTTAGGGATTTCCTAAAAGTCAAAAGTGTTGAGGCAGATTTTATGCTGTGAGGCAGAGTGTTCCAGTGTAAGGTAGTACCTCTAATAAAACTACCAACTGCCTAGGAACAAACTTGGGAAAGGGAACCACCAGATTCCTACCAACACCAGAGCACACAACTCTGCCTGGAGTGTACCACCTAAACTTCCTCTTTAAGTAGTCTGAACCTATCCCTCCCATTCGGGGATTCAAATGCTATGCATAGCACTTTAAACATTCAAAAAATATTCACTAATAAACTAACATATATACACAAACAATTAGCTGAATGAAATAATATCAATGTGTGTACACTTCAAATAAGTACCTTCAGTACATACAACTATGTATTTCAGTTAAACATAGACCTTACTTAGGGGCTTATTTCGATGGCGTGCTGACCTTATTCCACCCACCATCGTTTAGGTGTTTAGGACCACCCGCCAGACATGCGGGTTCAACCACTGCAATTAGAATGCTCCCCCCATACTGGCGGGCGCATCCAAAGCATTTAACATTGCAGACGGTGCTGCTGGCTGCAGCACCGTATGCAATGTTAAAATATGATACTGTGGATTTCCCTGCACTATGTGGCAGGCACCACACAGTACCTGCCACACAGTGCGGGGAAATACAGGGGGGTACCATGGGTACCCCTCCCAGTGCAGCAACACCTCCGCCCAAAACAATGGCGGCCCATAACAGACTCTCAAACCCTATCCCCGCCAGCTTTTCCATGGTATCATCTCTGCCATGGAATGGCCGTTTCATGACAACATCCTAAGTTGGTGGACGGTGCCTGCTAGGCACCACCAACATTTTAGGCTTCAGTAAACTTAGACCAAAAGTCCAACTTTAGTAGTAGTAAAGTTAGAATTTACATCGAAACTTAGACTTCAGGTCTAAACTTAGACTTTTGGTCTAAGTTTATTTTTGTGACTCAGACTTTATGTTTTTCTATTGCTTGAAATTAAAGTTTTATGTAAAAATTGAAAACATCAGCACATGTAATACTTTTAAAATGTGTGCATAAATTATAAATTAAACTATGCAAGTGTAATATTGAAATCTCAAAACTCACAAACACTGCAAAAAGCAACGCTACAAAACATACAATAACTCAATAAAATCTCCCTATTTTTTCCTATTCCTCTCTACAATATGTTATCCATTAAATAACATACAACATTATAAAAATATGCGACATCCACTAAAACCCAAATCTTCTTGGTCGTACGTGGACATCAAAATCAACACATGCTAATCACACTATAATCTAACCACTTTGGGGAAGGTGTAGACAATAAAGTAGTCAGATTTATTATTCCCACTCCAATCTAAAGCACTTTGGGCAATATTTTGGACACTAAAGTGCTCACATTTACTTCCCACTCCAATGTAAACCACTTTTGAGGATTTGTTGGAAACTAAAGGTGTCAATATTACATTAGTATTTCCACTCCAATATTAACCACATTAGGGAAGATGTTGGACACCGAAGTGGCCATATTTTGTATTCCAACTCCCATCCAAACCAATTTGGGAAAGGTGTTGGATACTGAAAGTTTTCCAATTACTTATCTCACCTCAATCTAACTCGATTTATGAAAGGTGTTGGATACAAATTTAAAAACTGTATAAATAACATGTATGTTATACTACTGTATATGTGTATTGTTAAAATCCCAAAACACGCAAACATTACAGACCAACTAACACTTAAAAACAAACAATAAATCACTTAAACCTACCTTATTTATCCTCTCCCTCTCTATGAATATTATCAATTAAATGACCTGATATTTTTCAATATGCCACATCCACTAAAACCAAAATCTTTCTATGAGCATGGGCAACTTAAAAACAACTGTTGAAGAATGAAGGGGTCAAAACTACTATTCCCCACTCCATTTTAAAACATTTTGGGAAGGATATTGGACACTGAAGGGATCAGATTTACTATTCCCACTCTGAACATAATCACATATGTTGGTCACTAAAGCGTTGGTAATCAACATTCCCACTACAAATTAGCGATTTTGGTGAAGGAGTTAGACATTGAAGGAGATAAAGTTAGCATAATCACTCCAATCTAACTGACTTAAGGGAAGGTAGTAAAATAAAAACAAAGTGATTTAATTTTATAAACCATCCTATTTAAACTTAAACCTATTATAATCAGGATATTTACTGTTTCACCCCAAAATAATAAAAATATATATTGATAAAAGATTAAAAAAATACATGTACTATTAAAACTTAAAACTATAAATTACATAAAACCTATGAAATATTATACTCAGAATAGACATAAAAAAATCAATCAAATATAATTTTCATGTAATACAAAAAATATTGAAACATTTCTAATACAACTTAAAAAAAACATTTTAAAATGTGTTTATTTAATAATAACTTGTATGGAAATACAAAAAAGATATATTTAAATATTTAATACAAAATATGACAAAAACGTATGCCTTAATATATAAAAATGCAGAACCAAAAGTAAACTAGTTGAAAACATATTATAGTTAATTTTCAAATACTAATATGACGCAACTCCAGCAATGCACCTACTTATACGGCACAGATGTGTGACGCAGCTGTGCCATTCTTCTGCCATGATGCTCCACAATGTGAATGTGTCGCATCCGTGCTAGCATAGCTGTGGTGCACAATGAGTGGTGAATCCCTACTGTTTAGTTTCAAAATCTTTATTCGATTGTAAATTTTGCAATCATAAAAGTACATCTCATAAGTAAACAGTTAAAAACAATCCAAATAATTCATTTCATGTGACATATAAGAGACACAACATACAGTACAAAGTAGAAAAAGGAGAGCAACGGGCACTATGAGCATGAACAATATTAGGTGTGTAATAAAAACATAAATTACTGTATTGATTAAAAGTACCTAAAACATTCACAGCATAATTAACCATCCATACTTTTCCTGAAGGAGATGGCTTTTTAAAAAAAGTTACAGACAAATAAAGTGCAATCACAGTTCAGTAATTGGAGGTAGTAAAGTGCAGGTTTGATTTGTGCAAAATGCAATTTTTTGAGACACGGTTTAAGATATAGTTTCCGTGGTATAGTGTAATAAGGGCAAATAAAAAGAAAGTGAGCCAAGTCTTGAGGAGACTTCCCGTCGCAGCCACAAGCTGGGAACACTGCACCCCGTTGATCCCCACTTGGGACCGCCAGTAGGAGATGAAATAGGTCAAAACGGAACCTTATTAGAAGAAAACGTTCATAGCCAGTCATAGGCCATGACAGATAAGGTTCCATTTGTGGGCAGGTTTTAAGTAGTAGATGTTTCCTGACACTGACCTTCTGTATCTCAACCTCTTCTCGGTCTGTACATTTAGTAATAATATGGCATTTTTTACCAAGATAACGTCGGGTTTTGTAATCAAGTTGGGAGCAAAAAACAAATCAGGTCGACCAATTGCCGTCAAACAGTCCTTTATATACTTCAACCACGGGACTTTAAACCTCCCATCTTGTGTTAAGGCTTCTTTCAAAATAGCGCGAGTGAGCGGAATATCGTTATTGAGCCAACAATTCAGCCAGCACAGAACCGGGTTTACTGCTATTCTATCACTTAAGTGGGGAACCCCCAACTCTTCGTGTACAGAGAAGTTCCCGATACCCCTTGGCAGCCTCAGTATCTTTTTCAAAACATTATTTTCTGTAACCTCTAGGTCCTTTGTCTTACAGTAGCCCCAGAGCTCGCTTCCATAACAGGCGACAGCAACACTTTTTCCCTGATATAATTTGAGCAAAGCGGCCATTGAGCAGTTCCCGATTTTTTTTGCAAAGCCAAGTATGGCCGCATTTACCCGTGTTGCTTCGCCCTTCTTTTTGGAAACTGCGGGGCCCCAGGATAGTTTATGATCTAAGAGGACCCCAAGGTATGAAAAGGTATTAGTAGTAGGGATTTTCTCCCCATTTATACTGAAGGAGTTAATTTTCCGTGTACCCTTACCTATTTTCATGACATAGGACTTGGAATTGTTAATGCTTAGGCCACAGGACTCCATGAATTTAAAAAAGGAATTTAATAATTTCTTAAGACCAATTGCTGTTCTGGATATAAGAACAGCATCGTCTGCGTAAAGCAGCACAGGAACCCCTTTGTGCTCAACAAAGGGGTAGTCTGCTTCAGTATTTAAAAGAAATTCCTCCAATTCATTGAAATACAAATTGAAGAGGAATGGGGCCAAAATGCATCCTTGTCGTACTCCCCGATTTATTCTGAATTCATCTGTTACTTTAAGATCCTGGGTGTATCGGACATTAGCTCTTGTATCCGAATGCAGAGCGGCTAAGAAATTGACAAGATTCCTCTCTACGCCCATTTTCAACAAGGTAGCCCATAATGTGCCTCTGTCCACACAATCAAAAGCGGACAACAAGTCCATGAATGCCATGTAAACAGTTCCTTGTCTAGCCAGGGTGTATTTACTTAAGACCAGGTATAAGTTCAGACACTGTGTAATGGTCGAGTGGCCGGGTCTGAATCCATACTGTATAGATGATAGAATATTGTTATCTTTAGCCCATGTAGATAGCCTATTTAGAATTACCCCCCTACCACTTTAGCTACTGAATTTATTAGAGATATCGGCCTGTAACATAATGGGCTGCTGCGGTCGCCCTTTTTAAAAACAGGGACTATGGTCGATAGCCCCCACGCATTTGGGCACCCTGTAATCACTGCTGCATTCACTACCGCCGTGAGAATGGGAGCCCAAAAGGGAATATTAGACTTAAAAAGGTCCGGAGGTAAACCATCCGGGCCCGGGGCCTTATTGCTAGTCAGGCCCTGGATACCCCTTACAACCTCATTAACTGAAAAGCATAATGGGTTTGCAGATGGGGTTAAAAAAGCATTTTCTGCCCGGTGCTCGTTACTCTTGAAAATTGTACTGAAGTGAGTTACCCACTCCCCCTCTGAAATATTTGTACCATGGCTATATCATTGGGGTTATCAAACAAAGGTTTGTTGATAATTTGCCAGAACCTGCCGCTGTTCCCCAGCACTGAAGGATCAAGGAGGGATTCTATGGTGTTAGCCTTAATTTCCTTTTTCCGTTCAGCTAATGCCTTCTTATAGATCAGATGAAGATTTTTTATCAGATCAGTCTCTAGGTTTAAT
This sequence comes from Lissotriton vulgaris, assembly GCF_964263255.1. Taxonomy (NCBI): domain Eukaryota; kingdom Metazoa; phylum Chordata; class Amphibia; order Caudata; family Salamandridae; genus Lissotriton; species Lissotriton vulgaris. Next base: position 1,354,870,628 of record NC_141693.1, read on the forward strand.
TTTTAGGGCATTCTTCAGATCTCTACTTGCCTTTGAGCATTTATGGTCAAACCATTTAGAAATTTTTCCGTTTTGACCTTTAGTTGGAGCTGTTAACATGAGACTAATTTTTGAAACTAACCCCGCAAACCCGGTCAAAGTGTTCCCAGGGGATGAGTCAAAAGATGAACATGCCGACAGCTCCTCCTCGCATGCACTGTTTATTTTGGTATATAAATTGTCTTGATTTATCAGTGTCCACTTAATGCGGCGTCTGCCATTTATACAGCTCAACGTGCCCCGGTCGTTACGAGACGTTCGTTTTGTGAATAGAGACCCACCCATACTAATAGCTAGGGGATTGTGATCACTATAGACACTCAGAAGGATAGTGAAGTTCGAGACCCAATTTACAAGGTCAGTAGATACTAATATGTGATCTATAAAGGATCCCTGCCCATGTCCTTTAAAGGTTGGAACATCAAAAATGTTTGTGTCAGGAACCATAGACATAGCTGCAATTAGGTTATTTTCATTCATTAAATCATTTAGGTTCTCACCTCCCCTGGTATGGGCAAAATGAAAACCTTCAATATTGTTACATCCCAGAGAGCCCATTGGAGTAGAGACTGGGTTGCCACAAGGTTGAACATTAAAATCACCTACTATCATCAATTTCCGAGACACAGTGCATGCAATTTTTCTCTATTTCTTAATTCTATTAGGGACGCAATATTACAGTCACCATTACCACCATTAGCATTATAAAAATTAACCAGGGTCAGAACATTCTTGCCGTTTTTTAAGTCAATCAACTGGATGTTCCGGTTATCGTTATGACAAACACTTATTTTACAAAGCATGCCCAGATTAATAAAAATGGCCAGGCCTCCCTTTGCTCTGCCCCTAGTTGATGCAACCGCTGGTATAATGAAGCTTTGGAAACCCTCAATGTGGACATTTTTATCCTCCATCCAAGTCTCCTGAAGACATATAATAGTGTATTTTTTGATAATTAATAACCATGCTGGGTCACATATCTTATCGGCCAGGCCAGCTATGTTCCAGGAGATTAGGTTCACACAATCATCAGAAACTGTACGTGTAAGGCTTTCTCTGGTAATTGGAGCAGACATTGGGATAGGAACCTCTGTGTATATGTCCCCGAGGTCCACGGGGCTTACTACGTCTGGTTCTGAATGAGCCAGGGTGGAATTATGAACCTCAGACAAAACAAGAAGATTATCATTTTTGGACGGCGGGTCCAAAGTTAGCAGTAAATTCCTGGATTGGTCTTCATGATAACCTATGGTACATGCGCCCTCTTCAATACCTCTTACAGAAACACTACTTTCTGACCACATATCAGATAAGGGCAAAGAAGAACTCTTGTTTTTCCCATGAGACACTGTGGGTAAAACAACAGGCAAACTACTATTTGTGTCAGCATATGTTACAGCAGTACGTAATCCTGTCTTTAGGCGGCAGGAACCCTTCTCTTCATATAACCTTGTCATGCATAAGACATTTTCAGTCCCCCCAACACCCTCTATGCACCTTGAGCATCAATCGCAGAATCCCTACTGATAAGCAGGGCTGTGCCAATTATTGTAAATATGCCCCCCATGTCAATGACTCAGGAGCACATATCAATCGGACCCCACTACATACCCATCCACAAATGAGCTTTGAGGAAAATCCAAAGCATGGACAACTACCAGGTGGAACTGTGCCAACTACAATGTGTATGAAAAATAGATGTTGCATTAAATGGCATTAACATTGTCTGTCTCTCACACCCACAGTGCAACATGCAGAATCGAACCCCAACGATGGGGAAGATGATTCGCAGTGCCAGGCTCTGCAGGACCCTCATCCCACCGACAGCGAGGCCTCTCACCACTCCATGGATGCCCCCGACAGACTTGGCCCCTCTGATGCCCCAAACCCTGTAGCACCTGGATCAGGGACACCTGCGACAACCGCCACAACCATTCCTGCCACATCCCAGCAGACAGCTCGGAGCCCTGCCCACACTCAAGAACTGAGCCAGCCTAACAATGAGGGACAAGGTTCGGCGGGCACCCATGAGGGGACAGAGAACACCACCAGTGCCATCACTCAGGGGTCCCGTCGAGCCGATGTACCCACAACGGCAGGCTCGGCTCATGTGGGCAGGGGTGGTGGGAGTGGCAGCAGGCGGAGGTGAGAACCTGACCAGCCAGCTGCAGGTCCTGGTATGTCTGAGCTCCACAACATCATGGAGGCATACCGGCGGGACACCAGGGAGTTCAGCCAGGTAGTGGGTGCCCTCACAGAGATAAAAAACCTGCAGGCTGAGCAACACGCCAGTCTACAACAACATCAAGGACGGATGGAGGCAAGACTGGCTGAGCTCCTGTTGGTGCAAAGGGACATAAGCCATTCACTCCATCGGGTCGCTGAAAAGATGCAGCACCCTCCCTGTGTCACCAGGCAAGACACTTCAAGGCAAAGACCGCCACCAGGCACAGGGAGGGAGGAGGAGGAGGAATCGCCCGACGGAGCGTCCCATGCATCATCAAGGCCTGCATATGAGGGTCCCCCATGGAAGGTGGGTCATCCACGGAAGAGACAGTGAGAGGCAGCGGGTCCTGCGCATCTCCCAGGTCACCTGGTCTGGCCCCTGGAGTCTGTGTGCAACAGCATCACCTCATTGACTGTCCTACTCTCCCACATGGACTTGCTGGTTGCAGTCTGACCAATGATGCCAAGCACTGTGGTCTGGACTCTGTTGACTTAAACAAACTGCAAGGCATCACATCTCCCTCTGTGAACTTTAGATTCCCCCCTTTCTGTACAGCACCTATCACTAACTCACGTTTCCCGCACAAATAAACAAAACCAACACAAGTGAAATTGTTGTTGCTGTCATTTACCATGATTCAACAACATAAGTGTGGGGATATGTCAAAGTCTGCCACAGTGTGGAACAAACTCTAGCCATCCATACACTGGGATCTGAGTCTGTTCAAAGACACACATAGGTCACAATGTATCATCAAATACATACATGGAGTGCTATACTCACCTGTGATGGTTTCAATCTGCTGAGGGGCGGGGCTTGCCATACTGCTCAGACAGTTTTGGAAGAGTTTAATGAAGATGTAGAGGTCATGGGTTATATGGAGGTGCCCAGGTAGGGAGTACCAGGTCTGTTTGTTGATGTGGGAGAACTATCTCCAGCATGCAGTTGTACTGTGAATGTGATGGCTGGTGCCCAGGGCAAAGATGGCTGGACGGAGTTGGGGCAATGGGGTGTTGGAAGGGAGACATCCATGTTCGTCTTCGGGGCTGGGGTTGTGGAGTGCCTCCTGAGTGTGGCTGAGGAGTATGAAGGTGATCCTGCTGTTGAGAGTGAGCCTATTGTAGGTATCTCAAGTGGACGGTCATGTGGCTGTGGCAGGGGATGTTGAGGATGAGGTGTGCTGATGCACCCTGGATGTGCACAAGTCCTCCTGGAGTCTGGCTGTTCCTGCGTAGAGGGCGTTGCTGTAGTTGAGCTGGCTGGTGTCGTGGACCTGGGTGACTGTCTGTCTTGACTAGGAGTGGATGTGTCTGATGAACATTTTCAGCATGCGGAGGGACTTGCAGCATGAGGTAGAGATGGTGTTGAGTTGCATGGTTATTGTGAGCGAAGAGTGTACGATGAGCACCTGCTTGCGTGTGTGGCAAATGTGTGCCTGTGCGCTGCCCAGGCCGCTGTGACACAAGGAGTTGTCCCAGCCGTAAGGGGACATTCCTCAGATAATGAGCTCTCTCTTGTCCAAGTCCAGCCTCATGTGGTTGATGTTCATCCATATGGCAATGCACCTCATGCCTTCTTGAAGGTTAGATCTGGGAGTGGCTGGGTCTTTGGTGAGGGTGAGGAGCAGCTGGGTGTCAATGGCAGAGGACATGATGATGAGGTTGTGTGTGTATGTGATGTTGGAGATGGGGGGTCATGGAGACAATGTAGATTGTCACACTGAGAGATGATGCCTGGGCCAGATGACCCCAGTGTGGTACATGCCGAAGGGGGGAGACGGAGTCCCTGGGCCTTGCTGGTGAGGTAATTGGTAATTTCATCCTGGGCCTTCCTCTGGATCCCAGTGTTGGATATGTGTGATCTGACAGTGTGGTAGCACATGGTGTAGAAGGCCGTTGAGAGGTCGATGGGGTGAGGGTGGTGGTCGCACCACTGTTGAGCAGGGTCCAAGATGTTGTTGGTGGTGGCAATGAGGGCTGTTGCAGTGGGGTGATTACTGTGGAAGATGGTCTGGGGCGGGTTGCCTGGAGATGTTTGCTTGGAGTGAGATGGTCAGTTGCTCGTTGACTGTCTTCTTGATGACATTTGCCGGGTAGGGAGGAGATCCTGCGGTACTGCCGTCCATCATCAAAGAAGGGCCTGGGTTTCTGCATGCCTCCAGCTCCCATGGAAAGTGTCATACTCAAACGAGACATTCATGACGTGCCGGAGGTGGGTTTGAAGGATGGTGTATGGTGTTATTGAGATGGTGTGTGGGAAGGGTCCGGATGGAGAGCCGGAGTGGATGGTGTTGATGAGCCGGGTGGTGTCTTTGCTGCTGACGGGAGTCCAGGACCTGAGGGGGGGTATGTCCTGTGGAAAATAGCACTGTCTGCCTCTTTGTGGCGAGGCTGTCGTGTACGTCCACAAGCTTGCAGTGTTAGTAACTTGCAAGGGATCCCCTTGGCCTTGCAAGGGTGGGATGTCTTTTGAATGGAGAGCTGGGGTCAGATAGTTCACTCACAATGCTGATGAGTTCATTCATGTTGTGTGTGTTGGTGCCTAGGCCATACCTGAAGGTTGTCCTCTTGTCTGTGCTGATGATATGGTGATGTCTGTGTGTTTTGTATTTCAGGGCTGAAAGGTTACAGATGGTTGTTTGTTTGACAAGGTTTGCACATGAGTCCGACTAGACCTGTATGAGTCCAGCAGATCTGCCTTGTCCCAGATGGCTTAACTGTTTTTGTACTTCACAGGAAACTCCGCCAATGTGGCAAGAGTGTTGGATCATTCGCTGTTCCAGTGTGTGCGGTTGCAGGGTGTGGTGGTGTCGTTGGTTGGAGTGTCCAGTGTGAGGGTGCCATACAGCTCGTTTGTGTTAACTCAGGTCTAGCTTTTTTGGTGTGTCTGTAGCGGAATGTGGTGCAGTATATTGTTTGTTGGACAACTGGATGCAAATGTTGATATACCAATGCAGGATGGTGCTGTGGTTGTCCTCCAGCCTGGAGTTGCTGTCTCCCTGACCCATGTAGTCTGTGTAGGTGGGGGCCTGCATGCTGATGTAGTTGTCCAGTGTCTGAGGACCAATCAGTAAAGCCGTTTCCCAGCTCTGTGGTCTCAGATTTTTACAGAATTTCATAGGAAGCCTCTCTGCTCGAATTTCAGATGTGTAAATCCGTTTCCCCTACTGATCCCTTGCCCGCCAAGCTATACAACATCCTTGCTAAGAGTCCCAATCACCATTTAAGCGCCATCTGGAATCTTTCCCTAAAATTGGGCTCTAATCCGGATGTGTGGAAAGATATGCTCCTACTGCCCATCTTAAGGAAAGCCAACGCAGATCCTGAATCTCCTTGCAATCATATACCTAACTCTCTTTTACCAGCTTCGGCCAACATTTAAGTGAAAATTTCCTGGCAGCAACTGATGGCCTTTGTTGAAGATAATAGCCTCCTTCACAACTCCCAATCCAGCTTCCATCCCGGATATAGTACGGATGGCCGACTCTATACGCTGTGCCGTTGACAGAGTTTCCAAGGCGGTGTTGGTGCTGTTAGACTTGTCTACAGCATTTGACACCGTTGCCCATCCCATTCTTATGAAACGCCTTAAGACCATAGGCGTGGGGGGCTCAATGCTGAACTGGATATCGTCCTTACTATCTGACTGCACATAGCAGATCCGGACCAATCCATTCATCTCCACAGTCAAACCACTGAAGTGGGGCGTGCCGCAGGTCTCTGCTCTGAGCCCTCAGATTTTTTTAATATTTACTTTTTTAATATTTACAGTGGAGTGGTGTGGCTCACTGGTTAGAGGCGGCAGACCTGGGAGCAGAGGACGGCCCGGGACCAGGGTTCAATTCCAGACACGGCAGGGTCGTGGACCGGGTTCAGCGGACTCGATAATTCTCACCTCAGGGATCACACTCGGCAACTCTGGACATTAGCTTGCCTCATCTCCACAACGGCCCCCCACATATGCCGGGGATGCCTGGTTTCACCTTGGAGATACCCAGTAGGGACCATCTCACAGGGAAAGCCAGGACGGGTTCCCCAGCGGTCTACTGCGCAGAGATACTCCTTTGGGAGTCGATTCTAGCGCATTACAAACCCACAATTAACATTACAAACCCACAATTAACTTAACCCCGCTGGGTGCATCGATTGCCATGTTTGAAGTCAAAATCATATCATATGCTGATGCACTTCCGCTTCTATTCACCCTAAATGCTGTGTGTGCTGCTAATTTTGACCCACTATAAAATAGTCTCCAGATTATTGCGGCCTGGATGTACCACAATTTCTTACAACTTAACAAATTTTTTTAACCAACCTTCTCCCCTCTCTTCCAATCTGTAGTGCTCCGGCACACAAGGACTTGGTCAGGAATCTGGGAGTTAGATGGGACAATCAGCTATGCCTTGCCACACAGGTACAAGAGGCAGGTGCCGCTTGTTTTGACAAGATTAAACTCATCAAGAGAATTGTTCACTATCTGCACAATGTAACCCGGAAAACTGTGGTTCATGCACTGATTACCTCCCATTTACACTATGCGAAAGGCTCATACGTAGGTTTCACATTAGTCTTGCTCTGTATACTGCAGACGGGCCAAAACTCTGCTGCCTGCCTGGTATGTGGAGTATCACTTTGACACCATATATCCTCGTATCTTTTACTACTGCATTCGCTGCCCATGGCTACACAAATAGAATTCAAGGCGCTTACACTCGCCTTCAGGGCAGGACAAGGCCGTGGTCCGGTCTACCTTAGGAGGAGACTCCGTCCATATTGTCAATTATGATCTCTACGTTCCAACGACAAGCACTTGCTCATTAGTCCTTGCTTTGCAAAACCTAGATCCGGAGGTGAAACCTTTCAGGTAGGAACCACCCAATGTTGGACTAAGCTACCTCTTCTGCTGCGTCTGATTCAGTCTGAATGTGAGTCTCGCTAAGCCCTTAAGGCCTGAATATTTAGCCTGCTTGATTAGTTGCTCCTCCACATGCTGCTTCATATTTGGCACACTGCAGTGCTGGGACAACGCCATTGGCTTAGATGTGCGCTCAATACATGACTATTATTTTAATTGTAGATTGCTTAGCAGAATTGTGAGTGTAGACCTGGTGATCTTTAGATGATACTTAGACTGAGGGTGGTCAGGGGGTTGGTGTAAAACCTGAAGTGCAGATGTTTGACAATGCTCAGTGTGTCCTTGGTGTTGTATGTGACTCTGAGGGGGTACTACAGAAAAAATTGCAATTCATCGTCCTGGAGTGTTGGTGTGGTCCCTGTGGGTGATCTCGTATCCGTCTGTGATGGCAATGTTGATGTAGTGTGCTGAGGATGCGTTCAACCAGGTAACTGTAATGAAGGCGATGTGTGGGGCTGTTGTGTTGATGAGGTGTCAGAGTCCAATGGCGTGCTGGTGGATGTAGCAGGTGTGCAGTAGGAGGCACATGACCTTGTTGTACGATAGCAGGTGGACGATTGTCTGGTATTCATAGTTTGGAGGGTGGCTGGAGCATGAATCTGTTGTGTTATCTGCATCATGAAAGGACCAGAGGGTCTTGCACTGTGCTCGTTGCAGGCGCTGACGGTCCCACCTTTGGCACGGAGATGGCACAACAGTGGCACTGACAAGCTGCTGCCTGCATGAACAATGGATGGAGGGAGGGAGGAGCATCTGGGAGGCGTGTGTGTTGCAGAATCAGGGCCCTCAGTGGTGCTGTGCCGCAGGGGAGGCAGCAGCAGGAATGAGTGAACACATGATGGCGGAAGGGGTGAGACACCATGCAAAAACTAGCACACAAAGACAAGGAGGTTTGAAAGGCACAATGTAACAGGTGTATGGAAAGGAAGGAGTGTCTGGTTACTCATGGGTCATGGAACAAAAATGGATGAACAATCACCATAAATAACGGGCATATGATCAGGCACCAAAAGGCCAAGCTGCGCACAGGACACACAGCGTCAGCAGGTGTTGCCTGCCTGTTGTGGGTAGCAAGCTGCAACAATACATACACAACAATGTACTTCATGCACAATATGGATCATTAGCTATGATAAAATGCATGCATGTTGCCACAGTACACATGCTTCTATATGCAAAATCTTAGTCAATTATGCCATAGATGACGCATACATATTGGCAAGAGATCTGCGGTGACAGTAATGATGCACATTGTACTGTGAGGAACACATTTGCTACACAAATGGATAAAGTTTGTGTTGAGGCCATGCTGCTTTAGCCAATGTCCATGGCCAGTGCCATTGCTCAGAAGAAAATAACAGCCATGCAATGAGTTTACCTGTAATGCTGGTGAGACAATGTGCACATGACTGTCTGGAACTGTTGGTTCCTTGAATCCTTATAAAGGTTTGAAGATCATAGTGGCCCATCTCCTGATAGCCCCTTGGTCTGAGTAGAAATGACTGACTCAAAAGGCTGATCAGGCGAGGGAAGGAATGGAAGGGAACAGCAGGGAGGGAGATCTGAGACAATGGTAAACAAGCATAAGCATTCAACACTTCTTGCCACTGAATCACAGAATATCTCAGGACCTATACTGTAACAGTTACACCTGTAAAGAAAAACAACACCCACTGTATCCTAGTTGGCATCACAGTAATGAAATTATACTAGATCTGAGTATTGAACACGGACACATAAAAGGTAGCAGAGTTTTGCAGATAAATGAAGGGTGTATAAAGCTCTGCAGGCTGCTTCAATGCAATTAGAGCCATGCAGTAATAACAGTGTATGAATAATGCTCCAATGAACAAAAATACTAATGCGCTGCAGTGCTACTCACACAAAGGCAACTATCCGTAGTTACCCCTGGGAATCAGTGAGGGTCAAGAAGAGAAATTACACATCCCCCGCAGGAGCCTTAAGAAGCTCATCCAACAAGGGAGGGAATTATGTAACACACAAGGAAGCCCCACAAGAGACAGTCATTGGCTCGTCCAACAGGGCTTTGAAATACCTAACATAATACGCTGCTGGTACGGAACTCAACAGAGAGTAATGAGGAGCAATACAAGAAAACCAACCCTGCCGCAACCAGGATATGCAGCATGCCACAAGAGAATGCTTTGATTAACGACACCCGACTGGTGCCACGGAAATGTTTACATTTGCTACAGCACAACGTTGTGACGTCATCAGTGCAACATTCCTGGCATCATGGGAATAGAAAGTTAACATCAACTGACCGAGAAGGCTTGCAAAGCAGTGTTCTCGACCGGCCCTGAGGAAGCAACATAACAGTGACATGACATACTGGCACAAGGGGCAATGCATCCATACGAACAGACTCACAGGATACTTGACAGAACATATGGGACATAAGCTGGCCCACACCTTCACAACATGGTTGATTAGAAATCAAACTATACTGACAGAAGATTAAGTGGATGAGCCAAACACATCCTGCTGAACACAGTGAGGCTGCAATTCCCCATGGAGCCTGTGGTTGTGATGTCCCACACAATGTCAACCTGTGGTATCCGCAATGTGTCAGGGTCAAGGTTGACACACATTGATGCCTTCACCAGAGTCAATACTCCAAAACAGATGACTGTCAATAAGGGTGACTGTCCTGTCATGTGAGTGGGGCAACATGTAATTTGATCCATGGTGATGAGACATGTATGGATGGTTCCACAACATGCACAGAAACAGTTCCCACACATTCCCAAACAATACCAACCCCAGACAGCCTGTTTGGATCTCTTACCCGAACTGACATTTGCACATGTCCTTGCATGGAACACTGATTTGGCCCACGTTGCAATCATCATGAGGAATAGCAAGAGGACTGAGATGACACAAACAGACAACAGGCACAGCAACCTGGGAATGACAGACACACACGGGCTCACTGTTAAAAATGTTGCTAAAGACATGGGCAGGTACAAATACGAACAATGTAGTACATATGAAAAATTGCAAGCTAAGTCATTGCTCATTTCTGTGTGGCATGGCATCAGCACTTGCGTGACACATCAGAACACACATCAAAGTGACTTTGCATACAGTCAGCTGGACACACACATTGCTACACATGCCACTCAATGCTACAAGCTTGCACACTCATTCGCAGTGACTCACAATTATGAGAAGAAGTTGCGTATGAGCTGACTCCGGATATCATCCTCCTCCTCCTCATCACTTGCATCGTGACCAAGCCCTTCATCCTCAACTGGTGGATGTTCCTCAGGATCCAGGATGAGTAGCACTGCCTTCTCAACTGCCATGTTGTGCAGCATGCAGCACACAATGAAGATATTACAGACCTTAGCCGGGGCATATGGGAGGCATCCGCCCGTCTTATCGAGACACCGGAATCGGCTCTTCAGGAGGCCAAACGTCCACTCAATTACTCGCCTGGTCAACAAATCTTTTAATCCTAGCAATAATAATTGAAAAGGCAAGAATTGCAAATCTACCTTTATATTTGTGTTTTGTAGATTTTAAAACTGCCTACGACTGTGTTGATCGCGAGCTTCTTTGGACCAAGCTTGCAAAACAAGGAATTCCAGTCAAGCTTTTAAAAATGATTAAACTTTTGCATTCTGATACCTGGGTTAGAGTGAGGATGGGTAATGGCTCAACGGTAACTAAAATTATTCCAACATCGAATGGGCTTAAACAGGGCTGTGTGTTAGCTCCCCTACTTTTTAACTTAATTTTATCCGATCTCACTCTGACCTTAATGATATCAACGCCCACCCAACAAGGCTGGCTCAAACTCCAATATCAAACCTGCTATATGCGGATGATGTTGTTCTAATGAGCTATACAAAGGTGGAGATGCAACAACTGATCGACGGCATATCTAAATACTCCAAGGAAAACGGTATGCACAGTAATGACGCAAAGACTAAAATGATGGTATTCACCAAAAATGTTTGATTAAAGCATGCGCATACCTGGTTTTTGGAAGGTAAAAACCTGGAACAAGTAAATGATTACAAATACTTGGGAGTAACTTACTGTGATAATGGAAAATTCGTTCATCAGAAAGTGAAATTACAAGGAAAGAGAATTCCATTACCGCCGCATTTAGATCTATCCAGAAATTTGTCTTATCGCCCTCTATTAAAATCAATATCGGCTTAACTATTGCCTTCCCTAACATATGGGAGTGAGGTGCTCAATGGGAGCGATGCAAAGATTATAAATACTTTGGTAGCAAAAACCTATTGTCATTTATTTTCACTCCCTAAGAATGCCTCACAATCACAAGTAAGGTTGGAATTTGGTCTGAACGACCAATCTTGTGCAAGAAAAGGAAACATAATGAAGGTGTGGAACAGAATAAAAAATTATTATGACAACGAAATGTCCCGCCTTCTTTGGCAAGAAGTAAGCACCAACCGTTCCCTAACTATTTTCGCCTATTTAAAATCTGCAATCAAGGACTATGGTTTAGCTTCTATTTGGAATAACACGGTCAAACAGGAGAGCTTCAAGAAGACAGTAAACAAAAACACGGACTATTTTTCTTTGATAAAGGACGAGGATAATTTCACTAAAAGACACCATGCGTGGCCAATAGTAAATGGTTTTAACCCCTTCCATGCTCATGACGAGCTCAGCTCGTCATGAGGCACAGTGGAGCTGTGCTGATGACGAGCTTAGCTCGTCATGAACAATGGGGAATCTCAAGTTACAGCACAGGAGGGGAAAATGCACAGCAGCGATGTGGTTAAGAAAAAGAAGATCCAAACCTATTTGGAAACATCATGGACCCAAAAAAATAAACAAATCTTTATGAATGCTAGGTTTGGTATCTTTCTAGGCTCATGTCATTTGGCACCATGAAAAAGACCTGAAGAATTTGTGGTGTGTACGCTTTGTAAATCTGGCCAAGAAAACATCATACACCTAATGTGCCTTTGCCCGAACCTGGAAGTCAAAAGGAAAGCGATACTTAAGAAACTATTTAATGAACGTTGTATAAGGACCTGTAGACAGGCTCTTATGGCAAGCTTAGATCCCGAAGACCTAGGGCCCGATTCACAGAATGAACTTAAGACTCAATCCTAAACTTACTACTATTTGGTATTCACAGAATGCACTTACTACTTTTGGCATTGACAGAAGTTAGGATTTTGTCTTAAGTTTGTCTTAAGACAATCTTAAGACAGACTTAAGACAGACTTAAGTTAGCATTTTGTCTTAAGTCTGTCTTAAGTCTGTCTTAAGTCTGTCTTAAGTCTGTAGTCTGTCTTAAGTCTGTCTTAAGTCTGTCTTAAGTTTGTCTTAAGACAAACTTAAGACAAAATCTTAACTTCTGTGAATACCAAAAGTAGTAAATTCATTCTGTGAATGCCAAAAGTAGTAAGTGCATTCTGTGAATACCAAAATAGTAGTAAGTTTAGGATTGAGTCTCAAGTTCATTCTGTGAATCAGGCCCCTAGCAATTAAATCAGCATTTGTGAAATCTCTTATATTGGCCAAGAAAAAGTTGGACAATTGTGTTTGAATTTTGTGTCACTACTCTCAAGATGATTAATGGAATAATTTTAAAGGGTCAGAGTACTTTTTATTGTTTTATGAGAAGTATTTGAATGTAAGCAATGCATCAATATTTAATTATTGTATACTTTTTTTATCCATTTTGTAAGATTTTAATTAATCAAACAAATAAATAAACATGAACACTCGCCTGGTCTGCCCATGTGCATTATTGTACCGCTGATCTGCAGCTGTTCTTGGGTTTTGTAGAGGTGTCATCAGCCATGGCATGTTGGGATATTCAGAGTCACCTACAAATATACATCATGTAAATAAGTGGTTCAGGAGATGCTGTCAGAGCAAAAGATACTGAATCACACAGGACAAACAGAGTTTACCCACCAACAAGACATGCCCGACCGGGTGGTGTGGAGTGCAAAAAAACGATGGATTTGGGCCCAGATCTTTGGACTGGGGTGAATGTGTGACATTGATCCACATTCGGTCCATCACCTGTTTTGTTTGCAAATTCCGCCCTAAGTGCGCTGGGGATGCTCAGACGTGGGTCCCAGGGACTCCACACCACTGGAGTCAAGCTAGCCGGGCTGATGAGAGGTGTTACCTCGAAACCGGTCCGGTCCTCGGATGCTTGATTCCGTTCTGGGAAGGACATGGCTTTTGTAGTTCGGACTGGACTGTTCCCATGGGGCACAGGGTCAGAGCTGATTTGCATATCGCCATTGTCTAACCCAGGGTGGTGTGGAGTGCAAAAAAATGATGGATTTGGGCCCAGATCTTTGGACTGGGGTGAATGTGTGACATTGATCCACATTCGGTCCATCACCTGTTTTGTTTGCAAATTCCGCCCTAAGTGCGCTGGGGTGAATGTGTGTCTAACCCAGGGTGGTGTGGAGTGCAAAAAAACGATGGATTTGGGCCCAGATCTTTGGACTGGGGTGAATGTGTGACATTGATCCACATTCGGTCCATCACCTGTTTTGTTTGCAAATTCCGCCCTAAGTGCGCTGGGGATGCTCAGACGTGGGTCCCAGGCACTCCACACCACTGGAGTCAAGCTAGCCGGGCTGATGAGAGGTGTTACCTCGAAACCGGTCCGGTCCTCGGATGCTTGATTCCGTTCTGGGAAGGACATGGCTTTTGTAGTTCGGACTGGACTGTTCCCATGGGGCACAGGGTCAGAGCTGATTTGCATATCGCCATTGTCTAACCCAGGGTGGTAAGGAGTGCAAAAAAACGATGGATTTGGGCCCAGATCTTTGGACTGGGGTGAATGTGTGACATTGATCCACATTCGGTCCATCACCTGTTTTGTTTGCAAATTCCGCCCTAAGTGCGCTGGGGATGCTCAGACGTGGGTCCCAGGCACTCCACACCACTGGAGTCAAGCTAGTCGGGCTGATGAGAGGTGTTACCTCGAAACCGGTCCGGTCCTCGGATGCTTGATTCCGTTCTGGGAAGGACATGGCTTTTGTAGTTCGGACTGGACTGTTCCCATGGGGCACAGGGTCAGAGCTGATTTGCATATCGCCATTGTCTAACCCAGGGTGGTGTGGAGTGCAAAAAAATGATGGATTTGGGCCCAGATCTTTGGACTGGGGTGAATGTGTGACATTGATCCACATTCGGTCCATCACCTGTTTTGTTTGCAAATTCCGCCCTAAGTGCGCTGGGGATGCTCAGACGTGGGTCCCAGGCACTCCACACCACTGGAGTCAAGCTAGCCGGGCTGATGAGAGGTGTTACCTCGAAACCGGTCCGGTCCTCGGATGCTTGATTCCGTTCTGGGAAGGACATGGCATTTGTAGTTCGGACTGGACTGTTCCCATGGGGCACAGGGTCAGAGCTGATTTGCATATCGCCATTGTCTAACCCAGGGTGGTGTGGAGTGCAAAAAAACGATGGATTTGGGCCCAGATCTTTGGACTGGGGTGAATGTGTGACATTGATCCACATTCGGTCCATCACCTGTTTTGTTTGCGATTGTTCCGCAGCTGCATCATCATTCTTGGCACCCTGCTACGCCTCATGATGAATACATCATGTGCCGATCCTGGAAAATGTGCACAAACATGGGAAATCAGCATGTTAGCAAGACACACCACCAGGGCATTTATTGAATTATAATGTTTCCTGTTGTGGTAAGCCTTCTCCTGAGCCTGTGGTGTCACCAAAGCAACATGTTTCCCATCAATGGACCCAATGGCATGTGGCATCCCTGCCAGGGCTTAGAATTCACCCTTGACATCTCTCCCTCTTCAGGTGTTGGAAATTTGATGAATTCATCAATGTGCTCCAACATGGCTGCTAAAACATCACGCATGACATGGCTGAACATGGTTTGGGACATTCTCCAACATCAGCTATGGTTAATTGAAATGTACCTGTAGCAAAAAAATGGAGGGCTGCCATCACCTTAAGCTTGGGGGTCAGCGCAGTAGGATACCTGTGTTGCGGTTGGAGATGTGGTTCCAGCCTGAATCAACTGTCGACTGAATCAGTAATGTCAGATGCAAGCACATTCCCTCATGGTAGCCAAGTCTGGAAACGCCCTGCAGGCCATATTTGGGAATAATGGAGAATAACTGTCAGCCAACATCAATGGCAATGTACATAGCACATGCAAAACTGCTACTACACATCAGGTCACTATGGAGTCTGGTGTGTGCAATACATCCAGGACAAATATGCCAGCTTGCTGGCACTCCTACGAAAGATACACCTGTTGATTTCCTTAAAAAACATGACATGCCTGGAAACGGACTGCTGGTCTGGTCTGAGTGAACAGCCTGAGATATCGATGGAGTGACACACGTCACCAAACCTGCAGTGGAAGGTTGTCAACCCAACCAGACAGCTAACTGCAAGGCACATGCACAGCTCACATGGAATGGCAAAGTACAATTCAAACACATTGTGATTGAGGTGTGCATGTGACAACAAAACAACACAGCCATTGTCACGATGCAGACATGTATGCCTGGGGAAAAATGATGTCTAAAGCCATCAGACTCAAAAGCCGTTGGAATGCACATGTGGGATGGTCTGCGTACATGTGAAACCATTCCCATCTCAACACAGACCCATTAGATGCACCAACAGCAGATGCAGTTTACGTAACACAAACAGCTAGTTCAATGTTCAACATGACACACACCGAACATATTTTATATCAAAGAAACAGTGGTTCCAGTGGAACAATAAAAGAATACTCGATGAATACACAGCAATGTCTAATAATAGTATGAAGGTTACTGAGGATGTAGGAAGGAAAAACAAAACTCATAACACCAATTGAGCACCATCATTTGTTATTTTTAAGAAAAAGAATTTTCAAATATTTACATATTGCAATTCACATATGACAGTGTGAAGACTTTTGAAAGGGTGTCCCAAGTATGTATGTATGTATGTATAAATCGTTTTGTAATGCACACTGTTATTTGGAAGTATCCTGGCGCGATGGAAAGGAGCAAAGGAGAACATACAAGGATCAACTTATGTCACACTTCTAAACAGATGGGTTTTTAGTGTAAAGTGTGAACCGAAAGAGTTGTTTAAGCACACATTAAGGTGACAGCAAGTGACAATTATGTTCACGGTTTCAACAGGGGTATATTTACAAGGGAATGGGAAAATGACCATACAAGCAATATTCAATAATATATACAATGACTATTTAATTCATAGACATTGATTAGTAGGTTCATTTCCAATGAGCGTCGACGGCGTTTCGACCCTTTAATGGATGGAGGGTCTCGTCAGGACAGGGGCTGTGTGGGACATCTGTAAGGATGAAATCAAGGGCTCAGTGATGGAGCAGGTGCCAACCATGCGTAAAAAGGGAGAAGATAAAGGTACTCACAATGAACCCAGCCAGGTACACTGTAAGTAGCCGAATGATACGATGAATTTTCAATCGTATGTGGCAACAACACAGAACTTGCCTGGGAGTAAGCTCGGTCTGCCTTCGTCCGACTGCTAAGCAGTCGGTCGAAGGCAGACCTTGCTTACTCCCAGGCATTTTCCTGGCCAGCGCCCCATCCGTGCTCATTATAGCACTTCAGTGGCACGATCTTTCTACTATCCGGGCAAGTTCCGTGTTGTTGCCACATACGATTGAAAATTCATCGTATCATTCGGCTACTTACAGTGTACCCGGCTGGGTTAATTGTGAGTACCTTTATCTTCCCCCTTTTTACGCATGGTTGGCACCTACTCTATCACTGAGCCCTTGATTGCATCCTTACAGATGTCCCACACCGCCCCTGTCCTGACGAGACCCTCCATCCATTAAAGGGTCGAAACGCCGTCGACGCTCATTGGGAATGAACCTACTAATCAATGTCTATTAATTAAATAGTCATTGTAAATATTATTGAATATTGCTTGTATGGTCATTTTCCCATTCCCTTTTAAATATACCCCTGTTGAAACCGTGTACATAACTGTCACTTGCTGTCACCTTAATGTGTGCTTAAACCACTCTTTCGGTTCACACTTTACACTTGGGACACCATTTCAAAAGTCTTCACACTGTCATATGTGAATTGCAATATGTAGATATTTGAACATTCTTTTTCGTAAAAACAACAAATGATGGTACTCAATTGGTGTTATGAGTTTTGTTTTTCCTTCCTACATCCTCGGTAACCTTCATACTATTATTAGACATTGCTGTGTATTGATCGAGTATACTTTTATTGTTCCACTCGAACCACTGTGTCTTTGATATAAAATATGCACCCTGGTTCCTTAGTGATTAGGGTTCCCTTGTTTTTCCTGTGACACACCAGACATAGTCACATAGGGTCATGCTGAGCGTGAAATGTAAACTGACATAGTGCTCCTGTCCCTTGCATCATGAGACAGGTGCTCATAGTGATGACTGTGCCATTCCAGTGTTGATGTGCATGGCAACATCTGCAAAATGGTACACATGTGACAAGTGTCAAGGTGATGTGTGCCACATAGTGCCCCATCACACATGACATGTGTCAACAGGTCCGACAACAAAGAGAAGATGCCAATACTGATATGCTCTTTTAAGACAAATACTTTCACCAAAGTACAAATGACAGTTCAATACCTGGGGTGGCTATTAGATAGCTATTTATTCAAAATTATTCCAAAAAAGGAACACCATTTCAAATTTAGTGCGCAATTTCAGGTTATATTCTTCACAAGCAATGAAAGTTAGGACACAAAACGGTAAAAAGTTTCAACCATATCATCACTTTTCAGACATATCACATTCAAACCACTTTCATTCAAACATCCATAAAATACACACAAGCAGGAAAAAAATCAACCAGTTGAAAGAATAACGGTTCAACTTTAAGTTTGAAAAGCAATTCTTAGAGGTTGCAAAAATTATATATACACCACTATCGTTTCTGTTTTGTTATTTAGTTGTCAAGAAAAATCTCTTTTATAACACTAAATGGGTGCATAAGCACAAAACCAAGTGCCAAATAATTAAGCACCAGGATAACACAAGTTGACCCTACACAGTCTACGCGTTTCGAATCCTTTTTACTAAGAGGATTCTCTTCAGGACCATGGAACGCTCTGCAGAGGAGACAAAAGAGAAAAGAGAAAACAAAGACCAAATCTCAGTATGTGATTCAGTAGTTGAAATAACCACAAAAACCACAGCTGCAGCTTACCCGTCTGAAGAACAGTGAATAGTTATTTAGGAAAATGTAGTGGCTCCTACACAAAAAATAAACAAAGGATAGGAAGGGGGGACAAATCAAAAAGGGAAGGGGTTATTAGTAACACTTCTCAATGGCCATTACAAGTCCTAAACGTCAGATAACCAAATAGATTCCCTCGAAAGGAGTGGCAAAAGTCCCTGAGTGGACGTAGTGCAATCTTCAATATAGGCGCAGCAAGCAGTGGTAACCTTAATAAACCACATGCACAACGTTTAGAACATGTCCACCTTATGACTCCACAAAAAACACACTTGATCGCGTTCAGACCGGGGCCATCAAGGAATGCTTACCGGGCAGAGTTCCTGATTTAATATCCGAGTGCAGTTCCGACAGGCTTGACTTATGGTAGCAGCGTCGAGGAATAGATCAACACGCCGACTATCTGAAAATACAAGAACCGGCGGTCGCCGCATTTAGATTCGGGTTGGCCATAGTCAGGGATTAGAACTGGGTAACTGGTGGAAGGAACAAGGGGTCTTGCCGTCAGGGAGCCGAGCCTGACGCCATGGACGGGTACTTCGTCAATAGCCGCAAACGAGTGGTTGCGCATGCGCAGCCCTAGGGAGCCTGGGTAATGTAGTCTCAACGGCGCGAGGGCAGTAATCAGAGTGTTGGATGGGCGGGTTAGAGCCTGATCTTACTGAAATGCAATCAGGGGGGGCGACTCCAATGGGGGTGAATAAACTTGTGGATACTCACATAAGGAGTATAAAGATTCATAATAGATGTGAAACATGTTAGGCAGCCAGGGTCATAGAGGAGAACAGGTATAATGAAAAATGAAGGGGCTACCAGGCAGAGGTGAACTTAGAGCTTGTAAATTTCGGACAGCTTATTTAAACCCGACACAGCCGTGTCGAATTTAACAATAAGAAGGGCTTCCCTCCTGGATAGTTTCAAGTCCCAGTCACCTCCACAGGGATCTTTTTCTACTTTGGAGATGACTGTCCATCTCAAGTTATTAATGTGGTGTTGGGATCTGTTCCAATGGTTGACCAGCGGGGCAGTTTCCACTTTCTGTTTTATTCTGGACTTGTGTTGTGAAATCCTTTGACGGATTTCTTGATTGGTTTTACCAATATACAGAAGTCCACATGGATATTTTATTCCGTAGACTACGCATTTAGATTTGCAATTACTGAATGTTTCGTGTTTCCACGGAATTCCATTAAGTTGGAAGAGTGCACCTTCCACATTGAGGTCACAGCAGAGACATGTCCCACATTTGTGGTGACCTGTAATGGGGGTCAAACCCATAAGTTGTCTTAAGGTGGGTTGTAATTCCTTCGGGGGGGCTGCTCTTACTACATAGTTGGCAATACAATTTTGTTTTTTAAATGCAAACAGGGGAGACTCTTGTAGACTCTCGTGCAAATTCTTCACTAAATGCCAATTCTGTCCAAAGATTTTTTAAAGTTTGTTGGCATTTGGACAATAAGTTGTGACACATACTTGACGTTTCAGTTGGAGTTTCTTTTTCCGTTCAAGAAGGCTTTCCCTAGGGGTCCATCTGGCACGTTTCATTGAATTTCGGACTAGTTTTTTGGGGTAGCCTTGTTCACAAAACTTTTTGACAAGATTACCAGCGTGCCACTCCTTTCGAGGTAATCTATTTGGTTATCTGTCGTTTAGGACTTGTACTGGCCATTGAGAAGTGTTACTAAATTTCCTTCCCTTTTTGATTTTTCCCCCCTTCCTATCCTTTGTTTATTTTTCGTATAGGAGCCACTACATTTTCCTAAATAACTCTTCACTGTTCTTACGGGTAAGCTGCAGCTGTGGTTTTTGTGTAGTAGTGCTCTAGAGGTTTTTGTGGTTATTTCAACTACTGAATCACATACTGAGATTTGGTCTTTGTGTTCTCTTTTCTCTTTTGTCTCCTCTGCAGAGCGTTCCATGGTCCTAAAGAGAATCCTGTTATTAAAAAGGATTCGAAACGCTAGACTGTGTAGGGTCAACTTGTGTTATCCTGGTGCTTAATTATTTGGCACTTGGTTTTCTGCTCATGCACCCATTTAGTGTTATAAAAGAAATTTTTCTTGATAACTAAATAACAAAAACGAAATGATAGTGGTGTATATATAATTTTTGCAACCTCAAAGAATTGCTTTTCAAACTTAAAGTTGACCCGTTATTCTTTCAACTGGTTGATTCTTTTCCTGCTTGTGTGTATTTTATGGATGTTTGAATGAAAGTGGTTTGAATAAGATATGTCTGAAAAGTGATGATATGGTTGAAACTTTTTACCCTTTTGTGTCCTAACTTTTCATTGCTTGTGAAGAATATAACCTGAAATGGTGCACTACATTTGAAATGGTGTTCATTTTTTGAATAATTTTGAATAAATAGCTATCTAATAGCCACCCCAGGTATTGAACTGTTGTTTGTACTTTGGTGAAAGTATTTGTCTTAAAAGAACATATCAGTATTGGCATCTTCTCTTTGTTGTTATACTTTCAAGGCTCAGCCTTACGGATCAGAGCCAGCCCTGTTTGTTGTTAGATGTGTCAACAGGTCAGCACACATCGATTTTGCAACAAGATCAGATGCCCTGTGCTATATCATTGCCTGCCACACCTAGGGCCTGCACATGTAAGTATGCAATGACAAGAACTTGATAGACTTCCTTGTTTGAACTGTACCGCTACATCCCTGCCATGTGTGCGCCTTGTATCACTATTGTAATGGTGCCATGCGTGAGCATGTGAAATGCTCCGTACCCCTGCATTCACAACTGCATGGATATGCACTGTGTGAAACGCACCGTACCCCTGCTTTCAAAACTGCGTGTGAAACGTACTGTGTGAAACGCACCGTACCCCTGCATTCACATCTGTGTGTGAAACGCACCGTGTGAAACGCACCGTACCCATGCATTACATGCATGTGTGCGCATCGTCTCACTATTGCAATCGTGCCAAACGCAAATGAACCGTACCCCAACATTACGTGCATGTGTGCGCATCATCTCACTATTGTAATCATGCCATACGCGAGCGAACCGTACCCCAACATTACGTGCGTGTGTGCGGATCGTCTCACTATTGCAATCCCTCCATACGCGAGCAAACAGTACCCCAACATTACGTGTGTGTGTGCGCATTGTCTCACTATTGCAATCATGCCATACACAAGCGAACCGTACCCCAACATTACATGCATGTGTGCGCATCGTCTCACTATTGTAATCATGCCATCCGCGAGTGAACCGTACCCAAACATTACTTGCGTGTGTGCGCATCGTCTCACTATTGCAATCGTGCCATACGCGAGTGAACCGTACCCCAACATTACGTGCGTGTGTCCGCATCGTGTCACTATGGTAATCGTGCCATACGTGAGCGAACCGTACCCAAACATTAAGTGCGTGTGTGCGCATCGTCTCACTATTGTAATTGTGCCATAAGTGAGCTAACCGTACCCCAACATTACGTGCGTGTGTGCGCATCGTCTCACTATTGTAATCATGCCATACGTGAGCGAACCGTACCCCAAGATTACGTGCGTGTGTGCGCATCGTCTCACTATTGTAATCGTGCCAAACGCGAGCGAACCGTACCCCAGCATTACGTGCGTGTGTGAGCATCGTCTCACCATTGCAGTGGTACCATACGCGACGTGAAAAGCACCGTACACATGTGTGGATCTCAAAAAATACTTAGGGGACACCTAGGGGACGAGTAGTAGGCCCTGAATGCAGCCTGGTTATCATGGATACTGAGATTTGAGTGTGTGCTACAGGTGTCCTGCAAAAGTCAATCTGGCAAAAATATACAATGTTGCAAAATGATTATGGAGCTGAAGCTCAAATTTTAAACCATTCAAATGTGTGTCAGGGCCTTATGTGTAAAGGGATTGGATGAAATGTAGAATGCAAACTAATCTGGCCTATCACAATGTACTCCTGAAAATGAAAGCCCCTCAGCAGCACTGATTTAAACCTGCATGTAGCCCTGAGAGAGCACTTGCCTGCAGAACATTGGAGTGGACCACACTGCTGCTGTCTATGCATTCCCTGGACTTTCATGTCGCGTACTATGGAGAGGGCCCCAGCATTCACTGAGGAGGAAAACCAGGCCCTGCTGGATGCCCTCCTACCACAGTACAGCAAGCTGTATGGGAGACCAGGGGAGCAGGTGAGTGCTGACTATACTACCTTTGACTGTGCACCTGTTGTGTGAGTGTCACAACAGGCATTGTGTATTGGTGGGACAGACATGCAATGTGGTTGTGATTGAGTCCTGGGGGTGTTTATTGTGGTGTCTCCCATGCAGAGCATGATGTAGTTCATGTGTGCTCACTCCTCACTTGCATTATGCTTACTGTGACATTCAATGCATAGTGAATAACACATTCAGCCATGCCACACCTTGGTGGCTTCATTCCCAAATTTACTGAGGTGTAACAGTGTTCCCTCCGGAGTGACAGCTGACTGTACTCACAGATGTTTATCACTTGTGTGGACCTGTGGTGATATTGTACAAATGATGTGTTTAACCTCATGGACATTGAGGTGTTTGAATTTTTCTTTTTCATCTGGGTGAGTGTGTATGTGATGTGTTGTACCACTGCTGCATGGGGTATGCAGCAGCTATAGCCATCTGAAGTGAGCAGTGCTGTGTGCCTGACTTGCAAAGTTAGCACGACACCTGTGACACCTCATGGTCAAGTGGCACATGTGCAAAGTGAGGGTTGTATCTGATGTTGTCAGTGACAGGTGAGTGATCTGTGCCAGGGTGTGTCTGTCTGGTCTGCTGAGAGTTCTTAAGTGGAGTGGGACATGTGACTGCTTGCCACGTGCTGTCTCATACCCTGCAGTTGCATGTGTTGGCCAGTGTGTGCCATGATCAGTGAGTGTGTTGCACCCGTTATGCCATCTGTTGCCTTTCAATGTAGTGCATCGGGGTTTGCCCACAGGCCTTTTATTATTTTATTATTTATTTAGAAGTTTTCTATAGCGCTAACAAGACCCGAAGGTAGCAGAGCGCTTTACAATAGAGGGAATGAAAAGAGAACAACATGACACAAATCCAATAAAGCGATCAGCGAGCGACAATTTGGAATGCGGAAAAGTTCGGACAGTAGGACTTCTTGGTAGCAGGATTCAATGTTACTGCATGGGTTCAGGGGACGCTTGCTGATCCAGGTTACCCGCAACCAAGGGAACGGATCAGGCACAAGGATTTGAGTTGGCTCTTGAATTCTGAATAGGACGGTATAGTTCTGATGTGCGGGGGGATGGCGTTCCATATTTTGGGAGCATTTCCTGAGAACGAGCAGTCCGCAGTTCGCTTCTTTCTGGTTTTTGGTAGGGTGAGCAGCAAGGAGTTGGAGCTTCTCAAGCTTCTGGCTTGGCCTGCTTTTTTGAGCTTGTTTGCCAAATATTCCGGTTTGCCGGGGTGGAGGGCCTTGTGGGTGAGGCAGGCCGTTCTGAAGGTGCTCCGCATTTCCACAGGGAGCCATTCGAGTTCTTTGAGTGCCGGGGAGATGTGGTCAGATTTTTTGCAGCCTGTGATCATTCTCGCTGCCGCATGAAGTGTTGTTTTTAGAGGGGCCAGGTGCGATATGGGGATGCCTGTTAGGATTGAGTTCCCATAGTCCAGTCTTGATAGAACAAGGGATTGCGTGGCTAGTTTGAGGTCCTTGTTGGGAATGTAAGGTTTGATTTTGTTCAGAAGTCTGAGGTTGAGAAATGCGCTTTTCGCCGAGTTCTTGATGTGGTTTGTCAGGGTTAGTTTGGGGTCTAGGGTGAAGACCAGGGATTTAACGGAGTCGGCTAGCGTGAGGTTGCCTTTGAGAGCATCGATCGATTTTAGCCACTCGGTGATTTGAGGGTTGTCTTCTTTGTTTGAGATGAGGAGTGTTTCTGTCTTGTCGGGGTTGAGTTTCAGGTGATTCTTTGTCAGCCAGTCTTGAACTTCATTTAGGACATCGTTAAGTCTGTGGATGTCTTTAAGAGAAGAGGTTTCCAGGTAAATCTGTGTGTCATCCGCGTAGAGGTGGAAGTGGATGTTGGCGTTCCTGAGTAATTTGGCAAGCGGTTCCATGTAGATGTTAAAGAGCTGAGGAGAGAGCACTGATCCTTGCGGGACACCCTTGGTGACCTGCTGGGTTTCGGAGGTGAAGTTCTTCATTTTTATTGTTTGCGTACGGTTATGTAGGAAGGAGGAGAACCACTTGAGAACTACATCGCCGAGGCCGGCTCTTTCTTGCAGGGTCATGATGAGGAGCTTGTGGTCCACCGTGTCGAACGCTGCGGAGAGATCAAGGAGTATGAGGAGGCAGCACTTGTCAGCGTCAAGAGAACCATGAATGTCATCTATGATGTTCAGCATCGCGGTTTCTGTGCTGCGGCCTTGTCTAAAGCCGGATTGGAGGGGGTCCAGGAGGTTGATGTGGTCCAGATGTTGCGTCAGTTGCAGGAGTACGCAGCGTTCAAGTGTTTTTGAAAGCAAAGGGAGGTTGGATATCGGTCTAAAGTTGTTCAAGTCACTTGAGTCAAGACCGGGTTTTTTCAGCAGAGGAGTGACTTGCCCCATTTTTAGACAATCGGGGACCACTCCGCTTTGTAAGGAGCTGTTTATGATTCTTCCCCAGATGGGTGCTAAGGTAAGCTTCATTTTTTTGATTAGCGAAGGGGGAAAAGGATCTGAGACGTGTGCTGATGGTTTGGAGGTCGAGATCAGCGAGATTATCTCAGTTTCCTGGACGGGGCGAAAGCTTAGCCAGGGGGAAGGAAAGGAGTTGGTTGGGATTGCCAAAGGGAAGGCCGGGTTACTCTTCTGGAGGTGCGGGTTGTTGATGTCTAGAGACAGTTCGATTTTTAAGACCTTATCGTTGAAGAAGTTGGCGAAGTTATCACAGAGTTCTTTGGATGCCTGCAGGGTTGAGGGCCGGGGTTTGGATGTTTGTTGTCTGATTATGTTGTAGAGCTCTTTGGGTCTGTTTTTGGATTTGACCAGTGCCTCACGGAAGAAGCTGGATTTTTTGTTTTTGATATGGTTGTTGTACTTCCTGCGGGCAGATTTTAGTTGGAGGCGGAGAATGGCGGTAGGGTTGTTTCTCCACTTTCTTTCTTTGGCTCTCAAGTTTCTTCTTTCTGTGTTGAGGTCCGCAGTGAACCAGGTTCTGGATGGAGTGGCTCGGCTTCTTTTGAGCTTTAGAGGAGCAAGATTGTCGAGTATGGAGACTAACCCCGCGTTGTAGTGGTCGACGAGATCATTGGTCGAGAGGTGCAGTGTGTTATTTGGAAGAAGTGAGCTTAGCTGACCTTCCAGGATATCTTGGGGTACTTGGGAGAGGTTTCTTGACCATTTGGGGGGGTCTTGCGTAGGTTTAAGCGAGATGATGGGGTGATTGATATGAAATAGGATCATGTGGTGATCTGACCAATCAACGGGTAGTATGTGGTTGACCGTGATAGAATTCTTTTGGGCAATGATGGCATCCAGTGTGGCTCCTTTGTAATGAGTCTCCTCGGTACAGTGTTGGGTGAGGTTGTTATCATCAAGGAGGCTAGATAGCGATCTGATTAGAGGATTGTGGGTCTCATTCCATCGGAGGTTCAGATCACCAAGAATTAGGATTTTGGAATCGCCAAGTGCGTCTTGAGCAATCAGGTTTGATAGTTGTTCTCCAAACTCAATATTTCTGCCCGGGGGGTGATAGAGTAGGTGGCACAGTAGAGAGTCGTTGTCTTTTGTCTTGATGACGGTGGATAGACATTCAAACGAGTTGTACTCGAAGGAGGAGGTTTCTGTGATGCTCCAGCTATCCTTGTGGATGATAGCGACCCCACCTCCTCGTTGTTGTTTGATCCTGTCTTTGGAGATGAGGGAGAAACCGGGTGGAACCAGCATATCTAGGCAGGGGGGGATGTCTTATTAAGCCAGGTCTCCGTGAGGAACGCAACGTCAATGTCATGAGTGAGGATGGCTTCAGCTAAGTCTGTTGCATGTAGTGAGGCCGATCTGCAATTGATTAGGAGGCAGTTGGTGAATTTCTCCTGATTGCTGGTGGTTCTATCTTTAGTCTCTCTGGGTATAGCGGTGAGGACTGGTAGTCTCTGTTGTTTGACGATGGGTAGAACTTTCCGGTGACCTGTGATAACTTGGATTTTGGATTTAGGTGAATCAGCAATGGGGGAGTCGTAGGTGGCGGCTAGTAAGGCTGCTTCCCTGTCTGACATGGGAGCTTCTGATCTAAGCGGCCTGGAGGTTAGGTGTTTTGAGCCCGCTGAAGTGGGAGAAGAGATGGAGAACACGGGTCTGGTGCAGGGGGCTCTTTTTGTTTCGGGTTTTTTTGAATCGTAACACTGGACCTTGGGGGGGGGATCGAGAGGCTGGGCACTGAGGGCTTTTAAGGGCCCTTGGGAGATGATGGTATTGGCGTGCAGGGGGGTCTGGGGAGAGTGTTTATGGGGGTTACAGGCTATACCGAGGTTAGAGAGGATTTCTGATAAACCTAGGGTGATAGTGTCGACCTGATTTTCCAGGGTTGCGAGCCGTTTTGTTATGGACTCAAGGGAGGGGATGTGGGCAACCGGGGAGGGCCTAATTCACATGGACAATGATGCAAGTCCTGTCAGCATCCTATGCCCTGTTCACATTATCAATGTTGTGCAAGTGTATGTCTCAGGGACATGGAGCAGGTGTAGTGATGTTGTTTCAATTTGTCTTCCTGACAGGTAACTGCCTACAAGTAGGGGGAGATATGGCTGGAGATTGTCAGGGCTGTCAGGTCTGTGGGGGTACATTGCCGGTGGCTGCGCAACATCCAGAAGAAGTGGCAAGACATCCAGTGCTGGACCCGGCGTATCGCCCGGGTCCAGCTGAAGATGGAGCCTCCATGCCGGAATGGCGGAAGCCGTCACCTCACCCCCCACATGCTCCGTGTCCTGGCAGTGGTCTTTCCAGACCTTGATAGGCAGTTGCAGGAGAGACAGCAGCAAGGAGGGGGTAGGTACATGGCTGTTTGTTGTGTTGTGTGTCACCTGCTTCTTGAGGTGCTCTGAAGCCTGGATACAATCCCACAGTTGGGGAGTCTGGTCAGGCAGGTTATATGTGCAGTGTATTTTCAATTCCCCATTTTCAGCTGGTGTTCTTTTTCATCCCTCCCCTCCTTCACATGTGTCCCCTGGTCTGTGTGTATTCACAATTGCACATGTCCATCTAGGGTGCAAGATAATTAGACTGCACATTGATTAGCGCATCATGTGGGAGGGTGGTCTGTGACATGTGTTGGGACCTTGCCTGTGCCATGACCTGTGCACTGTGTTTGGGCTTCATATTTGTTGGCACTGATGATGAGTCTCAACATAGGAGTGTGAGGTTTCAACTGCACAACCTTGCAGCATGCATGACCCATGTTGTGTTGTCAGACATGATGTACATCAGTTGAGAAATATGCATAGTGCCATGACGGTTACTCATGGAAAAGTCAGCTCATTCCAGAACCACGGATTAGTGTGCCCACTACAGTCCCCTGAGACACCCTGGCCTCCTAATCATGTGTGTCATCCAACACTGTGCTCATTCTATGTGGGTTCAGCATGGGTCTGCCTCTGTGGCATTGGTACCTGGCATATTTTGTATTTTGCCTTTGTCTGCTACATGTGCCCACTGGACATGGATACAAGAATTGACTCGTGCATTCTCACACTGGGCAGCGCCTGTGTGCCTATTCACAACAATCTGTTGTTGGTTGTGTGTGACTAATATGTATTGCCAGCCCCACAAGGTGAACTTGGGTTACTTTTGGAATTATTGCTGCACAGTTTTTGTTACCCAGATTCTGAGTTCTCACTTCTTGAGCTGTATCAATCACATTGACTGAGGGATGGGGGTGTTCTGCAGGAGAGGTCTAATAGGCCTGCCTGATTTGGCCTTGTCAGGTGTGTGACCTGTAGGTGAGAATTTGCTGGTCAATGTTTCACCATGCACTTCCCCTTTGATGGTGGCCAGTGCTTTCATTTGGGGCTTGACAGCCTTTGTCATTTGTTTCCAGACATGATTGTGCGTCATTCATTTCTGCCACATGTATGTAGTTCTGGTGCAAACCTGTTTTGTCTTACTGTGCACACTACTGTGTTGACATTTTGCCTGGGGATAAGGGTGTGTCCACAATGCAGCAATGATTTTATTCATCACAATTGCAGACCAATTAGCTTAAGCAGTGTCCTGATTTGGGACATGTGCTCCACTTCACATGACAGCCAGTAGGTCTTAAGTGCTAGCAACTGTATAATCAGGTAATGGATGCCCCTGTGAGGACTGACATATTTCAAGTTGTCTCACATTAATGATTGTACCTTGGCACTTCCAACACTTGTTAAAAGTAGTTCATGTTTTGAATGTGTTAATATGACGATTTGTAGAGCTTTAATAATGTATTAACAGCTAAAGAGGCACAGCACTCATTGGGTTTCGAGAAAGTAAAAGGAAGCCCCCCTAACAATAGCCTGGGTGAGAAAACTACTATGGCAAAAAATGGTAGTAATGGTAACACTCGAGAAGGAGAAGAAGGGGCTGTAAAAGACACTCAGGTAGTGATCGAGGGAGCAGATAAGGAGGAAGCTGAAAATAGGAGCGATAGGGGGAACCACTTGCCTATAGTTACTGGCTCACCTAGTGACGAGTGCTTTTTTACTGGAATTGAAGATGATAAGGAAGATAATGAGGAAATTGAGGAGGAGGAAGAGATAGAAGAGTCGGAATTAAGTCACAAATTATCCACTAATTCAGAAGAATTATCATCACCTACAGAGAGTTGTCTAGAGGCATCACAAACGGATACTTCAGAATTAGAATCTGAATCAGAGAAGAATACTGTCCTAAAACGAAATCAAAAGGGCAAGTCAGGTAGATCTAGAGGAAAAACTTGTAGAAGAGCTAAGAAGCATGGGAGCACAGCGCAATTAGGTGTGGCTAAAAAACTGGACTGGGACTACGCAGCCACTTCACAATTGTATCAGGAGAGTGCAACTGGTGGCTCTTTACAGCCAAGCAAAGTACAAGCTCAAGCGCAGGCACAAGCACAGACCCATGAGAAAGACTATGCAGCTAGTTTTGATCTATTGTTTTCAACTCTAAAGGAAATTCAAGAGGAAGCAAGGAGGGAGAGCCAAAGAGCTAAGCATGCGAATAAGAAAATACAAGGCTCTCTGCGCGAAGTCAATAAAATGTATGCGGAAATCTCTGGCAGACTGGAGGAAGTGGAGGAGAGGACAGGCAAAGTAGAGGATGAAGTCGTAAAACTTCGGGAATATTGAGACGAGCAGGAAAAGACTTCATTGGATGTTCTGTGGAAGCTCGAAGATTTTGAGAATAGACAAAGGCGCAACAATATAAGACTTCTTGGTATTGAGGAAGGGAAGGAGGGGTCTGGCATGCGCTCCTTTGTTGTTGAGTTATTGAAAGGGGCTTTCCCGGAGATGGATAAGTGGGACTGGGAAAAGGAGGTGCAGCGGGCACACCGTTTTCCTTTACTACAAAGGAAAAATACAGGCTCTAAATCAAGCGCCATATTGGTGTATCTGGGAAATTTTCTGTTAAGGGAGGAGGTAATCAGTAAGGCAAAGCCGGTGGCCAAACGGTCATATAAAGATATAACTTTTTTTGCACGTCAAGATTTTTGCCACACTACTGTGGAGAGAAGATGGCGCATGAGACAACTAATAACACCCTTCCAAAATGTGGGATGCGAGGTATGTTTGATGTTTCCCTGCCGACTCAAAGTTGGCTTTAATGGCCAGTTTAGGGTATTCTACTCTGAAATAGTGGCACAGAAATACCTGACATACTTAAAAGAAGGGAAGGCACAAAGGGAAGGGAAGGCGCAAAATGACAGGGTTGTAGCTATAAGACAAACAGCCCACGTGATACAGCAAAAATAAGTAATTAAGGGAGGCTGGAGTAAAAGAAGGGTGCAGCATGGGGGGGAAAAAATAAAAACCCTGGCTACGCAGAAATAAGAAATGGATAATGAGACACTGGGAGAGTGGAGGGGGAGAGGCCTCCTGGGGGGGGGTTCGGCTGTCAGACATAGGTCAGTATTGACCTATTTGCCAGTAAGGGGGGGGAGGGCAGGGGCTCGGGGGAGGGAGGGGAAGGGGGGGTACTGGTCACGGCACAGCACCAAAAAACAGATTTATGCACTATAATGGAGGTGAAAGAGAGGGAGGTTAAGACAAGAGATTTGGAGTTCAAAGGAAGGAAATGTTTATGTTTATGTTTTGGTGATGAAAAATTAAGAAATAACGGAAATGTAGATAAGTATAATAAAGGTATGAGCATACACGGCAATAAAATAATGAACTACTTATGGGGACTAGATATGTAACATGGAATGCTTGTGGTCTAAATGATGCCCAGAAAAGACTAAAGATATCAGTTATGCTTAGACAAATGAATGTGGACTTTATTTTTTTGCAGGAAACACATGTTTTGGCATCTCAGGAATATTTGTTGAAACAATTTGGCTTTCAAGTTTTAGTAAGTTCACAGCAAGGTGTCAAAAAGAGGGGGGTAGCTATACTATCTAGGAATAAAAATGTGTTACTGAGAAAAAAGGCACAGGACCAGTGGGGGAGGTGGGCAATGATTGAGTGTATGATAGACGGGGAGTGGACTACGCTGGTAACAGTTTATGGATCAACCGAGGACGACCCAGAGATTTTTCAATTTCTTGATGTAGAATTAGCTACCTGGGCACCCAGAATTATCATGGCAGGGGACTTGAATATTAATGGTGCGGCTGGATTGGGTCTGGACTCATTTGGTAGGTATTTAGGTAGGAAAAAGCGTGTCTGCCAAGCCATACAGAGTTTAGTAGTGAATAATGTTTTAACTGATGTCTGGGGGAAAAAGAAGGTAGGAAAAAAGGGCTTTACATATTATTCCGTCCCGCACAAAGTCTGTGTAAGATTGGATTACTTTTTTGTTTCAAATACACTCTTATCGGAATCGAAGATAGAAAGACTTCCACGAATCCTTAGTGACCATAATCCCCTAGTGCTTACAATAAACAAGCCAATAAATGTTAAGCAACATAGAGTATGGACTTTTGAAAGAGGATTACTACAGGAAGATAAATATGTGGATCATATGAAAATATGGATTAGGGAATTTTTTGAAATAAATAGAGATAGCGCTAGCCCAGGGGTAGTATGGGATGCCTTCAAGGCGGGGGTTCGGGGGGAGACGCTGAGCTTCAATTCTTATAAGCGTAAACAAGAGCAGAAGCGGAACATAGAATTAGCAGAGGTAGTACTCAAGGCAGAAGAGAAACTGGAGGAGTGTGTAATGAATGGAATCCCAGTAGATAATGCCATGATAGAACTTTTGAAGGCTAAAGCGGATGCGGAGGGAGATATCGCTAGAAAAGCTGCAAAAATATATGCAACAAAAAGAGAGAGATGCCACGAATTTAGTGAAACAGTAGGGAGAACTCTGGCGGTACGAACAAGGCAACAAGAAGCCTCGGGTACGGTGAGGGAGATTAGGGATATTACAGGCAGGACCTACACAGACTCAGAGGAAATAAGGGAGGTCTTCAGATCCTTCTATGAGAAACTATATGATGAACCGATAAGGGGTGACGTCCAGAGAATTAGAGATTACCTGCAGGAAATCCCGGTGGATACATTTACGGATGAGGAGGCAGAAGGCTTGGAAGAGGTTCTTCAGGGAGAAGAAATAAAAAATGCTATATTGACTCTCCCCTCAGGGAAAGCAGCGGGCCCTGACCAAATTCCAATAGAATTTTATAAAGTATTTTGGAGTATTTTAGAAGAGGATATAATTAGGACAATCTAACAGGCACAGATAGGTGAATCTATACCCGGGTCATGGGGGGGCGCGGAAATAGTGATTATCTTAAAAAAAGGGAACCCTCCGGAAGAACCAGGATCATACAGGCCCATTACTCTAATGAACACGGACACTAAGGTCTTTTCTAAGGCATTACAACTAGATATGCCAGGATAATAGATAAGGTAGTGAGTAGGAATCAACATGGTTTTATACCTGGGAGGGGTACCACCCACCATACACGTAAGGTGATAACTCTATTCGATGCTGCAGCAGTCTCAGGGGACCCAATGGCGATCATGCTTTTAGATGCGGAAAAAGCATTCGACCGGGTCTCCTGGGACTACCTGTGGCACACCATGGAAAGATCAGGAGTTAAAAAAAGATTTATTAAAGCAGTTCAGGCACTATATGTGGACCCAGTGGCCTCTGTACGGGTGAACGCGGGAGTTACAGGACAATTCAGGATAAGGAGAGGAACGAGGCAGGGCTGTCCTTGCTCCCCATTATTATTCGCCATGTATATGGATCCACTGATTCGGAGAATAGAGATGTGTGATTTAATAACACCATTACCTACACGAATTGGCCAGTGCAAAGTATTAGCATACGCCGATGATGTTGTAGTAATTACACCGGCTCCAACGGAGGCTATCGGTCAAGTGGAAATTGAGGCCTTGAGGTTTGGGGAGATCTCGGGGTATAAACTAAACACTGCTAAGACGCAGATAATTAAAAACTGTTATACTACCTGTGTGGATAATCGAGTTATACAGGAAGGAATATACCTAGGGGTGACTGTTTCGGCTGATTTGGATGGTCTAGTGGAAAAAAATATAACACCTTTAATTAATAAAATACGGAAGGATCTGGATAGATTAGATAATCTACACCTATCGCGGGCGGACTAATGTAATAAAGATGCTGGTCTTACCTAAGTTTCTTTATTTTTTCAGAGCTATACCCCTATTATTTGATGCTAAACTGTTTAAGAAGATTGAAGATTTAATTAATAGATTTATTTGGGCTAAGGGGAAAACTAGGAGAGCACTCAGATTTATGACACTTCCACAGGAGAGGGGCGGGTGGGGACTACCAGATTTAAAGCTTTATTATTGGGCAGCTGCACTGCAAAATATGGTAGGTTTGGCGGGGGGGCAGAGCATGAAGGATGGAGTGAGTTGGGCTCGTTGGCAATATTTGGCCTGGTATTGGGGCCAGAGGCGGAGAACGTGTTTTTAAAATATACAGAACCCAGTTATTTCAAAAGGACACGGTTAAAGACGCTTATAGCTGCCCAAAAAGTTTGGAAAGCTTTTATCAAAAGATTTGGTTTGGGGAGGTACCATTTTTACACTAGATTGAAAGACAATCCAAATCTCCCGGAGGAAGTTGCCACTGGCCCTATACTTACAGAATGGGAAAGGAAAGGAATCAGAAGGATTGGAGATATTTTAGGACAACATGGGGTTTACCAGTTCTCTAAATTGCAGGCAAAATATGCGCTAGACAATAGACAATTCTTTAAATATTTACAAATAAGGAGTTTTTTTGTATAATAAAGAAGGAGGACCATCAGGATTCAGCAAAAACCCTATTATGGAAGTTATTCAAGCAGGTGAGGACTGTACAATAAAGAGATTTTACGCCGAATTAATAACATCAAAGGAGGATGATACTGAAAAATGGGCAAAGAAATGGAAACATAATTTGGATATTTGTGAGGAAAATTTTTACAGTTCTTTAGAAAAGGGATATACATTACTGTGCTCAGCGCCTCTTCAGGCACAGCACTATAAAACGATATATCATCTTTACCACACACCTGTAAAGATAGCTCAGTGGGGAGGTACAACAGGAACCAGTTGTTTCAGGTGTGGAAGTTTAGAGGCAGATTTAATACATGTGTTTGCAACATGCCCTCACCTGCAAATGTTTGAAAAAGGTATTGAAGGTTTTTTAAATAGAATATTAGGAACTGATATCCTATTAACCCCCTCATTAATTCTTTTGGGAGTAAATGAGGAAGAGGGGCAGCAGCGGGAAGGGGGGGAATTTTTGTTTGTTGCTATGGCCGTTATGAGACTTTGCATAGCATCAGCATGGCTGGATCCTTTGCCACCTTCATTTCATCATTGGATGGCTAAATTATTAACAATATATAACCTGGAGACTGAGATATATGCTAGGAAGGGGAAGAAAGGTAGGAAACTTGGTAAACGGATTTGGGGCCCCATCACTCGATGGAAAGAAGGGAGTGTGGACTGAATTGTGGGATTATTGTGTATTGGGTCATATATTCTGTGCCTCATTGTTGTGCTTTGCAATTTAACTAGTAATACTAATTGGAGCTGTAATTTATACATATGTCCACTTACTTTTTCTTTATGTGGGATTTTCTCTACTCTTCTTTCTTTCCTTATGTACTTGCTGGCTAATTGATAAAATAAGGAACGTAGAAACACTGGAAGAAAGAGTCTGTGTGTAATATCAAGATATGTAATATGATGACTGTGTTATAAACTTTTTTATAATTTTCTTTTTAGTATAAAAAGCTGATTTGATAAATGAGAAGGAAATTTAAACAAATGTTATATACTCTATATTTTGATTGTAATGAAATTTACTGCCGTGCTCTGTACATAATAAATGTGGGAAAAAAACTCTTTCAATAAAAAGATTTAAAAAAATAAAATAAAATATGACGAATTGTGTAAGTAACACTTATGTGCCTGCATGATAGTTGTCTCACAAGGTGGCGCACACAAAACGACATTTGCAATATTTTGACAGAAGCAGGCAGCTTTTGAAGGAGGCCAGTGTTAGTGATTAATGTTGTGCCTTGATCTCCATGTACATGTCCCCACAGTGGTCTTGAGTTCTTGAAACTCCTTTGTTGTCAATTGTACCAACTAATGTGTGTCAAGCCATCAAGACCTCCGATGGACCATGTATATGGCAAATCTGCAATGCCATTTGTTTCTAACAGTGTTTCATCTTAAAGGGTGCCAGCTGTTTCACTGAATGTGTAAATGTTTTTTGTGTGCATTTCATTGTGAAACATCTTTCATGCAGGCACATATGTGTTCTCTTCACAAGATGGCGAAATAACACATTCAATACATGTCGAATGTGTAAAGTATGGTGAGTCCCAAGATGCCAACAATTCGTGACATTATTTTTCAGCCACATGTACTTACAGAGCTCTGATTGTGGTGTCACCTTGGGGGGTGAGGTGTGTTAGTTAGCCCTGAGGGGCACCACAACTGTTTATTTGTTTTTTAACTTGAGGTGGCATCACTTCATTGTATTGATGTGCTCTCCTGTAAACAAACAGAAGCTTCTCAGTGTAATTCTCATTCAAATTGTGGCCTGGTGTGTTCTTTGGATTCTTGTGTCCAAGTACTTATTGTCTATACCAACTGGGCAGTACAAGTCTCAAATATGTGCAGAGTAAGGGTGGGCGTAAAATCCGTTTCGCGGGCGAATTTGCAGATTTTCCGCGATTTCGCGATCCGCGAATCGCGTGAAATCGCGGTAAAATCCGCGAATCAGCGGGGACGAACTTTCAGCCAAGCAAGGGATACAGCAGCAGGTGCAAAAGTTGAACCTAATTTCTTTGTAACCTTTTACAAAAGGGTTACAAACAAATTAACTTTCTCTCGTTCTCTCTCTCCCTCTCTCTTTCCCTCTCTTTCTCTCTCTTTCTATCTATATATATATCTATCTATCTCTCTCTCCCTCTCCCATAAACGACTGCATGGGTAACTTCGCTATGCAAGCGGCTCGCGAAGATGCAAAAAGCCCCGCGAACACGCAAAAAAACAAAAATCCGCAAATTCGCACAAATTTGCGAATTTTGCGGATCGCGAATTCACAAATTTGCGGATAGCAAATTCGCAAAATTCGCCCATGCTTAGAGCAGAGCTATCTGGCTGTTACTCATGATGCATGCCATGATTTGCAGTGTGATCTACTGATTTTGTGCTCATGTGGCAGATGTGACTGATGCATTTTTGTTTCTTCTCATTGACCACAGCATCATCAACAGAGACAGGAGGAGACATGAGCATGGACCAAGAGGAGGGACCCAGCCACATTGCCACCACAGCTGAGGAGTTGGAGGGAGCCAGTGGCACGGAGGGTGAGGGGAGTCAGGCTGCGGAACTGTTGGAAAGCAACACTTCCTACCACACTGACGGATCTGCTTCTGACTCCCAGGAGGAGGGGGAATACGCAGCAACAAAAAAAAATCAAAGGGGATGATG
Organism: Lissotriton vulgaris; assembly: GCF_964263255.1. Classification (NCBI taxonomy): domain Eukaryota; kingdom Metazoa; phylum Chordata; class Amphibia; order Caudata; family Salamandridae; genus Lissotriton; species Lissotriton vulgaris. The sequence continues at coordinate 1,354,907,157 of NC_141693.1, forward strand.
GACGGAGCATTGACAATACAAACACTCACCCCCAGTCAACTGATCTGGGTTTAATCCATCACCGTTCTTTAGCTCACTCCGCCACCCCAGTTCAGACATAGCCATATGCAAATCAGTCTGACCCTGTGCCTCATGGGAACAGTCCAGCCCGAACTGCCAAGCCATGTCTTCCCTGGACTGGAATCAAGCTTCCCAGGACCGGTTTCTGGCATTACAGCCGTCTTCAGCCGGGCTTGCTTGAATCTAGTGGCAAAGTGAGCAAGGGACTCACGTCTGAGCATACCCTGCCAACTTAGGGCGAACCAAGAAAAACCAAAGGGGATGATGGACGGAGTTTTGACAATACAAACACTCACCCCCAGTCAACTGATCTGGGTTTAATCCATCACCGTTCTTTAGCTCACTCTGCCACCCCAGTTCAGACATGGCCATATGCAAATCAGTCTGACCCTGTGCCTCATGGGAACAGTCCAGCCCAAACTGCCAAGCCATGTCTTCCCTGGACCGGAATCAAACTTCCCAGGACCGGTTTCTGGCATTACAGCCGATTTCAGCCGGGCTTGCTTGAATCCAGTGGCAAAGAGAGCAAGGGACTCACGTCTGAGCATACCCTGCCAACTTAGGGCGAACAAAGAAAAACCAAAAGGGATGATGGACGGAGCGTTGACAATACAAACACTCACCCCAGTCAACTGATCTGGGTTTAATCCATCACCGTTCTTTAGCTCACTCGGCCACCCCAATTCAGGCAGGGCCATATGCAAATCAATCTGACCCTGTGCCTCATGGGTACGAAGCAACAGCATCCAACATCACTGTGTCTGTCCCCACCTCCTCCAGACCCATCTCCACCCTCCGAGTTGCTAGGGTCCCTTCTGGCCGTACAGCCCCCAAAGTCTTCTTCCGCGCCTGCACCACAGCTCCTGCCCCTGTCTTCCCTGCTGCCCTCAGTGCAAAGTCTGTGGACCTACTCCGCCAGATTCAGGTTGGTCAGACAGCAATGCTGACTGTCCTCCATGGCCAGACTCAAATACTGACCCAGTAGTTGTCATTTATGGAGGACATGTCAGCTCCGATGTCTGACCAGCGTCGGATTCTCACGTCCATGGACTCCTCACTGACGCTAGCAGTTTCCCTCCTGCAGCGGTCTGTCCCCCCTCCTTTGGACCCATCCACACCCCCCACTCCAATACCTGTCCAGCTCACTCAGAAAAGTACGATCACGCACACCAACGGACACAACCAGCACACCACCACAGAAGTGTAAGCGCACATCTCCTGGCACGCAAACTCAGAGTGCTGCAGGCACACCCACAGGGACTGGGGTCAGACAACATACACGCAGCCAAAGAGAAAGTCTGCAACACTCACAGCCCTCTACTTCCACTCCCATACTGTCCTTGGGTGCAGGTGGTGATCTGGATGAACTGGCAGCAGTGTGAAACGCTGAGTTTCTTTCCACCTTTGGTGCTGCACAAGCCACTGAGGAAGATACCTCCCCCCTGCACCCACAGCACCTACCCTTCCCACTACTGTCCCTGCGGTGCCTGGTCCAGACCCGGATGATGCCCCCCAAGGGTCAACAGCCCATTAGGTCATTCCTGTGCAGGCAAGTTTGCGGTAGATGACCTCCCCAATGTCCCCCTATGAGACTTTGCTGTGGACTGGCTATTGGCCTTGTTTGAGCTGGGACTCATTTTAGCCCTCATTTTAATTTGAAGCTGAATAAAGCCTTTTATTTTGCATTCTACACTACTGCATTTCAGGTACTTGCTGTTGTTGCTGAGGGCCCTAGGGTTCGTGTCATGGTAATGTTTTGGGGTTCTGATATGTGTTTTTTGATGATGGTAATGAGGTGGACCATGCTATCTATGTGCCATCACAATGTCTCTGCAATTAATAATTGGTTGTGTGGGTTCATTTTGGCTACAGAAATTGTCCCAAAGATTGTTCCTTCCTCTGTGACACCTGAGATCTTCACTACAGACAGTTGCACAATTGTTGTGCTGACAAGTGTTCACATTTCCTTTTTTGGTGACGATTCCCTTCAGCAATGGCCATGCCAGCCTACAGATGTGTACTGCTCATTAGTATGTGCCATCCATGCTACTCACTGCACTTGTGTGTTGAGTATGTACAAATGCATTCATGGACACATTCACCCTTTTTATCACTATGCACGTGTGTCATCACAGCCTACCCCTATGTTGTAAATTGTTCTGCAGGGTATTTGGGCACATGACTCACATTTTTTAGCATTGAATCTAATGTTTTTCAAATCTATTCCTTTCATGAGAGACTACATCTTGGTGGTCTGATCACCACCTGGACATTCATCAGCCCAGGGATGGACATGACAGTGTGTGTTCCCTTTCGCACTCTCTTTGTTAGGTGGGCTGTTACATGACTATACACTACTGTGTCATGATGGTAGGGTGTGCATGTTGCCTGCAACCTCCATGGGTGGGCATACATGTGTAATTTAACATCACACCCACATGTGGTGTGTCACACAGTGAATGATGTGTTGCTATGGCACTATCATGAAAGACACAAGTTAGGGATGTGTACATACACCCATGCAGTTGTGGTATGCTGATGATGATGTCCCCCATCCTATATCTGAGCACTGCTGGGAGTCCTGTGCGCCCACCCCTCTTATGTCGGGGCACTGCTGGTACTCATTTCCACCCACCCCTCATATGTCTGGCCTCTGCTGGGAGTCATATTCACACACCCCTCATATGTCTGGCCTCTGCTGAGAGTCATATCCACCCACCCCTCATATGTCTGGCCTCTGCTGGGAGTTATATCCACCACCCCTCATATGTCTGGGCACTTCAGGGAGTCCTCTGCACCCACCCCTCTTATGTCTGGGCACTGCTGGGAGTCATATCCACCCACCCCCCATATGTCTGGCCTCTACTGGGAGTCATATCCGCACACCCCTCATATGTCTGGCCTCTGCTGAGAGTCATATCCACCCACACCACATATGTCTGGTCTCTGCTGGGAGTCATATCCACCCACCCCTCATATGATCCGGGCACTGCTGGGAGTCCTCTGCACCCACCCCTCTTATGTCTGGGCACTGCTGGGAGTCATATCCATCCACCCCTCTTATTTCTGGGCACTGCTGGGAGTCCTCTGCACCCACCCCCATACTATTGGGCACTGCTGGGAGTCATATCCACCACCCCTCTTATGTCTGGGCACTGCTGGGAGTCCTCTGCACCCACCCCTCTAATGTCTTGGCACTGCTGGGAGTCATATCCACCCACCCCCATACTTTTGGCCTCTGCTAGGAGACATATCCACCCACCCCCATACTGTTGGCCTCTGCTGGGAGTCATATCCACCCACTCCTCATATGTCTGGCCTCTGCTGGGAGTCACATCCACCCACCCCTCATATGTCTGGGCACTGCTGGGAGTCCTCTGCACCCACCCCTCTTATGTCTGGGCACTGCTGGGAGTCATATCCACCCGCACCCCATACTGTTAGGCACTGCTGGGAGTCATATCCACCCACCCCTCATATGTCTGTACACTGCTGGGAGTCCTGTGCACCCACCCCTCATATGTTTTTTTCACTGCTGGGAGTCCTCTGCACACACACCCATACTGTTGGCCTCTGCCGGGAGTCCTGTGCACCCACTCCTCATATATCTGGCCTCTGCTGGGAGTCATGTCCACCCACCCTCTTATGTTTAGGCACTGCTGGGAGTCCTCTGCACCCACCCCTCTTATGTCTGGGCACTGCTGAGAGTCATATCCACCCACCCCCATACTGTTGGGCACTGCTGGGAGTCATATCCACCCACCCCTCTTATGTCTGGGCACTGCTGGGAGTCATATCCACCCACCCCTCATATGTCACGCACCATACCCCAACATTCATGGCGCGTGTGCGGCTCGTATCACTATTGCAATGGTGCCATACACGAGAGCCTGTGATGCACCGTACCCCAACATTCACGGCGTGTGTGCGACTCGTATCACTATTGCAATGGTGCCATACACAAGCTCGTGTGACGCACCGTACCCCAACATTCACGGCGTGTGTGCGGCGCGTATCACTATTGCAATGTTGCCATACGCGAGAGTGTGACGCACCGTACCCCAACATTCATGGCGTGTGTGCAGCTCATAGCACTATTGCAATGGTGATATATGCTAGCGTGTAAGACGCACCGTACCCCAACATTCACGCCGTGTGTGCGGCTCGTATCACTATTGCAATGGTGCCATACATGAGTGCGTGTGATGCACCGTACCCCAACATTCAAGGCGTGTGTGCAGCTTGTATCACTATTGCAATGTTGCCATATGCGAGCGTGTGACGCACTGTACCCCAACATTCATGGCATGTGTGCGGCTCGTAGCACTATTGCAATGGTGATATATGCGAGCGTGTAAGACGCACCGTATGCCAACATTCATGGCGTGTGTGCAGCTCGTAGCACTATTGCAAGGCGATATACACGATCGTGTAAGACACACCGTACAGGTACACTTCCGTTGTTGCGGTACGTTGTTCTCACCGTCGGCGCCGTTGTCAGTTTCGATGCACCAGGTCGTAGGCGTACAGGACTGGGATGACATGGACGATGGGGTTCATGGCGTGTATCTCACGTACCGGCCAGCGGTTCGGGCCGGACTCTGCTTTTACGTCTGTTTTCGGGTCCCATAGAAAAAGGGTTGTACGGATTGTCGCAGAGGCGGATCGTACCTGCTGGGCCGGAAACTGCTGCTTGTTTAAGTACGGACGTGGCGTACTGCGTGGACCGGATACAAATCGTATGTCTTTTTGTGTCGTATGGTGTTTGGTACCATTCATACGTAGATCTGCTTTGAGTTTGGATCGTACTTGAAAATACGTGCGGGGACATTGAAGGTGTACGATTCGTACGGGAAATACGCTCCGTACAGCTATTCGGAGTGCATTTTCCTGAATCGGAATCGGCCCCAAAATGTAAAATTAAAATACCATCCAAAATAATTGAAGAAACATATGAAAAGTACAAGTAAAATCTAAATTAAAAAAATATATTAAGTATTAAGAGGCAAGAACCTTAAATTTAAAAATAAAATGATCCCACAAAAAAAATACACTAACAAAAACAACCTACATCAAAGTTTGCTGAATATATTTATGGCAACAAAATAAAATCAACACTAATAAATGATATTCCTACTTGCAATATTCTTGTCAATGATAGTTTTCACAAAATTCACAATAGCCCTGGAATTATATTCTGGTATCACAATATTAAAAACTCTTTATTTTGTCCAAACATTGTTGGGATCAAACAAGTTTAATTTGAATATCAATTAGTTATTCCTAATAAATGAGCAGAAATTAGTTACATATGATGCAACAACTTTTGGAGGAAAGTAGAATGCTATCAATTTAATTATATTTTAATGACGTGTATAATTATATTTATAATTTTACTTGTATTCTAATCGGACAATGTTTACATTTCTTTATACTTTTAATTGTTGTTATATTATTCGTGTTTTTATTTACAGCAGTAAAACAGAAGACTTAAATTCCGCAAAATTACATTTTTCTTGTTGTCTCTAATTTTTAATTTATTTTAGATTCTACACTAGTTATATGTTCAGGAAGCTGACAATTAAGTTTTCTCTTAATCTGATTTTAAATTAAAGTAGAATAATCCCTAAGAGGGAAAGGGACTTTCATAGTGGTACAGATCTTCCACATGAGCGTCAACTGTTGGCAGAAAAGGAGTTCGATATTATGCATGTCTGCAATGAAATCAGGAAAAGGCGATAGGCTGAGTGCATTTACCGAGCATCATTTCCTCAAGCCTGAGGAATCAGAACAGCAATGTTGACCTGTGTTCTATACTGACTTTTGTGTGGCGTTCTCAAACTTTATTGTCATTGTCACTGTAGTGAGGGCCTGATTTCAAAAGGTAAACTCAGACCTGAAGTCTAAGTTTAGATCTAAAGTATACATTTAGATCTGAAGTCTTAGGGCCTGATTACGATCTTGGAGGTCTTATCACCAGCCTGCTGTGGCAGCATTCCCTAGTACTCTGCTGAGTCCATGGTCTTTTGCTCGCCGTATTTAGATGCATGCAAGCTACTACGCTGTCTGAGTTGATGGAGTGTTTCCAACAGCCGTCACTGAACACCGCTAATGTTGTGGCAGTCTCCAATGCTGATTAATAATACTCCATTGCTGCCAGTGAGGCGGCTTCCCTCGAGCATATTTAGATGATACAGTTGTGCTGGTAGTCTTTTAGTGGTGGTTCCCAGAAGGAGTGAATCTGTTGTGGCACACGCTCCACAACGTGCCATCACTGTGGTCATTGGATGGATGCCAGTAGAACACATGTAATGTCTGTTGGCCAAATGGAAACATCTGCATACCACACTATAAAACACACTCCATTTCATACAATGATCCTTTGCCATTCACTGCTCCATGGCATTTGACAACAGAATGAAACATAGTGAAGTCACGTTTTTGCATCACTTTTTCCCTGTTACTTGTCCCTTCATCTTTATACTGTCACAAAAAAGGCAACTTTGGGCAAGGATAGTTTAAAGAGTGAATGCAGTAGCTAACAACCTACCACACAGGAAGAAATTAAGAAGAGGTGGAACAACATGCGGGGAAGATCATTCCCTGACCTTCAACCCTTACCTGTAGGCCAACAGGACTGGTGATGGTTCTCCCAGGCCCCCCTTACAACTCATGTCAATGGAGGAGAAGGTATTGCAGATTCTACATACTGACAGCTTGACAGGAATACCTGGTGGAGTGGAGTATTGTAAGTTACACATTCCAAACTCTCAATCAGCCTCAATGTACTGTTTGCTTAGATGTTAGTTGATGCTAAGGTGTTCTGCACACAGAAATCTAAAACAATTAGTTTCATATCATTGTGATTGTGTGAACATATTGTGTTGCATCTAAGACTACACGTGTCAATATCCATTACATGTCATATGATGGCATGATGCCCGTGTGTGTCACAACAACAAATAACACATTACCCATATGTGAGTCATGTTGTAAGTGTCTGGCCCATTTCCACAGGTATGTACCACTTACCATTTTCCAAGTCTTTGAAATGACCATGATGCTCTGTTTCTCAAAAACATATTGCTATGAGGTTGATTCCGAATCGGTTGGGAACTGTCGGTTCCATCCAAGCAAGTAGGATGCAACTGAACCCCAATTAAACACTATACTTTACAATGGGAGCATGCATTCCAAATGGAATGCATGCTCTAATTGTAAAGAGGAGGGGTGTAGTTCATCCCTGCACCCCGTGGCAGGCATCTCAAGGTGCCTTCCACCGGGTGCAGGGACCAACAGGGGGACCCAATAGGTGCCCCCTAGGCTGCCATTAGGCGCCTTGCACCCATGGGGGCCCTGCTGAGGGCCGCCAAAGACAGATTCTCAAAGCTTTTTTTGTTTCAGAGAGGTGGGCAAAGAAAGGCTTTGGGAATCTGCCATCGTAATCCTTTGTCTGAAAAGAGCTGGCCAAGTACTACTAAAGTCTTTCAGAATGGCGGACGGGCTCTCCAAGCATGTCGGAAGTCATTTGGAAAACTGATTATATTCCTCTTCCGACCGACCCCATCAAATTGGATCAGTGGGAAAGGAAATGAAGCCGAACAGCCATTTATGATACGAGTTGAAGGGCTCAGATCGATGGTCAGAGGCGTTTTATCCCACATCATAATTGGGCCCTAAGTCATGTTGCTCATTCTCCCTCACTAACATATGGTAGAGTGTCATGTACTGATCAATCCCTATTCAATACTCTCTTCTGAAAGGGGTTTGTGTTATTTTCGGAATGTTGTTCTTCTCAATAAATTGTACTGATTTCATGAGTTTCACAAATCAAACTGTGTTTACAGAAATGCTGTGAGGAGTAGGATAGGTATACAGATTACAATGTTGAATAGAAGTGGTACACACACATTTTTCACTGCACTGCTCACATGACGACTAATGCAAAATAGTGGAAATGTCTGTTTTGCCACCATCTAGGCGTTGGATTTGTCAATTACAAATTTCACCTCTACATTGTGTAGACCTGAATGTTTGGGAGATGGTAGGTATATTCCCTAATCACATTATCAACATTTACGGACATCTTATTACCTGCTGATTTGATGTTGTACTTTTTGAAATAGGTAACATTTAGTGTGATGCTTGCAATACCACTGGAAACTATCATCACAATACCCTCTACCTAAAGTGTCTTCTATGATCCAATACACACTTTAACTAATAAAAATGTACTCCATTTCTCAATAGGTCAAACTGCCAGACCACGTGGTCATGTTCCTGCCACTGAAGACATCTCCACTTCAGCCCAGAATCAAGTTGTCAGTGAGGACAGCACTCTTGGTGATAATGAGGAGCTTTGCACCTCTGATCAGTCTGGCCAAACGGCTCCAGTGACACTCCCTATGCCCACACCAACACCTCCCATCCAAGCTGTAACACCTCAGCAACTCAAAGACTCCCCTTCCTGTGTTCCTCCCACTGTGACACCGATTGTATGCCCTCCAGTCCTGGGTGATGTTGAGACCACACCAGCAACACCTTCAGCTCACCCACAAACAACTCGAATGGTGCACACTGGGTATTGAGATTTGGGGTCATGGGAGGGTCTTTGTGGTCACTGGTACTCAAATCCCCATTGCATTATTACAAATCATTGTTCCAGTCTCTGGTGAAATGTCACAATAATAGTTCAATAATGTGCCAAAAGACGTAAGTCCCACAAAATGTGGCAGATCAACACCTACATATAACTTACGCACAATGAGGATTTTAGCAATGTGAAGGAAGATTTTCATGAACTTGCTCCACTACTATATGCATTTTGAGCAAATGATGATACGCATATTGCTTTAGTGCCAATACACCGCAGAGAATAAGTTCAATGTATTTTTCAAATCTTCCATTCAATCACAGTGCAAGCTGCCTTGATACAAAATGCATATATCCAGAGTCTGTATCTGTCTTTATCAGGATCAACACAGATTTCCTTTGTTCTTAGAAACAACACCATATAGCAGAAAATGTCACAACTCCAAAATGTCCAAATGAAGTTGACATGGTGAAGGAAACTAAAACAGATCCAAAACAACCCAAGGAAAACAATATAACTAAAGACAGTAGTCAATGTGTCCACACTTCAATGAACAAACACCTTTGGCCTGTTTTTCCCTGAAGATGCCCTTCTGAACAAAATACCACCACATACTTCTTTCATCAACACATCAATAGTTTGTGAATTGGTGTAAGGTGAAACATATAAAGATAGACGTACACTCATGAGAAGTAGTTGTCAATGATATTTCAACGTAAGTGTATTCCTTCCACCTCACCACTATCATCTTCATTTGGCATATTAGGATCCTCACCCGGAGGCTCTTCATGGTCTGCATCCTCTGCGATGTTAAGAGATATTCCATCGCAGGCGTGATGTTGTGGATTCTGCAGCAGGCCACAGTGATTTGGCACAATGTAGCAGGTCAGTGGAGGAAGGCCTTACCAGTTTCATTCAGACAGCAAAATCTGCCCTTTAAGTCCCTAAAAGACGCTCAACTGGCCACTGTGTTCTTCAATGGGCCTCATTGAAATGGACTTCCCTTGGCGTTGTTGGATTCCTCAGCAGTGCCAGCAACCATGGTTCAGTTGGGATAAGCTGAGTCTCCTAGATTGAAGACAAACAATAAAGCAGAAATATGTAACACACTTCCTGAATATTACTCTAGAAATTGTGCAAACATTAACATGACAGATTGCACTTACCACCAAGCCAGTTCCAAGTTGTGACATTTGTTGGGATCTGGGGCTGTTCTGTAGTAAATAGGAATCATGGGCAGAGATGCTTGTGATGTACAAATCCAGTGAGCAGACAACTTGCATTTTGAATGTAAAAATTTCCAAATCTGGTAGACCTGTTGTCTGGTTTGTAGTGGTACTAAGACAACATGTGTGTCATCAATATTCCAACCACATGTGGAAGGTGACCCAAACTGAAAAGGTCACACTAGAGCCTGCTGCCATGGAAAATGGATGAAGCTGTTAATGTGTTTCATCATTGAACAATAAACTTCTTGGAGCACACCACAGAAAGCTGTTTGTAACATGCCAACAGATACTGCTACAGTGTTTTGGAAAGAACCTGTGGCCACAAAACAAAGTACTGCCAAGGGTTTGACGATTGATGTAATAGATGTTAGATTCCTGTTGTGAGGCTGAAGATCCGGCTCCAGCTGATGACATAGATCCAGTATGGTTTTATTATTCAACCTGAACTTGATTATATCCCTTTTTCTTAGTGGCAAGGTCTGGAAATGGGTAGTACACCGGAGGCTGTCATCTCCTCACTCTCCCGGGGTTCCTATGTCTGCATTGGAAAAATATCTGAACATTTATTACTTCAACTAATGCAACATATTTAATTAGTAACATAAGAGTACTGTAATTTATCCATATGTATATGGTTTGATACATAATTTGAACCTTATCCATCGCAAATGCTATTTGTGACCTTGATATAGATCTTTACAATAAATGTGTAATTATTACATTGCAAATTAATTATTTACACATTTTTTTCTAACAAAAGTATTGTCAGTGGCGGTGTACACAACACCACGCTAACATCATGTTTCACCACAGTAACACACTTCACATAAATGTTTCTTCTCAAGAATATATGTGTCATACAAAAGTAGAGGCTGCCCTTGGAAATGGGGGAAAATATGGACCTGATGGGTCGAATATAGAGGTCTCGGGAACGTGGTGGGGGAAAGGGAGGAAACCAATGACAATCAGGGAGGTGAGTTGAATACCACCTAGCAAGCGCCTCACAAAGGTAGGATTCGGAATGCAAGGTGAAATACTTGAAAGTAGACACGAAATGTAATCTTGTTTTGCATATTGTCAATGCAACTGTGACTGAAACACTGTAAGATTCAACTAAGATTGTTTAATAAAATAGAATTTATAAAAAGAATATGTGTCAATTAAAGTGTGCTTATTTGAACATACTAGGCCCCATTTGAAGAGATGGCGATACACTTAACAGTCACTAACACACTAGTTTAAACTCCAGAAATGGAGGGTGCCTGACCTAGCCGATAGGACATTTGGAATCGGACTACTGCGGTGGAAGTCAACTGCACAGTGGGCAGTAAACTCCATGACAGCCATAGGCTAAAATTGGTGAAGGCCAATGGCCATGCACATTTCCACTGACAATCGCGTACATCATGTACATGTATGCAGCGGTTGGAAAAACTGCTTACTTGCTTCCTAACACTGCTGCTATCAAGACCTCCTCCACTATTGCTGCTGTGTGTCACCTCTGGGAGCAACCATGCAGGTGACAGGGCCCCTGCCTTCTCAGCAGCAGAGCTGGAGCTGCTGGCCACTGAGGTCCTTTCCCTGAATGGCTGGCTCTTTGTCTCACCAGAGAGACTCATGTCAGGGATTTGTCAGCACTGCACAATGTCTGATAAACATCACCAATAAAAAACATAGTATGGTTAAAGCCCTTGATCATATTAGGTGTGTATATAGGGATCAATGCATGTATATACTTGTTGTACCTGTGTTAATTTGCACCTCACATAATGGTAAATGGAAAACCAATTACATAGATCTTACAACTGGGGATTTGTATGTACACTGTAAGAAGCAATTGCAGATGATGTTATCTAAGTATATAGTCCCACAATTCCCTAGATCAGGGCTCTCCAAACTGTTGTTTGGAAGCTACTAGTCACTGCCAGGCACCTTCAGAGTAGCATACAGCCAAATTCAAACCTCACTCAGGGAGTTAATTACAAACATGCACTGAACCATGGTGGAGGGGTGAGTTATAGAAATAAAGGCCACGTCAGCGATCAATGAAGAACAAAGTAATCCAAGCACTACAGATAGTGATCTGCAATATTGGTGATAGTAAAGTATTCCGTGTCAGTCCATGACTGTGTGAGGAGCATAGACTCATCAATTGAAGAAGGTGGGCCAGCGTGGGCATCCAGGCGTCTGAGATCTGTGTAAAATGGAATGGGGAAGAGGCACATAGTCATGACGGGAGCGGTGTTATAATATGGACGTGCGGTGCGTGATCTGCAAACCAACCGAAAGAGAATGGGACACAGCATTAAAAGGAAGAAAATTAAAAATCATGAAATAGCAACCAGTCAAGGTCAGTAAGGAGTATGCTCATCTATAATTCCAAAGGGGGCAGCGTCGCGATAGAATCCGGAGGATTGCTGTTTTTTAAGTGACCTCTATGTTTCGACACGTCAGCGTGAGTCTAGGTCAAAAGGAAATGAGAGCATCCAGGGTACTTTAAAGGACTGGAAGAAAAACACTAGAGCAGACAGAAAAGTGTGAATAGGCTCTCACAGATACCACGGGGGACAGAAAACGAGGGCTGGGGTACAGAGATATGAATGTACATACACAGGCATGATAGCCAGCATATCGATGGAGATACAAACATTTCTTACAAATTTGAATTGTAATACAGTCAACAATCAGGATTTCAACAAGAAATATAATTATTGGTCACAGGGGTAAAGGGTTTAGTTGTAACCCAGTTGTGAAGTTGTGAAGATTACTTGAATTGATCACAGGTCGAAATGCTGTCGACCACCCAGCACAACGTTTCGCACATTTCTAGTTCTTTAACTTGCTGTTTGCATTAGCAGCTGAAATGTGTAACCAATAGCCAAAAAAAACATACCTGTGGTATGCTCAACCTATCATGTTTCCTAACCCAACCAGGAGATAAAAAGATGAGAAAAAAGGAGGGACAGCAACCACAGAATACATTATCTGTGTTATGGATAAGACACTTGCAGTAGAGACTTGCCTCAACATTCCGTTGTATAGTGCAGTGTCATGCTATAGTCTAAAAGCATTACCTGTAATTCTTCAAAAATTGGTGCCACCTGTATACACGTATCACGGGGTCACCTCCGTGTATTATGATAAGAATACTGCTTAAGGTGTGTCACGACAGACCGACATTTAAAAACATATGAAACAAAGCACATCACACAATACATTGGGTCACGTGATATCAGGTATTAACGTTGACATTTATAATTCCTCAAAAAGGTTTGTCGCCATCTCTTACCCCTTTTGCCTGCATGTGCCTTAGGTCGAGGCAGAGGACTGCGCAACGACTTTGGTTGTAAGTCTGAAACAACAAAGTTCAAGTGGGTCTCCTGTAAGAGTACAACATCCGTAGTATGGCGCTTTAAAAATTAGAGAACCACACCCCTTTTAATAATATCGCCCAGCCCGTTGACGTTCTACAACAGTAGCAGAAGCCTTTTTCTAGTCACTGTGCCCATCACTCCTTTCTAGGGGAACATAAAGATCCAGAGAATATCACCCAGAACAGTCCTCGGAGGGCGCCCGTCCCGAGCTCCATAGAACAATCACCAAAATGTACCCAGAAGAAGAAGAACCTGCATCTGCCTTTATACGAGACCTGTCAGATGTGTCATGCTTCTGCAACAAAAGGAATAAAATACACATAAAAACAATCGCCCCAACCCCAAAAACAACACCCCAAACCCTCCTCCCTGCTTCCCTCCATGGCGGTGTCAGAACCTCATTTCCATCCAAACTAGCAGAGTGCCTATCGCCCGCCCTCACCAAACCTGTGGGTGCGTGTAACCAACTGAGCACCCGTCATGGAAATTAGCAACTAGTAACCACATTACACAAATTGATATATTCCAAATGAAGCCAAAACATTGTGGGACCAATACAGAAGGTTCTGGGGCCAATGGAAAGTCACATTAAGTCTATTGTGGAAGAGTCCCCAGGAAAACCTCATCACAGTTCGATTACATGGTCTGCAGTTCTGGGGGGTAGCCATTGCTCTGATCTGCCCCAGATGCAGGAGAAGCCCCCCACACTTAGGGAACTAACATACAGACCAGTAATTCCAGCCCTCCGGTCGCTGCCTCCTGCTCTTCAGGTGGGGTGCTTCTGCCGGATACGCCAGTGCCCTCCTCCAGTCTCGCTCTCAGGGTGGAATTTTTCTTCAGGCCTGCCGTATGCCATCCGTCGAGCCAGTCCTAGGCCTCCTCAGGGGTGGTGAAAAACGAGGCCCTCCCCTCCGATTCCACCCTCAGCTTGGCGGGGAAGAGCATAGCATATTTCAGTTCCTGCTCACGAAGCGCCCATTTAACATCCAGGAAACTGCGTCGCTGACATTACACCTTGAGGGTGAAGTCCGGGAAGAAGGTGACATGACTGCTCTGGTATGCCACCGGTGCCGTTGACCAGGCACACTGCAGGATGCCATCTCTGTCCCAGAAATTGAAGATCCTAGCCAGCAAGGGCTGTGGGGGTGGCCCAGGTCTCGGCCGGCCGCCCGTCATTTGATGCGCCCTTTCGACTGAAAAGAAATTGGAGAGATCTGGCTTCAGGTAGGTGGTGATCAATTCCTCCACAAAGAGGTTTTCTGATGGCCCCTCTGCCCTCTCTGGCACACCCAATATACTGACGTTGTTGTGCCGGGCGTGCCTCTCGTAGTCGTCCAGGTGCGCATCCAGTTTTGCAGAGTGGGTCTGTATCTGACCTCCATCTTGCGCTGCAGGTCAGAGGCGTCCTCGCCCAGTGAACTTGTTTTGATCGCATCGTCCTTCAGACGGGAGTTCATCAAGTGCATGTCGGCCCAGATAAGGGACACCTCTGAGGATACAGAGTCGATGCGTGATTCCAACAACGTGTGCATGGTTGTGATGGCCTCCGTAATGTCCGGTAGCGTTGGTTCCTTCTTCTTCCTACCCAATTGAGGCTTCTCTTGCATGGTGGGTCCCTCCTTCAGGCTTGCGCTGGGGCTACCATCCCATGCAAATTTATTACATTTAGCCTGCACCGCTGCTTTATACCTGCAACTGCAACCCCCTGCCATGGCACAACTGGCTCTGCCGGCGTGGACTCCAAAATGAAGGGGTACAAGACTGTCCAGTGCTACCTGAATCGTTAGTCGAACTGCGGCAGGCCAGGCCTGACTTGGTATCACGAGGTAAGGAACACAGATATCCTGGCTCAGGCAGCAGAACAGATTGCATTCAGTAGGGTGTCGGAATCAACATCCTCCACACGCCACGCACCCATCAGGCCCTATTCCTAGCTGGGCCAGGCAGTTACTCAAGGCCCCCGATGACAATAGGGTCCAGCACCCCCAGCAGCGTCAACCGGCCCAAGATGGTTGTTGCGTGATAAGCCTCCCTCACGACCTCCATGAGGAGAGTCAGATCTGTCCCAGCTCCCCATGTGTGTCTGTGGGCTTCACCAAGCCTACGTGCTCTCACTTATTATAGCTGGAGCCAGCCGGCGGGTATATTGTGGAGATTAGGGGACAGGGAGCCCAGAGGGGAATCCATGTCACTCCTGCCAAGTCTCTCCGGTGGTGGTGAAATACGCCCAGTCTTGGTTGATACCGCACTGCTTCCAAATACAGTGGGTGACGTCCGGGCACTACCCCAAGTAGATCGAGGGATACAGTAGTCGACACTCACCAGCACCGATGGTTGGGGATATCAAGTCTCCCCGCAGCCAGCGGCAAGCAGACAGTCAGGATCTTGCCGGGATCACGCTGTCCCGGTGCCTCATAACACACTGCCTCAGCCGCGGGCGCCGACTCAGCAGTAGTCATTACAGGCGTTCAATTCAGCACCAGCCCTCTGGATTGCCGTGTAGATGCAGGAGCGTTGCAGGTCAGCCAGACGAAGTCGCAGGCCGCAGTGTGGCGGAGTTTGTGCTTCTAGGGAGGCAGCTCCTCTCCAGGCCAAATGCGTCAGCGGCTCGTTCTCCGGAGTCGCCGATCGGAATTTTATGGGGATGGTTTCATTCAATCCCCCGTATTTTCTGCTGCATTCCGGTAGATAAATACACCAGCTGCCGGATCAATTTAGGGCGGATATTTGCACAGAAGGGCACGCTCGGACGGAGCCACCTCAAGAAGCGGCCATTTGGTTGGACATGTCTTGTGATGTAACTTTTAAGTGTGGCTAGTTTATTAGTTTTATTTGTTTAAATGCAAATTTTAGTATTCATATTTTTATTATATCAGTGAGTAATGCATATTTTAGCATTATTTATTCACTGATATAATATTACAAGGGGTGTGCGGGATTTGCTTAGTCGCGATATGCAAAGCTCCGCAAAACTGTAAAATATCTCAGCGAGCACACAAACATCTGCGAACACTCGGAATTGCTTGTTCCTCCTGTTCACAATACTTTTTTCCTGTTCCCGAACGCTGTTTGCATGCTCAGGGAGAAATATCTTGTGAACACGCATTTTGAAAGCGCGATCAAGCAAAAAATTCCGCAAAGCCACAGACCGCGGAATTTTTGGCAATTCCGCATTCTCCGCCGAACGCGAAATTACCCAAATTCCGCGAGCGCAACGGAGTTTACCGCCCAGGCCTAAATATTACAATTTTATAAGTATATTAAAAAGTATATTTACATTGTTTGGTATACTATGTTGTAGTTTATATTGCGTCTAGTACATTTTATATGTGGCTTAGGGGGTAGATTTAGCTATTACTTCTAATTGTAGCGCCTCATACATTTTTCTTGCTTTTTTAGTTAGCTTAGAGTAGATTCCTATAACTGTTGTTCTAGTCTAAGTTCTTGGTAGCTTTGCTTTCTTCTAAAGACTTCTAGTGATCGGCATAGTGAGCATTGAGTTCTTCATCAGTGTGGATTGGATCCGTCCATAGCATTGTTTATTTTTGTTTCCTGTGCCAAGGTGCTGTTGAAGATATTTCACCATGGTATCTGTAATTTTGGGTGGCGTCTGTGTCATGACCTAGGCAGTCCGCCTACACATGTATCCTTTAAGTAGACCATTAAGGGAGTATTTTTGTTTTCATTATTTTGGTCATAGGGACTTTCTATTAGGGTATTGGCTACTTCTGTGGCAGGGACATAGGCTAGTGCAATACTTTTTTTAACTGCAAAGGCAAATTGCCTGTTAGTGGCATATTCAAAACTTAGGGCCTTATTACGATTTTGGTGGTCCATGAACTGCCGCAACCTCAGCAGACATGTGGTTACATGGAAGAAACACTGCCATGGTCCCCCGGAAACTGCCAGCCAAATCCGACTGCAGCAGCCATGGAATAGGCCAATGAGACTGTTGGAGTTTCAAACCATCAGTGAAACAGCTGGCCCAATTATCAGTTGCTTTACACCCAGCGTGACCGTGGAGGTTTAACTACCACATCTGAGCAGGCAGAAGGGGAGTTATATATACGGGGAATCTCACATCTACTTACCTCTACATGTCCTGTGTCATCATGGAGACACTCGTACACATCCTGCCGCTGCTGTACCTGATTGATCACTTCCAAAACCTACAATGCCAAAGACTCAACAAGCTGTAAGTCATACTACTACCTGTTCCCATACACTCCTTAGCAAAACAATGTTCTGCCATGGATCAGGCAAGGCTTTTGGTGTGGCATGATCAATAATATCTACTAGGGCACTGCATGGGAGTCATTTAAATGTATCACCTAAATACATCTGTATGATGCCCTCCATTTCCAAATCCCTGTTAAAGCACATTCACATGTAACTCATAATCAGTGATAGTGATGTGTGCATTAAATAGTGTCACGCAACAGCACCTCCTCATCAATACCACACCTATCAAACTCCCTAACAACCTTACTTTGCACACATCGCAGATCCTGTTGTTATATGAAATATACATCTGTTTGAAGGTGTCACTAAACTGAAACACACCTTCTATGCTACACCTCGGTACTGGACTCTCAGACTACACCCACATGAAAAGGCAATATCAGTAAATAGGAATACAAAGTAGCAGTGTGAGAAGCATTCTAGGGGCAAAATGAGAACACTCAATGCAGATTATGTATGCCTCTTACAATAGTCTGGCAAATTTAGGCAAGTGAAGCAGACATGAGTCTAGTCTCCTATCAAATGACTTCATCTAAAGCATTGTTCTGAAATCGCTGGAAACGTTGTTTGTAGCCTCATCAAGGTAAAAAAAAGCTGCCATTCACAAAAGAATGCCGTGCATTTAAAGTTGGCTCCTCATATGGCCTTTTGGTACAGCTTCATTGTATGCTTTCCACAATGAAGCTTCTATCCGACACCCAGTGGAATCCTGTATTTTTTGAAGGGTGCTAGGAACTATCTGATCATAAAATTGCAGCTGAAGGATTCATTACCAATTCCCTATCCCCAACATTTCCCTCACATAAAATGTGTGGCTAATGGACCATCTGAAAGTTGTCATTTTCTTACTAAACTACATAGCTGTATATCGGAGAAGGATAGCCTGGGGGTAGTTTTACTCTATCCCTTTTTAATTGCTCCCAGGTCTTCAGAGTCCCCTCGATCAACAGATCTTTTGTTTGGTGAACTCCTAGCCTTTCCCGTCTGTGGCAGGTTCCCAGGATATGCACATGACTCTTTTGTACTGCGGAACAGCACCATACCCCATCTGATGTCACAACTACTACTGGAGGGGGCCTGGCTTGTAGGTAAGTATGATCTGTCATAACTTTGTTGAGGGTAATGTCATGTAGTATAATTTGAAAGTGTGTAACTCATTGTTGCACTTCTGTCTGTCTCCTGTATAGGAGACTCACGTATCCCAACTGGTCATGCTTGTTGGCACCGCTGAGGAATCCTACGATGCCAGGGAAAGTCTGTTTCAATGAGGCCTGTGAAAGAACACAGCGGCCAATGGAGTGGGCTTTTGGGCTCCTGATAGCAAGATTCAGATGTCTTGGCAAGACTGGGTGAGCCCTCCTCCACTTACCGGGAAGGTATGTAAGAGCCTGCTGCATTCTCCACAACTTTGCGATGGAACATCCCTTACATCGCAGAGCATGCAGGCCATGAAGATCCACCAGGTGAGGAACCTCAAATGCCAAATGATGATGATGATGATGATGATAGTGGTGAAGAGGAAGGAATGAACTTCTGTTGAGATGTCATACGAAACATCTTCTCCTGAGTTTAAGTATGATTAATGCTACATACTAGGAATATATGGTTCTGACAATATCTGAGGAAAGGTATTTGATTTATAAGTGTAGCTTTGATAAGCTATAAATGTTGTCTGGGGCTATGTTCAGCAGCTGTTGAAACAGGGGTGCATGTAGGCGCATCGTTCTCTGACAGGGAATCCCCTCCTGTGGATGTGGTAAATGTTGATGACCTGAATGAACCTTGACCACAGGAAGGGGTTGATGCTGGTGGAAAAGCCCAGCAGAAGTGGTGTTGATGTCCTGAAGCACCCCAACCAGGGAGGCCATGTTGCTCTTGATGCAGGCCATCTCGGTGAGAATGCCGGCAACCTCCTGGTATATGTACCTCTGCAGCTGCTTCATTTCCTGGACTTCAGTAGGTACCTGGCCCATCACATGTTAGGAATCTTGGTAGACTCCTAGACTCCCAGGACTTGGGTGATGGCAGCCTGGGTGTTAGTGGTTTCAATGGGCTCACTATGCAGGCCCACAGTTACCCTGCCACAACCCCTATCCCCACCGGCCTGTGCCCTTGGTATAGGCTGCATCGTAACACTGAGTCCTGGTTCCTTAGTTACCAGGGTGATGATAGCCACCTCATAATCCAGGCCTCGGGGCACAGGATGGTACTGACTGTGATAGGTACACAGGTTGGGGGTACAGCGTTAGGCTGTGTTGTTGCAGCTGTTCTGGGAGGTGTTATTATGTGCACAGTGAGCCCTACTCTTGCAGTCTGCCCAGGCTGACCAAATGGGCCAGGACCATCATCCACGCCACATCTCCAGGAGTGTTGTCATCACTGAGGGCTTCATTTTGCGGTACAGCAGAAGTCTGTTTGGTGTCCAACCTCTGGGAAGATGCTGTCTCCAATCAACCTGTTGAGAAATAGAGAACATTGTTTTGGGTGGAAGTGAGGTGTCTACATCCACATCATTTGTGTCAAGGTAAATAGAGACCTAGAATTAAACAAAATATATAGACATTAGTATTGTCATCTATTTGCATAGAGTTGAAGTTGGTTATTAGACATTTGAAGATGTTCAATACAAGTAGTAGATTTCATCAACTCATTAGATGTACTGATATGTGGTATTTTGGCATGTATATTTGACCATTCTAAGGCCTAGTTGTGTATAATACAGACAAACACACACCTCGGTTGTTACATTTAGCATTGTTCATCATATGAGGATTGTAGAGTCAATTGGTCACCTGCCACTGTTAATCAGCTGAGTATCCTTAATGGCTTACATAAATTCGGGGTACACAGTTGGTATGGTTTCACTCATGCCATCAATAGTTTCAGTTGATGAGAACAGGACCCAATCAAGCAAAGTATTTAGGCATATATCTGATTGGAACATTGTATGTACATTGCACAGTCCATGATTACTGAACATCAGTTGTGATATGGCAGACAAGTGAGAAGGGGCATACGAAGTATAGCAACTTGGTTAGCGCTCTAGTCACGGGGCCTCGTGGTAGTTGTAGTGCAACCTATCTCAACTTATCAACACTTGACAAATGTTAAATGCATTATGAGTTAACTTCAGTTGTAACATGGCAGACAAGTGAAAAGGAACAAAAGGAGTATAGCATATTGGTTAGAGCTCAAGTCACAGGACCTCATGGAAGCGGTAGCTTTTCTGTCTCAACTTACCTACACTTGACAAATGTTAAATGCATGATGAGTGAACATCAGTTGTAACATGGCAGACAAGTGAGAAGGAGAGAAAGGAGTATAGAATTGTGGTTAGAGTTCCAGTCACAGGGCCTCATGGTAGTTGTAATCTCAAATTACCAACACTTGAAAAACTATTACTGTGACATACCTGTTGGCTGGCATGACCAAAGGTGTTAAAGTGGCACGTTGGGGCATCCATTATGTTGGATGTATTTGCCTCACACACCCCGAGGGATGTCATGCTTCATCATCGGCGTTTGCTCCTCGTCGGGGAGGCGGTGCAATCCCCGACGGGCTCACCTCAAGAGGGGCTCTTTGGCAGAGATCTTTTATCCAACAGCCTTATGGTGAAGTGGGGGTGTGTGGGCAGGATGGTGTATGGTGATAGGATGAGAGCTAAAATGTAGCTAGGGGTACCGGAATTAACTTTATTCTGGGGGTCCCCTGGCGACAGTTAAAACGTGGAGCTAGCTTACTAGGTGTCAGCACAATTAGGTTGAGTGACGCTAGTGAAGACTAGAGGTCATAAGTGGTCGACATGTTTCTCGCAGTGGGTCAAGTTACCCGCGATTCTTCAGGACCATATAACAAGTGAAAAGAGTGTAAAAAGAAGAGGGAACATGCTCATGTCATGTATGTGGTGTGTGTTACCTCTGTGGGGTATCCTATGCCTAAACATAGAGAAAACGAACAACACTGATTAGTACATTTTGCAAAAGTCAATAATGAATATCATGTCAATGCCAGAAGGTGGGGAATAAGTGGCATGCTGGCGATATTGTGAACAATTGAGCACAACAATTGCATGCCTGAAGACATTGAGTGAGCAACGTGCATGTGCCGGGCACACTCAAAGACTGCGTGAAAAGGGAGAAAGTGGTGTATCAGGGTGATGTATAAAAACAGTGATTAAAACAGCAATAATTAGGAGGGGTATAATACCCATTCAGACTTAATTCATATTATAGGCACCCTTGAAAACAAGTGAGTGCTGTATAACATTGCTTATGGCGAGAACCAGACAGGAAATCATACACCAAATCAAAAGCACACACTGGTATCTGACAAGCGCTGTATACGCAAAGGATGCACTCCCTACTCACCATTAGGTCGGGGACTACATGCCACATGAGGGTCGGCGGGAAAAGATATCAGGGAGGGCCCTTAGGTGAGGCTAAAGAAAAATATTAATAAGTAAATAAAGCGGTGGCGCCGCTGTATCAGAAGCGCTATTTAGTCTGCACCGCCTCATTGAGTAAATGCTAGTGCGGAGACTGTGCTCGTCCCGCTTGTTGATTTCACTCACCTCATCCTGCCTGTATCCTTGCTGCGTGACCTACCCATCCCCGCCGAGCTCGAGTAGATGAAGGAGCTCGGCGGTCGGGATCATTTAAACAAACGCGGCGACCGGCGTGTGTTACGCGTCATCGCCAAGGGGTAGGATCACGTGATAACCGCTGAGAAGGTGGCGGCCATTTTGTAATGGTCAAGTACTGTTGTGGGGCTAATAGAGAGTAAGAATCTATTGGCTCATGTTGTTTCTTAACAGTAAATGAACGCTGATTTTTCGTGAGAAATATGATATAAACAGACACACTTTGCAGAGCTGGTGTACTATATACTATATGTGTGTTAAAAGGAGCCAATAGGTCTTAAACTAGTTAAGATCATGGCGGCCATGATATAATAGGCAGAAGGTGGCTGATGAAGACAATTGCACAAGACCCCATGGATTATAGTTAACACATAGGTGGACCTTGGAGGATGAGATCATATGTTCTCCTAAGGTGTATTGCCCATAAGAGATGGTGTTTAACAAGGGGAGAGTTAGGTGAACAAATTACGGTACACTTTTGTCAGGTGTTTGACTAAGGTATATCTGTGGTAATAGACTGGTATTAAAGTGAATGCCAGGGAATTTCTTCATTGAGGCCATATTTGTCAGAGGACAATCGGTGTACCCATCTCTGCTCTTTGCGGAACAGGGCGTTTTTAGGGCAGTTCGGGCTAGATTCTAGTACCACCCATTTCATAGAGTCTTCATTGTGGTTGGAGTCCACAAAATGTTTGCACATTTTCGTATGGGTTTTCTTGCAGCGAAAATTGCTGCGGTGTTCGGTAATGCGGACTTTGATAGCCCGGGTAGTCATACCGATGTATTGCAGGCCACATGGGCAGGTTATCATGTATATGCAATTGGATGTGTTGCAATTGGTGTGATGTCTGAGCTCCCAATTAAAGGTCTCAGAAAGCTGGATGGTTTTAAGTGTCAGGGTGTATTTGCAGACCCCACACATGCCACACGGGTAGTGGCCTGTCACAGGAGGTAAATGCCATAGGGTTTGTTGGGTTTCTTTTCTAACCACCTTCGGCCTGGTGCTGATTAGAATGTCCTTTAAGTTCTGGGATCTTTTGAACGCGAATCTCGGTTCTTCTAATGTCAAGTCGCCTGTGTTCAGAATGCCCCAGTGATGTTTGATCGTATTCCTGATCTGGTTGGAGAGTGGGGTAAAGGTGGTTACGCAGGTGATTGGTTGATTTTCGGCCGGTACTCTTTCCTGTCGTTCAAGAAGGGCGTCTCGGTTGTTATTCCTGGCCCGTTTTCTAGCTTTAAAAACTTCACTTTTGGGGTAACCTCTATCTAGTAAGTTCCTCGATAGGACTGTGGACTCCTTCTTGTAATCAGTTATGGCACTACAATTGCGTCTAATCCGTAGGAATTGGCCAAAGGGCAAGTTGTTGCGTAAGGCCCTTGGGTGATGGCTCTTGTAGTGTATGTTATACAGCACTCACTTGCACTCACTTGTTTTCAAGGGTGCCTATAATATGAATTAAGTCTGAATGGGTATTACACCCCTCCTAATTATTTCTGTTTTAATCACTGTTTTTATACATCACCCTGATACACCACTTTCTCCCTTTTCACACAGTCTTTGAGTGTGCCCGGCACATGCACGTTGCTCACTCAATGTCTTCAGGCATGCAATTGTTGTGCTCAATTGTTCACAATATCGCCAGCATGCCACTTATTCCCCACCTTCTGGCATTGACATGATATTCATTATTGACTTTTGCAAAATGTACTAATCAGTGTTGTTCGTTTTCTCTATGTTTAGGCATAGGATACCCCACAGAGGTAACACACACCACATACATGACATGAGCATGTTCCCCCTTCTTTTTACACTCTTTTCACTTGTTATATGGTCCTGAAGAATCGTGGGTAACTTGACCCACTGCGAGAAACATGTCGACCACTTATGACCTCTAGTCTTCACTAGCGTCACTCAACCTAATTGTGCTGACACCTAGTAAGCTAGCTCCACGTTTTAACTGTCGCCAGGGGACACCCAGAATAAAGTTAATTCCGGTACCCTTAGCTACATTTTAGCTCTCATCCTATCACCATACACCATCCTGCCCACACACCCCCACTTCACCATAAGGCTGTTGGATAAAAGATCTCCGCCAAAGAGCCCCTCTTGAGGTGAGCCCGTCGGGGATTGCACCGCCTCCCCGCCGAGGAGCAAACGCCGATGATGAAGCATGACATCCCTCGGGGTGTGTGAGGCAAATACATCCAACATAATGGATGCCCCAAGGTGCCACTTTAACACCTTTGGTCATGCCAGCTAAACCTTCCTCTATTCTACATAGGAACAGTACAGCACCCTCCCTCTTGCACTCCTTGTACTAGATACAGACACAAGCTGTTACTGGACCTTCCACCACCCTGAGTGGTAATTGGTGTCCGTTGATCAAATGATCAATCTTCCTCCCTCTTTCTTGATAAATACATACCTGTTGGCAACATGGGTTTGGGATGGACCATACATTTACATATTAGCACATATCATGGGTCCAAGGATGATATTTATATGGTAATCCACATACAGACACCATTATAATATGAGACATGTCAAGGAGTTAAATACATGCGCTCTTATGTGCAATAATACACATTAACACAGACAAGCCATCATTTCTGATACTTTGAGTACTGGCTGTTAGGAAAGTAGATAGACAACACAATAGCAAAAGCAGAGTTGAAAGCATACAGGACATTATAGTATTGTGAAAGTTATTGAAGTGTATCTTACCAGAGTCCATTCCCCTAGATGTACATGTCAAGCCCTCAGAAGGCAAGAAGGCCAAGACCTTCTAATACCAGGGAGAGAAATGTAATGGGGCACTGGGAGGGCCACCTCCAGTCCTCTGGGCCTCAAGTTGGTGGATTAACTGGGTATGCACCCTCAACCTTAGGTCGGTTCATCTCCATCTAATTTCCAGCTGTGTGTGCAGAGTGGTGGCAGCATCATTCACTATCCTGTCCGATAATTTTCTTTTCCTACTGAGGGAGCATGCTGGACTTGGGAACCGAATATGCTGTAAGGATTTCCTCCACCATGACTGTCAACTCAGTCTCAGTGAACTGAGAGTTTTGCGCCAGCTTGATAAAACAAATCTGAGTCATGATATGAAAGGAAAAATGAACAAGTGAAATTGGTGAAAAAGTGCAAAATTAAAATTACAGGTGGTGAAGAGTGCTAAATTGTGAGATGAGAGAAATACATAGGGCTGCCTTGGGTCACAACTGTGTCTCCTATCTTCTGTGCTGTAGGGGAACAGCAAAGGATCCTCATCAGGGATGGGGTGTGTTTTCTAGTGTGATTTGCAGGCGTGTCCACTTGGCAAAAGCTCATTAATTGTGTAGTTTTTTAATCCCTATAATGGCCACTGTTGTGGTGATTTGTTGCGAGGGTACCACAGTTGTCTACCACAATTGGGTAATAACTGTTGGCAGTATGACTGTGTAGTTATATTAGGCTTGGAGAATACACAATGGCTCTGATGGCACTGGACAACACATCACCAACAATGCAGACCAATGCGGCCCCGTCGGGAACATCGCCATCACTGTGTTTGGCATTTCAGACACCAATGTAATATGACAGGCAGTAGACTGATGGCGCTGCAGCGTGGTGTTTGTTGGGATGTTAACTGAGAGATTGGGTACAAATAATTAATTATCAGGCGATTAAAACCTCCATCAGAACTAAAAACTTTGAACATTTACAAACATATGTAATCAGAAAGAGAGTGGAGTTAGAAAGAATTAATATACAGCATAATTCAACGTACTTTCTCCCATAAAATGTTGCTCCACCTATGCCAAACAGCTTGCAAAAATTGGCTGCCAGCAAAGACAATAGCCAGGGTCTGGTCACAGTTTAAAATTCTATGGGCCACTAGATATCTCGACAAGTCCATGGACCGGTATAGTGGACGAATCCATTTACGACAAGACCCATGACAAGCTGGACAAAAAAACAATATGTACCACTAGGTGTCTGAATCCAAAGCACAAGCAGGACAGAGGCTTGTAGACAGGTCATTGTTCCATTTATCTGTAAAGGAGCTCAATGGAAGAATGCTAAGTTGAAAAGGCATTTGCAAACTTTTTGCTAGTGGAGGGGAAGTAAAATCTAAGTATGGTTCAGAACAAGATTCCCAATTTAAAATTGAGATACATGTTAGTCAGTGATCCCTTTGATCCATATCTTATATAACTTTCATGTGCATGTGCCCAATAGCATATTTTCAGATTGGCAATATCAGCTCTGAAACCATTGCGAAATAAATTTGAGCCAGGGAACTGACTTTGCACCCATTAAGTTAAGTAAATCTTTGAGCGCATCTCTATAATCACTTAACTCCATGAACTCTTTATTGTGCAGTGATGGTTCATAGGTGGTTTTGAAGTCATTTGCTAGCACTATTCTGATATTTGGGTCCAGGGAGTCCAAGGGTTGATAGGGTAGGTGGATCAGTGACTGTCTTAAAAGATCTTACATGGATGTTAAATATCGGCAAGCAAAGACCAGTTGGTAAGGTGACAATAATACCCAGTAAATCTGGGCATTTTATGTGCAATGGTGTGTGAGACCCTGGGAGGTAATTTGTAATCATAATTAAAAGGACACCTATAGCCCTCCCGAATTTAACTGGTGGTTTCAGCTCTACACTGAATGTGGTATACCCATTTATAGCCACTTTTTCCATAGCCCGAGTCTCTTGCAATATGCATACATTTTAATCTCCAATGTATGATGTCCAGTTGTGACCAACCAGCTTTGAAATCATACCAGTCACATTCAAAGAGAGTAGGGTAAGGGAGGAGAGGCATTGTCTAGCCTTCTCAGAGTCCAGGGAATTTAGTGGATCTTCTAAATGCGTGCAACTGACCTCCTTACCATAAGAAAATGACCCCTTGTCCCCACTACTAGAAATAACTGCTTCCATGTTCTCCCTTGGCTTGAAAGCAGTTGTAGTTTCAGCATCAAAGTACTCTACCATAGTGCTCCTGAACTCTGTTACAGAGGTCAAGAGTGAAGCATTCACTGGCAAGATTACATCATCGTAAACATTTGTAGTCCATTCAATAAAACTTGAATTATCGCAACGTACGTCAATAATGGCATCTCTATTGGTTCTATATAGTACATTATCAAAGGAAGAGTGCAGACCCGTAGTACTATGCTCGCTCAGTCAATCTATTGCATGTAAATTAGAAGTAGCAGTGGGCATAATGTTTGCCAGATTCTTTGTATCAAAAGACATTGTGCCATGGCTTCCATTGATTTAGCCTTATTCCTCATGGATTGTCCTCTTGGATATGGCAGGTTTGCAATTCAAAGTTAATAATATTTTCGGCCAGCCACTTGGAGCACAAGGTAATTGAAATGTGATCATTAGAGGACTGCCAGGTGAGTATCTTCTGGTGTGCGTGATATCAGATCTGATTACAGAATGGCAGTTTTGCTTCCACCTCAACCACTTTATCAGTCGAAGCCTCCGTGTCTTCAAAAGATCCTGATTTTAATCTTGGGACCTGGGTCATATAAATGGTATGTCCCAAAAAGGGCTTAGATATCCCCTGCTTTGTCGGAGGAGAAGAATTAAAAAAGGATTGCTTCATTAAAGGGGAAACTGAATTTTTTTTAAACGCTGCCCTCTTGTCCTTCATTATTCTCTGGCCATTATCATGACCAGGTGCAGGGGAATGTTGAAAAGGTAAGTAGCGTTGATAAGCGAACAGGGGACCAGTGTTCCTCTGACTTGATAAACTCAAGCAATAAAGTGCGTGAAATGTTATCTGATTGCGAGATTTTAAAGGCTGGTGTTTGGCTGTCTCTGGATCATTTGGTTGAGTTTTCAAAATAGAGCCTAGTCTTGATTCCAAAACGTTGCTTCTGCCCCCCTTTGGGACTGGGTAATTAGAAACAGTGTCATGAGTAGGCTTTGATTAATACATGCATGTCATCAACGACAATAATTATTTTGCAAGCCAGTGACCAAGTTAGACAAAGAGGGGAGCATAGTACTAAGATGGTCCAGGTTGTCATTAACTATTTGCAAAAGACTTACTTCCTTTATTGCCTGCTGAGAGTCTCCTTATGTTTGAGTAGCAACCGTTGGTCATAATAAATCATCATGGGCAGGCGGCTCACTACTGACCTCAATTGGTTCCAATAAAGCAAAACGGTTCTAGCAGACTATATTAGGGATAATGTTAATTTTGGGAGATAGCAGATACGAAGATGAAGTACTTATCACAGTTGGTGGTGTCTGGGACAGGGTGAGTTCATAAACTGAAACTTGAGAGCTCATATTTGTAGTGTCAGCCAGTGGCAGCTGGTAGACAACAGGGGAGGTGAGGTGTGGGTGCAGGAGGAGATGTTGAAAATGTTACAAAAGAAAGCGTACATTATTTTTGCTCCCTCAATATCTCTGCTTATCTTCTCTAGTCCAGTCCGGAAGAAGAAGCAGGAAGCTCCATGGCACACAGGCTACCCTGAGCCAATCATAACGCTGCAATGCAGTGTTGTGATTGGTCTGAGCGCCAGGGATTGGCGCTCAGGTTGGGACATAGAGCCTGTGCATATTCCCCACCAGGCTGTCCATTACAGCCTGGTGGGAAATATTCAAAGCGCGCATGACTGCTTTGCCAGGCCAAACTTGCCAGCCAAGCAGTCATGCGCACTCTGTGTGCACAGTCCACTCCTCCCTGAGTCACGAGCCCTGCCCCACCCTAACCCAGAAAAACTTAAGGAAATGGTAGACAGAGCATTGACAATACAAGCACTCACCCCCAGTCAACTGATTTGGGATTTATCCATCACTGTTCTTTAGCCCACTCTGCCACCCCAGTTCAGACATGGCCATATGCAAATCAGTCTGACCCTGTGCCTCATGGGAACAGTCCAGCCTGAACTGCCAAGCCATGCCTTCCCTGTACCTGAAACAAGCTACTGAGGACCGGATTATGGCATTTTAGCTGTCCTTAGCCGGTCTTGCTTGAATCCAGTGGCAAAGTGAGCAAGGGACTCACGTCTGAGCATACCCTGCTAACTTATGGCAAACAAAGAAAAACCAAAGGAAATGATGGACGGAGCGTTGACAATACAAGCACTCACCCCCAGTCAAATGATCTGGGTTTAATCCATCACCGTTCTTTAGCCCACTCTGCCACCCCAGTTCAGACATGGCCATATGCAAATCAGTCTGACCCTGTGCCTCATGGGAACAGTCCAGCCCGAACTGCCAAGCCATGCCTTCCCTGGACCGGAAACAAGCTACCGAGGACCGTTTTCTCGCATTTCAGCCGTCTTCTGCCCGGCTTGCTTGAATCCCGTGGCAAAGTGAGCAAGGGACTCACGTCTGAGCATACCCTGCCAACTTATGGCGAACAAAGAAAAACCAAAGGAAATGATGGACGGAGCGTTGACAATACAAGCATTCACCCCCAGTCAACTGATCTGGGTTTAATCCATCACCGTTCTTTAGCCCACTCTGCCACCCCAGTTCAGACATGGCCATATGCAAATCAGTCTGACCCTGTGCCTCATGGGAACAGTCTAGCCCAAACTGCCAAGCCATGCCTTCCCTGGACCGGAAACAAGCTACCGAGGACCGGTTTTTGCCATTTCAGCCGTCTTCAGCCCGGCTTGCTTGAATCCAGTGGCAAAGTAAGCAAGGGACTCACGTCTGAGCATACCCTGCCAACTTATGGCGAACAAAGAAAAACCAAAGGAAATGATGGACGCTCCATAGCGTTGACAATACAAGCACTCACCCCCAGTCAACTGATCTGGGTTTAATGCATCACCAATCTTTAGCCCACTCTGCCACCCCAGGTCAGTCATGGCCATATTCAAATCAGTCTGACCCAGTGCCTCATGGGAACAGTCCAGCCCGTACTGCTAAGCCATGTCTTCCCTGGACCGGAAACAAGCTACAGAGGACCGGTTTCTGGCATTTCAGCCGTCTTCAGCCCAGCTTGCTTGAATCCAGTGGCAAAGTGAGCAAGGGACTCACGTCTGAGCATACCCTGACAAATTATGGCAAACAAAGAAAAACTAAAGGAAATGATGAACGGAGCGTTGACAATACAAGCACTCACCCCTAGTAAACTGATCTGGGTTTAATCCATCACCGTTCTTTAGCCCACTCTGCCACCCCAGTTCAGACATGGCCATATGCAAATCAGTCTGACCCTGTGCCTCATGGGAACAGTCCAGCCCGAACTGCCAAGCCATGCCTTCCCTGGACCGGAAACAAGCTACCGAGGCCCGGTTTATGGCATTTCAGCCGTCTTCAGCCCGGCTTGCTTGAATCCAGTGGCAAAGTGAGCAAGGGACTCACGTCTGAGCGTACCCTGCCAACTTATGGCGAACAAAGAAAAACCAAAGGAAATGATGGACGGAGCGTTGACAATACAAGCACTCACACCCAGTCAACTGATCTGGGTTTAATCCATCACCGTTCTTTAGCCCACTCTGCCACCCTAGATCAGGCATGGCAAATCAGTCTGACCCTGTGCCTCATGGGAACAGTCCAGCCAGAACTGCCAAGCCATGTCTTCCCTGGACCGGAAACAAGCTACGGAGGACCGCTTTCTGGCATTTCAGCAGTCTTCAGCCCAGCTTGCTTGAATCCAGTGGCAAAGTGAGCAAGGGACTCACATCTGAGCATACCCTGCCAACTTATGCTGAACAAAGAAAAACCAAAGGAAATGATGGACGGAGCGTTGACAATACAAGCACTCACCCCCAGTCAACTGATCTAGGTTTAATCCATCACCATTCTTTAGCCCACTCTGCCACCCCAGTTCAGACATGGCCATATGCAAATCAGTCTGACCCTGTGCCTCATGGGAACAGTCCAGCCCGATCTGCCAAGCCATGCCTTCCCTGGACCGGAAACAAGCTACTGAGGACCGGCTTCTGGCATTTCAGCTGTCCTTAAACCGTCTTGCTTGAATCAAGTGGCAAAGTGAGCAAGGGACTCACGTCTGAGCATACCCTTCCAACTTATGGCGAACAAAGAAAAACCAAAGGAAATGATGTACGGAGCATTGACACTACAAGCACTCACCCCCAGTCAAATGATCTGGGTTTAATCCATCACTGTTCTTTAGCCCACTCTGCCACCCCAGTTCAGACATGGCCATATGAAAATCAGTCCGACCCTGTGCCTCATGGAAACAGTCCAGCCCGAACTGCCAAGCCATGCCTTCCCTGGACCGGAAACAATCTACCGAGGACCGGTTTCTGGCATTTCAGCAGTCTTCAGCCCGGCTTGCTTGAATCCAGTGGCAAAGTGAGCAAGGGACTCACGTCTGAACATACCCTGCCAACTTATGGCGAACAAAGAAAAACCAAAGGAAATGATGGACGGAGCGTTGACAATACAAGCACTCATCCCCAGTCAACTGATCTGGGTTTAATCCATCACCGTTCTTTAGCCCACTCTGTCACCCCAGTTCAGACATGGTCATATGCAAATCAGTCTGACCCTGTGCCTCATGGGAACAGTCCAGCCCGATCTGCCAAGACATGCCTTCCCTGGACGGGAAACAAGCTACTGAGGACCAGTTTCTGGCATTTCAGCCGTCTTCAGCCCGGCTTGCTTGAATCCAGTGGCAAAGTGAGCAAGGGACTCACATCTGAGCATACCCTGCCAACTTATGGCGAACAAAGAAAAACCAAAAGAAATGATGGACGGAGCGTTGACAATACAAGCACTCACCCCCAGTCAACTGATCTGGGTTTAATCCATCACCATTCTTTAGCCCTCTCTGCCACCCCAGTTCAGACATGGCCATATGCAAATCAGTCTGACCCTGTGCCTCATGGGAACAGTCCAGCCCGAACTGCCAAACCATGCCTTCCCGGGACCGGAAACAAGCCACTGAGGACCGGCTTCTGGCATTTCAGCTGTCCTTAGCCCGTCTTGCTTGAATCCAGTGGCAAAGTGAGGAAGGCCTCACGTCTGAGCATACCCTGCCAACTTATGGCGAACAAAGAAAAACCAAAGGAAATGATGGACTGAGCATTGACAATGCAAGCACTCACCCCCAGTCAAATGATCTGGGTTTAATCCATCACCGTTCTTTAGCCCACTCTGCCACCCCAGTTCAGACATGGCCATATGCAAATCAGTCTGACCCGGTGCCTCATGGGAACAGTCCAGCCCGAACTGCCAAGCCATGCCTTCCCTGGACCGGAAACAAGCTACTGAGGACCGTTTTCTGGGATTTCAGCCGTCTTCAGCCCGGCTTGCTTGAATCCAGTGGCAAAGTGAGCAAGGGACTCATGTCTGAGCATACCCTGCCAACTTATGGCGAACAAAGAAAAACCAAAGGAAATGATGGACCGAGCGTTGACAATACAAGCACTCACCCCCAGTCAACTGATCTGGGTTTAATCCATCACCGTTCTTTAGCCCACTCTGGCACCCCAGTTCAGACATGGCCACATGCAAATCAGTCTGACCCTGTGCCTCATGGGAACAGTCCAGCCCGAACTGCCAAGCCATGCCTTCCCTGGACCGGAAACAAGCTACCGAGGACCGATTTCTGGCATTTCAGCCGTCTTCAGCCCGGCTTGCTTGAATCCAGTGGCAAAGTGAGCAAGGGACTCACGTCTGAACATACCCTGCCAACTTATGGCGAACAAAGAAAAACGAAAGGAAATGATGGACGGAGCGTTGACAATACAAGCACTCACCCCCAGCCAACTGATCTGGGTTTAATCCATCACCGTTCTTTAGCCCACTCTGCCACCTCAGTTCAGACATGGCCATATGCAAATCAGTCTGACACTGTGCCTCATGGGAACAGTCCAGCCCGAACTGCCAAGCCATGTCCTCCCTGGACCGGAATCAAGCTACTGAGGACCGGTTTCTGGCATTTCAGCCGTCTTCAGCCCAGCTTGCTTGAATCCAGTGGCAAAGTGAGCAAGGGACTCACGTCTGAGCATACCCTGCCAACTTATGGCGAACAAAGAAAAACCAAAAGAAATGATGGACGCATTACATCCGTCTTTAGCTCACTCCGCCACCCCAGTTCAGACATGATCAGGGTACAACAGAGTCTTCTATTAATGAATCGCTGTCAGAGAGTGTGTTAGTATTAATTGTAGACAGCTCAGATTTTCTCTTAGTCGTTTTCTGTGTTTATTTTTAGTTAGACTCTGATTTTACCTGCTCCGCTTTATATTTGCCATATTAAAGGTGAACACTCAGTGCTTAACAGATGCCTAAGAGATGGGAAAAAACTAAATAAACTTACAGTTCCCAGAGAGTAGGCCCAGCCTGGCCTCTTTCGGTCAATGACAGGCATAGACGGGCCTGCTCTTAGCCCGGTCTTCGTCGAGGCACTTGCCCAGATGCATCCTGCACAGCGGAAGCCTCTTCAGGTTAAAATACAGTGCCTACAGGTGCGAGATGTCGGTGTCAGCCGCTCCTGCTGCAAAGGTTCATGGGGCTTAGCGTGCTGCCCCCTCTCTACTGGACTGCAGTCACACTATGCAGCGAGAGCCCCTTCAAGGTTAAACTACAGGGCCTCCAGGTGCAAGATGTCAGCATCAGCGGCTCCTGCCGCAAATGTTTGTGGGTTTTAGAGTCCTGCCCCCTCTCTCAGGGACTATGGTCAACCAGCGCAGCGGGTGCCGCTTCAGGTTAAAATACAGTGCTTCCAGGCAGAAGACTTCAGCGTCAGCGGCTACAGCCACAAAGGCTCGGGGTTATTTACTAAATGTTGTACGTTTTTCTTTCAGCAAGCTTCTTTGTAAAACAGGTGTTTTTTTCTGTTGTCAGAGAAAAAGTAGTTCTGGTATTGCATATGTTATATTTTTCATGTTTTAACCGTTAGTGGTGCAGTATGTTTAAAGCAAATCAGATACATTCAAAAATACTTTATTTAGACAATCAAGTCCATTAAAGTGCCAAGTGCCTTAAGAAAGATTAAAGGGTGAATCACTACATAATTTTAGCTATATTATGGTAAAATTTAATCAGCAAAAACCAGCTTCTCAATCGTACAGGTTCAATCAATTCATATAGATGAGATGGTTTAAAATGCATTAATGATTTTTTTTAAAATGTGGTGTTTAAAATATAAATTTTTGATAACATATAAAACAAATAGTTTTTTAAATTGAAGCACCTCTTAATGTAAACATGACATGATAGTCACGGTGCTTTTCTGATTGCAGCCATAGTATTTAGGCACATCATTAATAAACAGAGAATACAAATAACTAGGCGTGGAAACATATCAATGAGCCAATTGTTTCTATTTTCTCTGCCTGTTTTTGTGTTAGCAGTGCATTTGATAAAATGTGTGGGCTGAATAAAACAAGTTATCTACAATAGACGTCATGGCTGCATAATTTGTATATTGTGACTCTAAAAGCTCGCCGTGGGATGCTGAAGCCTTTGTTTTAAGCAGATTGGTAGTTATACCTACTTTTTTGCTGTCTCTGATGTGTAGTTGTTGATGGAGTTTAGTTGAAGTTGAAAAGGACAAACGTTAAAAAGTGTATTAAAAATAGTTTATTAATAATTGTTTTTACAAGTTAATCCTATTTTACTTTGTTCTTTAAATATAAATACTACTTACTTGGAGATGTAATTGTATAGTTGTTTATTTTGCAGGCTTTTCTTTTGCAGTGATAAACCAGCAGAGTTTCCTCCTCTTTTCATTTTCGGCGTTTTTTGATATTTTTTTATTTTGCTCTTTTTACTTTTATATCGTTTGTTTGATTGGCTAAGTTATTTTATTGGTTATAATTTTGTATAGTTTAATATTATTGGTTTTACCTTGATTTAACTTTTTTTTTCAGATATGTCCTTATCTGGAAAACGGTAATTAATGTTTTTTTTGTGGATGTATTTTAGATAAGTTAATTTATTTAACATTATATTTACTTAATAAAAAAAGACAGTACTGTTTGATAATATGTATTGTATGGAAATGCAATGTAAATATGTGTCATTTATAATTTAGAAGTGCATTTTGTTGACAGTTTAAATTAATATTTTGTTTCTGTAAAGTATTATTATTTATTTATATATTGTAATTATTATTGTAGGATATATTTTATGTGGTTTGGTGGTTTAAATATTGTGTTTGTCATAATTTTTACTGGTATTTATTACTTGTTTTTATGATATTTGTATGGTCTATATTGTCGATTAAAAAAACAGCTTTCTCTATGACCTCATTGTTAATCTAAATGCATCTAATGCATTGTGTCATTGGTCTTTTGGCCAGCAAAGACAGCCTTTTATCTCTGTGATCAATCTATTGTTGGTGCTGGGTCTCCTAAATGAGCATCTGCACTAATTATTATAGAAATCTTGCTGTTAATCATATTAATTTTAGAAATGTTTCCACCAGAGAGTTGAGGTTTCATGTAATTAAAGAACTAAATATTGGCTTGAGACAAACTTTACGGAGCTGGGAGATATTTTGGTGTGTGCAGGCAAAGTGCGGTAAAGCCTCAGCTGCTATTCACAGAGACTTTGTTAAGTACTATCAAATAGCAATAAATGCCCACATGATTCTCAAGGAGCCCAAGTATGTTGTACACTATTTTATAGAAACAATAAATCATTACAGTCATAAAGTTTTTATATAAGGTAAACATAAACCAATAGTGCTTTGTGAATGGTGTGATCACACAGTGCAAATGAGAAATATAACAAACCCAAAAGGCCCAGAAGTGTGAGCAAGAGACAAAGCAATAGGCAACATATGGCTATTTAAATACAAATAAATTATAGTTCAGTGGAACATATATAAGTACAATAAGTCAGATCAGCTCCTAGATAGCCATCATAATTTCTATGAAGCTTTTTTGCCATAAAATGTTAACGGTGTTTCGACCCATGTAAGCTAGTTATCAGTAGGACAAGGAGTTATTTAGAGCACATGAAAAGTCTCAGATATCTGGTAGAAATGAATGCAAAGTCATAAAGAGTCAATACATAAGAAAAAAGAGTTTGAAGTACCAGGCTCATCCAAGTCAGGAGGCTCCTACAATGATGAATAGTGAACTCAAACCGAGTGAACGAGAAGGGCAAGCCTATGTAGTGAGTTAGCCAGACTATTATTGCAGGTCAGAGCTCTGCGTCAATTTTTTTAAAAAAAAGGAGCTGGGGAACGAATATTTCCACACAAGGTTCATTATTGCCTTTCTGTCCACATCCCCTCCAACACAAACCCACCTCTTACATCTGTTTCGGCTTCTGTGCCGTGATATGTCAAAGAACCATGTGTTTGTACAGTCTCCCTATTCTGGACACCTTGACATTATAGCAGACCACAATTTCTCCCAGTCCTTGAGTTGGATATCTCTTTTCAATATGTGTCCTTGAAATGTATGACCATTGGATGTGTTTCCACATGTCTGTCAGCATGGAATAGATGCTTGAAATCAGGCTCTTGGGTAATATGAATGCACCAAATGCCTGTTCCTACTGTGTTATAAGCCACATATCACCCAATGCCTTTCTTGGAGATACATCGTTCGATGAGCCTCTTTGAGTTCTCAGAACATCCTCCAACCCCCATCTAGCCACCACCCCATATTTTCTCCATATATCCCATGGATAAAGACCTGATTACGCTAAAGAGGGCCATGTGGTGATGAAACACGTGGCTCTGGTTGCTTTCAGTAACTAATTTCCGAAAATCTTGTAAGAAGTTAATTGCTCAATTATAAAATTAATATATTTCTTTCTCAGTGTAAAACTACTCCCTATTTTTTGTGAGTGGGTAACATCATATAAAATCATCTTAGTTGTAGTGTTTTCCTAGAAGTTCCTAGGAATTTGAAATATCAGGCAGTTTGCATACAAAATAACGAATCTCAAACCAGTGGCAAACTAATTTTCCGCCGCGATGATTATGCCTTATACTAAAGCATAAAGGATCAAGATTCGCTAAAATAGCACAATAAATCAAAATTCGCAAACTGCATTTTACCTAGTCTCAGATCATATCCACAACACATTCATTGATAGCAAATATTCCTAAAATTTAGATTTAACACTTGCATATTACCATCAAGTGGAATTAGGTGGTAACCAGTTGCAACAATTAGGACCAGAATGATTCAGTTCCTTTCACAGTGGCTATGTTACACGCAAAGGGAAGGTAAAGGCACATTTTAGCTGGACTACAGGGAAGAAGGAGACAGGATAGGATTCTATGGTTAGATTTACACTCTTTGATTAAATAGAGGAGGATGTTTTAAGTAAACACAAGCTAAGCAGACTTGTCATTTAAACATCATAAATGAGCTTCTACCTTTAATAATAATAAGCCAAATAGATGCCAGTCAATTACAACTCATATTCATGTCATGTGCTACTTTAGACTTCAGATATAAAAAATACTTTAGTGAGACAATCAAGTCCATTAGAGTGCCAAAAGCTAGAGATGGTCAGTGAACTCCGCTCCCTTTGCGGTGTTTCTGAAGTTTTTGTTGTACTCCACACTCTGCTTGGAACACGGAGTTTGGGAAAGAACTGTGGTAGATCTGCTTTTGGTGAATTTCAAATACATTGCTGCTTTGAATATGTCAAAGGAGCCTTCACCAGAGTTCTACATTCCTGCAAGATGTGTGTGTTGCATTGTATAGCGAAATTGAAAACCTTTTTTACTGTCTGCACCAGTCAGGACTAGAGCTGGACTCATGCTGTTCCTCGCTGCAACCACTACCCCACACATAACTGGCAAAACAGCACATGGCCTGGTCAAAAGCCCTGCTCATGAGTTTGGCCTTTACAGGATTGGTGATCCAGGGACAAGGAGGTGTGCAGGGTGGTCTGGCTCCTCTGTGGCAGGCGACATCGGTATGCACTCTAGCCTATGACTCCTCAAGGGGTAGTGAAGGGTGAGGGGCAGCACTTTGAATTATCCTCAGATAGTGAAGTGTTTCATGGTCTATGACTCCTCCAGGGTTATTAAAGAGAGCTGTGTGCCCTACGTCTGTTCTAGGGGTAGTGAAGCAAGCAGTTCAACCCAGTAAATGGCCAAGATGGTTCAGCGTGGGGGGTTGTGCGTCCTGCTGACATTATAGTCCGGTTGCTCAGGGACTGGATTATACCATCAGCATGAGGGAACCATTCCTTGATGCAGTTTTGCATCTGGAGCCTGTTGTTTACAGTGGTCGTAACTCTGCGGAATTCCACTGAGTTTTTATGCAACTCTGCAGAATTCAGCGTAGTGCAAGTCTGCAAGCTCCACTCACCCCTACCAACAACATGATTTAATAAGTGTGCAATAATACATAAAAGAATGGCACACCTCAGTTAGCGTACTTACATAAAATGCAAGTGGCTTTTCCCGTGGACATGAATATCATGACGCATCTTCAATATAAGCATTTTAAAGAATACAAAAATGTTAGCCTAAAATTTCTAAAGATAAATAACAGGATTTGGCTGGAGTGCTGGATGTGGTGTAGACTTAATATGATGAGGGGTAGTGTGCTGTGTTATACAAGGATAAAATACTGAACCTGGTGCAAACTTTACAATAGAAGTGCAATTCACAATTTGGTAATTCTCAGCAAGCTAGAGGGCTCTATAATGTCAGAACTGGCTCTAGGATCATCCGAGTTGTGAAAGCTTGATTGTAAGTATGAATTAAAATTGTTTCAACATGAAATACTATAACCAATGGAATTCGTTAAAATGGTTAAAATGAGAACGTCTCAAGGCTCTTGTCTTATGCTACTTACAAATGTTGGCATCAAACAGCTACCAGGGTATTGCGGTTGTGACCACGGATGTCATTTAGGGATTACTAGGGGTTGCTGCTCGAACCCCTGGCACTGTCTTTGTGACCCCTTGCCTCAGAGGTGGCAAAATCAAGTGCCTAGAACACAATTTGTTTACTACACTGATAGTGAATAATGTTAGTCACTATAGTGCAATAAAAGACGGAGCACTATTAGCTGTTTTCAAATGTATGTTATATGTGTGCTTGCTGGTGAGAGTGTGTTTTTGTGAGAAAAGATGTTTGAAGCTGTTTGTATGCGTAAGCATGTATGTGAGTCAATGTAAAGGTCAATTGGTGTGTGTGATGTCACTTACACAAACCATGGCATTGTGGTGAATTTACGCATGTGGTTGTGACAGGAGGACTATCTCAGGGTGCACTCTTCAGGGTATTTTACAGGGCAGTGTTTCTTATGATCGATTCTCATGCGGTATTTTCAAATACACCTTGAGAAGCTTTGGGACACCACAGTGGGATCTTATCGTATTGCCGAATTCCCACAAGTGATTGGCATTTTTGATGGAAATCACTTAGCAATATTTCCTCCATCCAGCATTAAATTTCTGTATTGGACCAGAAAAGAAAGACCATTCTTTATACATACAGGCGTTATGAGTCATTACAGACTTTTTTGCACTCTATGCCCGCAGCACTCACTATTCCGGTACTGTGGCCTTTACAACTTGCTTAGCGACAAGACAGCTTGGAGATAGTTGTTTGTTAGGTCTGTTCATATATAAAATCAAATGTTTTCCCACCTTACGTAACCTCATATTAATGTTGGATTGTTCAAAGGATGTTTCTGATGCAAGAATGGTAGAGCATTGCAGTACGCATTAAAAACATATTGTAAACTAGTAGCAAGTTGTGTTATGGTGCATGAAATCGAAACCAGAAAGGGTCTTCTGGTGGAACCAATTGATGCTGATAGCCATGGTGAAGATATACCACCCTCCTACCAATTTAACCCTCGTCAGGATTCAAGTAGAGCAATGGGAGAAAGACCACTAAGGTCATAAATAATTAACAGCTATTTGTTAAGTAAATTGTATTTATTTTCAATGTGAAATCTTAACAATTATTAAATGTAATATATTAGTTGTTAAGTTAAAACATTTTCTGTTCATTCACAAGTCAATACAGTACAAAGGAATACTACATTTTTAACAATAGATTTGAACTTTTACAACTGAATTGTATAAATAAACATGTCATTTTCAAATATGATTAAAGACACACAAATTAGTAAATTATTTGAAGTCTCTTCTTCTGCCTTTTACCACACTGCTCCTTTCAATAGAACTTTGCCCAGCACTGTACCTTACCCTACAATGCTTCTTGCACAGACACACCACTTAGGTTTGACAGCTCTTTCCTTTCAACGACAGGAGCGCTCTATGTTCCAGAACCGATTGCAGATTGTAAAGCACATGGAGATTCTTTGAAACATCCCCACTGAAATGCTCCACCTCAGTTTGAAGGTACACATATCTTTGAGACAGAAAACCAGTAGCAGTGGCATGACAATCCACCAGCCTCCCAAAGCCATGTAATCTTGTGGCAAGATGCAACTAAGAATGTTACTTGATAGAGAGCAGCAAAGCCCTTGGTAAAAGAAATAATTTCAGAATATAAGACGGTTACTGAAGCCAGATGCCATGGCTATATCTAGACCATTAATTGTTTGATCCCTAAAATGCATAACTCTTCCTTGTTGCTTTTGTACCACCACAAAAACGTGGCTGTTTGTTGAAAATCGCGATCAGAACTTAATTCAGCTGGTCTGTGGACCTTGGCCGTATACCAGTTCGACGCCTTGCTCATTGAAGCACTGACGGAAGAGGAGGAGCAAGGTCAAACTGCAGAGCAGTGGGTGCAGCAGGTGGAGACGCCAAAAGCAGCAGAGCGGAGATGCCGAAAGTAGCAGAGCGGAGACGCCAAAAATCGGAAATCGGAAAGCTGAAAGCCGTACCGCAACCGCACCCGCACCCGCAGCGAAGGCGAGGCAAGGGAAAACGGCAGCTGTTGGTGGGCGCTGGCTTCCTTACCAGGCATTGGCATCAGCATTGTCATCGGCAAAAATACTGCTAAATATCGGCAAATACCGGTCTCGGCACCAGGGGCACTTCCCGCACTTCGGGGATGAGCGGACGCTACCTCAACTCATTGCGGCAGCCTTTGTTTGTTTATGGATCAAGCCGGTGTTTGTGCTGGTGTTTGTGCCCGCGCCTGAGCCCGAGCCCTGCCTAAACCACCCACCCACCCACAGGACTGGGAGCAGCTGGCAGAGCGCGGTGAGTGGTGCACGGTGAGTGGCGAGTTCTTAGGCCCCAGATTCAAACCTCGCCAATAAGAACCGAGTGGGTGGTGCAGAGCGAGCAGAGTGAGCGGAGAGTGGCCGCGGAGAGCTACCTTCCGACAGACACCTCCGAACCACAATGGAAAATTGCCAAGCGGCGAAGGGGGAAGGCTTGTGCTTGTGTGACAGGAGAAGGGGGGACCTCGGATCCTTCCTCCTCTCTCCCCCCTCCCCCCTCCTTCCACGGAGCCCAAAAAGGGAGAGCATCGGTACCAGGACCAGCGGAGGCCGACGGGCGGCTCAAGCGGAGCGATCTATGCGGGGTTGAGCAGAGGTGAGCCAAGGTGAGGTGACGCTCCCTGCCGCCCCCCGCTCCTCAGCTTGCCCCTAGCTTATCTGAAAACCCACACCTGGAGCCCCAACGGTGGTCGTTACTAGCCCCTTCAGGACAAACCTGACTGTGCTGACTGGAAATGTTCGTTTAGCTCCCTTGCAGCTGTGTTCTGACTGCGCTTGACAGCAGCTGACTGCGACTGACACACTAGCAGTCTTACAAGCATTCGCCTCAGGAAAAAAAGAGAGAGAGAGATAAAAAAGCGAGTCCCAACCCATCTGCCCCTCTGTCCTCTGTCCCTCTGTCAGCCCCTCACCTGCAATCCCTATCCACCTTCTGCTGCCTTTACCAGTGCTCTACCTGCACCCTCATTGCCCCGTAGTGGCCCCGTTTCTGCGGTCCAACTGGGCGGTCTCAGGCCGTTGTTCGGATTAGCGGCTTGGGGTTATAAGTGGCACCAGCGGGTGCCTCGCAGAGTGAGCTTTGCAGTATCGTACAGGGCGGGACAAGCGGCACACGTGGTATACAGGTGGGATTCAAGTGGCAATCGCGGCACACGTGGTACACGGCAGATCTCGATAGGACACGTGGCTAGCCATGGGAGAGTAGGTGATCCGGCCAGACAAGACAATCTATCAGAGCATTAAGCAGTGCATATAGCTCAGACCACCATTCGGTAAACCCATCAAGAGGAGCAGAAGTAGACGCTTCACTACATCCCTTAGGAATAATAGGAAACTACTGGAGCAACATCGAACTCCAGTCACAGTCAGACAGACCAACAGACAGGCACCACAGGCAACCACAAGCTACGATCCAGGCATGAGATCTGGCAAAGAAAGGCGGTCTGTTACGACAGTGATTAGTAACCGAAAAAAGAAAAATAAGATCCTCAATGTTCCTGCTAACACCCAGGAGAAATCAATAGGAACGGATGCTTTGAGTAATATGGAGGATGAAATCCTAGTGAACCTGGACCTGGATAGGGAAAAAGAAGCAGAGGGACCTGTGTCTAACCAGATTAAATAAAAAAATAAAACTCTATTCCAAACAAAAACCTACTCCAGATTTTCCTTCGTAAAAGACGCTGGGGCAGTGTTGAACCACACCAGCCCCGCACAGAAGGACCTTCCCTCCCCCTTGTGCCCGGAAAAAAATTCCATAAAAAGCCCCAATACATTAGCTTCATGGACGGCATGCACCCTGAATAACGATAAAACAATAAAACACTTTCTGAAGTCAATATCTGAACCCAAGACTGAAGAAATCAGAGATCAAGTTATTGAAAAAGAAATTAACCAACCCAGGTTGCAAAAGGAAAACGCAGATTGCAGCAAAGAAGACCCCCTGCCAGGGGTAGACATACATTAAAAAAAAGTCAAAGAAAAAGGCCATAAACAAATCATGCAAAACGTTATAAATAAGCCCCATTTAATACCCCCGGAAACCCCAAGAGTGGCACTGGAACCAACCATCATAATTCAACCTAGCCACCCTGAGCCAAATACAAACATAAACCCAACAACCGATCCACTAACAACAGCAGCAAAAGGCCTTGTTCTCTTCCCACTTTCGCATCCCTCTATAGGAGCACAGGAGAGTTGCAACAATACTTTTGTACAAGAAGGAGAAGGAGACAGAAGATCTCAGCGCCCATCAGCAGATAAATCTACAGACAAATACTCCTCAAAAATTAAAACAAAAGACAGCTGGAACCAAGCTATATCTTCATCCCCAGATAAAAAGTGGATAAACACCCAGCAGGATCAGTCATTAGGCACAGCTGGAATTAATTCATCCTTCCTGACAATGGAAGAGTGGGAACAAATGGTCGATACCTTTTCCCAGGGAAAGTGCGAAACATTAACGCAGGATCCAGAACACAAGATCCATAAACCCCCAACGGCTCTCACTGAAGAGGAGAGCGGACTATGGGCGTCTCTTCTAAATACAATGAATCTTTCGACAAAAGCAATGGAATACCACTCGGACAAGATGGATATCCAACTAACCCTTCTAACCCGCCTCACCACACATGTCATCAACATCGACAACAAACTACAAAATATGAACGAGCTGATTAAAAGAGCTCAATCAGAAACTGTGATTAACCCTCCAAGTTGCACTTGTTTCACAATCATAGACAAACTAGCCATCCTTCCGGCCGTAATGTTCAGTCTTCTTACAAAAATAAAATATGCAAATCACTCACAAAAAGAAGGCAAACAAACGTACTCGGAAGTGAATGAAGAATAAATGTGGTTCATGCCCCAAAACAAAGAACAGAGGAAACAAACCACAGCGGAACAACCAAGGATTCAAACAGTATAAAAACCCTTCCTAACGAAAGGTATGAATTGAGCATAGTCCAAGAGGGCACTCAGGATGGACCAAAACCATAAATGACCAAAATCCTGAGACCAGAGCAAGTCGGACCCTTACACTCGCCCCATCAAGAACTGCAGCAACTGACCAAATCCACAGAGCTGCTGATTATCCCTGAAGTAGGAGACCAATGGCAAGGCAGAATGCAAAGTTCAAAACAACGACGGAAATTGAAGAGAAAAGGGAGAAATAAGACAACCACCATAAAATCTTTATTCCAACAAATGAACAAGACAGCGGTTAAAGGAAACACTACCGACGAATTAAACTCAAACTCCAATCTAAGCCCCATTAGTGACATTGAACTAACGGGACCGGAAACAATGTCCCCACAGATAAAACCTTTGCAAGTCAACAAGCCCAATGGACCAGAAGAGGAAGAGGACAATCCAGAATGTCCAGAGATAAAAAACAAGAGTGCAACAAACACCCCAGGAGTACAAAACATGGGAACCAAAGCAGCTGGTTATACGGTCTCACAAAAAATAGGGCACCCAGACGTCCAGGTTCTCGCCAACAATATGGGCCCTATAACAAGAAAAAAAGAACCCACGGTAAAGCTCAACATTGAATCATTGAACTGGAGAGGGCTGGCCCCACAAATTACCGGAATACCCCAAAGAACAGTACAGGAAATAAATCCCGAACAGCCATTTGTCCGCCCTAACTTCACCAATGAAAATTCAACTCTCAATACGAATCACTCATTAGGACAGGGCCAGTCATCAAAGCACCCAGAACGCCCTACAAAGTAGAATTCGGCTTAAAATCCGAATATCCTCGG
The DNA here is from genome assembly GCF_964263255.1 of Lissotriton vulgaris. Taxonomy (NCBI): domain Eukaryota; kingdom Metazoa; phylum Chordata; class Amphibia; order Caudata; family Salamandridae; genus Lissotriton; species Lissotriton vulgaris. Next base: position 1,354,951,860 of record NC_141693.1, read on the forward strand.
GACAAAACTAACCTCGCTGACCACAAATCAATACTTTTTATTCCAGAGTACAAATCCAAGGGCCGAGAGGACTCTCTAAATAGAAGTAACATTCTTCGACTATTAAACTCAATCACAAATCTGGGGATAGTAAGTTCCCATGATTTGGAGGCCGTAGAATTCATCAATTATAAACACCTGTCGGAACAGGAAATCACAAAAACCACCTGGATCACCAGAGATCTGGCAGAAAAAATTCTAAAAGAGGAAAGGCAACTCGAGGCATGGGGGATTAGAATAAAACCTTATCAGAGTCCCGGCTACCCCAAGCCCTTACTCTGTAATTTCCTGGAATTCACTAATCACGCTCAGGAAAATGACCGCCCTGGTGTACCCAAAAAAAACATATTAAGAGGAGCCCGAGGAAGCTCAGCCGAACGAAAGGATAGAGACCTCCCGGGGCGCAGAAACAAAGGCGAACCGGATCAAAGACAAGACTGGGACTTGGTAGCAAAAACCATTAACACCAGATATAACGGCTCATGACAGTCTGAAGAACGATTTAAGAAAGTGTCAAAAACAAAGCCACCGCTAAAACTGTGTTCATGGTCAATAAACGGACTAGGTCCAAAAACCACAAACAAAGATCTATTGTTATACTTCCAGCAGTTCAACCTAATTTCACTACAAGAAACGTGGTTGGCAGAGCCGTTTCACCTCCACGGATATAAAACATACCATCTCCCAGCCAGCAGAACCTCCAAGTACGGCCATCAGAAAGGAGGACTAACTACATATACCTCGATAAAAACAATAAAAACAGTAAAAGAATTGCTGAGTAAAAACACATCGGGAATAGACAATGGTCTAAACGTAATACAGCTGGAATTTTCAACCGCGGAGAAAAATAAACAACAGTTGATCCTGGTCAATACCTATTTGCACCCGAAAGGCAAAAAAATCAGTGCGCAGTCCTTGGTATTAGAACTGACAAAACTTATAACGGAAGGAGAAACCCCGAATGCTATTGTAACGGCCGATTTTAATATGTTCCTTTCAAAATGTAAAGGAAACAACCACCCAATAGAAGATCAACTACACAAAAGGGGGATCCCCTTATTGGACGAGTGCCCGTAGGGAAAACAAACAACTTTGTCGAAAAAGCTACTAAATGACCTAACAGACCTGGGCCTCATTTCGATAAATGACCGATCTCCAGCGGATCAACTCTAAGCTGCAACCTTCCACAATTTCAACTCAAGAACAGCGATAGACTACACCTTTCTATCTTATTCACTTTTTCCATTAGTACAAGATTTCAAAATTGGCACATCCGACTGTAGCGATCATCTCCCGCAAGAACTGACACTGATGGCACAGGGGACAGCACTAACAATGCCAACTGATATTCAAAACTTAAGGCTCACGGCACAGTGCAAAGGAATCCAATGCAAAATAAGAGATCCAGAAAAATTCGCGAAAGATGCTAAGATCTGCTGGGAAAGAGTTAAGCCAAGCAATGAAGACAACATAACCGCCTGGGAAGCCTTTCTGAAAACCTTTGGTCTAGCTAACTCAAAGAGTAATTCCTCACAAGAAATCTATGCACCAATGAAGCTAAAAGATCAACATGTCAGGCCGACAAGTAATCCAAAAACTCAGCCTCAGACACCCCGAACCTTCAAATTAATGCAAATAAAAACAGCATTTAATAGAACACTCCGCGGTCTGCGGAAAAACGGGAGTGATGAAAATGTATTGACCAAACTACGGTCATTAAAGGCCAACAAGAATAAGATCCTGTGGTGAAAAAAACAGGACTCCATTGACAAAACATGGGCGAAATTGCTTTACGACGCAAGAAGTAACAACAGCGCGAGATTCTGGAACACCGTTAACAAAATTGAGAATCCTAAAACCCCTGGAATAAACTCCCACATTACTGAGGAGATCTGGGTAAAACATCTAACCAATCATTTTAACAATGAAACCGAGAATGCAATTCAAAACCCAGAGATCTGGGAGGAGAAAACTAAGGGCCTAAAGGAACCAGCCGAGGAGACCAACTTCCCAGGCTCAACAACACAGATCAAAGGGAGAATCGCGAAAGGCCGGAAAGAGGGAGCCTCGGGGCCAAACGGAACTCCCCCCGCCCTCTACAAACAAGATCCAAATTACTGGGCCGAGCAAATACTCCCAATCTTCACGAAAATCGGTGTGGCCGAACAAATCCCGAGTTCATGGATGGGATCAATAATCCCCCGATCTATAAAAAAGGCAACAGGAGTGAAGCAAAAAATTATAGGCTCATTGCCCTTATTGATATAGATGCCAAATATTTTTCGGGGCTCTTACTAGAAGAACAAACTGCTTGGGCATCAAAGAAAAACGTAATCCCCTTCAACCAGACAGGGTTCCAAAAAAACACAGGGACAACAACAAATATTTTGGCCCTCTACCTGCTAATAGATTCTACAATTCAACACAAAAAACAGCTATATGTCTGCTTCATTGACTATTCCGCTGCATTCGACAGCATAGACAGAAGAAAACTTTGGGCTAAGCTCTCAAGCTGGGGACCTCAAACCCAAACTGTTGAATCTACTGATCTTATTGCATACCGAAACCTGGATCCAAATAAAATTGGGGGCAGGTAACTGTCTATCAAGAAAGATAACTACCACAAAAGGATTGAAGCAGAGGTGCGTTCTCGCACTGACCCTGTTCAACCTTTTTATGTCCGATCTCTCCAACGACCTTGATACATGCAATCATCACGCCCCAAAGCTAGGGGGCCTCACTTTGTCGAACCTGTTCTACACGAACGACTTAATACTAATAAGCCAAACCCCCGTTGGCCTTCAACATCTCATTAATACAACAAGTAATTTCCCTGAAAAGAATGGATTAAGCATAAACTTGGGGAAATCAAAAACCTAAAAAGCCGCACCCACAATGGTTCCTGCAGGAACAGAAGATGAAAACAGTTAAAGAATATAAATATTTGGGCATACTTTTTGACTCAAAAGGCTCGTTCAAACAACAACTAATGGCAATTAACACCAGAGGGATATCCCTGGCAATTGCTCCAAAGAGCATTAAGAACAAAATAGCGGGACCAAATCTAATCCCTCTGTTAACCGTTTTACAAGCAAGACTACTGCCATCAAAAACCTACGGTAGCAAATGTTTGAGAGGGAGAGACAAGCCCAAATTAGGGAAAGTAGTAGCAAAATCAAAGCGAATACTCTTCAGTCTCCCACCGTACACCTTGCCAGCCCAACTAAGGCTAGAGTTCGGCCTACAGAAACAACAAATAGGCCGCAAGGGTGTTTACGCAAAATGCTGGTACAAAGTAAAGAGCTCCAAGACGGGCACCCTGAACACTTACCTATGGAGAGAGCAGGAAAGAAACATGAACAGCACCGCAATGGTCTATCTTCAGGCAGCAATAAGCACCCTTGTGCTAAAAGATCTTTGGGACACAAGCTGCACACACAAATGCTTCAAACGGCTCGTTAACAAAACTGTGAAGTATCAATCCATGGAAGAAGACAAAGCAGCACTAACCAGTAGTACTCATGGGTGGTTTGTGATTCAGAGCTACACCAGGCCCCATCCACAGACCTATCTAGGCACTGGCTTCTCAAGGGTGGTGAAGGAATCCTTCTTGCAGCTGAGAAAAGGGGTAATACCATCAAAAGAACATCTTCCCCCGTGGAAATGCTCGGAATCGAACACTAAGTGCAGACTCTGTGAAGATCCAAAAGAGGACGTCTTGCACTTGTTATGCAGCTGCAAAGCCCTAGACAGTGAACGAAGGAGACAACTAACTCAGCTGTGGAACCAAAGACGTCTGCGAACCCGTCGACAGGCACTGTTGGCATGTTTTAACGGGGAGGACATTCAATTAGCCTAAAGACTGGTCCGCTTCATGAAACTAGCAAATACCGCATAAAACCCAACCGTTAGTCCATGATCCGGAATAAATGTGACCTGCAAAAAACCCTTGCTTAAAAAAAAAAACTTTCATTTGTGAATGTTTGACAGTGTCCTTTTCTTTCCTGCTATTGCAAGCAAAGACATCACACACCGACAGTGCCTCACAGGAATTCTTGGGCTTTTAATTCCTCTCTATTTAAAGACAGCACAAGATCCTTTTTGCACATATTTATTTACAAATCTATTTTCACAAGATTCTTTTTGCACTTATTTAATTCACAAATGTATTAACATTGCTAAATCTTGAAACGCTTTTATACGAATATGACTGTAATGAAATGTATTCTTTTTATTCTTTGCTGTTTTATGTGCTTTGCAAAAGTGCTCAAGACAAGCACCTTTTATATCAATTGCAAAGATGTTTATTAATCATGCAATAAAAGAATTTACTTACTGCCTTGCTTTAAGTCTGTTATGCCAAATACTTTGTCATTAGCAACACATTCCTGCACAAGAAATTTGAACTACACATCTGAAATATTGTAGTTTTGTTTGAGCGCACCCTCTTCTCGTTATTGCTCCTGACTGACTGGGATTTTGACAGCACTTCAAATCTTCTCCTGCTCCAGTAATATGGTAGCTCTGCAAGCAGAATACTTGTAATGGTTCCAGGAGGTTTAGTTCCTGGTTCTGATGTCATCACTAGCTGCCTATGAAACATTTACAAATTGCAAATACAAATTCATAAGGTGCAATTGGAAGCAATTTGTAATTGGAGAATTAGTAATTTATGATTGTGAATAGTAAGACATTCGAAATAAAGATCAGACTAATAATGCATATGTTTTTGTGATTTAGAAATTGTGATTCAATATTTTTTCATTTACATGAATCAGAAAAGTAAGTTGCTCACTGTACAGAATTAAATATCGGTGCTGTATATGTCCATTTAACAGCAATACTTCCCTTCTCGGACTGAGTCTTCAATTTTAGTCAAAGTTTGACTGGCGTACGAAACTATACATCTTGGTGAATACTTTCCTTGTTTGTGCTGCGTCAAAAAAGCATCTAACACAGCCGGACCTGCATGCACTGTTAATTCAGTGAACAAACTAGAATCCAAGTAGGCCATGTCTTCTGTCAATGTCACCTATTTTTTTATTGCCTTGAATGCATCATTAAATCTTCTAGACCATAGGAAAATGTCTCCTTTCTTTGTTAATCTATCAAAGGTGCACACAGAATTGCTAATTTAAGAATACTTCAAGGAAAATAACTTGCCATGCTGAGGTACTATCATACTTTAGAAATATATACCTTGGTAATAGAGTGATAAATATGGTGGCATCTAGATCTGGATACGCTCATTTTCTTGAAAAAAAAATTCTTTTTGAAATTCACCGGTAAATGTTTAGAGTAAGACCAGCTTCATTCAGCATGTAAAATCACAACAAGAAATACGGCGTAGAGTCAAAATATTGAGTTTTTAATATCGACTAGACATAATATCGAGTAAAAAATATAGAATGGACATAATATTGAGTAGACATAATATAGACAACAAAAATATCGAATTTAAGGTAAGTTAATATTAATTTTTATTTTTTGTGTAATATAATTCTGTAGTGGGTTGTGGGTTTATAGGGGAATAGGGTGGGAAGAAATGTAATTATAATTAATTAAATATGTTATTCTATTCATTGGTATTTATTTAGAATTAATTGTTAATTAATTATTAATTGGTAATTAATTAAAATATAATTGGTAATTCATTTTAATTTTAATTGATTAATTGATAAATATGTTAATTTTAGTAATTTATTTTCTGTAGTGGGTTGTGGGTTTATAGGGGAATAGGGTGGGAAGTAATTTAATTATAATTAATTAAATATGGTATTCTATTCATTGGTATTTATTTAGAATGAATTGTTAATGAATTATTAATTAAAATGTAATTGGTAAATAATTTTAATTGATTAATTAATAAATATGTTAATGTTAGTAATTTCTTTCTGTAGCAGGTTGTGGGTTTATAGGGGAATAGGGTGGGAAGTAATTTTATTATAATTAATTAAATATGTAATTTAATTTTATTGGTATTTATTTAGAATTCATTATTAATTAATTATTAATTGGCAATTAAATAAAATATAATTGGTAATTAATTTTAATTGATTAATTGATAAATATGTTAATTTTAGTCATTTATTTTCTGTAGCAGGTTGTGGGTTTATAGGGGAATATGGTGGGAAGTAATTTAATTATAATTATTTAAATATCTTAATTTAATTATTGGTATTTATTTAGAATTAATTGTTAATTAATTAATAATTGCCAATTAATTAAAATACAATTGGTAAATAATTTTAATTGATTAATTGATAAATATGTTAATTTTAGTAATTTATTTTCTGTAGCAGGTTGTGGTTTTATAGGGGAATAGGGTGGGAAGTAATTTAACTATAATTATTCTAATATGTTAATTTAATTATTGGTATTTATTCGTAAATCAATTATTAATTTGTAATTAAATAATATATATTATATATTATATATATTTTGAAATTTATTGTAATTGATTAATTGATAATTATGTTACTTTTACCAAATTAATTTCTGTAGTGGGTTGTGTGTTTTTAGGGGAATAGCTTGTGAAGTAATTTAATTGTAAGTAATTACATGTTTTAATAACTAATTTATTGAGTTAATTTTAAAAAACAATTTCAAACTTTTATTTATTTTATTTTTAATAGGTAAATAATTATTATTAGTAGTCAATTTTTATTATTAAATACTTTTTATTTGTATTTTAAATTGATTATTTAATATATTTTACACAATTGTAAAATATTTTAATTAATTTGAAATTGGTGTTACTATTTATATTATTTATATTTAAATAATAAGTATTTACTTACCCTACTATTGCACTCACTGTAGTTGGAATAGTAATGTTACCCCTACGCTATCCAACGCTTTCCCTACTGTTGCACTCACTGGAGTTGGAATAGTAATTTTTACCCCTACGCTATCCAACGCTTTCCCTACTGTTGCACTCACTGGAGTGGGAATAGTAATTCTTACCCCTACGCTATCCAACGCTATCCCTACTGTTGCACTCACTTGAGTGGGAATAGTACATTTTACCCCTACGCTATCCAACGCTTTCCCTACTGGCGCACTCACTGGAGCGGGAATAGTAAGTTTTACCCCTACACTATCCAACGCTTTCCCTATTGTTGCACTCACTGGAGTGGGAATAGTGATTTTAACCCTACGCTAGCCAACGCTTTCCCTACTGTTGCACTCTCTGGAGTGGTAATAGTAATTTTTACCCCTACTCTATCCAATTTTTTCCCTACTGTTGCACTCTCTGGAGTTATAATAGTAATTTTTATTCCTCCGTTATCCAACGCTTACCCTACTGTTACTCTCACTGGAGTTGGAATAGTAATTTTTACCCCTACGCTATCCAACGCTTTCCCTACTGTTGCACTCACTGGAGTGGGAATAGTAATTTTTACCCCTATGCTATCCAACTCTTTCCCTACTGTTGCACTCACTGGAGTGGGAAGAGTAAATTTTACCCCTACGCTATCTAATGCTTTCCTTACTGTTGCACTCACTGGAGTGGGAATAGTAATTTTTACCTCTACGCTATCAAACGCTTTCCCTACTGTTACACTCCACGGAGTGGTAATAGTAATTTTTACCCCTACGCTATCCAATGTTTTCCCTACTGTTGCACTCGCTGGAGTGGGAATAGTAATTTTTACCCCTACGCTATCCAACGCTTTCCCTACTGTTGCACTCACTGGAGTGGGAATAGTATGTTTTTACCCCTACGCTATCCAACGCTTTCCCTACTGTTACACTCACTGGAGTTGGAATAGTAATTTTAACCCCTACGCTATCCAACGCTTTTCCTACTGTTGCACTCTCTGGAGTGGGAATAGTAATTTTTACACCTACGCTATCCAACACTTTACCTACTGTTGCACTCACTGGAGTTGTTACAGTAAATGTAACCCTTTCGCTATCCTACGGTAAAAATATTGTATATGTTTTGTAAATAATATATATATATATATATATAGATATATGTTTTTAAAATATATATTTTTTTTAAGTTACATTAACTATTTCTCAATTTTACGTTTATTTAAGTATTTTAAATATGTTTAAATTGATTTAATTTATTATTATATTACTTTTAATTTACTTTTAAGGCATTAAAAAAAATCGATATTTTGACAGTCTATATTTTTTACACTCGATATTTTGGAGTCGATATTTTTGTACTTACCTGTTTGAAGATAGGAAGTCGATATTTTTGCAGTTGATATTTTGACCTCGATATTTTGTCCTCTCGATATTTTGTCTGTCGATGTTTTGTCAGTGATCCAAGAAATACATGCATGACCATGTTTGCTTACATCACAACGTTATACCTCCAACCCAATGATTGGGATTGGGAATAATAAGATGGAGTTTGGGTAGCATCTGGCTGGATCATGAAGATCGCCTGTTGCTTTTTTAGAAGCATTGTAGTTACTGCATGTTTCCTTTGGGCTATGAAGCTTGATCACAATAACTGCACAGACCTTCATCGGTAGGCTTGAAGATTTTATTCTTTAGCCCGTTTGCTGAATTCGACTCATTAGTCTGAAGATTAAAGATGGTTTATTAAGTGAGTTTTACTTAACTATGATGGTGCCTCAATGTCATTTAGTTAGGTCCATATGCCATTTAGCTTTTTTACTATACCTTTGTATTAGAACATTGGAATGTTGGGAGCTCCATTGAAAACAATGGGGGGCTCTAGGCTTATAAGGCTGGTATAAGCCTGGAGCCTCAACATTCCAATGCTTCTTTGTTTACAGCTCTGGCTGTGAACAAAAGCTTCAGGGAGCCTGAGGGGATTCCAATCCCCTCACGCTCCCATAAGGCTTTGTTCTTTTTTGTTAGAACATGCTGCCCTCTAGTGGCAGAATGTTCTACTAGCCTTATAGCCCTTCGTAGCTGGGCTATACTGGCTATTAAAGTCCCTCTCCTTCGTTAAAGGCCCTCGCCTTCGGAGCGGGTCTTTAATGCTGGAGAGGCCCTTTAATAGCCGGTATAGCCCTCCACGGCGGGCTATTAGGCTATTGTAAATGATTTTTCTGGTGGGTGATGGTGTATTCAATTGGAGATTCTCTCAGTAGCTGACAAATTGCAGAGTGCTCTTTCCACTGTAAGCCAGTACACATCTATGAATATTAATTTCTAAAAAGAAAAAAAAAGGCAGTAGTCTTGTGTAGGATAATAGTCTAGGTCATATTGAAGCCCAGAGAAAAAGAAGGTATATGCAATTTTAACGAATGCCAAAAACTCCTAAACTTTTTATTCCAAAAAAGCTAATACAAAATGTATATGGATGTATGATTTACTTTATTAACACCAAAGGGATTTTTATAAACAATATTTGGAATGCAATGTTTTTATAAAACAGTATTTACTCCATTACGTTCTGATATCACATCTTGATGCATTCCATACAAAAGTTAGAAGGCGTACAGTTCTTTCCTCCTTTGCTTAAAATTTTGAGGGTCACAAAGTACATATGGCCTGATTATGATCTTGGCGGTGATGGTCCCACCATTGCGGCAGCGTCGGATTCCCCATCTGCCTAGCTGATGGCCCGCCCATAGGATTACGATGTTGGCGGGTTGCTGGTGGGAAGACCACCAAAGTCCTGCTGATGCCACCAGTCATTGAAAGACTGCCAGGATGGCGGTCGGGGGAAAGCAGCTGTGAGAGGGCAGTATTGACAAGGTTACAACCATCTGGATTATGAGTTGCCTTTACGTCAAGTCGACTGTGGCAGGGAGACTGCCTTCTTCGAGTCGTGGAATCGAAAGAAATGGGGTGAAAATTCACCCATTTCCTTTTTTTCTCCTTCAGTCTCCCACGTGGATCCCTTCCTCCAGGACCCCACTTCACAACAGCAACTTGACCACGAAATAAATGACCCTGTTGGCGCCTATATTCAGTTAAGTCCATTTCACACTTTTTGTCCATTGACTGGACTGGGCACATATGGTCCGGACTCCAGCAATGGCAAAGTACTTGTCCTAGGTATTTTTTACACATCATGCATATGAGTAAATTTAACACTTATGCATTTAAAATGTACACACCTACATCGACACATATGAAAAACTATTCACCTCAGTCAAAAACACTGCTGCTGGACCAGAGGGAAGATCATAATACGACGGGCGAGAGACCACCGATCTGGCAGTGTATTTGGGACCATGACTGTAGGAGGACCGTAAGATCACCAAACTCCTAATTAGGCTGAAAGTTCTTTCTGCTCTTGTAGGTATTTTCTATGAGATCACAATTTAGCCTTTCTAGCCACCCTTACTCATGGGTATAATATTTATTTACATAAATGTTCCATATGTGAATCATAAACTATTTAACACTTTAACACAAAAACACAATATAAAAACTTAAAGCACTCCATACTAAATATAGTCATCCAACATATCAAACAATGTCAAGATAGCCAGCTCCAATTGAGGGTCCTACTTTTCTGTATAAGCCATGCCTAGCCAGTTCACATAAACTGACTGAAATGGGTGTAAGGCTTCCACTTGGTTTAGATCAAAGTTAGCACTTTCCAATGTAAAGAAACATTAGAAGGATTTAGGAAATGAAAGCTAGTAAGAGCCTACTTGGTACTAGTCATGCCATTGGGGTCGAATAAGATCATACAATTTTCATTCAATACTGAACATAAAATAGAACATTGACTATGAAATACAAAGGCTATACAAAAGTTACAGCTTTTGAACATATTTGTTAGATAAGATACTAATTTCAAAGGGGTCCAGAGGAAGAACTTATCCAAATTAGACCCTAAATGAACTCATGAGTGGCGTCAAGAAATACTGCCGCACTGGTGGCTTGACAGAAGCATGACTGTTCATAATTTCAATTACAAGCAGCATCCGCAGAGGATGAAAAATTAGAAATGATTTTCTGATGGATGGCCTGCCTAAGTCCCAACTCCTGTTGGCATCCATCACATGCCTGGTTACCAAGGTTCCCTGGCAATCCACTCTTCTGTTAAAGTCCCTGAGGGTAAAGTTTCTTGGGAAATCAATCAGCAGAGAGGAGGCCTTAGGCCAGATCTGAAAATCTCGTTCCATTTGTCAGTTGCCTGGCTGTTGCTATGGCAACGACATTCCGCCAATTTGTGCTGGGTCCCTGGAGGTTACAGCAAAGGTTTTTCTTTTCTATTTAAGACAGCTCAGCGTTTCCAAGTTAAAATAGGATTTATAGCATATTTTCTTCTGGCCTGTGCAACGTTTGTGCAGGGATTGCATTTTATAATTCAGCACACATGTATTATATATGATGCTATTTTGTATACGTTTTGCAAAACAATTCTCATAAAGGTTAAAAAGATGGTGCCTTTCTTCCAGTTTTTAAAGCCCATCTCTCATAACTAGCTTCTGTTGCAACTTTAGGTGCTCGTTTAAGCACATTCAGCAGTATCTGAGACCAAAGAAATACTGTGACGACGTTTTCGACTTGCTTTGTCAACACGCAGTGGCGTCACTAGGGCTGGTGTCACCCGGTGCGGGTAACTCATGGTGTCACCCCCTCACAACTTACCGGATGGACCATCTCACCCTCTGCCTGCACCATGTCCCCTCTGCCTGCACCATCTCCCCTCCACCTGCACCATCTCACCCCCTGCCTGCACCATCTCACCCTCTGCCTGCTTCCAATTGAAACACGTCAGTCTTTTGAATAAACTTTTGAATAAACTACTATGGCAACTATATCTCACAATGCAAGCTTTCCTCTGTGTGTGACCACGATGCTCTCGCTCTATCTATCCCTCTCCTCTCTCTCTCTTTTTATCCTTCTCCTCTCTCTCTCACACGCTCTCTATCCGTCTTCTGTCTTTATCCCTGCCCCTCGCTCTCTCCCTCTCTTTATCGCTCTTTCTTTATTCCTCTCCTCTCTCTTTATCCTTCTCCTCTTTTTATTCCTCTTCCCTCTCGCACACTCTCTCTCGCTATCCCTCGCCTCTCTATCCTTTTATCCCTCTCCTCTCTCACGCGCTCACTCTCTAGACCTCTGCTCTGTCTTTATTCCCCTCTCCCCTCGCATGATCTCTCTCTTTCCCTCTCCTCTCTATCCTTTCATCCCTCTCCAATCCTTTTATCCCTCTCCTGTCTCTTTTTATCCCTCTCCTCTGTCTCTTTTTATCCCTCTCCTCTCTCTCAAGCGCTCGCTCTCTATCCCTCTCCTGTCATTATCCCTCTCTCGCATGCTCACTCTCTCTATCCCTCTCCTCTCTATCCTTTTATCTCTCTCCTGTCTCTTTTTATCCCTCTCCCCCTCTGGCACGCTCTCTCTCTGTCCCTCTCCTCTCTATCCTTTTATGCCTCTCCTCTCTATCCTTTTATCCCTCTCCTGTCTCTTTTGATCCCTCTCCCCCTCTCGCACACTCTCTCTCTATCCCTCTCCTCTCTATCCTTTTATCCCCCTCCTCTCGCTGTCTAGTTTTATCCCTCTCCTCTCTCACACTCACTCTCTAGCCCTCTCCTGTCTTTATCCATCCCCCCTCTTGCACACTCTCTCTATCCTTTTATCCCTCTCCTGTCTTTTTTTATCCCTCTCCTGTCTCTGCCTCTTTTTATCCCTCTCCTCTCTCATGCGCTCTCTCTAGCCCTCTCATCTCTCTCTCACCAGGTTGCACTGTTTGTTTTGATCTGAAAACGTTAATTTTGATTCATTTTACAAATTGCAAATACAGATGAAGCGCCATTTTCACACAGTTGTGAAAAATGTCACCTTGCCTTTAAATATCCGTTATGAAAAATGAAAATGTTTTGGCAAACAGGGCTACGCACCTGCTCTTACTCAGCCTTAGCTTGCGCAGGGTAAGTTCAACTGTTCCAAAAATCCCAGCAACCCTCTGTACTCCCCGCTTCTCTTGGGCCTACCTTCCTTCCACAGAGGCACCTGCTCCGGTCTGTTTTTTACTGGTCACGACCGCACTTTTAATTGTTGTGCATGACTGACATTAGTGGTCCTGCTGCTCTTTGATTCTCTGAGGGTGTTGTCTTGACTTTACTCCATTTTTTTAAGGCTTGAGTCTGCATACCAAGACCGAAAAGGGGCCCATTAGTACTGCAGAGACCTGTCCAGCTGCGATGAGCAGCAGCCTCACTCTGCCTGTACTCCCGTCAGACACAGGCTCCAGCACCATCCCTCGACCGGCCCTCCTGGTCGGCAAACATTATTTACTGGCAGGGGACAGAACATAGATGATATAATGTGAGCCCCACTGTAACAGACTGAAGGTGCGCTCTGACTAGTGCTGCCTGTGCCAGCCAGCCGAGCACATGATTCCGGTGCACCTGCCGCCCGCTGCCCGCAAACCAGTGCGCTCTGCAGCCAGCCAAGCCTCTACCTCTCAGTTGGAACGGACCCCCCAGTGGGTACTACTGACGATGTGCAGTTGTTTTCGTCTCTGCACTCACTCAATTCAGTGCCAGCTTGTGTGTACGCCACGCCGCGCGCATCCGCATCGCACCACCAGTGACGATCATTCACATACATGATCTCTGGTCAGGTGAGGTGCGGTGCACAGTGCGTGGCGCGGGGTGGTGTGCGCTTCAACAGCTAGTGGCCAGGCTAACTAACTAGATTGGTGTCACCCCCAGATGGGGTGACACCCGGTGCGGTCCGCACCCCCCGCACCCCCCTAGTGACGCCACTGCAGTGCGTGGCGCGGGGTGGTGTGCGCTTCAACAGCTAGTGGCCAGGCTAACTAACTAGATTGGTGTCACCCCCAGATGGGGTGACACCCGGTGCGGTCCGCACCCCCCGCACCCCCCTAGTGACGCCACTGTCAACACGGTCATAGGTTAAGGATTTTGTATTTTTACTGTATCTTATTTAAAACCTGCCTCTGTATCGGTCTGACTTTGTGCAACGTTGATCAAGCTACATAATAAATGTGTTGCTTTTCTGCTGTTTTCTTGTCTCGTGGTCATGGCATAATCGTACCTGTTGGTGATGTCCATTCTGACACAGGATAGTTGATAAGCTACTTCAATGCCAGAACAAAGGTTTGCTGAAGTGTTGTCAAATCAACACAAGTGGTGCAGTTTCAGCAATGCCAATAGGATATTGAAAGCGACAACACAAGAGCATCGTCCCCTAATGACATCATAGGAAGTGGCACCACCCAATATTTGCCCTTCATGCTAGAATAATCTGATCTGAGGTTATGAGTCTCCAAAGCTTCAATATCTAATGGGTGACAACACAAAAACTATCAGCAGTCGAAAGTATTTTTATTTTTAAAATATCTGGGGTCTGACTAGTTAAATATAATCACTCAACCTTACGGGCAGCAGCATATTTGTAATTTGTAATTTGTGTGGGTATTTATAGAGCGCAGCGGTCGCTCCGGAAGGAGCATCATGGCGCTGTCCGGAATGAGCATCATGGCATAAGGGTAGCAATTACCACTTTATATGACACCTTTCAGCCTCTAACAAATGTATCCTATTTAACAGACTCAGGCAGGTTTAACCTATGTTGTTACTAATAACTGGCAGATGGTCTTGTTGCCATAACAATGACTCCGTTATTACTATTTTGAACAGCCTTCACTAGTCATTGTTGGATAAACAACCTCCTCCCATACAGGCAAACTCCCCCAGTGTGTTCTTCTGAATTCCAGCTCTCGAGGCACAGAACTGATATGATCAAGGGAAAGGCTCTCTATAGATTTGCTCAAAAACCTCAAGTACACAAATGGTGCATTAGATTTAGAAAATATGAGGTATACGTTAGATATATTCCTATTGGATAATATAATCTAAAATAATTGGGAAGGAGGGGTGCACTTCACCTTAGAGTAATTGCTTGCTGCCGGAGGAGGTTACCAGGATAATACCAGAGGGGAAGTAAGCAAGACTGTAGGAATTACATCAAGTTGTTAGACAAACATGGCTTCTTCTTTTTTTTGGAAATCATAGATAAACATAGAACATACCACAAGGCACTCTTTTCCATGTATCTACAGATAAGAAGCTATTTCCATGGAAAGAAGATGAACGAGACCAAAAGCCTGTTTGTAAATATATTGTATGTAGTTATCTGTAAGGATTTCATTGCTGAGGTTATAGAATTCACTCCGGTCTGTACCCACAAGATCACTCTAAATTTGATCAGTATGGGAACTTTATCTAGACATGTTGTGAGACAGATGGGGAAGCCTATTTTCAAAGACTCACATTTACCTGTGAGAACTATTCAGAGAAGGACAGAATATATTGTTGCCTTATATTCTGTAATATGTCCGGCTTCAGGGCAGTGCGACCAGTGCACCTGCACATGCCACTGACCTTGGGGGAGGGAGGAGCAGTGTGTGAGAAAATAATTATTGCTTTCAAAATAACCTGTTTCAGAGTTTGTATCCAGCACTTTTAAGGCAACAGTAAAAATGTCAAGATAACTACAGACATCCCATTGCTTCTTGCAGTTGATAAGTTGCACTCCTAATATAGCACAGTGAGCAATAAACTATCATCAAAAAGCTGCATGTAAACTGAATAGTATAAATTAGAGCATTTGTTTTTTCTACAGTCTTTCATTATCCAAATGTTGCTAAAAGGATTACGTGGGGATAGAAATGCCTTCTAATAGAAAAAGCAAACCCCAACCGCTGTGATGAGGGGTTTTGAATCCTGAGTTTGTGCTGCTCCAGACCAAACACTCTTAAAATCTGCTTCCAACTAGTGTGGATGACATGTGACTCCTGCACCTTGTAACATCAATTGAGTTATGTGGCATTCTCTGTAGACTAATAGTGCTATAAACAAAAATGGGGTGCATGTGTAAGAGGGGCCATGAAGAGATGAGGGTCTCTATTGGAGGGTGTAGTGAGGGAATCCAAGGAAAGGGAGGTCACAAGGGGGAACTAAAGTGCTATAGACGTCCCTGGTATATACTATAACCCTGGACAGTTAAACAAGATCTCATACAAATATGGCAAGTGTTGCTCAAGAAGCCATTGGACTGATTTCTACAAGGCTTCAATAAAAAATATTGTGTTGCAATAATTAACAACCCAAAAAAGTGCCACACAACAAATATTAAAAACATTCTTGAACATATTACCACATCTGGAAACTATTTTAAAAATATGCTGGTAAAAGAGGTTTGTGTCAATCCTGGTCTTACTTACCATAATCAATATGAAAAAGCGCCAGGAAAAAATGGGCCAGAGAAGACAAGGTAACAAGTTGATGCTGACTGCGATGGAGCATGGCCAGGAAACAGGGACCAAGTTCAGTCTGCTGAACATAGTACTTTAAATCCAGGTTGTGGAACTGTTGACTATGTGTTGTGCAGCAACGGTTCCAATGAGCTGTGGACTGTGATGGGAGGTCTTGCGTTGAGGAGGCACTGCACAGGGGAGAATCCAGGGAGTTGTGGGGCTGCAATGTGAGGTGATGCATTGAGGATGCAGTGTGCAGCAGCAGTTCCAAAGAGCTGCAAGGTCCTGCACAGGGATGCAGTGGCGGCTCCCATGTGGAGCTGTAAGTAGATGCATCATGCTGCATTGGTTCTTCCCAAAAGAGGACAGCTGGGCTGGGAGAGCACCTTCAAGCCCATTTTCAAGGGTCCACAACAGGGTTGGCACCACTTGGGGAACAGGAAGCATTGTCCAGGTGCAGGGTTCAAGTTGGTTGGAGCCTTTTCTGGCCGTGAGGCTCAGATCAAGAGGCCAGCCAACTAACCCTTGGAATCACTCTGTAGGTCCTTGGCTCAAAATGCAGGTCCAGTCCTCCTTAAACAGGCTGCAGGGTAGCAGTACTTCTTGCAACAGAGTAGCACATCATTCCTTCTCCTGAGTCTTCCACAGGTCTCGATGTGTACTAAAGAGTTGGCTCTGAGGGTCATTTATTTTTATGTGGTGCCACTTCACCAGGTCCATAATTTGTGTGTATTTTGCTTTCTCGTCCTGAGTGTGCTGAGTAATGCCCAGACTGTGCCACTGGATTCAAGCTGACCGGGCTGATGAGGGGTGATACCCCAAAACTAGTCCCAGGGTGCTTGTTTCTGGTCAGGAAGGACTTGGCTTGGCAGTTCAGGCTGGACTGTTCCCATGAGGAGCAGAGTCAAGACTGATTTGCATATGACTGGGTCTAAACTGGGGTGTCATGGTGAGCAAAATAATGATGGATTTAACCCAGATCTCCTGACTAGGGGTGAATGTTTGATCTGTTCCGTATTACGTACATCATTTGTGTGTCTTTTGAAATTAAATTGTGGCAAGACAGAGGCCAGGCAGAAATATGTATTCTTGGTCTCCTAAATGGTGGCCACAGGAGATGGAGGAGCTCCCAACCCCAGATACCAAGGTAAAACACCCAAGAGCCTATTTTAATGACAAGCTCTCCATTAAAGACCAAGTAACCTCTACCACCTCTTCCTGATTCTTTATGTTAAAAACTCCATGATTTCTACACTTATGCTGTCAAAAATTGACGATTGCAGTGCCCTCTTTTTCAATATTCAAAAAAGATTCTTAAATAAACTGCAGATTCTCCAAAATGCAGCTTCTTGTCTTCTTCTAGCCATCCCCAAACATCATCAGTATCTCATGCTCTACCCTAGCTGTATTCTCTTCCCATTAAAAAATTGTTTGAATTCAAAGCCCTTTGCATTGTCTTTAAGGCACAGCACAATTCGGGACCTGAATACTTTAAAAACACTTTGATTGGTATGATAGCAACTATTTCTGCGCTCTTCCATTGCATCTAATCCTGTGATTTCTAAAGTTAGAAGAGCCAGTAGGGTAGAAAAAGCGTTGTAGCTAGCACAGTCAAGCTGTGGATTTCCATGCCTCCAGATCTTAAAAATGTAGTGTTGTTTCATTTAGCTATCTTCCCCTTTTCAACATTTCCTCTTCTTTTGCTCACTTCTTTCTTTCAGAGCAATAGCACCTAGACACCTCTAGGTAGTAGAGCGCTTTACAAATTTTTTTTAATTTCATTGTAAATTGTGGAGAGTCCTAAAAAGCCACCAAAAATGAGAGGGTGAAGGCAAACCATTTGGGTTGACCTTGCAGCAATGGCCACGTCCAACATCTATCAAAGAAATACCTGATAATGCTTTGTGAAGAAAAAAAGCTATTAAAACTTTTTCAACTATTTACTTGTAAAAGTTAAGAGCCAAGACCGTGAAAATCATCTTTGGCAATGTTCAAGGGTACATGGAAGGCAAAGAGGCTACCTTTGTGATATTTGCTCTGTATAAACATTTGCACATTTACAATGCTTGTAGTCACATTTAGACGATGCTATTAAAACATAAGTTAAATTATTGCTACACTGTAAAAGGCAAAACCACAGTTCTCAGCTATAAAGGCTACCAGGTACACTCACTTGATAAACGAGAAAAGTGTTTTCTAAATCCTCTGTAAACTCTTAATTAGATGTTTCATTCAGTACTGGCTCAATGTTTTGCTGGATGCTTGATCAGAATCTGAAACGAATTCCATTAAATATTTTATTAAATATAAGTAAAGCTGTTAATGGAATGATGGCCGCAAAGATCCAAGCCCACATTACAACCTGACTGCGCTTAGTGTTATTAAAATGTTTGGTACCGGTCCTCTTTCACAGATTAGAATTGCAGGAATAAATTGCTCTCTATCTACGTAGGCAATAACAAGCCCACTTTCTGGTAGTATTCTCTTGCCCATAGTTTGCCAGGGCACACTATACACACCAAGAGGAAGGGGTGAAATTTCAGCTAGGAAGGAGCCTACTATTTGATGCTTTGTATAACTTAGATGTGATATGACAAAAATACGAGTAAAATCAAACATAATCCATAGCTTGAATCATAAAGTATAGATCTCTAGAAATATGCAAGATATTCTATCAAGTGAAAAAATTCGCCCATACTTATCACTTCACCCCGGTTTTGGCGATGTTAGCCAAGCATCCCAATAGTAAGCCAAATTCTACTAACAGGGCCTCAACCGTTGGAATAATCACCCCGGGAATGTCCGTATATAGTAACAAATCATCAGCATAAAGAGAAAACTTACTACAATATTGCTGAGATTTGAAGGGGGAGATTGCATCATCTAATCTTATAGCTTGTGCTAATGGCTCTATATAGATGTCGAAGAGCAACAGGGAGATAGGACTGCCTTGTCTCGTTCCTCTATGAATGTTAAAGCTAGAAGTTAACATACAATTTAACACAATTTTAGCGGAGGCACCTTGATAACAGTTTATTAAAGTTTGAACAAAGATAGGACCAAAACCCATCTGCCTAAGTGTCTCCCAGAGGTATACCCAACAGACACTGTTGAATGCCTTTGAATATCACTACGGAAAAGGGATACACTCGTCCTATTGCCAAATGAATATTACCAACTAACTGCTGGGTCTGCTCCTGGATATATCTACCGGGGATAAACCCTTTTTGATCCGGATTTGTAACCTGAGGTGCCCATTTGACCAATCTCCCTGGAAGAATGCTCATAAAGATTTTATAATCTGCATTCAGCAGAGAGATTGGTCTATAGGAATCCGCTTTCAAGGGGTCCTTTCCTGTTTTGAGAATTAAAACGATAGTTGCTTCTTTCCCTGAATTCGGGACCCGACCCCTCATTGTATACAATGTGTTAAATAAGAGAGCCATTATCGAGACAACTTCCTCAATGAGTAGTTTGTAGATCCCGCTGGCGAGAGCATTCGTACCAGCTGCCTTGTTGTTTTTACATTTTCTTATTTTATCTCTAATTTCAATTTCAGTAATTGGGGCGTCTAAACAACCACGTCCCTCATTGGTTAACTTTGGTAGAGATTTACTCTTCAACCAACCAAGCGTATCATTGTTGTGCACAATCTCATCTTGATAAAGTTCTGAGAATAAAGAGAGAAGGCAGGGTTCATTATCCTCCACACTACTTGACTTATCACCGCTTTAATTTATTATCAATTCATTAATGTTATTTTTTTGTGTGGTCTACTTTTTCTTTCCACGCCAAGAGTGCACCTGCCTTCTTGCCGTACTTGAACTTTTTGCATATTTTTTGTCATCCACTGTGTGCTACATTTCTGATCTAACTTCCCCCTATATTCCTAGCGTGCATCTTCCAAGCTCCTGTTGAGATGAGATACCCTGTTGGCACTCCTGTGATGAATCTGAGACTGCTCCTTCTCCAATGAGAGAATGTTTCCCCTCCAATGTCTGTAGCTCCCGAGCACCTGTCCTATTCTTAGAGCAGATACGACTGTATAGGATGCCCATGATGTTTAGCTTTAAAGGCATCCAAAACATAATCCATGGATGTAAATCCGATATTATCACCAAAATAGTGTACAGTGGCTGATTTAAGTATGCCGACATTACTCTGATTTAAGTGCCCTTACTACATCAACATCTACCAGCAAAGACCTTTTAAGTGTCCATCTGGGAGATAGGTTTGGCCTTTAGTCCAAAGTAAGAAAACAATATCTGGGCAAGGTCCGAAACATGACTAGGCAGAACCGTAATACCAGTAATATTGAGCACACTTAGCCTATCTATTAGTACATAGTCCAATCTGGAGGAGTGGCAGTGTTTCTTGCTGTGAAACGTAAACCCTTGTTTATTGCCTATTTTTACCCTCCAAACATCTACCAGATCTAAATCATGTAACATATTTTTCAATGCTCGTCGTACTCGGGGAGCCCCCACTAGGTGACTCTGATTTGATCTATCTTTCATAGGATCAAAAAGGACTTTAAATTCACCTGCAATTAATACTGGCAATACTATTCAAGCATGTTTGATTGTAATTTGCAAATATACATTGGGTCATCACTATTGGGACCATAAAAAGAGGCGCGTGCTACCTCAAAACCTTCAAATTCTAAAAAAGCCACTAACCACCTCCCTGACTGATCGGAATGGGTAGATTTGACGGAACATCCTGTTCCCCGTTCTATCAAAATGGCAACCCCCTTGCTGAGCACTGTCTGTTTAGAGGTACAAAAATATTCAAGGAGGACACAAGGAGGCTCAGGTTATGACCCGAGGAGGGAACGAGAGGCAATAGGGCGCTAGAAGATGGTCAGCCTCCAGTCAAACCATATATCACAAATAGAGACCACTTCTAGAGTATGACCAAGTAAATGTGAAGTGCCGAGTAGTGACAAGGGCATCTCACAAAAAGTGATAGACTGGCATCACACATCACCAGGTGTCATGCTTCATCATCTGCCAGTCCTCACCCTCCAGAAACCCCGTTTGGTGGAGGGGGGCATACACCTGACGACAGGGAGGCACTTTCTAAAGTGAGTGGGGGCCCAAAGGAAAAAGTGAAATTAAAAAGCCATCACAGTTACCCCATGCGACTTTATTCAGTAAGGGAACTGCGTGGAATCTAAAAGCTATTCAGGTGCATAATATCTACAGCAGGGCACTTGAGTTCTTCTGGATCTCCTTAGAATTTGACGATTTGATTAAAAATCACCTTCATCTTCGTTCTCACCCTTGCACTGTTTATGGAATCTGTGCTATTGATGAGCTTCTCTTCAGTTTCTATTTCCAGAGAATTCTTGTTCACCCAGTTTGGCAACGTTCCTTCTCTAGGATCTAGTTCTCCTTGTTCGGTTTTGCAGATGCTTTCAGCATGTGGGTCATCTCTGCTTCTCTTTGTCCAAGACAGACCTCAATATAACTCTGCGTCACTTCAGGCACTGGTACTTGTATTTTGGCTTGTTGATCTTCACCCCTTCCTTCTCCGTGTACTTCTCGCTGTATTTCAACAGGCGCGGGTGCTACAGGTCTCTCGACTGTTGTTGCAACCACCAATGCTCTTCTCTTTGAATCATAGACCAAAGATGTTTCTTTTGAATTGCCCACTTTCTTTGTATGTGAGACATGTATCCTATTTGGAACCTTAGCACATTTGACAGCCGAATTTGAAGTCAGTACTACTTGACAGGGCCTTTCCATCTGGGCTCAAGACATGTCTTCCAAACATGTTTCTTGATCATGATCCAGTCACCAGAATTGAGGTTGTGGCACTGTCCTTGGTGTGGGTATTGAGTAGCAGCCAATACCTGATGAGGGTCACTACGAACCACACTAGCGAGTATCTTGCAGTAGTCTAAAATCATATCATCTGTGATGTTCACAAGGGCATTCACTGGCACAGCTAGTAGTCTCAGAGCCTTCCCTATAAGTATTTCATGAGGGGATAATCCTGTTTTTCTTTCTGGGATACTTTGAACGCTCATCAATATGTGTGGCAGTGCATCTGACTGTTTCGGTGAAATTGAAGCACAAACCTTTGCCAACCTGGATTTTACCATTCCATTCATTTGTTAAACAATGCCTGATTCTTCTGGTCGGTAACTATAATGTAGTTTCTGTTCAATCTGTGGTGCAGCGCATAGCATGTTCATCACTTCATTATTGAAGTGTGTTCTTCTATCTGATTCAAGAAGGACCAGCATCAGGAATCTTGGAATGATTTCATGCAGTAACAATTTAGCTACTGTAATTCACAGTCATTTCTCCTAGTTGGGTAGGCTTCCACCCATCTTTAGAAAACACAGATGATCACTAAGACATATTTCAACCCATTGTACATAGGCATCTTAATAAAGTCAATCTGTAGTCTGTTAAGAGGGCCGATTGATCTCCCTAAATGTGTGCTCCTAACATGCTTTCCTTCCTACATTTAACTGTTGACATGTAGCCCATCATTTGCAATTCTCATCAGCAATAATTTGGAAACTGGGATTAAACTAAGTTTGCCAAAAAAGTCTCACCATGGAATCTCTCCCTAAATGCATGAACCCATGATAATAATTGGTCATTGAAACAACAAGCTACTTGGCAACATTGGCCTTCCATCTTTTGACATCCATTTTTCTCTGCTTCAAGCACATTTCTGTGTATTTTTTTCAATTCTTCCCATGTGTGAGTTTTGTCTACACCATTGCCTGAACTCACTTGTAAAACCTCCATTAAAAGTGCTTGGCAGCCTATTGCAATGAATGCTTGAGACTCTAGGCTGACGAGAGGAACTACATACAGGTAAGAGAGAGAAGACTCAGCAGAACGCCTACGCATTGAGATTGCCAACTTGGTTGAGGAGTCCACAGCACATGACTGGATACCTAAAAAAGAAGGAGATTTTTTTGAAAATACCAACCCAACCATCCCGTATTTTTATACAATACCGAAGCTACACAAGTCTTTGGAAAACCCACCAGGAATATCGATAGTCTCCGGCATTGGATCCATTCTGGAACCACTTTACAAGATCGGGGATGGCTTCCTATGCCTCCTCATACAAGGAACAAGCACCTACTTGCAGGACACTAAGGCAGTACTATGCCTACTCCAGAATCTACATTTTGATCCCACCAATAGTATTTTGATTGGTTTAGAAGAGGAGAGCTTCCATACAAGCTTACCCCTTAGGGAGACCCTGGAAATCATAGAGGAAGTCCTTTTTGAAGACCAGTGGACGTACCAAACACCAAGACATGTGGTCCTGGAGTGATGCAGACTGGCATTGACCGAAAATTTCTTCTGTTTCGAGGAGACACTATTCCGCCAACAGCACGGGACCAACATGGGAAGCACTTTTGCCCCTAGTGTAGCAGGGCTTTATGTACACCATCTTGAGAACCATAAAATATTAAACAACATCAACCCATATGCCCACCATATACAAATGTAGAAGAGATACATCGATGATGTGCTACTCATTTGGGAAGGCAACAAGTCTGAAGACCTCAAATTCATCACCTGGCTCAACCTACAAGATCCCTTTCTGACATGTATGCATACAATGAGCAAGACACAGCTGTTTTTTCTGGATCTGTACATCTTTGGAGTCAATGGCTTACTCAAGACCACCACACACTTCATGTCCACTGCTAGGAACTGTTGCCTAATATATGACATCTTCCACCGAGACAACTGAAGGAGAACCTCCCATTTGGACAGTTCCTCCGCCTTCGGAGAAACTGCACAGAAAAAGAAGACTACAAAATCCAAGCAAGGGAAATTTCAGAAAAACTGCTCCCGAGGAAATATCCTTCACATCTGGTGTCCTTTAGCAAGAAAGAGAGCTGCTAATAACCACAGAGAAGCGCTCCTTGAAACACACCAAAAAGAGGAACCTGGGAAAGACAAAAGGCCTATATGCATCACCACGTTCAACATAGCGTCAGATTGCGTCTTAAAGATCGTAAAGAAACATTGGAGCACCCTTAACAGTGGCAACCTGAACATACCAAGACCAATGTTCTGCCACAGGAAGGGCAAGAACCTTAGAGACATTCTGGTACATACACGCCCCAAAACAACAACTGACAATGAGGGGGCCTAACGAGCACTACACACACTACAAGGCGGACACCACCCTTGCTGTAATTGTAGTGTGTGTCACCTAACATCCCCAACTAAGAAAGTGGTCTTCAAAAACAACATGACAAGTGAACTGCAAAAATTCACAACTTAAAACACCTCAGGGGTTGTCTGCATGATCACCTGCACTTGAAACCTCCATTACATTGGGTATGATCACCAGGAAGGTTAGTACCAGAATAGTGGAATACCGTAGTAACTTCAGGTGCAAGCGGGCTCCCACAAAAATGACCATGCATTTCATTGAGAGACAACACACCATCAATGATCTCACATGGGTAGTGTTAGAACACATTACACATCTTGACAAACTTGAACACAGACTACTAGAAAAGGAACGCTGGGTTTTTCAACCCCTTCCACGCGGTGCGAGGGGCCGCGCGCGGCGCCGCAGTGCTCGTGGCAAGCCCAGCTCATCATGCTGCACAGTGGAGCTGAGCTCTTCATGACTCCGCCCACTCCTATAGAATGCCCGCATAGGAGGGGAATTAGCCCCACGTGGCCCATCCGTGGCCGTTATGATGATCTCAGCTCGTCATGAGCACAGCTCCACTGTGCCTCATGTGGAGCTGATCTCGTCATAAGCACGCAAGTGGTTAAACTATGCAGAGACACCCAATGTGTGAATGATAACACCCCTTGGGGCCCATTAACCGAGTACCTACATCACCCAGCCAAAACAAAGTATATCATAAGAGAAGAATTCCACCTTGACAGGTTGCACCATTACGCCATATCAAGTGGTCTCAAAAATAAATCGAAATGGACTCCAACACTCCAAGGTGGTAATGCAAGTGGCACCTTTTATAAAAGGGTACTAGAAGAATTGAACATCTATGATTCGAAGAGAATGACTACTAGAAATAAATATCATGACAACCTTAGACAAGGTGAACAACTCCCTCTAAGGACATTAGAGAATGACAATGACATACTTATCAGGGAAGCCGATAAGGGAGGAAATGTTGTGATCATGAACCTGGTGGACTGCAACAATGAGGTCTTGTCCCAACTCAATGATAAAACATGCTATGAACTTATGACCTACAATCCAATGGGACCCTTGACCACTTTGATTAACAAACACCTTTCCGAGTGGCACATCAAGGGCCTTCTTGATAATGACAAATCTTCATACATGAAGGTATTCAGACCCACCTTCCCCTGTCTATACACATTGCCCAAGATTCATAAGCGTCTTGCTTTCCTCCAGGCAGAACTATTGTGTCAGGGATTGGAGGCCCCACAGAAAAACTGGCTGAATATGTGGATATTTTTTTAGGTCCTTTAGTACACAATTTGGCATAATATACTCAGGAGACTAAACATATCCTGAGTATACTCGCAGATGTACACTGGCAACCGGATATGATTCTAGCCACCTTAGATTGGGACTTCACTGAGTTCATGCAACTCTCTACAGCTCTGAAGAGTCGTGGGACTACTTTTCCCTGACAAAACACGTGTTGGCTGGTTGATTTTTGCACGATATTAAAGAATATACAGCATTACTCAAGGACTTTGTACATATTGCTTACATCCACAATTGTATTGACTTGTTTTATTGTGTATGTGTGCACAGGATATAGCTATACTGTTTTGCTGTACGGTCTTCTCTACACACATTGAGGGGTTACAAGGGTCTCCCCTTCCTGGTCAGCACCATACCCACTAGTTTACCTAGACACGCTGAACGTAAATTTGCTGAGCGCCAAGACTTTCTATGTACTAAAACCCTTAAATCAGTTGTCTACCCATTGGTTTACGAAGGGCTGCCACTGCGTATATACTCTTTAATTTAGTCCTAAAACTTCCAATATGGATAGAGATAGAGAAGCAGAAGAGCTTTTTGGCAACTTGGTGAAAGGTACCAACACCAACATTCCCTCTACAAGTGGTAACCCAATATGCATAGAGAGCTCTCAGAGAAGAATTTCTCAATCTAGAATAACTCAGAAAAATGGAAAATGCCAGATTGTGGGATTGAGCCACCCTGAGACACTATCTGAAACTTAACAGTGGCCCAAGAGGCATGCGATCCCAGATCTTTCCCACTTATGACGAGCTTGATGAAGACCTTTTAGTCAAATGGGAAGCGGCACTAACCATTAACTCAAACACACTCATGCAGATCTTTATTGAAAGTGCAGAGAGGAATGTCGGCATACTACAAGCAGAAATTGACACCCTAGTGAAAGAAATCAGGGACCTCAACCTTAACGAGGCCACTGAGAAGAACTATTCCATTCTTAAGGACATATTATACAACCACCAAAATGAGATTAAAGACAGGAAAGACAGGCAATTAAGACGCGATGAGATTGGCTACAAGGTAGGCAGAGTTTTTACCTCTGCCAGAAAATATTACTCTTTCGGTCAAACAAGCTCACAACAGGACAGATCATCCAGAGTAGATACAATATCCATTTCCTCCAGTTCTACTTCACTGAGTGCCCCAGCATCTAGTGACAGTGAGACTGTGACTAATTTAGGCATAAGACACATAGAATCTTCTTTTTTACTGGAGGTCAGAACCATACGAAGAGGGAACAGAACCCAGGGCACGCGGGACGACAAGACAAAAACCCCACAGAGGTAAAAGAGGTAGACAAAGAGGATTACAGAAAAAAACGGAGGTCAGGCAACGAGAGAAACAAGTAGAGGAGGAAGGAATGAATGTACAAGTGGTTAACTTTTCCTCTAAAGATCTCTCTCAGGATATGATCTCTTTATTGGGTATGGTTTGAGCTTTAATCCACATGAAACAGGCGACATCTGCAAACTATAGATTAACCTGTTCAAATTTATTAGAGGTCTTAAGCTAAAGAAGTTCTTTGCTTGCAACCTTATTGTCAAGAAAAAAGTTACACACATTCCCTTGTGGCAATGTGTTTGGTGTTCCTAGCATTCTGGATAATCAGGCTACTAAACTTTTACTTTCCCTAACTGACATAGAAGAATCTCCCTACACCACGGCACGATTACTGGAGGAACTAGATATAGACACCGATACCACCATATCGATTGGTCTCAAAAATAAATCGAAATGGACTCCAACCCTCCCAGATGGTATTGCAATTGACACCTTTTGTAAACGGGTACTAGAAGATTTGAACATCTATGATTCGAAGAGAACTACTACTAGAAATAAATATTATGACAACCTTAGACAAGGTGAACGACTCCCTCTTGGGACATTAGAGAATGACAATGACATACTTATCGGAGAAGCCGATAAGGGAGGAAATGTTGTGATCATAAACCTGGTGGACTACAACAGTGAGATCATGTCCCAACTCAATGATTACACATGCTACGAACTTATGACCTACAATCCAATGGAACCCTTGACCACTTTGATTAACAAACACCTTTCCGAGTGGCACATCAAGTTGCCTTCTTAATGATGACAAATATTCATATATGAAGGTATTCAGACCCACCTTCCCTGTCTGTACACGCTGCCCAAGATTCATAAGCATCTTGCTTTTCCCCCTGGCAGACCTATTGTGTCAGGGATTGGTGGTCCGACAGAAAAACTGGCTGAATACGTGTATCTTTTTTTAGGTCCTCTAGTACGCAATTCAGCATCATATATTTAGGACACTAAACATATCCTGAGTATACTCGTAGATGTACACTGGCAAACCGATATGATCCTAGCCACCTTAGATTGGGACTTCACTGAGTTAACGCAACTCTCTACAGCCCTGAAGAGTCGTGGGACTACTTTTCCCCAACGAAACTGTTGTGTTCTTATCTAGGACCCTAATTCGATATTGCCGATTTATGCCCTTGTGAGGTTATAATCAATAATGTCCTCACAACGACATAAGAATCAGATTCATATTCAGTAATAGCCCATGCAATCCAAAGCACAGCACGGCTACTCCCATTGACTCCTAGAAAGCACAACGCATTCTTTAAACAAACCAAGCCTTCAGCAGCCCAGGAAACCCCCCCCTGCTTTTGTTTTGATTTGAACAAGAACTCCTGAAGTCCTGCAAGAACTGTTAGTTCTTGGTGACGTCTTATGTCCAACCTTGCGTCAAACCCGGCACCTTTCAGGTATAAAATACCAACAGTTGCCTTAAGCAAGCACACGGTGGTTTGGAGCAGAGCGGCCATCTACTTGCCCGAGAGCCCAGCTGATGCGAATGCCCGCGGAAGCCGCCCCTCCTGTTTGACGCACTGAGAGAGACGCTGTCTTTTTCTCCAGCCGAGAAAATCCAGTTCCGGTGTTTCCAGCCTACCCTTGCGGGTTGCTGGGATATCGAGTCCTGAGGAAAGAGATACCAGACCTCCCACATTCTAATACCAAGGTACGGAGTTGACTAAACCCTTAGGAGAATTCTTGATGCAGATTCTTGGCAAAACTATCTTAACCAACTTAACTTAACATCGCTACTCACTTGTTCCTTCCCGAGTATTAGGCTTAGGTCAGGTACACTGGGTAAGGCTTAGTTAGAAGCACCAGTTGAGTATTTTAGTCAATGTATTTATGTATGTATATATTTTATCCATTTTAAAGTATCATATGGCTAAGAAACCGTATCAATGCTTTACAGTATTATTTCATAATACTACTTTTACTGTACGCACTTTACTTCACTCTAAGTGTTGCAATTGTGGCAATTCACTTCTCTTGTATGAGAAAGAAGACTCCTCAATAAATAACACCTTTTTATTGAAAACGCCCGTCTCTCTATTTCTCTGCACTCTGGTGAAACTAAGTATGCACTGATGACTGAGTGAAATATCTGTCTATTGTTTTCACACGACTCTAGAGATATACTCTTATTCTGAGGGAGCAAAGTTTTCATGTTTATGCGGTTGTCTGAAACTGAATCCCTTCTCGTCTGAGCCAGGGAAGGTTATCCATCCCTCTTCATTCAAGAAAGTTTCCAGTGACCTCTGAGCTAGCTGGCGCAAACCTAAATTAAGTTTAGCATAGTCAGTAGAGACCTAGATGACCTCAGTCCTACGTCTACACTGCTGTTTATGTTATTCCAATGCGCAGAGCCTATTGGGAAAATAGGAACTACACTACAAAACACGTGTCGGCCGGTTGCATTTTGCACGATATTAAAAAGCATCATTCAAGGACTTTGTACATATTGCTTACGTCCACACTCATTTTAATTTGTATGTGTGCACAGGATTTAACTATACTGCACCATTGCGCATATCACACATCCAATGCCATATTAATTATGCAGATTGGGCTTTGTCTTGTGTTATAATCCATCCAAATCATGCTATTGAGCTTTGTCCAGTATTACAAATCTCGCCATAATGAAACTTCGTAGCCTAACCTTCATTTCCCATACTGACCATGAAAATTACAACGTACCATGTGAGAAGTTACCTCCCACAAGTAGTACCTTTTTCTGAGAAGGCACTTCATACACAGAGAACCCCACTTAACAACAACTACACATGTGGACTACGCAATATATCTACATAATCTGTGCACTTCTACTATGACATGGAATTCACAACATATAGACTTTATGGCGAACATCAAAATAACTATACTAAAAAACAAACAGATTGATATGGACTCAAAATACATGAATATCCCATTTCAAATTAGCAACAAACTGATAAAAATAAAAAGATTGAAGTGCACTAGAAATAAATGTGTATCCCCCTTTTAATAAATGCTAAACTTCTTTTTGGTCCCTTTAATTAACACCCAACAAGAACTGATCACAAAACTTTACCAAACATGCCAGCCGATATGGCTGTTTTCCATTGGCCATCTTTGATTTGGTACCGCTCTAGTCAATACAACGATGACTAGGCAGACACGGAAGGATATTAGGTGGCCCTGGAGGAGAGACGCGCTAATATGCTGTATCCAGGGGAGCGACTAGGTGAATTACTGGTGAGGTGCACTCTGACAAAGTAAGTTCCATTGACCTTTTCCTTTACAGCTGATCCTAAAACCTGGCGGCCTTTGGCCATATGGAGGAATTGGGCAACCAGTGTTTTTTACAGGGTTTTTTTTACAGTTTCATTTAAAACTACCCCATGTTACCATTACCATTACAGAGTGTGACAATGAGCCCCTCAACCCCTCCAGACCATAGAGCAAATTTGAGCCTTATAAAAATGAATGTGACTTCATATGTAAATGTTCAAATTTGATGTTGTATGTCACATGGTGTTTTTGTCTATTAAAAATAGCACTCAGTCACCATCTCCTCTGGAGACACTTCCTATATGTTGTTTCTCCTGCAAAGCACAAAGGAACACTAAGTAGTTGATAACTACACGCACCGTAGAGGAGCATTTATACAAATTAGAATGACGCCTGTATCTACAATGCCTGACAGATCTCCTGGTAGGCAAATGTTACACTAACAGTGTTCTGTTTTATTTCCTACAGATACTACGTTCCATTGTGTAATCGTATGTATTAAACCAATAGTGCATGCACATTAGGTGGGCACTTTTATTTCCCTTTTTTCGCTATATTTCTATATTTACCTAATTTTATGAGTCACCTAGGAGTGTTACGCACAGGGCTGGCCCCTGTGTGGTCCTGAGAAAAAGCTTTAGGGGAGGCTCGAAACATGTCGACTAATACTAGAGACACCTGACTCATCATGGTTATGTTAATTTTCCCAGTATTCACCCCTATCTTTAAACATACTAACAAGGAGCAGGAATAAAACATTCCCCCACTAGTTAAGTATTTTTAACCATTTTTTCCCCACTGCACATCACTACACTACACATTTATTTCATGTAAGTACTCCTACGTAACTTCACAAGTCACAGCACGCCTCAATCCACAGCGGATTGAGAGGACCCCTATGATGAAGCATGTCACTAAGGAGAAACCCTGGTGAGTGAGTGGACTATAAAAAGAAAAACTCTTCTTTATAGTCAGTAGACTTTTCAACTCCACATGAGTGGAAGTCTCTCTTTTTCTCCCATAGTTAGGTTCTCAATTCCAGTATTCCGGTCTTTTGTGTTCATCATAGCAGTGCACAGTACCTGGCTGTGGAGTCAGTATCGGTTGACCATGGCAATGCACCCACTGCCTGTTTGATGTTGTGATTCAGAAAAGGGGGTGGTGATGAACAGAGTGTCTGAATTAAGCAGACCACTCTTACCCAGTCCAAAGATCAGGGCTTGATCCATCACCGTTATTTATCTCACTGCACCATCCCAGCTCAGAACCTGGCTATATGCAAATCAGCCTGTCCCTGGCCCAGTGCATCATGGGAACAGGGCAGACTAAACTACCAAGCCAATTCTTCACCAGAAAGGAGGCAAGCTACCGGGGACCGGTTTCTGGCATTTCAGCCGTCTTCGGCCCGGCTTGCTTGAATCCTGATGGTGCAGTGAGAAAGGGACTCATGTCTGAGTATACCCTGCCACACCTATAGTGGCCAAAAACGATTCAGAAAAGGGGGTGGTGATGAACAGAGTGTCTGAATTAAGCAGACCACTCTTACCCAGTCCAAAGATCAGGGCTTGATCCATCACCGTTATTTATCTCACTGCACCATCCCAGCTCAGAACCTGGCTATATGCAAATCAGTCTGTCCCTGGCCCAGTGCATCATGGGAACAGGGCAGACTAAACTACCAAGCCAATTCTTCACCAGAAAGGAGGCAAGCTACCGGGGACCGGTTTCTGGCATTTCAGCCGTCTTCGGCCCGGCTTGCTTGAATCCTGATGGTGCAGTGAGAAAGGGACTCATGTCTGAGTATACCCTGCCACACCTATAGTGGCCAAAAACGATTCAGAAAAGGGGGTGGTGATGAACAGAGTGTCTGAATTAAGCAGACCACTCTTACCCAGTCCAAAGATCAGGGCTTGATCCATCACCGTTATTTATCTCACTGCACCATCCCAGCTCAGAACCTGGCTATATGCAAATCAGTCTGTCCCTGGCCCAGTGCATCATGGGAACAGGGCAGACTAAACTACCAAGCCAATTCTTCACCAGAAAGGAGGCAAGCTACCGGGGACCGGTTTCTGGCATTTCAGCCGTCTTCGGCCCGGCTTGCTTGAATCCTGATGGTGCAGTGAGAAAGGGACTCATGTCTGAGTATACCCTGCCACACCTATAGTGGCCAAAAACGATTCAGAAAAGGGGGTGGTGATGAACAGAGTGTCTGAATTAAGCAGACCACTCTTACCCAGTCCAAAGATCAGGGCTTAATCCATCACCGTTATTTATCTCACTGCACCATCCCAGCTCAGAACCTGGCTATATGCAAATCAGTCTGTCCCTGGCCCAGTGCATCATGGGAACAGGGCAGACTAAACTACCAAGCCAATTCTTCACCAGAAAGGAGGCAAGCTACCGGGGACCGGTTTCCGGCATTTCAGCCGTCTTCGGCCCGGCTTGCTTGAATCCTGATGGTGCAGTGAGAAAGGGACTCATGTCTGAGTATACCCTGCCACACCTATAGTGGCCAAAAACGATTCAGAAAAGGGGGTGGTGATGAACAGAGTGTCTGAATTAAGCAGACCACTTTTACCCAGTCCAAAGATCAGGGCTTGATCCATCACCGTTATTTATCTCACTGCACCATCCCAGCTCAGAACCTGGCTATATGCAAATCAGTCTGTCCCTGGCCCAGTGCATCATGGGAACAGGGCAGACTAAACTACCAAGCCAATTCTTCACCAGAAAGGAGGCAAGCTACCGGGGACCGGTTTCTGGCATCTCAGCCGTCTTCGGCCCGGCTTGCTTGAATCCTGATGGTGCAGTGAGAAAGGGACTCATGTCTGAGTATACCCTGCCACACCTATAGTGGCCAAAAACGATTCAGAAAAGGGGGTGGTGATGAACAGAGTGTCTGAATTAAGCAGACCACTCTTACCCAGTCCAAAGATCAGGGCTTGATCCATCACCGTTATTTATCTCACTGCACCATCCCAGCTCAGAACCTGGCTATATGCAAATCAGTCTGTCCCTGGCCCAGTGCATCATGGGAACAGGGCAGACTAAACTACCAAGCCAATTCTTCACCAGAAAGGAGGCAAGCTACCGGGGACCGGTTTCTGGCATTTCAGCCGTCTTCGGCCCGGCTTGCTTGAATCCTGATGGTGCAGTGAGAAAGGGACTCATGTCTGAGTATACCCTGCCACACCTATAGTGGCCAAAAACGATTCAGAAAAGGGGGTGGTGATGAACAGAGTGTCTGAATTAAGCAGACCACTCTTACCCAGTCCAAAGATCAGGGCTTGATCCATCACCGTTATTTATCTCACTGCACCATCCCAGCTCAGAACCTGGCTATATGCAAATCAGTCTGTCCCTGGCCCAGTGCATCATGGGAACAGGGCAGACTAAACTACCAAGCCAATTCTTCACCAGAAAGGAGGCAAGCTACCGGGGACCGGTTTCTGGCATTTCAGCCGTCTTCGGCCCGGCTTGCTTGAATCCTGATGGTGCAGTGAGAAAGGGACTCATGTCTGAGTATACCCTGCCACACCTATAGTGGCCAAAAACGATTCAGAAAAGGGGGTGGTGATGAACAGAGTGTCTGAATTAAGCAGACCACTCTTACCCAGTCCAAATATCAGGGCTTGATCCATCACCGTTATTTATCTCACTGCACCATCCCAGCTCAGAACCTGGCTATATGCAAATCAGTCTGTCCCTGGCCCAGTGCATCATGGGAACAGGGCAGACTAAACTACCATGCCAATTCTTCACCAGAAAGGAGGCAAGCTACCGGGGACCGGTTTCTGGCATTTCAGCCGTCTTCGGCCCGGCTTGCTTGAATCCTGATGGTGCAGTGAGAAAGGGACTCATGTCTGAGTATACCCTGCCACACCTATAGTGACCAAAAACGATTCAGAAAAGGGGGTGGTGATGAACAGAGTGTCTGAATTAAGCAGACCACTCTTACCCAGTCCAAAGATCAGGGCTTGATCCATCACCGTTATTTATCTCACTGCACCATCCCAGCTCAGAACCTGGCTATATGCAAATCAGTCTGTCCCTGGCCCAGTGCATCATGGGAACAGGGCAGACTAAACTACCAAGCCAATTCTTCACCAGAAAGGAGGCAAGCTACCGGGGACCGGTTACTGGCATTTCAGCCGTCTTCGGCCCGGCTTGCTTGAATCCTGATGGTGCAGTGAGAAAGGGACTCATGTCTGAGTATACCCTGCCACACCTGTAGTGGCCAAAAACGATTCAGAAAAGGGGGTGGTGATGAACAGTGTCTGAATTAAGCACACCACTCTTACCCAGTCCAAAGATCAGGGCTTGATCCATCACCGTTATTTATCTCACTGCACCATCCCAGCTCAGAACCTGGCTATATGCAAATCAGTCTGTCCCTGGCCCAGTGCATCATGGGAACAGGGCAGACTAAACTACTAAGCCAATTCTTCACCAGAAAGGAGGCAAGCTACAGGGGACCGGTTTCTGGCATTTCAGCCGTCTTCGGCCCGGCTTGCTTGAAGCGTGGAAGGGTATACTCAGATGTGAGTCCCTTGCTCATTGCACCATCAGGATTCAAGCAAGCCGGGCCGAAGACGGCTGAAATGCCAGAAACCGGTCGCCGGTAGCTTGTTTCCTTCCCAGTATAAGAATTGGCTTGGTAGTTTGGTCTGCCCTGTTCCCATGATGCACTGGGCCAGGGTCAGACTAATTTGCATATAGCCAAGTTCTGAGCTGGGATGGTGCAGTGAGCTAAAAAACGGTGATGGATCAAGCCCGGATCTTTGGACTGGGTAAGAGTGTTCTGCTTAATTCAGACACTCTGTTCATCACCACCCCCTTTTCTGAATCATTTTTGTCCACCATAAGCGTGGAAGGGTATACTCAGATGTGAGTCCCTTGCTCATTGCACCATCAGGATTCAAGCAAGCCGGGCCGAAGACGGCTGAAATGCCAGAAACCGGTCCCCGGTAGCTTGTTTCCTTCCCAGTATAAGAATTGGCTTGGTAGTTTAGTCTGCCCTGTTCCCATGATGCACTGGGCCAGGGTCAGACTAATTTGCATATAGCCAAGTTCTGAGCTGGGATGGTGCAGTGAGCTAAAAAACGGTGATGGATCAAGCCCGGATCTTTGGACTGGGTAAGAGTGTTCTGCTTAATTCAGACACTCTGTTCATCACCACCCCCTTTTCTGAATCATTTTTGTCCACCATAAGCGTGGAAGGGTATACTCAGATGTGAGTCCCTTGCTCATTGCACCATCAGGATTCAAGCAAGCCGGGCCGAAGACGGCTGAAATGCCAGAAACCGGTCCCCGGTAGCTTGTTTCCTTCCCAGTATAAGAATTGGCTTGGTAGTTTGGTCTGCCCTGTTCCCATGATGCACTGGGCCAGGGTCAGACTAATTTGCATATAGCCAAGTTCTGAGCTGGGATGGTGCAGTGAGCTAAAAAAACGGTGATGGATCAAGCCCGGATCTTTGGACTGGGTAAGAGTGTTCTGCTTAATTCAGACACTCTGTTCATCACCACCCCCTTTTCTGAATCATGTTTGATGTTGTGGACATTTTAACAACAGCAATTTGACTAGGCATCTGTAGGCCTTCGAGTAGGTTCTTGACATACTGTCCATTGCGGATAGGGGTACCTGTGGGGTAAGAAAGACATGTTGAGACTTAATTGCCCAAAATTATGAACCACACCAAAGCCATATCCATAAAGAAGGTGACTCATTTGCGCAGTTAAACTGCAAGTTCGGGTAGGCGAAATTAACTCAGCAACTTGTGCTGAGACTGAAGCCAGGAGGCTTCTGTCACATCATAATGGAACACAAGGCATGTGCTGCTCTTAGTGTGCCTTCATTTCCTCTTAGGCAGAACCCACCAACAAATAGGACATGCTCATTTAATGGTTATCCTTAATGTAAGGTCTTGACTTGGTGCTTAGCATAACATATTATGGATTAGGTGCTGCATTTTAGTTTTAGTCAGAAATAATTCCACAGAGTGTGGGACCATGACATTTAAAGGGCATCCCATCACTATTTTCTTGCTCTTTTCCAGACTAACACTCACTGCGGCAAAGGCCTTCAAGCAGCTAGGAAGACCTGCCACTACAAGACTAAGTGTAATAAAAATTATGCCACTGGTCTCTGGACCCCTCCATTTGTCTGGGTTAAAAGTGATAGTGGATACCCAGCTCTTTCCCTGCAAAACATAGTAAACTCTTTTGTATAATCAGGCATTTCCATACCTTGGACACAACACAAGTTCTATTTCAGATCTAGGAACACTCTTGTACATTTATTGTCCCAAGAAAGAGGATCAGACACAACTCAATGTGTCAACTTCAGTAAACACTTTGCTTTTAAGGAAAATGTTGATATCCACTGACTACAGTAGCCAACTATTCCGAAAAACATTCAGATTTTCGTCTGTGTTCAAGGTGGATTCATCTAAAAGATGGCCTCCACTCTCTCTGGTGACACCTTTCTGACTCCTTTTCATGATAATGTGTCCCAGATATTGAACTTCTTTTTACCAGTGCTGCAGTTTACCACAAGACACTTTGGGGCCTATTAGGATGGCGGTTGGAAAATCACCCCGACCGCCATGGAAGCGGAAAACAACCACCCCCCGGAACCGTGGAAAAACCGGCGGTCAAATTAGGATCATCCGCCAAAACACACCGACCGCGGCGGAACCGGATCAAGAAAAAAAGCTCATAGCGGGTGGTGATGTCCAAAATCAGACCGCGGCAGCCGGAAATGCTGCGGAAAACAACAACCCGCCGCAAGCATAGCGCACAGGAAATTAGGATATCCCCGATGGTCCCTCGGTACGTTCTGCTGTTTCCGACCTCCACGGTCGCACACTGGAATGAATGGGAGAGCCAGCGCAAGAGCTGCAGCATAGCCACCAGTGCAGATAGTCCATGGAAAATATGGCGGTGATGCAAAAAAAAAACAATAAGGCAAAAAAGTTCACAAAGCAAACTAGCCATGCCCCCCAATGCACAAACCACATCCAAATAACACAAACACATGCCAAAAAGAAAAATACACTTCCCAGGACAACACACACAACACACCTGACAGTAATACCCCATTTGGGCACACCCACATAGCTGAGTATAAAACAAGCCCCTTCCCTGACCACAATCCTTTGCAACACTTCAGAAGAGAAGGGCATTCACCAGACATGAGAGGAGAGGCAAAATAATACAGCCAACATCACCACCACCACCATCACTACCACACCTGCACCACCAACCCCAGCACATCACACACCATACACACAACCACCACACCCACCACTCACACCCCGGCACCCACAAACACTTAGCACACCACACACCATGTCAACACATAAAATGCCCATATTCACAGAGAGTGAGTTGACAGTCATGGTAAATGAGATAGTCAGAGTGGAACCCCAACTGTTTGGTAGCCTGGTCCAACAGACACCATTAGCCAAAAGGACACAAATGTGGGAAAGCGTTAAAGCAGTAGGGACCAACCCGTGATCCAAGAAGGAGATCATGAAGTGGTTGCATGATCTGAAGAGGGTTGTCAAAGAGAGTAAGCATGGGCGAATTTTGCGAATTCGCGGTCCGCGAATTTGCGGATTTGCGAATTCGCGATCCGCAAAATTCGTGAATTTGTGCGAATTTGCGTATTTGTGTTTTTTTGCGTGTTCGCGGGGTTTTTTGCGTGTTCGCGGGGTTTTTTGCGTGTTCGCGAGGCTTTTTGCGTCTTCTCGAGCCGCTTGCATAGCGAAGTTACCCATGCAGTCGTTTATGGGAGAGGGAGAGAGAGATAGATAGATAGATAGATAGATAGATAGATAGATAGATAGATAGATAGATAGATAGATAGATAGAAAGAGAGAGAAAGAGAGGGAAAGAGAGAGGGAGAGAGAGAACAAGAGAAAGAAAGAGAGGCCGTATCTCTGAAGGGCCAGATTCCTGAGTTGCCCCTACAGAACATACAGCTTTTTATTTTTAGCAAAATGCATATGAAAATTGTGCTGTAAAGGTCTCTTTAAGTTTAACCCCTCCTGACAACTCAAAATGGGTGTATTTGCCATCCCCTCCCTTCTTCGTGTTTTTATATCTGTAAGTGCTTCCTGATGAGGTTTAATTCTTTGGACAGGTGCCTCGTTGCCTACTTGTAACTATTCTCTGACCCTGCTTCAAGGGTCAGAGCAGGGTCAGAGAATAGTTGCAAGTAGGCAACGAGTCGCCAGGAAGCAATTAGCAGCAGGTGTCCAAGTTGAAGTTAATTTGTTTGTAACCCTTTTGTAAAAGGTTACAAAGAAATTAGGTTCAACTTTTGCACCTGCTGCTGTAACCCTTGCTTGGCTGAAAATTCGTCCCCGCTGATTCGCGGATTTTACCGCGATTTCGCGAGATTCGCGAATCGCGAAATCGCGGAAAATCCGCAAATTCGCCCGCGAAACGGATTTTACGCCCACCCTTAAAAGAGAGGACAAGCAAGAACCGGGAGCTGGCTGAGAGGACTGGCGGTAGCCCTCCCACTCCACCAAAACCATTCACACCATGGGAGGAGAAGGTGCTTGCCATACTGCATCCAGAGAGTCTCACAGGAGTAGCCGGGGCAGTGGAGGCTGGTAAGTACAAACAAATGACTACCACCACACTGATATGTACTGTCTTACTCAACTACTAAGCTACACCACCTAGAACAAATCCCATATAACTGCACCACACACTCCCAAAAACATGTCTCACAGATCCAACATCCACCCACTCCAATTCACCCCAAACATACCCACCACCATTAACATGGTGGCATGTGTACAGGTACCCAGCACTACAACTCCCACCATGCCACCTGTCCAATACCCCAGCAGGATAGAGCACTCCCCCTACCCCACCCAGAAGCATGTGTCAGCCATTACACTACCTTCACCAAAGTAACATATAGGTCGCCATCTTCCCTGGGAGGACAGCATGTGGGTGGGAGGCCTATACCAGTTCAGTTCAGTTTTTAACGTCTTTATTTCGAATTTTCTTCATAAAAGACATACATGCATACATACATAGTAATACAAACCATATGACAAAATCATGAAAATTTTTAAACAGACAAGAAGAAATTTGTTTAAAAAACTCAATTAAATATGCATAGAAAGACGTCTATAAAAAGTTTTAAAAACATTTGAGTATAAAAAAGACAATTCATCAATACTGCCCGAAATATAGTAAGCAACAGACTGTTTAGATTTTTCAGGTCGAAGTGCTACGAACATACCTAGATCTAATTAACCAGGCCCACCCAAGGAATTTAGCCAGTCCTATGGTTAACCATTCGGATGTGTTAAATCTCAGGATGGACAATGCTTCTCTGCTCACCCGGGTGTTTAATCTATTACATATTGGCTTCAGCCACTTATGGCGTGGCTCGTGATAAGCAGTACAAACAAATAGAAAATGACCTATTGTTTCTTAACTTTCGGTACAACAGGGACAAGAAGTGGACTCCAACTTCTGCCAACCACTAGTAAAAGCCCTTAATGGCAGTGTACCTATACGAAACTGATGGTATAGTTTCCTGTCTAAACTTTTAAGGATTACATCCCAATAGGTCTCTGTGTGTGGGACTACTTTGTGGAGCAAAAACAGGCCTGTCAGGTTAGGTTTCTCCGAAAGAGCAACGTGTTCTTCTTTTACCATGGACCAAAAGAGAAGTTTAAAATCTTTCTTTGAGGGAATGATATGAGAGCCCGGCTCGGACCAAAGCAAAGGAAGGTCCATTCCACTAAGAGTATTCCTAATTAGCCTAAACCACGGTATTTCAACTGCCCCCTGTTGCGCTCTTACATCCTGTATCTCCTGGGCAAACATGGCAAGTTCTGGGGTAGACCATATGCTTCTCCATAACGCCACCATCCTATAATGGGCTTGATGTTTAATAGAATAAAAGCCCATGTCCATCATGAGTGGTAGTGCTGGCGTTGAGGGAGGAAGACTGACTAAATTCCGAAAGAATTTATTCTGGATCCTATCCAGGACAGCCAGATCCACACACCCCCATATGTCGGCCCCGTACAGTATGGCTGAGCTAATTTTGGCGCTATAAATTTTAAGCGCAGGTAAAACTCTTTTGGTCAAAAAACACTGTTGCTCCTTCACTAAACAACCGGACAAACGAGCAAATTTCAAACTGAGCGCCTCTATTTGCTCTTTCCAGCGTAACCTAAAGTCCATTGTAACACCAAGGTATGTCATGACTTCAACCTGTTCTAGGCTAGACCCATTCATCGTTACATGGCCCCTCAGTGGTTTATTTTTTGTCAGAACCATGAACTTGGTTTTAGAAATATTAATTGCAAGGTCATTTTCATTACAGAAGTCCACAAATTTGTTAATGGCCACCTGAAGACCCTTCTGAGTTTTAGCCAGTATTAGGGTGTCGTCAGCGAAGATTAAAAGGGGAAATTTGGTCCCACCCAGTGATGGTGCATCAGTGGGGGTAGCTGAGAGGAACTTAACCACCTGGTTGATAAAAAGTATGAATAGGGTGGGGGCCAGGACACAGCCCTGTCTCACTCCACGGGTCACGGGGAAGGAGTCTGTAACCTGACCCTGGCGACCCCATCTGACTCTAGCGAAGTTTCCCTCATGCATCCTGATGGTCAGTTCTAGGAGTGCAGATGGAACACCCATCCTTCTCAGAGCTGCCCACATCTTTCCTCTGGGGACCAAATCAAACGCAGATTTGAGATCCACAAATGCTGCAAATATAGTGCCTCTTCTCAAAAACACAGTTTTCCAGTAGATCATAACAAATCAAGTATCTGGTCAACTGTGCTAATATTTGCCCTGAAACCAGCCTGCAATGGAGACAGGATGTCGACTTCTGTCATCCATGACTGGATTTTTCCTAGCAGCATTCTGGCAATTACCTTTTGAAGGGCATCAATGAGGCTGATGGGTTGATAGTTTCCCGCATCAGTTCTATCCCCTTTTTTGTACACGGGTAGAATCTCAGCCCCTTTCCACGAGTTTGGTATCCTAGCCCCTCTGGCTATAGCATTCGCTAAGGTGGTTATATAAGGGACCCAGTGTGCTTGGGCAAACTTAAAAACGTCAGCAGGGACACAGTCCATACCAGGGGCTTTACCATTCTGCACTTGTTTTAAGGCTAAAGTGGCTTCCATTTAGGTGAAAACAATCTGGTCAAGTGGGGGCACCACAGTCAGTACACTGGTATCTTCCCTAGTAATAAGGGAGATCCGTTCAGTGTTACTAAACTGTGCTGCGTAATGCTTGACCCATTGCTCTGCAGGGACATGGTTGACGGGAACTTGCTGGTCCCCAGTCCCTCCCCATTTAACAACCTCCCAGAATTTTTGTTGGTTGGTGGAGGTACTAGCAAGATATAAATCTAACCAGCGCTGTTCATCCCAGTTGGCTTTTGCCTCTTTAAGCACCTTCTTGTAGTTAACCCTTTCTAGTTTTATATAAGTGGCTGACTTGGATTTGATAGCAGCTATCAGGGAGCTATGGGCAAGGCGGCATGTTTTGTTATACCATTTTGCCCCGGTTTGAGCTGGGCCATTTTTTCTTCCTTTTACAGGTTCAATAAAAAAAGTTTTAATTTTGTTAAAAAGAGACTCATGGATCATCCTTATTTGATCCAATGATGTGCCTTTGTTTACTATGGGCACCATCAGATTTGTAGCTGCTAAAACCTCAACTGAAATCTCATCAATAATGGTGGGATTATCTAAGAACCTAGCCCAACGTACCCTTCTACAGTCGTTCGTAAGAACAGCCTCGGCAGTGACAAGATTGGTTACAGTATTCATAAGAAACCCCCCATTCATTAATAGTTTTATTACCAGAGGATTGTGATCGCTTTCTGGTCTTGTGACTACTTCCATATCCTCCAGTAATTTCCAAAACTCTGACCTTATTAGGAAATAATCAATACGACTAGAATGGAGGGAATTGTCAAATGTAACCTTTCCCATCAAATCTGATTTTGTCCTTCCATTCGCTGCTCGTAGATCCCATTCAAGACAAAGACCTAACCACTGCATCGCAGCCTCTGTTACTTTTTTAACAGGTGGGATAGATAGATGGGGAATATTCCAAATTTGATCGACTTCCCATATCCCCCATTATCCAGATTGGGAAACGGTTCAAACGAGAAATTAAAATCCCCTGCCACCATAACACATTTTTCTCTGCCAATG
Organism: Lissotriton vulgaris; assembly: GCF_964263255.1. Lineage (NCBI taxonomy): Eukaryota > Metazoa > Chordata > Amphibia > Caudata > Salamandridae > Lissotriton > Lissotriton vulgaris. The sequence continues at coordinate 1,354,994,415 of NC_141693.1, forward strand.
TTATTCAGTAGGGAATCTAAATCATCTACCGCTCTCACTGGCTTCCCACCAGGTCGCCCCCTTGCATAAATATTAATCAGGAAGATGTCATGGTTATTTTTACAGGTTAGCTTCAAGGCTAATATGTCATTGCTTGAAATGGGAAGGTCTGTGATTTTAAATGCTAAGGATTGTCTAATCCAAATAACCAGGCCTCCAGATGGGCGACCTTTAGAGCCTTTACAGGCTGGTTTGTAATAATTGAGGTAACCGACCCGGTAAATGGCCTCAGTTGACCAACTTTCCTGTAATATAATTACATCGTGAGAATCCACATAAGAACCCCAATCACCCTCTGACATTTTCCCCTTTAGCCCCGCTATATTCCATGACAAGACAGTGAGGGTGTGTGTAGATTTCTGTGGCAGATTAACAGCTGGGTCCACAATCTCCCCAGAAATCAAAGGTCTAGGGATGTGATTTGAGGGTTTATCCCTTCCTTTCCCCCCTAAGTGATTTCGCTAGGCCCTGGAACAATCTCTTCCGTAATAGATGTAGAGTTATTGGGGGAGTAATTCACTACAGCTCCAGTCATCCCAGACACCGGAGGTTCATTGTCAAGTCAGTCCACACCTTCCAGACCGGAAAGGGGGGCAAACCGGTTCGAGAGGTGGGGTTGAAACATTGGGTAGATTGGGTCTATCCCTTCTGGAATGATGGAACAGTGTTTGGGCTCTGTTTGTGTATAAAGCGGGATAAAAATAATGCAACAATAGAGTCTGCACATCCCCAACGCTTCCATATCTTGGTTCCCTACTAATGAATTCAGCAACCCATGGCTCTCTAAAACTGATTACCACACAATCCCCCTCAAGATCTTTTTTGCTGTAGCCTACCCAGTCCACCCTCCTAACATTAAGGATTTCGGGATTCGAGTTTGGAGGGAGTGGGCGATTTTTATTCAGCCAGAACATTACCTTGTTGTAAAGATCCTTATGTGTTTCTCTCTTACCATCTCCAAGGGGAGCCACGCCAGTTAAGATGATAGTATAAGGCAGTGACTTTGGGGGGAGGTTCACCCATTGTTTCCTTGGGATAGGTTTGATCCTGGGCCGAATACTTTGGTCATGACGACTGGTGGGGGTAGGGTTTTTCTTAGCCTGGGGATGCGTTATGACCTTTTGCTGGGGTATGCTCTCAGTAATAGGTGTTTTCTTTGTGACAGGTACGGATTTTTGCTGTGGCACTTTTGCAATAGAAGGTGCCGCTTTTAGACTATTACCCCCAGCTTTATTATTCATGGTGATAGTCTTCGGAAGGGTCGGGCTGAGGGGGCTAAACCTTTAGAGGCTAGAGTGGCGAGAATTCTATTAGATGTGGCTATATTATCTTTTACCAGCATATCTAAAGAGTCAATTTTTGTATTTAATAGTCTGGTCCTTTCGAATAGCGGTAAGAGTAATGATTTAATTAGCAACTCTATCTTAGCCAGGAGTATTCCTTCTACAATGTTGACTGTGGTGTTATGTTCCTCAGGCTGAACAACCGCCTTAAAATTAGGACATAGAGGAAGTTCCCGAGCCCTCAGTATGTTCCCCTAAATCAGGCGAGTCTACCCTTTTACGTTTCCCAGGATTGTGAGTGGGTGGGTGTTGCGAATGGGTAGAGGAATTCGCTCGCTCAGTACTTATAGTAAGATTTGGGGAATCTGAGAGTCCTGATTTCTCACCAGACTGGTCAAGGTAAATAATCCCACCATTCAACAAGTTATCATGGGCCGTATCATATGCACTTTCTTTACCAATCCCCTCTGAATCCAATGTTTGACTCTCGGGAGCAGTTACTAACGCTGAGTCTGCATTCGCATCAGGACTATCTTTGTTTCAACAAGGAAAGTGGGACACGAGAGACAGCCTCATTAATTTTACCAAGAGAAGATCGCTTGCCTGTGATTAAGTCAAGCGAAAGGCGTTTTTCGGCAAGAGCGATCTCCTTCTCCAATATAGTGGTGGTGCGTTTAAAAAATTGATCGATCGTACCAGTAAAGGTTCCATTGGAGGTGGAGACCTGGACTTGCCTTTCTTTACCTGACCGTAGAGTCATTTTTTTAAGTGTACAAGAACAGAATTAGCGCTAAACACAATGTGCAAACGACAAAGTACAACAATCCAAATATGTTCTTCCAACAGTAAAGGCACTACCGTTACTTTGGCCTGGAACTTTAGTTAAAAAGCAAACAGAGGACACATCAATTAATAAATACCATGAAGTACAGTAAATGTAGGAAGAAAATGTTAGGGGGGTGGCCCGGCCCGACCTCTGCCGGCCCCAGACGGCCACAGACGGTCCCGCCCTTGTCCCGGGCTTCTCCCGGGACGCTCCCGCGCCGCGGGAGAATGTCTATCCTTATATGTATGAGGCAATAAGAAGGGAGGGGGGCGTGGCAAGCAAGGAGAGTGTCCCGATGGCGGGAGGCGAGGGTAGCCGAGACTTCTGGGACACGAAGTCCGGCCCCTGACGCTCGCAGCCTTGCCTGGTTGGTGGAAGACGTCCTTTAGCCCAAAGCTCCCAGCTGTCCAAAGAGGCGCTGCGGGACCCGCGAAGCGGGTTCCGCGAGGTGTAGGCAGAAGAAGCCCTCAGCAACGATGACCAACTCGGCTCTATGCAAGTATCCCGCTGCGTCCAGGTGCAGCGACCTTTTACGATGGGAGGGGGGCGTGGCAAGCAAGGAGAGCAGCCCGATGGCGGGAGGCGAGGGTAGCTGAGACTTCTGGGACACGAAGTCCGGCCCCTGATGCTCGCAGCCTTGCCTGGTCGGTGGAAGATGTCCTTTAGCCCAAAGCTCCCAGCTGTCCAAAGAGGCGCTGCGGGACCCGCGAAGCGGGTTCCACGAGGTGTAGGCAGAAGAAGCCCTCAGCAACGATGACCAACTCGGCTCTATGCAAGTATCCCGCTGCATCCAGGTGCAGCGACCTTTTATGTTGGGAGGGGTGCGTGGCAAGCAAGGAGAGCGGCCCGATGGCGGGAGGCGAGGGTAGCCGAGACTTCTAGGACACGAAGTCCGGCCCCTGACGCTCGCAGCCTTGCCTGGTCGGTGGAAGACGTCCTTTAGCCCAAAGCTCCCAGCTGTCCAAAGAGGCGCTGCGGGACCCGCGAAGCGGGTTCCGCGAGGTGTAGGCAGGAGAAGCCCTCAGCAACGATGACCAACTCGGCTCTATGCACGTATCCTATACCACTACTCCCACCATTCTCCCTGGCCCCCATCCCGGCAGGGTGGATCACTCCCCCACCCCACCCACAAGCACCTGGAAGCCCTTGCAGTACAGCAAACAATCTTACAGGTCGGTATTCATCTTCCCTGGGAGGGCTGTTTGGGGGAGGGAGGCCTGTACCACTACTCCCACCATGCACCCTGGCCCACACCCCAGCAGGATGGATCACTCCCCCACCCCACCCACAAGCACTTGGAAGCCATTGCAGTACACAAAACGAACTAACAGGTAGGTAGCCATCTTCCCTGGGAGAGTGTCAGTGGGTAGGAGGACTGTACCACTACTCCCACGATGCCCCCTGGCCCACACCCCAGCAGGATGGATCACTCCCCCACCCCACACACAAGCACCTGGAAGCCACTGCAGTACACCAAACAAACTTACAGGTAGGTAGCCATTTTCCCTGGGAGGGCTGTTTGAGGAGGGAGTCCTGTACCACTACTCCCACCTTGTACCCTGTCCCATACCCCAGCAGGATGAATCAGTCCCCCACTCCATCCCACCCAAAAGCACCTGGAAGCCATTGCAGTACATGAAACAAACTAACGGGTAGGTAGCCATCTCCCTGGGAAGATTGTTTGGGGGAGGGAGACCTGTACCACTACTCTCACCATGCCCCCTGGCCCACACCCCAGCAGGATGGATCACTCCCCCACCCCACCCACAAGCACCTGGAAGCCAATTCAGTACATGTAATGAACTAACAGATAGCTAGCCATCTTCCCTGGGAGGGTGTCAGTGGGTGGGAGGCCTGTACCACTATTCCCACCATGCTCCCTGGCCCACACCCCAGCAGGATGGGTCACTCTCCACCCCACCCACAAGCACCTGGAAGCCATTGCAGTACACCAAACAAACTTACAGGTAGGTATCCATCTTCCCTGGGAGGGCTGTTTGGGGAAGGGGGGCCTGTACCACTACTCCCACCATGTACCCTTGTCCCCCAGTACAGCAAGATGGAGCTCTACATACCACACTGAGGCATGTGGCATATAATGGCCTAACTCAAACAAAGTAACAAGTAGGCAGACACATTATTCTGTCTAATGACACCACTGAGAAGAATGTAATCCTCCTCCATGTACACACAGATGTGCCATATCACAAAGCCAAATGTGAGCACGTAACAGGTAAGTAGTCAGTATGTGCACCCACACATTTGTCACAAAAGAAATGGTGCCATATGACAACACCAGCCCTCTCATTGCACAAATATGCTCACCGCCCCCCATTGCCACACACAGTGTGCACACAGGTAAGGAAAGTAAATTGTCTCAGCTACCAAAGTGTGAGACACCAATGCACAAGTACAAGAAAGTCTGGGCACAATCATGCACAGCACTCATTGATTAGTGCATCGCCATGGGGCCGGAGCAACAAGGACCATTCCAAAAATAAGAAAGCATGTGTGGCGGTATGAATCAATATATGCACATTACAGGACAAAGGTATGCAGGAGTTTACAATGGCCAGTCCATAGCCAGATGTGACGTCTGCCAGGTCAGACAAATCAACAAGGAGTCCACACTGAAAAACATGTTGTGCTGGTCCCTAGATGGCAACAGGTCCCTGTGATCATAAATTTTGCACGGGCTGCATGGTATGCATTGACATCTCACACCATGGACAAGTAATGCATGTACCACTGCATCATGTCAGGAGCCACAGTAGTGCACATAGCAAACAACGAGATGATCAGTCAATTGTGTAGTGGATAACCTACAGATAACAAAAAGCCTGTGTGGTGCACTACAATGACCTTTTCCCATCTAATCCACAGGTGAACAAGAACTCACTGCAGAGGACAACCCCAGCAACCTGCAGAGCCAGTCCCCCCCGCCCCGGTACATGGACTCTCGGATGTAGACTCCCAGGATTCTGTGGACGATGAGCTAGAGGCCGGGCCATCTGGTGTGCCAGGGAGCAACAGGTCCCAGGATCCCATCCTCCCCACCACCACATCTGCTGCAATGCCAACTTCACAGCAAACTGCTTCTGTTATGGCCTGTGCGTCCACCGCCACCACCACCAGTGCCGCCTGCAACACCCACCCTGCCCCAGAGGATGACCACCCCACACCACCAACTAAGGGCGGCAGGGAGAGGATGCGGGGACCCACACTGGTGAGGTGACAGGCCCTTGGCAGTAGGGTAGGTGGGAGGCCCAGGTTCACCCACAGACACCAGGAGGCTGGGACCCGCTCCCTGGAACACATCACCAGAGACCGTGGGGCATATGAACAGGGACAAAGTGGCAGGTTGGATGACCTGTTACGTGAGCTCATCCTGCTGATGAGGTCCATCGACACACGCATTGGACAAATGGTGAGCCTCATGGGCTAGCAAGTGGCATTACTGAGGGACAGGCCTACGCCACATCCAACACATCCACCTTCCTCTGGTGGGCCGAAGGATGACAGTTCACCATCCTCCCCTGCTTCCACAGAAAGGGGTGAGTCCTCAGATGCCACTGGCCCTGCAGCAGCCCCCCCCTGCCAAGAGACCAAGGGGCCATCCTAAGAAGAGCCTGAGAGTATCTGGAGGCAAAGCACCGGCAAAACGTCAGTCACGGGTCAGCCCTGATGGCAACCCTCTTCAACAATGCATTGACCATTTGGACTGTATTCCCCATGCTGCCTTGTGAATGGCATCTGTCTGTTGGACTGGGACACCACATCAATGTGGTGACTACTCTATTATCTCATTTAGCATGACTGTCAACTCACTGCTCCACCACCACCTCAATGGAAATGTACAACCCCCCTCATATGTCAACATTGAAAATAAAAACCCTTACACACATGTTGTTGGGTCAGCTCTGTCTTTAATGCAGGATGTACAGTCTTCAACATGTCCATAATGTATCAGGAGTATGTACTGTATGTAGCCAAGGATAAGTTTAAGGCACCTAGGGAAACACAACAGAACAACAATCACTGGTGTGGGTGTGGCATCACAGACATCACACAACACATACCATCTACATATGCCAACATGCAGATGTCACAAAGGGGAACAAGTGTCAACATACAAGTCCCGTATACGTTAAAAAATGACATGTCCCAGTAACATTGCCACCAACTGCTGAGTCTACAACTGGCTGTTGTTATAATTTGCACATACCCCTTCATGACAACAGCAATATCACCAGACTATGGGTATGTTGTACATTGTTACCCACCTTCAAGTGAAGAAGCTGGTGATGAGCTGTTGTAGCATGTCACCACCTTCCTCCTCTCCACTGTCCTCATCACTGGACTCAGGTTGATGTGCAGGCGGGGGCCTTGGGTCGTCATCATCATCCAGGAGCAGGGGAATCTCCTTGTTAATGGCCAGGTTGTGAAGCATGCAGCATAACACTACGATCTGAAACCCCTTCCTGGGCGAGTATGCCAGTGCACCTCTGGTCTTGTCCAGGCAGCAGAAACATGACTTCAGCAGACCAAAAGTATGCTCCACCCCACGACGTGTCCTCCCATGGACCTCATTGTAGCGGACTTCAGCCGGGGTCCTGGTATTCCACAGTGGGCTCAGCAGCCATGGATAGTTGGGATATGCAGAGTCACCTAGGTATGACAAATAGACATTGCAATGTTGCACAGGCATAGGGCAGCAGGTCACACACCCAGCACGCCATACGACTAGGCTTACTCACTAACAATCCCTGCATGCTCAGGAAGCAGATTAGCCATCAGCTGGGGCACAATGCTGTTCCGCAGGATGTAGGGGTCATGGGCTGAGCCTGGGAATCTGGCACACGTGCGAGATGATCATATCTGCCAGGCACACCACTTGTACATTTATGGAGTGGTAATGTTTGCAATTCCTGAAAATGTGCTCACTTGCGTGGTGGCACAAGACTGACATGTGTGCAATCAATGGCACCAACAGCATGGGGGATTTGCCCAAGGGGATAGAAGTCTCCCTTCAAAGCTGGCAATTCAGCACCCCTGGGGAAATGGATATATATGTCCTTGTATATCACCATGGCAGACAGAACATCTCGCAGCACCATGCTGAACATCGGTTGTGACATCCCACCAGTGCTAGCCACGGTCTCCTGGAACGATCCAGTGGCAAAAAAATGCCGGGCTGCCATTACTTTATAAGTTGGGGTGAAAGCTGTTGGATATGTCCAACGAGGCTGCAGGTGGGGCTCCAACATATCACAAAGGGTTTTTATGGTGGCTCTATCCAGACGGAATTTCTGGATGATCACCACATCCTCTATGTCCTCCAGCACTGTCAAGTAACGAAGCAGATTTGGCCTCCTCCTAGTTGAGATGAAAGTGGACACATGTCACTACAATCCATCATGAGATGGGTACTGCATATCACGTTCTGGATGACACAGCAACAACAAAGAATGGCTCAATAATTGAGTGACACACCAGCTTACATGTGGGGATGCCTTCAGCTACACAAAGGCACACCTCTCTAATTACAAGACACAAGTACTTCAAACACAACATAGGTCAATTTGAATGCACATAGTGATATGGCCACATTTCACATGTGAACGCCTGGGAGCATGGCATCCAGCAAATGTGTAACAAATCGACACCACTGTCTCATACTTAGCTGCTGTGCCTGTCACACATTAATGATTCATTTCAACCTGGCACACATCCACAACACAGTGACCACATTTGGTGCAGAAATGAGAATTGTGTGCATAAACAGACATAAAAGGCCATGCAAGAAACAACATCATACAGTGAGACGAGCATTGCTGTGATTATCACTGCACATCAACACATTGAATTGTGTACACATTGTAGAGTCCACAATGTCCTGCCTCATCGACAATCAAATCCATAAGTGACATGTGAGATAGTACAGGCCAATCTACGACACACATATACAACCATGGCATGTGTAGTCACCAGTGGACTCAATGGAACATTGGCATTGTGTGCACAATGATGTGCCCTTGACCATGTGGCCACTGAGCACTGTTGATGTGTGCCATATGGCTATTGCCATTGTGTGGCACCCATATCGCCTTAGGTACCGCCTGTCCCCGGCGGTGTGTCACCAGCAACCCCCTTTCACACAGGTGCCGTAGTCATTGGCATGGAGACATGCCCAAATGGTTGTTGGCATGCTCCTCCACACAAACCGCAGTGCCTACTGGGACTGTATGGCATCCAAATCATGGCAGTTACCGCCTGTCCCCGGCGGTGTGTCACCAGCACCCCCCATTCACACAGGTGCGGAAGTCATTGGCATGGAGACATGCCCAAATGGTGTTTGGCAGGCTCTGACACACAAATAACGGTGCCTACTGGGATTGTATGGCACCCAAATCGCGGTAGCTACCGCCTGGCCCCAGCGGTGTATCCCACCATGGAGCATGCCCTTGAGCCAATGGGAACGATGATTGTGGTGGCATGATGCAATTTTGAAAATCGCAGTAGGCGTGCTCCGCCACCGTGGTAGGCGTGCTCCGCCACCACAGAGGCGTTCATTAGAAGCTTTTGAAAGATGCACCATTACGCTAGCGCACACCGGGCCCCAGCGTTGTATCACCGCCATGGAGCATGCCCTAGAGCCAATGAGAATGATGATTGCGGTGGCATGATGCAATTTTGAAAATCACGGTAGGCGTGCTCCTCCACAGCGGAGGCAGTCATTGGATGCTTTTGAAAGATGTACCATTGCGGTAGCGCACACCGGGCCCCAGCGATGTATCACCGCCATGGAACATGCCCTAGAGCCAATAAGAACAATGATGGCAGTGGCATGATGCAATTTTGAAAATCACGGTAGGCATGCTCCGCCACCGCTGAAGGGGTGCTCCGCCACTGCGGTAGGCGTGTTCCGCCACTGCAGAGGCATTCATTGGAAGCTTTTGAAAGATGCACCATTGCACTAGTGCACACCGGGCTCCAGCGGTGTATCACCGCCATGGAGTATTCCCTACAGCCAATGGGAACGATGATTGCGGTGGCATGATGCAATTTAAAAAATCGCAGTAGGCGTGCTCCGCCACCGCGGAGGTGGTTATTGGATGCTTTTGAAAGAGGCAGACCTGGACCACCAATTGCTGCAGATTGGCACCTTTGAAACAACCCCAGGGGGCTATATATGTGTGGGAGTATGCCTCACATGTCCACTGCTCCCAGAGCCTGCTGCCAGAGAGCCCAAATTTACTGCTGCCTCCAGGGACTGCTGTCTGATACCCCACATCTGCTACTTCCTCCAGGGACTGCTGCCTGAGACCCCTCATCTGCTGCTGCCTCCATGGACTGCTGCCTGAGACCCCTTACCACCCAATTCCACCACAGTTGTTCCATTTCCACAGTGCTGGCAAGGACTGAGAAGGTCTCTGCCAGTCCATTCACAAGCGAGGAGCTGGAGATCCTGGTGGACGAGGTGCTCACACAGTACCCAAGGCTGTATGGTGCCCCAAATGTCGTGGTAAGTCCTCAAAAGCAGAGGTGTAGGGCACGGGGGGCACACATGTAGTTGGACTGATGCAGTATATGCCTGAGGGTGCGGGGTTATGTCATGCACTGCATAACATGCTGTCTCTAGGGGGAACGTGTGTGTCCCAATGTGACAGGTTTACCTGCCTGCAGTTGTAGGTATGAGTGAACTGTGTTGCGTTGTCAGCCATACAGTGACGCAGTATATTAGTCATGCAGAAGCCAGGACAGTGATTGTTTGGCAGAATAGCTGTGTGTGTACCTGTTGTCCATATCAGTGTGAGCCCAGATGGTCAGCACAGAGCCTGCCCACCAAGACAGGGACACATCACTTCACTTACTATGTATTTCCTAATTGTTTTCGCATTGCACTCCAGCTATGCACCATCTCAGCCCTGTAGATTGCACACGGCCGAACTTGTGTTGAGGTATTGCTATTTGTCAGTCCATGTCCCTTAATGCCACACCCATGACATACTTATCGAATCACAGGGCAGGGACATTGAGTGCTGCACAGTCTTGGACACAGTGAGTCCACCCCAGACACAGGTTGATATGTGATGTATGTGTTGCTCAATCATGCAAAGGACTGGCGATGTGTGCAGGCCACATAGGGGTTTCAGTGCTGGCATCCTGCATGTGTGTGAGATGTGCAGTGACTGTGTTCGACCTCTCAACTGAATGCAATCACATCAGCTTATTCCATGCAAAGTGCCCATGTGAGATGTACCGTAGTCTCTGATGGACATACGTAGAATTTGTAATGAGTTTGTATCTTGCTGCCATACTGATAGATGTTGGTACATACGACGGTGTCACTGATCATTTCTCCCTCTTGTCTCCCAAGTCTGCAGCTCAAGGTACACCAGCGTAAGGCTGTGTGGAGGGCCATTGCAGCAAAGGTGCTTGCTCTGGGGGTATTTAACTGACGGTGCACCCACTGCCACAAGAGGTGGGACGACATCAGCCGGCTGGCAAAGAACATGGCAGAGATGGCCTTGGGGCTGCTTGGCTGCTTCCTCGCACTGGGTGGTTGGCACGGAGCAGCATGACACCACTGATGGGCGGCATCCTGGCGATGACTCATCCAGCGCTGGATGCACGTTTGAAGGAGCATCAGCAGAAAGCCAGATGTGAGTATCTGGTGAGTGTGACTTTGGCTGGGAGAGGCTGCATGTGTACAGCGCCTGTGCCAGCGCTGACCTATGTGATGTTGGTGGTGTGATGCAGAGTCACATAAGTGGCTGCTGGGCTGGGTGACAGTGTCAGGCATTTGCCCTACCAGTACTCACAAACTTAATTCTCCATGCTGTGCATTTCCATTAAAGTCTGAGTTGTGCTCTTCAGGTTTCTTCAGCATTGGGGTAGTCTGGCAACTCATATTGGGAGGGAACAGCAGTGTTCCCAATCTGAGTGTGACTTCATCAATACTTCCATTGCATGCACCTAGATTGTTGAGGCCTAGACGTCTGACAACACTTTGGGCACCAAAGTACAACATGGTGGTTGGCATGGGCTCTTCGCCATTGTGGACTGTCATGTTGTACTCTGTGTTGTCTCATCCTGTTCCATCCAGGTCTATCAGTGGCAACAAATGGTGTGCCCCCATCATTTCCATAGGTGTACGCAGAGCTAGTTGTATGTCTGGTAGACTAGAGCCACAGGCAGGGTGTTGTGCTTTGTGGCCATCTCATGGCTCAGTCATGACAGAAAATCTGGGTTACACTCACTGTTTGGGTCTATGTATTGAGTTGCCGCAATCTGATTGCAGAGGCTTGTGTGCAACATGTCAAGTTGATCCTCTTTTGTACTGCATTGCTTGCATTGATTTGTTCTGTTGCGGCCACTGACCTGACCCTGCATCTCTCTCTCATGCAGAATCACCTGGGGCCACGGAGGGACAGGAGCCGGACACCAGTGGGGGTGAAACTAGCACTACAGCTGCACAGGAGCCCAGTGACACAGATATCACCAGCGCCTCAAAGAGGGCTGGAGTCTGCAGGAGGAATCCCAGCCTGAGATACAAAGTACCACATCATCTGATGCCAGCGGGGATGCATCCATGTTGTCAGGCATAGGGAATGGGGACTCTGCATCATCCTCAACCCCACAGCAGCCAGTGCCCTCCCTCCCAGCCACTTCCTCTGGTGCTGCCCGTGTCCGGGTCACTAAGAGGGGATGAGTTTCCTTCACACCTGGCACCGCTGCCCCTGTCCTCCTGCTGCCCTCAATGCTGAGTCTGTGGAGCTTTGTGCCAGCTGTGTGTAGGCCAGACAGCTCTCCTCAATGCCTTCATTGACCATGACAAAAAATTGGCCCAGGTGGTTGCTTTCATGGATTGCATACATTCAGGCATGGGTGGGCTGCACCGTACTGTTCAGGCTTTGTCCTCCACATGACATCTGCCCTTCAACAGGCACATACTCCCAGTCCTGCTCCGGGGCCTTTGTCCACCCCCCAGGTTTTGGCCAGGTCTGATGATAGTGACCACGGTTCACATACGTCACAGTCACGAAACAGCACACGAAGCACACAGGAGCAACAAACCAAGCAGTCCAGCCCGCAGACACCATTCCCATAGAAGAGCAAAGCCATCTCAGAGTGAAAAGACAAAAGCCCATCAGGCAAAACTAAGGCCCAAAAAGCTAAGAAGCAGACCTTAGGCTCACATGCCTCAGAGGCATCCCCAGCTAAGGACTCTACTGTCCCTAAAGCATCTTGCAAAGAAAGGCATGCAAATTCTTTGCCCACTGAGGAGATGGTGCATGACAAGGGTACACCTAAGAAGGGCTCCAAGGCAGATATACCCCTCAACTCCCATTCCAAGCCCAGTGAAGCAGGGGAAGGAGGGCACTGTATGAGTCACACCTGGCAAACAGGGGATGGAGAGTCAAAGGCGAAGCCACAGGAAACGTTCCGCTGGAGTGTCAGAGTCTGCACCTGAGGCAGCTTTGGTGGAGAGTGTACCTGTTGTGTCAGCCCTACCTTCCACTATTACTAAGACAGTGAGGCCATTTAGACTCCCCAAGAAGTGGAAAGGCACCCCTCCACAATCTCCCAGCCACACTGTGTCTCACGTCTGCATGACACCGCCTCCACGTGCCACTACACCATCTGGTCCAAGTAACCCTCCGGTTTGCCAAGCCACTGATAGCTCTACCTCACCTGGGCCGCTCTCTCCCCAGTCAAGTGCTCCTACTGTCACCAACACACAGCCAGCTCCCAGTCGGCCTGACAGCTAAGTCTGAGTGGTAGTCCCCCCCCCACACACCTGTCTCTCACACAGGTGGGCCTGTACTGCCCATTGTTACCCCCCTGACTATGTTGCTGACCATGGAAGGGTACAGTCGCTCACATCCCCTGTGCAGATTCTCATGTTCTCGGTCTGCACTTTGCCCTGGACACTGGCCTGTTGCTCTTTGTTGTGTTGGACTATTCCGTGTGCAGCCTCTCATGCTCACTCTGCACTTTGCCCTGGACACTGGCCATGTTGCTCTTTGCTGTGTTGGACTATTCCATGTGCAGCCTCTCATGTACTCACTCTGCATTTTGCCCTGGACACTGGCCTTGTTGCTCTTTGCTGTGTTGGACTATTCCGTGTGCAGCCTCTCATGTACTCACTATCCACTTTGCCCTTGACACTGGCCGTGTTTTTCTTTGCTGTGTTGGACTATTTCGTGTGCAGCCTCTCATATACTCACTCCGCACTTTGCCCTGGACACTGGCATTGTTGCTTTTTTCTGTGTTGGACTACTCCCTTTGCAGTCTTTCATGCTCATGTACTCGCTCTGCACTTTGACAGTGACGCTGGGCTTCCTGTTTTACCCTTGCCTGTGCAGATTCTCATGAATATGGTGTGCTCCCTGAACTGGCCACTGGCCTTCCTGATTTGCCCTTGCCTGTGCAGCCTCTCATGTACTCGCCCTGCACTTTGCCCTGGACACTGGCCTTCCTGTTTTGCCCCTGCCTGTGCTGCCTCTCATGTACTCGCTGTGCACTTTGCCCTGGACGCTGGCCTTTTTGTTCTTTGCTGTGTTGGATTATTCCCTGTGCAGCCTCTCATGTACTCGCTCTGCACTTCACCCTGAACACTGGGCTTCTTGTTTTGCCCTTGCCTGTGCAGATTCTCATGGATATGCTCTGAATTTTGTGCCTTGCTCTTCTCTACTTTTGGTGCCTATCTGTGCAATATGTGAATAAAGACTGTTACTCCTGTTGTCTGTTTTTTCAGTGTCCTTACTGAATAAAGTTATTTTGGTGTGTGTATATGGTTGACTGTGCCCCATGCTCTGTGTGCCACTTCAAAATTGCCAATGTCTTTGCTCACCTACCTTTTGTTCACAGGGGTGACAGGGACGTCAGTTCTTCCTGATACTTATACTTGTGGTGTCTATGATGTCAATTTCACCTGCAATGCAGTAGTGATTTTCATTGTTTGTAAATTTTGGCTATCTTCTTCACATGTCAGGTTGGGGGGCACTGCCAGCACAGAGTGTGATTCCGTCCTCAGGTTTGCCGGCAGGCTGGGCAATGTCATCATATGTGTGTGTGTTATTCCTTCATGTGTGCCCAGCAGTATATGTGTTTTGTCATCTTGTGATGGCCAGTCATCCTGGTCCCATGGCATACCTTACATGTGTGCTCTTGGGTAGTCAAGAAGTGTGCAGTGTGAAGGGTGTGACTTTGTACGGAGTGTTGATGTGTGTGTGCCCCTGCATTGTCAACTACACACATGTTTCACCCAGGAGTTGGGTGCCTGGTATTCAGCCCTGTGGATGTGGTTGTATACATATGTGTGAGTTGTGTGTTGTGCACTGGGCAGCGTGTTTGTGTGTCCATGCAGTTCTGTCTGATTCCTACTTGTTGTTTTTGTCACTTGTGAGTATGCAGAGTGTGTGACTGGCACGTCAGTGTGGTGTTTGGTTGATCATTCATGTGTCTTGATTCTGTTTGTGTAGACTGTGCAGGCCTGCTGTTCCACACCACCATGTGGTTGTGTTTTTTCATGCATTGCTGTCACATGGTGCCTTTTTGCCTCCAGTATGGCATGTTGTGTGTGGTGTCATGCCATCCCACAGTTGTGCTTCAAATGCATACCCATCGTGGGTCTGATCTCCCTCTGTTTTTGTATAGTGTATTCCTACCATGTCCACTACTGACGTGCAGTACACTTCACTTAGATGTCAGCTGACCCCTTGGTTTCTATGTGTGTGTGTGTGTGCCTCCTCATCACTTCATTTGTGACACTGTGCTTTGTGATGCAGTTCCTTGGCCAGGAGCTATTTGCCACTGAGGATATTTCCTCAGTTGTTTATTTGTGATGTTCTTGTGCTGTTTGGCAGTCATGGTTGCTCATCTGCTGTTTAGCTGGTTATGCTACCAAGTCCTCTGGCCAAGTTAATTCCACCTTTGTATCCCAGATTTGTGGATCTGTTATTGTTGTGTTGGATGTAGGTGTGTTTGCTGTGTATTGCTTCACTTCCTGGGAGTGCTGTTGTGTTTGTGCAGTGATGATTTGTGTAGTCTTTGTTGATGTTGTGTCACTCATGTCTGTGTGTGACTGGTATGCTTGGTGTGCACACACTGCGTGTTGTGCATGCAGTGCTGTGTGTATGTTGCCTTGTCATTGTCATTGCCTGGTGTGCATCCCCTCATGTCCAGCAGTGTTTGCTCTGTTTTTTTTTTGCCTGTGTATCTTTTGTTTGTTTGATGTGGCTGTGTTGTTCTGTGATGGTGCACTTCTTATGTGTGTTGTGGTATGTTGTCTGTGCATTGTTCCTGCATGATTAGGTTGTGCACTCCTGTTGTGTCTGGGCTCCCATTGCCTTTCCACAGTTTGTCTGCAAAGGGCATGTCTGGTGTTGTTGTGGTTCTGTGTGTGTTTTTGTTGGGTTATGTGTTTATCTGTTGTTTTTGTGCATACATTTGTTCTGGCATCCCTGTGTGTGTGATGTTTGTGGCTACACCCAGGGTGTGTGTTTGTTTGTGTCTGTATGGACTGGCACGTATTGGCAGCCTTCAGTGTGTTTGGTACTGGTGTTGTGTGCTGCTGGTGTGAGGGGGGGGGGTATGTGTGTACATTCCTCCTGGTGTTTGGCAGTCATGGAGTGTGTCAATGGGCCCTGTGTGTTGCGCTGCTGGTGGACTCCTGTGAAGTGGTTGTATGCACGAGTGGCTGTTCACAGTTAGACTTCCGGGCCTTCCTTACATTCTTGTGTCTATACATGGTTTGCCTTGCTGTCTCCCTGTGTTGTTGCACTGTGATGTCTGTGGTTTGACTTCACTGACTGTACCAGCCATATGTGGTTTGATGGTCTGAGGGGGGTGTTGTGTGTTCATTGTCTTTCATGTGATGCGCCCATGCTTGTTGTGTGTCTCCATGGCCTTCCATTTGTGTGCATCCCACTTTGGCTTTTGTATTTGTTGTGCTTCATTGATATTGGCATTTGGAGTGTGTATGTGTCTGTGTGTCAGTCTGTGGTATGTAAGTGTGAGTATGCAGGCTGTGTGTCCATTTGTATGTTTGTTCCTTGTATGTGTTCATTTGGTGCTTGTACTCATTTGTGTTTCCATGTGTGTGGTGGTGTTGTGTGGTGTGTGTTTCCCTGGCCCTGTGCTACTGTGCTGTGTGTTGTGTGTTCCGGTGCAGCCACTCCTGCTGTGGCTGTCTCCCTAGTTGTGTGTTGTGTGGTGCAGGGTGTGGTTTGACATGGCTTGTTGTTGTACATGGGGGTTCACAGTATAAGCGCATGGCATGTGCCTTCATGGGGTATGCTAATGTGTTGTGGGAGGAGGTGTGGCCCTAAGGTCTTTGTGCCCTGCCCATGAGGTAGACTGTCCCTGCCTTCTGCATTGTGCGCATGTATTCCCTTGTGTTATCCATTACGGTGACGTGACCAGGACAATGCTGCAAGATTGCGGTGATTATGTATCCTGGATGCATAGCGGTGACTTGGTGGCAGGTGGGTTATATGTGGGTGCCCTTGTGGATGTGTTCCTGTCCCCACCAGGGTGTCTGATGTGGATTTGGACCCTGAGTCAGCCCATGTGTTGTGTGTTTTGTTTGTGTAGTTGCGTACGTACGGCGGCAACCGCGGTGGTCCATGAGTTGATGGTGATGTAGCAGGTACAGCACCGGAAAAACGTTTAGAGCTGGGTCAATGGCAGTCGTGACCGGGTGGTGTGGACCGGGACTCTGGTTTCGCGCTCCGCTGTCGTGCTTCTGCGTCTCTGATTGTGCAGTGTCTCTGCTGTGGTGCGTCTGCTTGTTTGGGGCATCCTAATTTGTGGAGCGGGCGGACTTTATTCCGCATGGTGGTGAGTCTCCATTGGCTCACACCGCCGTGGCTTCGGGCGCACTTCGATGGCGGTCCGGAATTGGTCTATGTTTGACTGTACTAGTATGGCAGACCTGAGCACCGCTGCTCGCGGGTGGAAAAATGCATTTTCCGCACCGCAGTGGTGCCACCGCCCGACATCCTAATGGACCCCTTTGTGTCTGTTTTCCGCCAGGTGATTGAAAAGCACAATGGTGTCTTACTTACAATCATCACGTGTTTCTGATGCTATTAGCAGATCATCAGTATAATTTATAATGTATAATGGGTAGACTCACAGAGTATTTGTAAGGACTCAAGATTAAGGATGGGGGGACTATCTCTATTCCCTGGAGGGACACAACACCACATGATTGTTTTCTGCTGGAAGACAAATGAGAATAAGTATTGCATATCTTCGCGCAAGAGCACTGAGAAGAAAGCCTGACAGAAATCAATGACTGTATACCACTCTGCAAAACAAGGAATTTGAAAAACTACAGCGGCGGGATTCGGTACCACGGGACAACAAGTCACTTCTGTTTCTTTAATCTGCCTCAGGTCCTGAATAATCTGATAACTGCCATTTTGCTTTTGTAAACCCATAATAGGTGAATTACAAGGGCTTCCAATTAACTATCTCAGAATGCCTTTATGAAGCTTGTCTTCAATCCCTGGCTGTATTCCTACAATTGTCTCTGGAGAAAAGAGATAGGATGGTGTTCTGGGATAAAGAGCATATGGTTTTAATCTTATTTGGACCCCCGACTTCTGCACTTACAGTTTCTTCTAGATCTTCTGGTAATTCATAAATTGTCAATGAAAGAAACATTCCTACTTCAGCATTCTGGCTGAACATTTTATAATCAACATCTTCATCATGTGTTTGAAAGGCTATACCATCTGATGTGCAGTATATTCTGCAATTTAACTTACACAACAAATCTTTTTTCTAAAAGGGTTCACTGGCATCATATCGCAGACCACAAATTGGTGCTTCTCTTCAAAAGTTTCTATTTTTACTGGAACTTCTTTTTAAATCATATTTTTCATTTGTCTATTAATAACTCCAACTTCTTGGATTGTTTTCAGCGTGAGAGGCAAGTCTGGTACATCCACTGTTCTAACAGTAGAACAGGTGAATTCTGTGTCTATCAGGAAAGACACATTTTGACCATAAACATTTGCGTCTATATATGGGCCACTTTGATCTCCTTTCAGGACTGTGCCAAGCACCCGGTCTTCTCCTTCTCTCATTGAGAATTATCAGAAGAAAACATATCAGTCTCCAGTAAAGGCTATTGACCTACAACATTTTGATTCTGATTTTGAAATTGGGGCATAGCATTTTGGAACTGATTTGCATTAAACTTTGGCATTTGATTCAATGTAGGGTTCCACATGTGTGAAGGATTGGGGGGTCATCATTGCTCGATTTTGCATAGGTATTTTCTGTACTGGTGTACCCTGTGAATTTTGCTTTAATCCATCAGCTTTATCAGGATTGAATCAACATTATCATTTCCAATTGTGGGGTTTTGGGTGCAGTAGATTACACTCGGAGAGACAGAGGTAATGACAGTTCTTTTATTATTATCTTTCTGGGAAAACAGGGAAGAAGTACATCAACTAGGGAATATTGATTTGGGCTCCTTTCTTGTCCCCCTTCTTGTCCCTAGATGCTATGTCCAGAGTAATCCACAAAGTTGCTGCTACGTCTTGGGGAGTCTAGGAGGTGACATGTCATTCAGGCAACGAAGCAGAGATAGAAAGCAACAAAAAAAACTGGGTGTTGTTTTAGTTTTTGATAGGGTAACTAAACCACCTATCATCAGTGCTACCTTCACTGGTCATGGAGTGTGAGGGAGGGGGAGGGGGAGATTATGGTCCACAGTGACAAAAGCGCTCCTATCTGAGGGGTGCATGCTCTACACCCTTGTGCCTCCCTACCACCCCCACCAAAATGACCCCCTCGAAGGTACTTGCCTTGAGCTAATACAAATTACATTCATTGCGTGGAGAAACAAAACTCACATGGAAACAAGAATTAGAACAGTGGGTGGTCTAGAGGTGATCAAATCTCTCTATGACATGATATGATATAATTCTGTTAAATTGTTCAGGTTCAGTAGATAGGATGCTTAGATTGTTGAATAGGCAGAGTAGATATTTCATGTTTGTCTTGATACCATCCAATCTTGATATTGTACAAATTATTTTCCTGGAATATTATCTTGTAGATGTGGATGTTTGGATTTTGATGTTATATTTTTCACTTCACATCCCTGCTGATGTCCCGGATGGGGACGAGACGCATCAGCTGTTAATTGTGCAAATTTTGTGTCGAGTTGGCGGACATTGATGAAGTAACTGAATAAAGAAAACAAACAACACATCATTCTACCGGAAGATATTTTTTGGGGGACCTTTCTTTATATGATTTGGAAATGTGACATAAATAATCTGTTTAAATACTAAAATGCTCCGTCTGTAAATTGTGTGTATTTAGTGAGGAGTGGTGGGTGACGATGAACCACTAAGAAGTTGAGCCTAATGATGGTAAGATTGTGAAGTTGTGTAATTATATTAAGATAACTTTCCAGTGCACTCAGTAGTTGACCCTCATCGTCTGATCTAGATTTTACTGTAAACCATCCTGTTGAGAAACAGCTCCCTGCATCATCCCCTGACTATCAGTAAAAGAAAGGTTCTGAAAACCTTTCTGAGCCAACTTTGTCTGAGCCACCATGAATTTTCTCCTTTATTTTCCTCATGTCAAATTCATCACTGCAATATTTTGTGTAACACAGTATTTCATTAGATGTCTTGGCGTGCCAACAAATCACACTTTGCATAATGTGGGCACTAAATTTGGGTTTCAACCCTGAAACAAATTGGAACACAAACATTTCCATATCCTTTTCTTCAGAATACTCACATCCACTGTGCTATTTGAACACCTGCAGTAATCTTTCATAGTATTCATGAACTGTCTACTTTGGCTATGAGACGGCTCTTTTATTCTTCAACCAAACAGTATCTCTGTGAGTAATCTTTCCTTTCAAAAAAGTCATAACCACCTCATATTTTTCCATCACCACTGACGATGGTGCTCCAGTTCTTTTCTCTCTAGGGGGCTCTCCTTTCAGCCATTAAACAGCTAGTTTACACTCTGCCCATAAGCCAGTTGGCACCACAATATCAAGAAACATATCCAAATCTCTTCACAACTACTTTGAATCTTTATAAACCTTTCTACTTGTGCATCCCATTGAAACGGCTTGTCTCCCAATTTTAGAAAATTGTTTGTAAATGCTGTCAGATCACCTCTATCCCATGGAACATGTACATAGGTACCTTAAACTATTCCCTCTATGGATAAGCAGCTGGCCCATCCAACTCATCCTCTATGCCCTCTGCTTCCCTCTTTTCTTGTCATGTTTCTTTGCCCATCTAAGTTCCAACTTCTCCACATCCTTCTATCTGCGTATGCATTTGACCAATTCAATATTGTACAGATCCATTCCTGCTATCCCCCTGTTTTCAATTACCTGATCATACAATTCTATCCTGTAACTGCAATGAAGATTTACATTATTAGTAAGATCCACATCATACCTTTTTGCTATCCCTGCTCATACCTTTTTGCTATCCCTGCCCATCTGTCCTGAATCATAGCAGCTCTTCGAGTAATCTCCTTACACAAGTAAGTTAACATTTTTCTCTGGTATTGATTCAAGTCATTCAACTCTAGGCAATCCTTGATCAGTTCTTCTAAAACTATTTTTAATTTAGGAATATCCAATGAACTGTCTTTCTTTGTCTCTGCTTCTTTTAGAGGTTCTTTAACTGTAATCCTTTTTTTCCAGTCATCTCTTCAATCCATGCTTGTAATTGCCAATTAAATCAATCATAGCTAAGGGAGTCATAAAGACCTGCTCCATCTGCTAAAGCCTGCACATTTTGTGGGGGTCTCTGCAGAATTTACTGTAAATACAGAGTTGCCGATATATTTCCATCAACTGGTGTCTTTAAGACTCCTGGCCTTCTCTCAATTTGGGGTGGTGCTGTAGCAACCACTCAAAGTGCGACAGGAATATTAACAGTGGTGACCAAAGCTGGTGGTTGTCTCTCAACTGGTAGAGCAATTTGCAAAACCTGTATGAATTGTTCAATAGGAAGTAGACCTGAATCCACTGGAGATTTAGCTATCGTCTGACTGGCACTAGCACTTATTTCTCATGGATTAATATATTTTACAAGTGTTAGTGGTTGCGAAGGCAACATCTGTCCTAATGTCTCATTTCCTGAATCAGTATCTGACTCATCTCCCTCTTGCTTAACGATATCCTTGCCATCCTTTGTACCTTCTGTTGCGAGAACTGGATATAAACTAGTTCCATCAATAATACCTTTCCTCCAACTACACAGATCATTTGCATAATTCCACATTGCTCTTCCTCTCCTTTGATATTTCTTCTTTTCTTTTTCCCTCCCAACCTTTTCCCAAGCATTAAAAGCCTCATATTTCATGGGCCAAGGTGATGGCTTCAACTTGTACAATTCTCCCTTCAAATGAACGAGGATTCTGGTATTAAATGTTCCATACCTCAGAAAACTTAAAGGTCTCTAGTTTTTCCGTAATTGTACTCCATTTTCGAGGCCACAAACACAAATGTAATTCATTTTCAGTAGTCATAATGCATGCCGGAGTACCCTTGGAAGGTGCCTCCTCACATTTGTGTACAGGAATAGTGGAATTCCCCCTGAAAAAATGCTTATAATCTTTTAAAAATTGCATAATGGCAACTGAGCTTTCAAATTTTCATGTAAGGCCAAATGTTTTGATTTAGTTCCATATACGTCAACCTTGCATATCACTTTTTCCTAAATGTTGATGCTCAATAACATCATTGCATTTATGCAGTTATACAACATTCATATTTTCCTTTTGAGTATTTATACAGTAATCAATTTGGATTGTCAGTAACTGTGACAAAATCAGTATCAAGCATTTCGCAGCAAATTGTTTGTTCTTCTTGATGCAATAATGTTTCAAAGACATAGATATTTTATGTACTGTAACTTTAAATTACTTGAACCTAGCAGCAGGTAGAACCATGTGACTCACGTTTGGTAGGTGTGGCCCTATAGGGTGGGTCAGAACTGCGTAGATAAAAGAAGTTTCCGATTTCAAATGTGGTGTGTGAACAAAGGTACGCCAGTACTCGAAACATTGCATTTTGGAAGGCATTTGGAATAAATAACATCTTGCCCGGATAGCGTGGGGTCTGTCTCTTCTTTGGCCGCTGCATGTGGAGGTTTGAAGATCGTGTAAATACGTCAACCTTTGTTCAACAATTAAATGACAGCTTTTAGTTTCATGCAATTCGTTACCAATTCAAAAGACTGCACTCAAAACAACAATGCCCAATCACAGAGTGACACAGAAAATCCACTAACCAATGGCAGAGCAGAGGCACACCAACCGTACAATTCCAGTACAAATGACATATAAGTCACTCATCACAGCAGCTCACCCTCTTTTACAATTATCTTCGCATTCACACAGAGCCTTCAATTTTCCTAAAACAACTTCTTGTTTGCTTCTTCTGAGAGAAATTAAGTATCATAAACATGTCAAGAGAACTCTGCACCTGTAAGTGACTTCTTGACCAGCCACAATTCCACAACTAATGCAGCTTCTCCTGTTCGCACCTTAAGATTCCAGTAACATTAAAAGAAGTTAATCACAACAACTTGTCCCTATTGTTACTGATGGAAGTAATGGGATTTCATACTCTACATCTAGTTCACCTGCAAACAAGTTTAAATATTTGTTATTATCCCTGGATCTTTCAACTTTATCAAGCCTGACACTCAACTTCTCTTTTTCAACAATTTAATATCTCTATCTCCCACTCATTCACCTGGAAGGAAAAGACACTCACAACCACAATACTCTCTAATAGGACATTTTTACCCTATTAATTCTCACACATTCAATAACACAACTGCACATACTGCAATGCCTTTGAATTCTGCTTACCCACGCTGTCTGGATTTGGACACTGGGAACTGGAATCAGAGATTATTTTAATATATCTTTGGTACGATTTTTAATGCTCTATTTGGGGTGTGAGTCATCCTCTGCCATCAGAAACTGCGTGAAATTATTTCAGGCTAGTTTCCAAGGGGTCATCAAGACCCAACACCCCAACTTACAGATTCCATCCTCTGATGGCTCCTGTCTAGGTCAGTGGACTTACACCGTATTTGAATGGAGCTCCAACAAAAATACATGTTATGCATACATCATCAGCTTTTAGATTCTTAATGTTCAATCAATGATGCGAGGTTGGTAAAGTGTTTAATATCTTTATTTATCTTAAAGGATTAGTATTGTTTTGGTCATCTATATTCAGATTAGGTTACAGAAATATTGGATAAAAGGATTGAATAGTGACAGGCATACATCAATACAAAGTGATCCATAAGCTACATTAGTCACTAAACTGGCTAATAGCCTAATCTACACTTGAATAGAACCCATAAAGAGTTTCTTTTCAGAAAAGAGTGAATAAAACTTCTCATAATGAGTTGTTCTAGAAACGCAGCCTACAGTTGCAGTAACAATCATTAATATAACAGTAAAGGAGAAAAGATCTTTGCAGTAGCATTGATCAGGAAACTGTTGGAAATGAGTAAAGTAATCTTTAGCAGTAGCCGCGGGTAATGAGATAAAGTCTCCTCCAAGTGATTCTCTGAGAGAAAGATAGGTCGAGACCCAAGTCTCAAAATTGAGTCCAAAGCGAAGCAGAAGTGGGAGTGTGAATCTGTGTATAACTAGCTAGAAACACTCATTAATATAAACTCACACAATAATGTATCAAACATAGAAACTGTTGATAGCTATCCTACAATGAAAACTGCTCATCTGACGGTGTCATCAACTTTCGATGCTTCTCCTCTCGATTCGATTGGTAAACATTCATACTGGCATATAGTAAACCAATATATCGTACACTTGCAACATGGAGGAAAGCTGTCATGAGAACCTTCTTATCTAAGCTAGAAGATGCCCTCTATGTCCATTGTGATTACAAATCAAGTTGAATATGCTGAGACAAAACTAGCAATATGTTCTGGGGAGGCTTACATAAAATACATTTAAATCATTATTTATTTTAACAGTCACATTATAGTCCATTGTCTAATATAGATGAGCTAATATGGCGTGATGAGTCTAAAGAAACATAGGCATGACGTCAGAACATTCTAAAGCAAGATGCTAGTTCTAAGCAAAATCTTCAAAATGAACATTTATTAAGCTATGGGAAAGACTTGAAAGAAAAAGCTTTTGGGCGTACCAAA
The DNA here is from genome assembly GCF_964263255.1 of Lissotriton vulgaris. Taxonomy (NCBI): domain Eukaryota; kingdom Metazoa; phylum Chordata; class Amphibia; order Caudata; family Salamandridae; genus Lissotriton; species Lissotriton vulgaris. The sequence goes on from NC_141693.1 coordinate 1,355,018,786, forward strand.
GGGGCACATTTAAGAATGATATCATGGTACAAAATGTGCTTAACATTATTTCACATACATGTAAGGCAACATTTCTCCCTTACATTTTATTTATTTCTAAATTGTTTTGCAACATTAATAAAGCACTGAAAAAGATTCTTTCACGTTATGAAAGTAGACACATTTTCCTACATGTCATTTTCTATGTGAAAACATTTCAGCAGCAGTGTAAACACATACAAATCCTAGTGGATACATTTTTGGACTTCTGCAGGAGCAGTAGTTTGGAACTAAATGTTGCCAAAACCAAATTTATGGTGTTCGGGAAAACCAAGGGTAAATCAAGAGAAGTTAGGATCGCACTGGAACCTTTAGAGCTGGTGAAAAGCTTTGACTATTTGGGGATAATTTTGAGTGATACACTAGGCTGGGAGAACTCTTGTTCATAGGTTAAATTCAATACTGAGACACTATAGGCTGTCTTATACTCAATCACTGACTCCATCTCTTTAAGTGTATTGAGCAATAGCTCAGAGTGGTGCTCTGTATGGAGCAGAGATATGGGGGTATATCCACATAAACAAACTGACGATATCTGAAAATATCTTTGCTAGATCACTCATCTCAGTACTTATTACCACTCCCCTAATTCCACTGTTTGGGACGAAAAGAATCAGTGATATGGTGTCACTGAAACCTTTACTGTACTGGCTGCGCTTGTGGACAACACCACAGTTTTCTGATGATTATAACTCCCTAAAGGAGGTCTTGAAGGTTAGTGGTGCTAAAAGCCTCCCTTTAGTCTTTTCCTATACCTGTTCTGAATCAAACGAGAAAAGCTTTGGAACATAGCTGGAGCCGATCGTTAATATCAAAATTAAACCCTTGTGATTCCGAAAATTGATTTATCGGCACAAATGAATTGAATGTTTTAAACAAACACTTTTTAACATTGTTACCTTAGTGTCATGCTTTTTAAATGCATGCTGATTTACGTTATTAATTGACCACTGTTTTTAGAATTTTAGCTATGCCCTTTTTTTATCTATTTTAGATGTCTGATGACTTTTCATCTTGTTTAATTGTCTGAAAACTTAAATCTTGCTTGTACTTGTATTCGTATACTTTGAATGTTTTAAGTGAATAACCGAATAAAGTTATTCAAATCAACATTCTAAAGGTGCAATTCTGAAATGGTTTGTAAGTTGAAATATGATTTCACACTAGTCCAACTCCAATCTAAGCCATTTCAGGGAAGGTTCTGGACGCTAAAAAGGTTACATTTACTATCCCTATTCCAATCTGAACAATTTAAGGGGCAGTTTTGAAAACTGGAGTGGTTACATTGTCTATTTCCAGTCCAATCTAAATATATTTTTTGAAAGTATAGAGCACTGATTATAACACATTATATATTTAACACTCCCAAAAAATATAAATAACTAAATAATGCTCATTTGAAAAAATATCCTGCAAATAATAAATATTGAAAAAGTATTGAAAAAGTCAATCTTAAAATGAAATGTAGAATATTCTTAAATTATGTAATAACAAACAATAACTTATTACTAAATACATGTAATTAATATATAATACTTTTTCATTGCATGATAATAGTACATTCGAATGCAACACTATGATAATAGTACATTAGAATGCAACACATACCTTAATAAATAATAAAATATGCAACCAACATAAAGGAAAAAAATATGCATAGTTGTGAATAATAAGATATATTTGTAAATATACTATTAAAAAAAATAACATAACAGTAAACCTATACATTACACATACAAAATATATAAACATATAATGTATCCTGTTTTAATCAAATATAAAATAATGTTTATGTAAAACAATAGCAACATTGAAAATATAAATTACTATTTAATAATACATTTTTACAAAATAATGATACATTTAAAAAATGTAAAACATTTAAATTAATATAAATTATATAACAAAATTAAATAAATAAAACCTACCAGAACAGTAAACTGTAAATATAACATTTCTAACAAAATATATTAAAAATATTAAAGAATCAGACCAGTTCTGAATTGGAGGAGGCTAATAGTGTGACCCGAACTAGCTGCCTATACTGAAGCCTTTCAAGAAGCAGTTAAACTGAATAGGTTCCATTGAATACACTTGCTTGAAAACAACAAGAAACTTCTGAGCTGCCTGGGTCTGCAATATTTCTGAGAAACATCCTCCACTGAGGGTCACCTGGCTAAAGAGAGAATTAAAGAATAATAATGGACTTGGTTAGCGCAGAATGATGCCCAGAACACAAGTGGGGGTACTTTGTTAACAGCATTTTTCTGAATTCAAGACCATCAGCATTTTTTAACAATATCTGGACCTTATCCTTGAGCTGTTAGTTAGAAAATTATGTATTCAATTTAGATTTAGATCCTTGCCTCTGGATACGTTTACGGCTAACTTGTCAACTTCAATTACCCTAGCCACTATATGCCCTGTTTATAACATCCACACTGAGACTCCAGACAATGTCTTGTTTGTTTGTGCAGCCTACACTCGACCAAGACTCACTTGGGTTAAACCAGTATGTATCCAAAAATGGGCACACTGAACCATGCAGATGCTTTAAGAATATTAAGAACTGACCCAAGGCCACTTTACACTTGTGCAGTAACTACATTTTTGCGATGGGTATGGACTATAAGGAAGAAAGCCTTGCTAGCCCAATCTCAAACACAATAAATCAAAGCCTTAGGATTTCCCTGTATGGTGGTAACTATTATTATCCAAATGCATCCCTAACATAAATTTAATATAGAGGTGCACAGTTCTCATTGTTTACACAGCAGACCCACAAAGAGGTTTTTGTATTAGGTTTTGTTAATCTCTGTAGTTTACCCACCCTAGGGGAAACCTTTTGGACTATAGTTGAAGTGAAAGTGAAGCACTATTAGGTAGTTAGCTAGAGTTAATTAGTGTCTGAGCTCCAGAAGAATTTTATTGGGGGTCGACTGATAATATGATCGATTATACCATAATTAATCATAGCATCTTATAACTACACCTGTTTTTTCTTGCAACACTATCTTTAAGATTTTTAATTGTGGTCCACAGGGCTTGAGCGTAGTTTGCTTATGATAGAACTACACCAATAAGTGTGAGTTTTTATAACACTGTATCTTGCACTGAAGACATGGTCTATCAGGTGGCATTTTAACAATATATTTATGGGTTACACAGCTACCTACCTTTTCACATTTTACGCAAATGAAAGGTTTATTTATGTCATAGAATTTGGGACCATCTCTTGCTTGTAATCCCACACGTTCCAGACCTAAATGGAAATCTGTATTCTAGGAATTTATTCTATATGTTGCTCATGTAGTAGGGATAAGATTTGTAATCAAACAAGATTTTAACTCACTATGTTTTATTGATTTTTTCTCCACATTTTGAAAGGAAAATGATATTCAACTGTTTCGCTGAGCTGTCATATAAATGTGATTTAAGTTTGTGTATTCTACATGTTTATCTGCTTGAGCAATACAGCTGACTATTTTAATCTGCTTTATTGTATGTTGGCTTTACGTTTAATGACATTCTTTGGCTGACTAAAGTTTTAATGATGATGATACTTAGAATTTCACCCAAAATATAAATTTTCAACAAAAATAATCAAAATCAAAATTTTTAAATGTTGTCGAAAAATAAATATAAACATATTTCTAATATTGTCTTTCTAAATGATATCACATTTCTAAATACAATAACATAAATATTTAAAAACAATACAACACAAAAAAGAAAATTATAATTAAAAAAATCTGAATATTTTAATGAAATAGCAAATGTTACATTTGCAATTACAAATTAAAAACCATATTATGACTACTGCATCATTTTATTTTTGTTATAAAAACATGTCCTAATATTTCAGAAATAACATTACCAAGAAATACAGTGGCTCATTTGCATACACAGTGTACATACATAATTTTCTTGTGTTCCCACAACCCATCCCCACTATCCCCAAAGACATTCCAAAGAACGAAGAATGTCAGGGCCAGTTCTTGCTCTGTATGCTGTGGTACGTCCACCATTTCCTCCATAAGGCCTTAAACTTACAGGGGTAGCCCCTCGGAATGCAGATTGGTTCCTCTAGTTTACCAGACCAGTTCATGCCCTTAATCTAAGCTGCCAAATGTGGAGCCACTGGAGAGGTCGGTATCTGAGCAATATTGTGCTTGGCAGCCACAGTTCCCAACCCATCTGGGATACCGAGGAGAGAAATTCTAGAGTTTGACTCAACATGAAACCCCACCACCTGGGAAAGAACCCTAAACACAGCATGTGTATTACCAAGCAGGACCAGACCACATGATAAAAATCTCCCCTAGGATCTTGCCACCTGGGGCAATCAGAGCTATCTAGTATCCCAGCTTTCCACAGTTATGAGGGTGTGAGGTAAGCCTAATGCAGATACTTGAACTGCACTGATCAAAACCTGTGCCGAACTTTCGATGACTCATGGGGCCATACATAGATCACACATACCTGCCTCATCCAGCTCCCCCACGCACGTCTCCCATCTTTTTTTTCATGGGGCCCATTAGGTCGGGGGAGTGTACCCCAAGAGTGATATAGATCTGCTAGATCCCACCCTTCCCCAAGTGCCACATCAGTATGCGTCCCTCAAGTGGGCTATATTTCAGGGACCCCATCCAAGTCACTCGCACCAAAGTCCCCATGGTATTCATGGAAAGCATGGCATCTGGAACATTCACATATGATCCTGTTCCCTAACATCCCCTAACTTTGAGACCCCTAAGGCATCCTAGCCCCTAAATCCCTGCAACTTCGCTAGATGTGCAAGTCAACGAACTGCCCACAGGGGGGTTTCAAGCCTGAGTGTATGGTCATAGCCAATCCAGCACAGAGCAGCTCTCCATGCCCAAAACACTACCTGAGTCTACTCTGGCAGGGTGGCTGGTATGGAGTGCCATAACGTAAAGCTGTCACTGAGTCCATGGGCTTAATTAAGAGTTTGGTGGTCCTCCCATGGAGTGCCATGCCAGCGATAGGTGGTAGGACTGCCAAACCTGTAGTGACACTGGCCACCAGATCAGCCCACACTCCCTCCCCTCCGAGGACTACATTCTACTGGGAGACCTCAACTTCCACCTGGAAAAGAACAACAACAGCAACACCACCACCACCCTTCTGGACAACCTCGCCAATCTCTGACTCAAACAACTTGTTGACACCCCCACCCACTATGCCGGGCACACGCTCGACCCAATCTTCACCTCCAGCAAGCACATCTCCTTCAATCACACCACAGCTCTCCATTGGACGGACCACAGCTGCGTTCACTTCAACTACAAAAAGACTACGACCCACAACCACCCACAACCAATTCCCCGCAGAAACTGGAACAAAATTACCACCGACCAGCTCTTCACAGCGCTCCACCAAAACCCTCCTGCTAAATCATCAGACCCAAACCAAGCAGCCACCAACCTCACACAATGGATCACCCACAGCGCTGATGAATTAGCACCCTGAAAAACCATCAAATCAAGCAAGGTAACAAAAAAGCCCCCTGGTTCAATGATGACCTTAAGAAATCCAAGAAGATCTGTCGCAACCTCGAGAAAGCCTGGCGAAAAAACACACCACTGACAACCTGGCCACTTTCAAGAACGCCACCCGCAAACACCACCAGCTGATCCGATCCACCAAGAAATCAGCATTCAAGGATTGACTCGACAACAACACCCACAACAGCAAGGAACTATTCAACATCGTCAAAGAGTTTACCAACCCCACCGCCGGCACCAACGACATCACTCCCTCCCAAGACCTCTGCGACTCTCTAGCCTCTTTCTTCCACAACAAAATCGCTAACATACATAACAGCTTTGGAGACCAGTCCACCCCACCCACCTCCGAACTTAAACCCCCCTCCAACAACCTTTGCACCTGGAACCCAATAACCACTGAAGACACCATCCACCTGATGAACTCCATCCACTCAGGATCGCCAACCGACCCATGTCCCCACCACATTTTCAACAAAGCAGACTCCATTATCGCACCCCATCTCAGAGAAGTCATCAACTGCTCCCTCAGCTCCGCTACCTTCCCGGAAAGCTGGAAACATGCCGAACTCAGCGCCCTCCTGAAGAAACCCACAGCAGACCCCACTGAACTCAAGAACTACCGCCCCATTACGCTCCTTCCATTCCCTGCCAAAGTCATTGAGAAAGCCGTCAACAGTCAGCTCGCCGCCTTCCTCGAATCCAACAAATCCCTCGACCCTTCACAGTCTGGCTTCTGAGCCAAACACAGCACCGAGACCGCCCTCATCACAGCAACAGACGACATTCGAACTCTACTGGACAAAGGAGAAACAGCTGCCCTCATCCTACTTGACCTCTCCACAGCCTTCGACACAGTCTGTCATAGCACCCTTATACAACGCCTCAGCAACATCGGAATACAAGGAATAGCACTAGACTGGATCATCTCGTTCCTCGCCGGAAGAACCCAGAGAGTCCGCCTCCCCCCTTTCAGAGCAGAGGCCACCGAAGTCATCTGCGGCGTACCGCAAGGATCATCACTAAGTCCCACCCTCTTCAAAGTATACATGAGTCCCCTCGCTTCCATCGCGCGCCAACACAACCTCAACATCATCTCCTACGCAGACGACACCCAGCTGATCCTCTCCCTCACCAAAGACCCAAACACCGCCAAAACCAACCTACACGAAGGGATGAAAGAAGTAGCCGAGTGGATGAAGAACAGCCGTTTAAAACTGAACTCGGACAAAACGGAAGTCCTCATCTTAGGATCATCCCCCTCCGCCTGGGACGACTCATGGTGGCCACCGGCCCTGGGAATCGCACACAGACCAACGGACCACGCACGTAACCTGGGCTTCATCCTGGACTCCTCCCTCTCGATGACCAGGCAAGTCAACGCCGTCTCATCATCATGCTTCAACATCCTACGTATGCTCAAAATAATCTTCAGTTGGATCCCCACCGAAACAAGAAAGACGGTCACCCATGCACTGGTCACAAGCCGACTGGACTACGGAAACACCCTTTACGCCGGAACCACAGCCAAACTACAGAAAAAACTCCAACGCATCCAAAACGCCTTAGCCAGACTCATCCTAGACATCCCCCGCCAAGCTCACATTTCCGGTCACCTGAAAGACCTCCACTGGCTCCCCGTCAACAAGAGAATAACGTTCCGTCTCCTCACCCACGCACACAAAGCCCTCTATGACCAAGGACCCGAATACCTCAACACGCGCCTGTCCTTTTACACCCAACTACGATCGTCCAATCAAGCCCTCGCCGCAATTCCACGCATCCAAAGATCCACCTTGGGGGGAAGATCCTTCTCCTACTTAGCGGCCAAGAACCGGAATTCTCTCCCCACCCACCTCCGCCTTACACAGAACCACCTCTCCTTCAGAAAACAACTAAAAACTTGGATATTCGATAAATAATGTACCCCCCCCCTCCCTCCCTCAAGCGCCTTGAGACCCTCTGGGTGAGTAGTGCGCTATACAAATTTTAAACTTGACTTGACTTGACTGGAATTCAGGTCAGACGGGCAGTGCTACAGCAGTACCACGGCTGTGCCCTTCTACGGCTCAAAGGAAAGCCTTAGAAAGGCACCACCATGGGACCGCCGCAGCACTTTTTTGCACAGCAAGAAATGCACCTTGTTGTGCGTTAATTTCCATTCAGGAACTTGGGGCTGCAATACCAGGAGAACACTCTGTGTACTCCCCTGCATGCACCCCAGATCTTGATACAGCAGGGGGGCCTTTAAGGACCCCCTGAGTTGCCTCTCCACTACCCTTTCCACAGTGGGCTCACCAGAAAAGCAACTTCTAATATGCTTGGCGGGGCCACAGAGGAACTAGTAGCATATTACTAGGCCTGGTCACTGTGCCGCTGCCACAGGATCATGGATTTCTGGCAGTTGCAGCTGTCCTGTTTACACTTGTAATGTGGCACATGGTGTAGCAGTGTGGTAGTGTCAGGACCGCCACCAAGGGTTAGGTGGTCTGCTGGACCACTGAACTCATAACCAGGCCCTAAGTCTAGAAGGGACAGTTCAACCTTATATGCCAGGTCCCCAATTCCCCATTCATCAATTCGTTAATAGGCACCAATTGGGCTGCCCAACAGAAAAAGCTAATGTCAGCCATGACACTTGCCCAAAGCCACCCTCCGAGTGTTATTAGCCCAGAGAAATCTATGTCCCATTGCCACCAAGGAGGGGAACCACATCCCAGGTATATGTCAGATTCATCATATTTTACATAGAAAATAAGGAAAACATACTTTAAAAATCTCCCACCCTTTTCCCTATAAACCCAACATCCCACTTGAATAACATTACAAAACTTATATACACAAAATTCTCTAATTAATACTTAACACATTTATTATAATTACAAATCAAATTACATAATATAGAAACAAAAAATTAACAAAATAATTAAGATGGAACGCTAATTAAATACTACAAAAACATAAAAAAATAAACAACTATGATTTAGTAAACAACATGTTTTCACAGTATTATTAAACCCACCACAAAACGTTATTTTTACTTTCGATATTTCTGTCCATGATATTTTTGACATCATGACACTCTTGAAACAATATCTTTGTTTCACAATATTTGTATTCAATATTATACCATACACTGCACAGCGGGGCTTTGGCCATCCGTGGGATGTTTGACGCAGGATCTTGTCACAGACCAGACACTGTTGCCAACCACACATGCAAGTTGCAAAGTTCCAGAAATAAAATCTCACTTTACATTAAAGAACAACCCTAGAAACCCACTAGGAAAAAACAAATGTTAAAGTGACATTATAGTTTGGTGTCAATGCCAGTTATAGTTAAAGGAAGTAACTTTAACTTTCAGCCTCACCGTGCACTGCTTATGACCTGACAAAATACATCACTGATGATATCACTGATAACATCACTAATGGCAGAGGCGCAACTAGAGCCAAATTTCGGGGGGTGCTAAGAAAAAATTTCTGGGGGGGGGGCTGAACTTTTAATCAGTAGGCAGAGTAGAGCTGCAGGGGCTCTTAGAAGGGGGCGAAACAACTGCAAGGCCTAATTAACATTCAAATGGTCTTTAAAGACCTGTGAAACGTTCGGGTGAGGCTCTGAGTGTGCCTGGGATCTGTCTCATCCCAGGCTGCCACACACAAGGGGGGGCTGAAGCCCGGTGAGTCCAATGGTTGTTGCGCGCCTGACTAATGGCATCTAAAAATTCACTCAGTGACTGCAGGTATGGCTGGAAGAGAACACAGTGGGGATGTTTTCAGAGAATGAAGAGCGCCAGCCAGATGTGGCCTGATAAGGATAGGTGGGCATTTTGCTGATTCAATTCACACAAAGGAATGTGATCTTTTAAATATTTTTGTTTTTCTATAATCTTCCGGCACTATTTAATACCTTTTATTTGTCTTAATATGCCAGGGACCCACATGTACATGTCTCTCACTTCTCACATATGCAGACTTGCATAAAGAATAATGACAAAAAAGGGCACCAAAATTCTATGAGTACGCGTTGCAGTCTTTGAATCTTCAACCCCACTTCGGAGTCCATACCATAAAGGCTGCATGTGCTTAAAGGCACCTGGTGCAAAGGAAGCAGCTAGACAACCCAACAATAGAAGGAGCACCCCAATGGTCTGGGTATGTACATGGGAGTTGCCATTGGCCTTAGTACATCATGGCATTGTCACATGAGAGAGTAAGTTCTCTCTTCTCATCAAGAAATTGGAACTCTTAAAGTTCCAGAGTAGCAAGATTGTCTGTGAACTCAAACTGGGTTCTTAAGTGTAAAGTAAAAGACTTCCTTCGTCTAAACCACAGCCTTACATGATACTGGCTGAACTTACCTAAAATTCCCAGGGAAAGATAATCATAAAAGGAGCCACCAATGCTGCCATTAAAATTCTCACATGGCACAGGGTGATTGTTTGAAAACTTTGGAAAGCGTTTATCACCTTCGCAGTGACACGGGGGTTGCATGAGCAAACAGTGACTTGCCATTTTAAGAAGGTTTGAGCCTTCAATCTCTTGACTTTCAATAAGATGCCCTCCAGAAAGCAAAACGCGTTGCAGATGTTTGCTGTATACAAAAGAGATCTATGAGACTTGCGAAGGTTGCAATAATCTCACTCATCCCTCCACACTGAGACACATATCGTCTTAAAACAGCAGAAAGAGAATTACAGATGTAGACAATGTTTGATGAAGAGAAGTTTGTGTGTGCTTGTTATTAGCTTGAAGAGGAGGCAGAAGCTGCATAAAAGGCCAAATCTGTGATGTGAGTGCATTAGACAGCAAAATGTATTTCAGTGCCCAAGCGGGAAGTTGAAAACTAGGGGCAGATAGTCCTTTTATTTGACAAGGCCCAGGCATTTCCCCAGTGGGCTGGAGCCCTTTGAGGCTCCAGGGTGCTGTTGGCGCATCTGCCACCTTTTCCTTGGATAATAGATTATTTGCAGGAGCCAGGAGGAGGTGTCAAGACAGAGAAACGGAGAAAGGGAGGGGAGGGTAGAGAGAAAGTGTTCAGAGAGAGGGAGAAGAGCAGGAGCGAAAGAGAATGTATGGATGGAAAGAGAGCGCAAGAAGACAAAGAGATCAGGGCTGGCTGAGCATGTTTACCAGGGTTGAGTTTGGTTCACCCTGATAAAGACAGCACCTTAAAGGGTCAAGATCTGTCACTCTCGTACTGCTAAATTAGAGATAAAATCCTCCTTCACACAGAAAAAACTAATGGAAAGCTGACCTCCAAAGTGGCGATCTGAGAGTTTGGAACTGTGTCATTCACTGATTTGAATGATCATATAATTCACTCAACGTAATCTACATCCTCTAGACCTTCTAAACAACTACCCCAACCTATCTTTCTGTAAATATAGACGTCAGCTGGAATAATAACTCACACCCACCTTTACTTAAATACCTTTTGATTTTGCTAAAATATGTGTAATATACTTACATATAGGGGCTGTCAACTAACTCTCTTTATTCATTGGTCTGTTGTGTCATTCACATTTTGCTTCCACCCACTACAGCATATAACATGAGACAGTAGGCCAGTCTACTAAAGCCACTTCTTAGCTTCACTTTGACTGACTGCAGGTTGCTCTCTCAAAAGGAACACACGAGAACATAAGCTAGTTCCCTTCAGTGCCAATGTATTTATTTGTACCTTATAATGGCTTTTGTGCTGTCCTTGTGTTTAGAGCCTGATGTTATAACAGGGCACTTCTGATGAGCATCAGATCCCATCTCCTGCCAATGCTGTTGTAAATTGGATTGTTTTGCGTTTCTGGTTGCTGCTATTTCACAGCATACAAGATTGTGTCAATTTGAAAATGTTCTGCATTAAGTTATACTCTGTATACATTTTGTTTCTCTTTTTTTCTTTCTTTCTTTCTTTCTTTCTTTCTTTCTTTCTTTCTTTCTTTCTTTCTTTCTTTCTTTCTTTCTCTCGCCTTCTTTCATTATTGCCTTTTCATTCCTTCTTTCTATTTCCTTCTCTTTCTTGGTGTCTTTCTATCTTACTTTCTTTTTCCCTTTTCTTCTTCCCTTCTCTCTTTCTTTCTGTATCATTTGTTCTCTCTTTCTTTCCATTCCTTTCCTTTCCTTTCCTTTCCTTCTCTTTCTTTTCTTCAATTCCTGCTTTCTTTCCTTTCCTTCTTTCCTTCCTGCTCTTCCTCTGCCTTTTTATTCTTTCATTCCTTTCCTTCTTTCTTACCTGCTTTCCTTCTATTTGCTTTACTCTTTCATTCCTTCTCTTTCTTCCTCTCTTTTCCCTCTTTTTCCTTCTCTCCTTCTTTCCTTCACTTTCATATCCTTCTCTTGCTTTCCTCTTCTTTCTTTCTTTCTTTTTTCTTTCTTTCTTTCTTTCTTTCTTTCTTTCTTTCTTTCTATTACCTTCTGTTATCCCTTCCTTCTCTCTATCTTTCTTTTCTTCTCTCTTTCTTTCCTTCCCTTCTTTTTCTTTCCTTCTGTCTCTCATGTGCTTTTTCAGAGAATGAGGCAAAACAGTCACAAATGGATCTGGGAACAGTGGACAGTGCCTGAATTTGCACCCCATCATACATAAATTCACCATTGCTAGTATTCATAAAGGCCAGGCTAGGTGTGGGCGGAAAATCCGTTCCGCTCGCGGATTTTGCGGATTTTCGGGAAATCCGCAATCCGCGAGATTTGCGAATTTCCCGCAAAATCCGCAAATCCGCGAGCAGCGGATTTTGCTCGCGCTGCTCGCACTGTTAGCGTGAGTTCGCGCCCCGCGAATAAGTGCGAAATTGCAGAAATACGATCTTGGCAAAACTGAAAGTAACTACTTACCAGGTTCAAAAGTTCAGGCACATCATTAGTAGCCATTTCCTGTAGGGCTTCCTGAGGGGCCCCTCCAGAGTTCAGTTGCCAGTTGAAACTATTATGTGACCCTGCTCTGAACCTCAGAATAGTTACACATATGCCACAAAGGTCCTGAATTACAGCTAAGGGAGACAAGCAGGAGCCAGGCTGGAAGTTAAAATCCATTAATCAGCCCCTAATTCATTATTGTCAGTTGGGGCAGGGCAGGTGTTGTAACTAATTTTGCAACAATGAAAGCACTTAGCAAGTGCAAAAGATCACTAATCAGGGCGCACTAAGGAAGCAGGTGCCAGCTAAAAAAATATTCTGTGACACATTAATCAGCCCCAAATTAATTCAGGTCACTTGAGGCAGGGAAGGTGTGCTTTGCTTTGCCGAAAATAATGTACACTGGACAACCAGAGGGTGTAGTGATGAAACAGAGGGTGGCATGGGTGGGCCAGAGGGTGGCATGAGTAGTCAGAGAGTGGCAGTGGTGACAGAGAGTGGCAGTGATGAAGAAGAGTGTCCCAAACAGGCTGGACACGTAGAAACAACAAGTTCGCAAAACTTGCGACCCGACAGGTAAGTTCGCAAATTGCGAAATTGTAAAAACCCTCGCGAACTGGCAGAAACACAGGCGAACACAAAAAAAAAAAAAATCCGCAAATTCGCGGGAATTCGCGGATTTTGCGGATTGCGAATCCGCAAATCCGCAAAATTCGCGGATTGCCAATCCGCAAAATCCGCTCATGCTTAGGCCAGGCCCATTGTGTCTGGCCTTTATGGATATATCCACAGCATTTAACTGTGTAAATAGAGGCAAATTATGGTCAATGTTGCTGGAACTGGGGTCGGACCTTGCAATGGATAACTTGGTAGAGGCATTTGTAGCTTTTATGAGCAACCTCGATCTAACCACTAGCTATGAGAAATACCACATTATGGCTTGCAGCCCAGGTAAGAAAGGGTCCCCGACACTGCATATTCCTCAGAAAATGTTGTCTAGTGTTAATAGGTATTGTTATCTTGGTATTGTTTTCGACTCCTCTGGCACCTGGCATACTCAGGCTACTATAGTACACCTGAAACTGCCTACTTCAACTGAGGTAATTTAAAATCTAACTAAAGATTTTAAATGGAAGGGCTAAATTGCACCGTTTAAAAGAATTTATAATGCACAATTTGTTTCTGCAGCTTAATAAGGGGCAGGAGCTTGGGGCTTTTCAAATACCTTTGCCATACAATTAATGGAGAACTGTCTCTGCAGGTGTTTCCTTCATTTGCCACCTACTGGTTCACATTGTATTATTCATTTAGATTTAAATCTTGACGTTCTTCCAGATAAAATTAATTGGGCCCAATTATTGCACTGGGTCAATCTATGGATTAACGTGGAGGCCAGCTTATGTAAGGAAAATATACTGGATTGTCTCAGCCTTGACAGGGGTTGTTCTAGTCCATGCCTGAGATCTGTTTCAATTATATAGGATGAGTTAGGGTTGACCTCCATGTTCCAAGCACCAAGCACTTTATTAAAGTCAGATAAGACAAAGGGCAAGATGAGGTTCAATGATTTTAGCCAATATGGAAGATTTTGTTCCAAGTCTAATAAAAGCTTCGTTAGGAGGTTTGTAGCACTTAGCATGCCTGAGGTACATGCAATTTATTTATCCTTATTCCTTTGTAGGTGGGAGAAGTTGCTACTGGTCTATTTCAGGGCAGGCTCAGTATCGCACCTTCCATGTTTTTGTTTTTGGGGTAGTCCACGTGGGTTGGGAACGTGTGTTCAGGCCTGTCCTTGCTACAGGTCTTCCGCTCAAACCCTGATGCATTTTATGTTTTTTTGCAAATTACTTGGAACTCCTTTTGTAATCTTCCCAGTGCCAATTTTAAAGCTTCTGGAATTTATAAAGTGTTGTGATGCTTTATTTTATTTACAGTTACCAGGTAGTTTAGATGTGTGTTTAAGAGTCTCCTCTTTTCTCAAAGTGGCTGTTAGGTGTAGAAAATCTATGTTGCACTACCTCAGGATTTTATTACTTTTCCAGCAAGTTTGATAGCAAAAAGGAGGCTAATTTCAGTCTTATTTTATTATTTGTGATTGGGTTTGTACTGTATGTTTCGAATAGTGCTTCTGTAAAGTATATATTGATATTTAAAATGTGTTTCATGTGATTTTGATCATTATTGTATTATCTTTTGTGGTTATATGCAAAGTCGAATAAAGATTATTTTGACTTTGACAAGAGAACAAGAAGAAAGAAAGGATTTAGAAAATAATTAAAATATTTGTAGCGTCGTCTCCCATCCGGGTACATGCAAATAATCATGCCAGTTATAGAGCTTAGTATTATATATCTGTATTCCTCAACGTCTAATTGCTAAATGAACATTCTACATCATGAATTCTATTACCCACACCGAATCACTTACGTCACTGTTCTATGGAGGCCATCAGGAACCAAAAGGGTCCCGTCATCGCTTACTCACAAGACACTATATCTTCCGCTTTGTTAAATAAAAACTCTAAATATTATGTATATACCCAATAGACATTTTAGTGTTCAAATCAATCCACCAGATCTGGTTATGTGAGGTTGCGGAAATACAAGAGAAGTGTTCATGATTTGCACCAGTGACAGAGACATTGGTACAGTCATTAGGCTCTCCAGATTCTCAGGTGGATAATTTAGAGCTGGTGAAGGTGACTGAAATGTGAAGAATCTCACGTAACGGACTTCCCATGACAGTGAGCAGTCGCCATGTGTTCTTTACTAGTCACAATGCTCAGTGGGTCAGCATCAAAAGGGTCATCAGACTTGCATTTCCATTTCTGAGTGATTATAACTTGGTCTCTCTCATTAGAACACAATGACCCAAAGTCAGTGGCGTCTATACACATAGATCTTTATTTTGCGATTGTGAGATGAGTCAGTAATGTAAAGTTCACCAATTTCAATAGATCTCTCATTGGTCCATTGTGGCAGTTTGGTTCCTATGGCACTCGCAAATATGGCAGGGCTTTCACCCCTGGTGGAATGGGGAGTTGACCTGCATGCACAAAGAGTAGACTGAAGAACTGATTTGAGGTTAAACCTTTCAAGCACACAAAATTGAACGCCTTCGTGAGGGTGCTCATGAATCTCTTGACCACACCATTTGCCTATGGTCAGAGAGGTGTGCTTTTCTGATGCGTGGCATTAAGATGAATGAGAAAAATCTTAACATTCTTGACTATTGAAAGGTGGGCCATAGTCAGATTTAAAAATCGAAGGAACACCCCATGTTGCAAAAATACTTTTTAGTTTCTCAATGACTCTGTCATGAGTAGTTGACAACAAATCTTTCACAAGGGGAAAATGGGAATGTTCATTAACAATTGCTTGTAGATTATGTCCGTTGTCAAGGAGTCCAAAAAAATCCATTGCAATCTTCTTCCATGCATGCTTTAGAAGATCAGACATATTTAATGGATGCAGGTTTGTCTTGGATGACAAGCAGTTACGCAAATGACATGCCTTTAACTCTTTTACAACTCATTCATCAAAATTAGGGAGCCACACTTGATCCCATAGAGCTCATTTAATTGCAACAACTCCATAATATCCCTCATGAGCCAGTTCAATTACTTGTTTTCTCAGATTCTCAGGCGTGATAATTCTCAACCCTCATAAAATTATGCTTTCTGGGGTAACAGAAAGTTCTTCCTGCACATTTTTTAATTTCTGGTTTTCAAGGTCCTCATGAAGTGGTAGAGTATGTTTTCTCCATGATTAATTGAGTCTTTGAGTCTCAGCAAATCTTGGTCAGAGCTCGGGCAGCAGTGATCTGTTCCACCCATATGGCAGCTAGGGTCCTGGATTTCACAATTAAGTTAACATAAGCATCAACTCAGGTTTTCAGGTTTCAGGTTTTAAGGTCTTTATTTCGAAGCTTTCTTCATAAAAGACAACAAATAAAAATACATACAAATTTACATCGTGAATATTACAAGTATTAAAAATGATTATAAGTAGCCATCAAGACATTTTATAAAAATCAATTAAATAGTATCACAAGACGTTTTTACATAGATCATTAAAAAAGGATTTACAAATCACAATTCATACATTCGAACCTATGAATTATTAGACTAAGTATATTCCCTCTTATACAGTTGTCATTGTAGTCTTAGTTATCTTCCTGAGAGGTATCTGGCCCTAATGGTCCAGGCCCATCCAATGTATTTCGCCACACCTATGGAGATCCATTCAACTGTATTATATCTCAAAGTTGGCAGCGCTTCTTCCAACACCCGTGTATTAATCCTTCTACAGATGGGTTTTAACCATTTCCGACATGGCGCACAGTACGCTGGACAAACAAAAAGAAAGTGACCCATTGTTTCCTTTTGCTCACTACACCAGGGACAGTGCAAAGATAGTTGATTGTGCCATTTGTTGGTAAATTCCCTTATTGGCAGCGTACCAACTCGAAATTGATGATAAAGTTTCCTATCTGCACTTTTGGGGATCTTGTCCCAGTAAATCTCAGCGTGGGAAACCACTTTATGGAGCAAAAAGAAGCCAGTCAAGTTTTGTTTTTGTGAAAACAAAACCAAATCTTCTTTGACTGTGGCCCAAAAGATTAGTTTAAATTATTTTTTTGGTGGAAATACCTGGTTTCCCGGATCTGACTACAGCATATGAAGACCCATCCTATAAAGAGTTTCTTTTACATTTTTAAACCAAGATAGATTCCCTGACCCAGGTATTGATCTCACATCTAGAATTTCATTTGCAAACATACAAAGTTCTGGCGTGGACCAGATGCGTCTCCAGAGGGCTATCATCCTATATTGGGCTTGATTTTTAATTGATTGGCAGCCCATATCTAACATAAGGGGGAATGTTGAAGTAGATAACGGGAGTCCTACCAAGCTACGGAGAAATGTGTTCTGGATTTTGTCTAGTGAGGCAAGATCTACATAACCCCACAGGTCTGAACCGTAAAGGATGGCAGAGCTAATTTTAGCATTAAATATTTTTAGGGCTCGCAAGACTCTTTTGGTTTGGGAGCAACGTTGTTCTTTGACAAGGCAACCCGATAAACGGGCAAATTTTAGGTAAAGTGCCTCGATCTGCTCCTTCCAACACAGTCTATAGTCTATAACCACCCCTAGGTAGGTCATCACCCCTACTTGTTCCAAGTTGGTACCATTCATAGTAACATGACCCCTTTGTGATCTATTCTTGGTCAGAACCATGAATTTGGTTTTTGAAACATTAATTTCAAGATCGTTATCTGTACAAAACTCCACAAACTTATTTATTGCGGTCTGGAGACCCACCTGTGTTTTTGCCAGGATCAGAGTATCATCGGCAAAAATTAAAAGGGGGAATCTTGTCCCACCCAAAACTGGCGCATCTGTCGGAGTAGAGGAAAGGAACTGTACTACTTGATTAATAAAGAGTAAGAACAGGGTTGGTGCCAGGACACAGCCCTGTCTAACTGGTATACAACTGTTACAACGAAGTTTTTACAACGCACTACCATTACAACGCAGGCATTACCACGCATACCATTACAACGCATTGCGCTGGGGGGCGCTCTAGGATAGGGAATAAGTATAATTTTATATCCAACACCTTCCCTAGTGTCCACGGGGACTGGAGTTGGAATATAAAATTATACTTACCACTATCCAGCACCTCTAAGCGCTATGCGTTGTAACGGTATTCGTTGTAAATACCGCGTTGTAATGGTATGCATGGTAAAAGTATGCATTGTAACGTCATACATCCGTCTAACTCCACGGGTCACTGGGAAGGGGTCTGTCACCTGGCCCTGGCGTCCCCATCTAACTCTGGCAAAGTTAGATTCATGTAGCCTGATGGTAAGCTCAAGTAATTCGGGTGGCATGCCCATTCTCTTTAGGGCTTCCCATAATTTTCCTCTAGGGACCACGTCGAACGCAGAATTAAGATCCACGAACGCTGCGTATATGGTGCCATCTCCTAGGTGCACTGTCTTCCAATAGATCCAATAGATCATGATAAATCTGAGCACTTGGTCGACAGTGCTAATACTGGCCCTAAAACCAGCTTGTAGCGGGGATAGGATATTTTCCTTACTCATCCAAGACTGGATTCTACCCAGCAGCATCCTGGCAATTACCTTCTGCAGGGCATCGATAAGACTTATAGGGCGATAATTCCCCGCAAGGGTCTTATCACCTTTTTTTAATATGGGGAGAATTTCTGCCCCTTTCCATGAGTCTGGCATACAGGCTCCTCTAGCAATAGCATTAGCTAAGAAGGTTATATAAGGGACCCAATTTATTTTATCAAGCTTAAAAAGATCAGCCGGAACGCAGTCCATACCTGGTGCTTTGCCATTTTGGATCTGTTTCAATGCAATCTCTGTTTCACATTCTGTAAAAGTTATGATCTCACTATTAGCTATGGGAATGGGTGGCAGATTACTTTCCCCAATATCCAGATTGCCTGTTACATTGCCACAGAATTGGGCCAAAAAAAATACAACCCAATCCTCTGCAGAAACGTAGATAACTGGGGTTTGCGAGTCCCATGACCCTCCCCACTTCACTATCTGCCAAAATTTAAGTTTGTTAGTAGACAGACTGGCCTCATATAGTTCCTGCCAGCGTTGGTCATCCCATGCAGTCCTTGCTTGGTTTAGCACTTTCTTATATTTGGCCCTCTCTATTTTAATATCCGTTATTACCCTGGACTTGATGACAGCAATCAAAGAACTGTGTGCTGTGCGACAGGATTTGTTATACCATTTAGCGCCCAAGGGTTTACTATCAATTTTCGATGAGCCACCTTGCTTTGTAAAGAAAGATTTAAGTGTAGCAAAAAGTGACTCATGGATTGCAGTAATTTGTTCCAGTGGCCCCATTATATCCAGCACTGATTTTACTTGTTTAGTGGCAGCTATAACCTCCATTGCAATTTTTTCAATAGTGTCGGGGACTTCCAGGATCTGATCCCAGCGTACCCTACGACAATCATTTGTAAGAAATGTCTCAGCCATAGTGTACTTTGAAGCATTCTTTATCAACAAGCCACCGTCCACTTTCAAGTCTACTATTTCCAAGTCCTCTAATAGGCACCAAAACTCTATTTTAATAAGGAAATAGTCTATGCGGCTGGTGCTATAGCCATTATCAAATGTGGCTTTTCCTGCTTTGTCCGAAATGGACCTTCCGTTTGCTGCCCTAAGATCCCACTCCAGACATAACCCAAGCCATTGCAGAGCAGCATCAGTGACTTTTTTGATTGGCGATAAGGCGAGGCTGGGGATATTCCATAGTTGGTCTGTTTCACCATAACAATTATCTTCCATAACTGGTAGGGGTTCAAACGTATAGTTTAAATCCCCTGCCACTGTTATACACTTATCTTGGCCAATGCTGTTTAGAAGGAGATCAAGGTCCTCAATAACTTCAGGACTCTTACCTCCCGCTCGCCCCCTTGCACATATATTAATTAAAAACAAGTCCCGTTGATTTACTCTGCTGAGTTTAAGACCCTGTAAATCAGCACTAGAGACAGATAGCTCGTGGGTCCTGTAGCATAGAGATTGTTTTATCCAAATAACAAGACCCCCAGACGGGCGACCCTTTTGCCCCTTGTGAGCTGCTTTATAAAAATTCAAATAACCAAGGCGATAAATAGCTTCAGTAGACCAACTTTCTTGTATACAAACAACATCAAATTGCTCAATAAATTCCCCCCATTCGACCATGTCCATTTTCCCCTTCAGCCCCGCAATGTTCCAAGACAATATCCTGAGCGTATTTACAAAGGCTATTAATGGCTCATCAAGTATTGCTGCATTCCCCTTGCTTTCCTCATTTAATAGAGGATTGCCAATGCCATCCTGTACCAAATTAGTGGCATTAGAACTATTTTTTGGTAGATCACCCAAAAGATTTTCTGCATAATTATGTACATTTTCAGTGCTGGTGTCCATCACCTGGGTACTTGGGGGATGAGGGGATATTTTCCCAATAGAGAGCATGGGCACCCTATTGGCCTGCTCCATTGTCCCCCCGTTATGTCAATCAACGCCATCCAACCCGCACAACGGTGCAAAGCGATTCGAAAGATGGGGCACAAACATAGGGTAAGAAGCCACTTCTGGGGGATATCTTCCTCTAAGACTAACGTTTTGGTTGAAATGATTTTGTCGAGGAAACTCTCTCCCCACGCTGAGTTTAGGGTAGAAATATTGCAGGGACAAGGTTTGAACATCACCCACTCTTCCAAATCTAGGTTCTCTACTAATAAACTCAGCTACCCACGGCTCCCTGAAGCTGATGACAACACAATCCCCTTCAAGGTCTTTTTTACTAAAACCCACCCAGTCTACTCTCCTAACAGTAAGGATTTCAGTCTTTGACATAGTGGGAGTGGACGGTTCTTATTTAACCAAAATTTTACTTTGTTGTGTAAGTCACTGGGGTTTCCACCTTACCCTCTCCCAGTGGGGCAACTCCTGTCAGGATTACGGTGTATGGTAGTGATTCAGGAGGAAGATTCACGCATTGTTTCCTGGATGAATTTTTTTTCCTAATCTGTGTGTTTTGGACTGCTGAGCATGATGGTATGGATGAACCTTTTGTGGTGGACTGTGGTTTGTTTCCAGAAGCAACTTTATGGGGGATAGTCACCACAGCAATCTGCTTGTTTGTATCTACGGCAGGTTTCTGCTGGGGAACCTTCAACGAAGATGATACATGTTTTACAATTTTCCCCTTATCTCCATTACTCGGCACCTTTTTCTGTGCATTCACTTGCACTGGGCCCTTGGAACTACTAGATTGTTGGAGATTTTTCAAAATATCAGAATTTTCCTTCACTAATGTTTCCATAGAGTCCATTTTAACATTAAGCAGTCTAGTTCGCTCAAATAAGGGCAAGAGGAAAGATTTAATCAGCACCTCAATTGTATCTAATAGTGTACCTTCTACATTATTATCTGAATTATTATTATTACTCCCCACAGATTTTGGAGGTATCACTATTGAGTTTCTTTGGGACGGAATATCACTATTGGTTTTCTGAACCTTTTTATTGCCCCCCTTCTGAGTCGAATCTTCCCGTTTCCATATGGCCGAGATACCCGCCACCCCCTCTCAACACAATCCCCAAGAATTGGGAAACCGGAAACAGTTCTTGAACTTTTGGAAGGCGGGAAGGGAGTCACCCTTCCCGGCCGTATTTATTAAAATATGAAACAAAAGAAAACATTAAAATAACAGTTTCATATAATGTACAATTTCATTTCCACATTACGATGTTGGCTAACCTTAACAGATCTCTAATACAAAGGTTCTCCTAGCCGAACTAACATCCTACAAAACATTTGACTTGAAATTGTACATCCTAACGTTAAGGGCCAACGGCAAGGTCGTAACCGGTGTCAGATCCCTAAACCAGAAATACCCCCCTCACTTGTGAGAGGGGCGACCGCACAGAGGCGTACCTCAAGTGCATTTACCAATTTCCCTTTGTACTTGACGGGGGCCCAAATAAACTCGACGCCATTTAACGGTCGTTCGAGGACTCGTGTGAGGTGTCTAAAAGGTAGCGTAAACCCCCTCCCGCACCCCACACAACTTACCCATCTGCCGTCGCAGATGTCCTGGCCCCGGGAAATTCCCCAGGAGGGGCCGTAGCCCCTCCTATCCAGGAAGGGGCCTTGACCACCTTTCCTTTCCTTCCGGCGGCCTCTCCTTAGACAGGACCGCCTCCCCGTTGAGGGGCCAATTGGCCACCTCCCCCGCGCGCTCCCATCCGTAATGGGTGACGCCCCCTCATAGGGATCTTCCAATTACTGCTCACCGATCATGACCTTACCGCCCGACCAAAATAAATACGACAGTTCTACCTAAGTTACTAAGATCTATAAAGCAAAACAACATTTATTATCAAGCGTAAATACTGATCAATCCTTGTTCAAAATTACTTTATTAGCAAAACATACTGAAAATAATCAATCTTTATTGCATCGTTAAGAACTTTCACGACAATCATCACAACCTGTAAGAAAGCAGAGAAAACCAAAGATACTATATCAACTGTATTTACAACGAATCGCTGTCCTCAGGGGCTGGTGGGTGGGTCAAAATTGCTCTTCGTTCCGTCTCGAGCTCACGTGCAGCGGGGAGGTGCAGCTTCAGAGCACAGGAACAAGAGGATGCTTTGTTGGCTTCCGCTCCTTTTATCCGTCTTCAGGGTGGGCGTGAACCCGCCCCCGCCTGCCTCCAAGGGCGTGGCCGGCCGTGTCGGTGTCTAGGCCAGCCCACTCTAGGGCGGGAAAAAGGCGCGCCCCGGCTACGCCGCTTGGGGCATATCAGCCTAGACTCGCCTCCCGCCCAAGATGGCTTCCCGGGGGGATCGTGGTACTCGACCATACGTTCGGGGGGACCGATTGGTCGCCCCTTTCCATATGGCCGAGATACCCGCCACCCCCTCTCAACACAATCCCCAAGAATTGGGAAACCGGAAACAGTTCTTGAACTTTTGGAAGGCGGGAAGGGAGTCACCCTTCCCGGCCGTATTTATTAAAATATGAAACAAAAGAAAACATTAAAATAACAGTTTCATATAATGTACAATTTCATTTCCACATTACGATGTTGGCTAACCTTAACAGATCTCTAATACAAAGGTTCTCCTAGCCGAACTAACATCCTACAAAACATTTGACTTGAAATTGTACATCCTAACGTTAAGGGCCAACGGCAAGGTCGTAACCGGTGTCAGATCCCTAAACCAGAAATACCCCCCTCACTTGTGAGAGGGGCGACCGCACAGAGGCGTACCTCAAGTGCATTTACCAATTTCCCTTTGTACTTGACGGGGGCCCAAATAAACTCGACGCCATTTAACGGTCGTTCAAGGACTCGTGTGAGGTGTCTAAAAGGTAGCGTAAACCCCCTCCCGCACCCCACACAACTTACCCATCTGCCGTCGCAGATGTCCTGGCCCCGGGAAATTCCCCAGGAGGGGCCGTAGCCCCTCCTATCCAGGAAGGGGCCTTGACCACCTTTCCTTTCCTTCCGGCGGCCTCTCCTTAGACAGGACCGCCTCCCCGTTGAGGGGCCAATTGGCCACCTCCCCCGCGCGCTCCCATCCGTAATGGGTGACGCCCCCTCATAGGGATCTTCCAATTACTGCTCACCGATCATGACCTTACCGCCACAGGCCGGATAGTTGACCGGCTATCCGGACCCCCCACAAAACACTCCTACCTAAAGGTCATGCTGTAAACTCCTTAACCATGCTATGAAGTCTCCTATGAGTAATTCGTTCCCCACCCGGGACAAATGAACACCGTCCCCCAAATACATACTGTCCCCTTTAATACAACCATGCGAAACAGAATGCAGTGTACTTGAACGAAACAATCTACTCATTTTATTATTAATTTTCCTTACTGAATGATTCAGCGCAGAAACAGAAATAGCCCCCCGCCACACTTTCCGTGGGATCATATGGGACCATGCAATTGTGCACCCTGGAACTCTTCTCGCCAACCAACTTACCGTGGAAAGCATCGCCTCAAGAAGAAGTCGTCTACCAGTGGTCACCAAATCATTGCCCCCAAGATGTACTATGACTACAGGCGGCGGTGACCTTGTCCGCCCTAACAAACCCTCGAAAAATGATTGAAACTGGTCAATACAGAGCCCGCCCTTTCCGTAGAAGGACACACTGTACCCGTATTCCCCAGCCACGTGAATCATGTCACCTGCTTTGAATACGTCCGCGGCACGCCTCACGTATGAGTGGCCCACGACCCACACCTCCTTTTTCACAGCCGGTAATGTCTGACCGCTGGCCCCCCGGTGTCGGGTCGACTGGACAGTCCGCCCCGCCTCGTAGGCTTGCGCAACTGAAAACCAAACAAAAACAAGAAGCGTGAGTACATCGTTACAGCTTCACAACATGTGCAACCGTACATACCTCTTATAACAGTTCGAGGACCAACGCCCCACACGTTTTATTTGATCAACATTCAGACCCCTGGCTGTAGCTTCCGTAGCAGCCCCTATCCGAAAGGAATGGGTCCCAAAGTCGCCGGGGTTCAAGCCCGCGGCAGAAATCGACATCGCAAGCACCCGCTGAAACTGAAACCTCGTCAGTGGGGTGGCGTCAGCGTGTCTTAACAAGGTCCCCCCCATGCTGCCACCCTCTGCGCTAAATATGCTTCTACGCACCCAACAGGGCACATGGCAGACCCGGGGATCCTCTGGATGATTACGCAGTCCCCGATTGCATCCTGATCGGATTTGGACTTTACAAACGAGACCGTCATCGTCTCCTCTCTGACCTGAATGTGCTCCCGGCACAGTCCCCCCATCGTATCCTGCTTGTTCTTTGCCACTAATTCGCTCACCCGCATAGCCCCATGGAATGCTAATGCAAATGCGGCTCGGAACAACACTGCTTCGTACTGGGATGAACATGTTACCGGTAGCACGGATAATAACAGGGCCAACCTATCCAAACCTATCGGGTGCCTATCGTCTACTCTGCGACCCTCAAGGCGTTGCCACCCACGTAGCGCTCTCTGCACAACGAAAGACGCTGTCGGGTCCTGGATCCCATGAGCCCTTGCCATGAAGGAAATGGCGGCCCGATGCCTCTGGGCCGTAGCTACTGACTTGCCTGCGTGCCGTAAAGAGAGCAGGAATCTTACTACAGACTCTTCCAGACCCCAAAGCTCCCTCCCGGCAGTACCCAAAAAGGCCCAATAGGAACGGAACGCCCCTTCATATGCCTTCCTCGTCCTGGGTGCTAAACTCTCTCCCACGAGGTCTTGTAGTTCGGGGCACCGAGAGACCAGAGAGCTTCGGGAAAGGGTGCCGCCACCGGGTCCGCTGTGGGCAGAAAACTCCAGAAGGCCTGCATACGGAAACGAGAGAGCGCATCAGCCGCTTGGTTCATCACCCCCGGCACGTGCCGCGCCCTAAACAGTACATTTAGTTGCATGCACAACAACACAATTTCCTTGAGTAGTCTCAGAATCAATTTGCAACGTGCTGCCTGACTATTGATACACTCAACCACGGTCATGTTATCAGACCAGAAAACCACAGAGTGACCCCTAAACCCTTCTGGCCATGTTTTCAAGGCCACCAGAATAGGGAACAGTTCGAGAAAAGCAATGTTACTCGTCAACCCGCACTCATGCCACCATGACGGCCATTTTTGAGCCGACCATTGTGTACCCAATATGGCGCCAAAACCCACACTCCCCGCCGAGTCTGTCCATAGCCCCAACTCCTCGGAAGACACTGCTGGTTTATTCCAGACAATTCGACCATTGAAATCCGCTAGGAATGCAATCCAAATGCGCATGTCCTGGCGAACCTCCGCCGAGAGTCTTGTACGATGATGTCCTTCCTTCAAGCCGACCATGGACTGTGAAATCGAGCGGGAAAAGGGGCGTGCCATCGGCATTACTCTTAGGGCAAAATTCAACTGACCTACCACCTGTTGCAATTGATGTAAGTTCACTTTCGTTGCACGAATACATGTCTCAAGGGATAACCTGAATTTTAACACCTTTTCTTTAGGTAAACGAAAACAACCTTCCACTGAGTCGAGCTCGATCCCCAGAAACTCGATTAAGGTCGAGGGACCAACCGTCTTACCTGGCGCCAATGGCACACCAAATTGATTCATTAGGACACAAAATTCATGTAAGGCCTGTCCACACTCAGAATCCCCGGCTGCCCCCAGAAACAGAAAGTCATTGAGATAGTGCATAACATGTTGAAAACCTGTCTTCCTCGTGAATACCCACTGCAGAAAACAACTGAATTTCTCGAAATAGGCACATGAAATCGAGCATCCCATTGGCATACATTTATCCATGTAATAGCGACCCTGAAACTGAAAACCAAGGAGACGCTGATCGTCTGGGTGTACCGGGAGCAACCGGAACGCTGACTCGATGTCCGATTTGGCCATCAGCGTCCCGGGCCCCAGGCGATTCAACATGGCAACGGCCTCATCGAAAGATGCGTACTGCACCGAACATACTTCCGGGTCTATCGCGTCATTCACGGAAAGACCATGTGGGGCTGACAAATTGTGTATCAGCCGAAACTCACCCGGGTCCTTCTTGGGAACCACCCCTAGAGGAGAACACACAAAATTAGCAACTGGTGGCAAATCGAATGGACCGGCGACACGACCTCGAGTCACCTCTTTCCCAATCTTTACCTGCACCACCGCCGTGTGCTGTAAGACCGACATTTGATTCTTACAGTCCGGTACCCCCTGAAAATCCCCCACTGGGATGCGGAAACCATATGAAAACCCGTTCCGCAACACCCCAGCGGAAGCATGATCTGGGTATTCGCTGAGCCAAGGAATCATTGCCATGGTATCAATCGGGGTCGGTAAAAGCGCCCCTCGGACTATATTAGATCTGTTTAGCTTTTCTAAACAGATTATCATAGCAGAACCACTGATTGCCCCCATATGCCACAGAATACTCCATAATACGTGACTGATAAATGGGTAACTCAGTCAACAACTCAGGTCTGCGCTCCCCCATGATGGAAGTAAAAATTCCCCACGCTCTGCCCCAAGTACCAATGGTCTCGTCGACCTTAAAGGCGGCCATTTTAGCGCGCCAAACACTCGGATGCATGAGCTCCTTTTGACTCTTTACATGCTCGATCTCGTAATGGTCGGTAAGCAATGAAAACATGTTTACATATTTGTCCGCCCAAATCAATTCCTTGACTTCTAGTGGGACGTGCTGGGCAATCTTCTCCTTTCGAGAAGGTGCCGACTCCCCCCCCGCAATCGGCAATGGCCGCTTACCTGAAGTAGACCCCACGCTTGTCGCCGAACTTGGGCCTGCTGTACTTCCAACCGCTGGGACCTGCGGGGGAACAGGAGATGGAGTCTTCGCAGCCTCCCTAGATTCCCGCAGTTGCCTCATCACTGCCCGGGCGTCGTCAGCCGTGGCGCCCTCGCTATCGTTTCCCAACCACGCTGCCAATTGCGCCGCTAACTCGGGGGGCATATCCTCCCTGTTCGCAGGGGTGACCACCACAGGGATTGGGTTCCCCTCCTTTGGCGCCGGGGTTGGCTCCTCTCGTGGCGCTTCGGGAACCGGGGCCTCCCCCCCAAGTGCTCCCCTTCTGGGCCTCTTGCTCTTTCCACCGGGAATTGTTCCCTGTAAAGGCCGTTTCGGTCCTCCCTCCCCGTCCTTAGCCTCAACCTTTCTCTTTAGATCGGCAATCTCCTTCATGAGCATGCGGAGCATCTCCTCGGTACCGACCCGCTTTCCGACCTTCTTGGGCATTCTTAGACGGGATATCTGTAAGACAAAAAAGAGGGATTACAACGCTCAAAATTGCTCTTCGTTCCGTCTCGAGCTCACGTGCAGCGGGGAGGTGCAGCTTCAGAGCACAGGAACAAGAGGATGCTTTGTTGGCTTCCGCTCCTTTTATCCGTCTTCAGGGTGGGCGTGAACCCGCCCCCGCCTGCCTCCAAGGGCGTGGCCGGCCGTGTCGGTGTCTAGGCCAGCCCACTCTAGGGCGGGAAAAAGGCGCGCCCCGGCTACGCCGCTTCGGGCATACCAGCCGAGACTCGCCTCCCGCCCAAGATGGCTTCCCGGGGGGATCGTGGTACTCGACCATACGTTCGGGGGGACCGATTGGTCGCCCCTTTCCATTTGTTAGATTTGTGCATATTCCTATTCTCCAGAGATGATAGATGTGTTTCGGGCTCTGGGCTTATAATAAAACTAGAGGAAGTCGAGGTATCAGTCTCAGAGTTAATTGTGTTGTGTTGTGAAAGACTACCTTCTAATAAGGAAACCTGCGTGTTGTTATCAGCACCCCCCTCTAGCTCTGACTCAGGGTCAGTAGGCACAATTTCTATAGCTATAACATTGCCGGTTGCGGAATCCAATTGTGTTAGTGGAACAGGGGAAACAGCTTCACAAATTTTTCCTAAAGATGAACGCTTACCCGTGACTAAGTCAAGAGATAAGCGTTTTTCTACAAGAGCAATTTCTTTTTCTAGGATGCATGTTGTACGTTTAAAAAATTGGTCAATAGTACCAGTAAAACCTCCATTTGTAGTGGATACTTGGACCTGTCTTTCTTTCCCAGAGCGTAGGGGCATTTTGTGTGAATATCGATGACCACGCTACCAGAAAAGAAATACTACAATATACAATAAAACTAACACTATGGATCAAAGAATCGTACAATACCAGATGACACTGAATGGAGAATTAAGGGGGGGTGCCCCGACCCGACCTCCGTCGACCTCGGACGGCCTTAGACGGCCCGCCCTTGTCCTGGGCTTCTCCCGGTCGCTCCCGCGTAGCGGGGCTTCTGGATACTATTATAGGGACTACGTTGATGGGGAGGAGCAGGCAGGGAGAGCGGCCCAGGTGCTGGCAATCTGGGCTGGCGGGGGCTCCTGGGAATTGAAGTCCCGGCCCCGGCGCTCGCTCGCAGCCCTGCTCGCTGCACCGACCCCCACAAGACTCCTCCACAAAGGTCCTTGAAGATAGTTTGTATTCCCACTAGAAGCGAGACCCGCGAAGCGGGTTCTGCGAGAAGTAGCATGGTGATGCACAATCATATATTCATACTCCTGCAATCAAAACCCCCACCTATTAATGTGAGAGGACATTTTGTCTTTAGAATTGCCAAGAATGGTGAGCAATGCTTGGTGATTGTGACAACTGTGAACTGCTTTCCATGCAGGAACACATGAAAATGCTCACAAGCCCACACTACAGTGAGGCTATCTTTTTTAGGTTGTGAATAGGCATGTTATGTTGATGGCAAACTTCGGCTCGCGTAAGCTACAATGTGCCTTGGAGCATTGAGATGTCAAGTGTGCTGGGCAAGGATGGGACACAACCCCACTGGGCTTGCATCAACAAGAACTTCCGTCTATAGTTTTGGATCAAAGTCTGACAGTGTGTTTTCAATCGCATTTCGATTGTGTTCTCAAATTGCATTTGTGATTCTCCTAAAGCTTTGTGCACATTTACGTGACCATCGAAATGGGACTTTTCATTTCATTAAGTCTCTCCATGCGGAACTTACTGTGGCAAAGTCACCTATATAACTTGAACAGTAACTGGACATACCAAGGAAGGATCACAGCATTGCTACATCCTGTAGGGGAGCAATGGAAGTCTTATACTTTAGTTGGATCTAGAGTCATTCCTCTATCAGAAAAGGTATGACCAAAGAAATTGAGTTCGGTTTGATGAAACTCACACTTTGCCACATTTAAAATGAGACCTGCATCACCAAGTATTTGACACACTTGTCATGTTCCTTTTGTGTGGCGCCAAAAACTAGTATTTCATCACGGTAATTGAAATTAGTATACTATGGGAACAAATTATCTAACACAATTTTAACACAGTGAATACTCAAATTAGTCACCAGTATATGTATCTATTTATCACCAATCATGGATTTTTTATCAAACTAGGAACAAGCTCAAAAACTCATACTCTTGGTACTTATACCAATTACGTTAGATAACTTGCTTCCACAGTATACCAATTTTTCAGTTTTGATTATTCGTTACCTAGGTATAGTGGGGTCACTTATGTACACCCCTATAGTTTGATACTAATATCACTGTAATTGAAAGTATTTGTGACTGCCTGTATTATGTGACAAATGACATCCTGAAAAAGAACTGCAGCTGATGACACTCTGAAATGTAGCCTTTTATATCTAAATAAACCAACATGAGTCAAAAAGGTAGTAATGTTCCTGCAATGTTCTACCAGTTCGAGCTAGTGATACCTTTTGTTCAAATTAAGGATGGAAAAGACTGTAGCTCCATTCAGCTGTGTAATTATCTAAACAATATCTGGACCTGGATGGTGCTCTCTTTTATCATATTTATCACAATAGAGAGAGAAGCAGATCAATTCAAATCTCCCAGGAAAACTTCTTATCACGTATGAGCAATTTCTGCTGCATGAGTTCCCAACCGGGTCTCAGGCATTTCCTAAAAGCAAGAAAGGGCAATGTGCCAGGTCCATATGTCATGAAATGTTGTCCCTTGTCAGACCTCTGGGTGATGGTGTATCCAAAGATATTGGATTAGATGCCTCACTCACTTATCGTGACATGCTTCATCATATGCGTCTATCCACACCCGGGTGAGATGGTACTACCCGGGCGGACTCAACCAAAGATGTATTAGGAGTTCTTATATAAAGCAAAAGCAGGTCATGCAGGGAATCAGATATGTAATCATAAAAATACCTGCAGGTATACGCAAACAATATGTTTATTAAATAGTTAAAAAGGTGCAATGTTCGGGTTACACTGACTATAATCCATTCAGTTGTACCCCATTAAAAAGTGCCAACTTGTTTCGGCCCATGCACTGAGCCTACGTCAGGGCTAATTTTCTACTTTGTGAGAGGTGCACAAATTACATGCCCTAAAGTGAGGCCTAATGAACTCACCTGTCCTCACTTTGTCCATCTGTATATTTTCTAGATCAGGAACAAAAGAATCATATTGATTATTAGAGCTAACCAGCTCCATGTTCTAGGCTGATTACACTGTGATACCTACCTTGACTATATACTAGACCGTGTTTTCTATACTTTAACAACTATTATATGGGGTGTGTTCCAGTGCGCACTCAACCCTCTCAAAACTACATTCTACTTATATTGATCAGTGCTCCAAAAAAGGCTCATGATGGACTGAGTGTTTGATATACCTCTTTTCTATGATGTTACCGTGTTAGTGCTACATAAGGTCCAGTAGTAAGGACTAAGTGCAGTGGTGCATGGTTTTATTTGCACCTTCATGCATTGTGTACATCTTGTTTATTGTAGGATCAGGTCTCTTGTGCTTCCCTACTGGAAGTTTCCTATTTTGCTCTATGCGGATCACGTGGTTGGTGCGGTCTTGTAGTCACACTCTGTTGTGAAAAAGAGAGTGTGTCACGTGTTCTACGCTGTCCATAATGCACCTTCCATTATTCTGTTGCACTCACAC
Source organism: Lissotriton vulgaris (assembly GCF_964263255.1). Lineage (NCBI taxonomy): Eukaryota > Metazoa > Chordata > Amphibia > Caudata > Salamandridae > Lissotriton > Lissotriton vulgaris. The sequence continues at coordinate 1,355,050,249 of NC_141693.1, forward strand.
AACTGTCATTGTTATTTACTACGCTATTTTCAGGGCAAAGGCTCTGTGCAAGTTCAAACATTCCTGCATTAATTTTGAGGTGTGTACAATTGTTGCTTAAAAATGCTTGCTCACACCTTTCATCCACACCTTATTCTCAGAAAACATAAGGTTTACATGGGCCCAGGTTTTTAACTAATTTGTTCGAGCCTACGCCCACGTGATGCCATCCAGTTAGTATGGTGGAGATCTCTCCCAGTATGTCTAATGGTTGGGTATAAATGAGCCCCCAGTCCAGCCCATCTTAACACACTGCATTACCACCCTGGGAACGGTAATTTTAGAAACCAGAGGTCCCGCTGTATAAAAACTGGGGGCACTCTTGTTGCGTTCCTGATGGTGGAGTTTTTCAGCTCACAACATGTCAAGGGAGGCAGGGTCGTCACTGTGCTACGACTGTACATCAGCACCTGCACCCTCTCCCGTGCAGTTGTAGTAATAGTGCTCTCAACCTCTGTGGATCTTCCTGCACCCTCAATCTGCCCCACTTACTTCGTCAAAGATCATGCACCAACGAGTACCTATGCATCTCACTGTGACGGCCGCTGAGTGCCGATCCTGGAAAGGCGGGATTAAAAGTACCTGTGAGTCTATAGTCTCTGTATGCATCATAACCGGGCACGCAGAACAGCTTAGGCATGCTGGGGGATGGAGTCTTTGTCTGTGTTTGTATGGTTATGGTGTGTTATTTTGTCTCTGCTGTTTGAAATGTAATAAAACAATAATTTCATGCAGTCTGCAATTCTATTTGCTTCGCATGGGAGGTGCCACTGGTATTGAGTGCAAAGTTCACTTCCTATTATTTTTTGTTGCCCCACTCGGGGAGACTCTCACAGGGTGCACCCATAATGTGATACACTAAGGCGATGAGTCCCTGTTCCCGCATCCCGTGCAAATGAGTTAAATTATGTAGGACAAAAGGACACATTGGGAGATCGTCTGCCGCCCCCATATATTTGGTCATCTCTGCTTATTTTTATGTTATTTATCTTCAGGAATTTATGTAAGGGTGATTTGGTTAATAACATGCTGTGCAATCAGTGATCCTGTGTTTGCCATCACTCCTGCCGTCATGTATCTATCCCTTAAATTGTAAATGTTTGCCCTGGGGCCAGTCTTAGCAATAAATCAATATCTTACATATTTTATTGCAGTTTCCAGCTACTGTCCAGTGCAGGTCGGGTTTATGACAATATTGTCCATGGTATATCTACATTTAACCCTTGTAATGAACTGGACAAGCGGTAAATCCACTAATTCTGTCCTATCCACTGCAGAGCCCCATGCAGTGTCAACAACTGATTGAAGGGACACAGGATTCTCGGAGAAGTGAACCCTTACTACACAGTGGTGTAGTGCTCTTTAAAGAGAGCGTGTCTTTAGTTTGTTCCTGAGCAGGGCTTGTGAGACCCTGATAGATACAGGAATGTTGTTTCAGATCCTGGGTGCATTGATAGAAAAGGTGAGTGCCTGCTGTCTAGTTTTTCTCTTTTGCACATTATTTCCTCCTGTCTGATGGTACCAAGCTGTTGCTGTTCCTTAGCAATGTGGTCTTTGAGACTGAGGTTGGTGTCCAGGTTGAATTCAAGTAACTTGGTTTTGTGTAAAAGTTGGGGGTCTGAAATCCCAGTTCATGCCGCTGACTCAGGATTGGACTATTTATTTGTTGTTTTCTTGGCAAATAACAGCCCCTTGCAGGCCTAGCCTTCAGATCAGTGTTGAACATCCAGTTCTGAATGAGGGGCAGGCATTGCTTGTAGTGTAGAATGCCTGGGGCAAAGGTCACTTGCAAGTAATATGGCCTTTCCCCAGCAGTGCCCTGTGAGTACTGAGACTATAGCAGTAACCTCTTCCTGAGGTGGACCCCAGGGCATGCATGAACACACACTCCCTTCCGCCAGTAATGATCACACCTAACTCCCATTAATCCTCCATGAAGAAACTAGATTAAATGCAAGTATTGTCTTCATTGAGGGCTGAAGACAAACTTGTACTCATACCTCGTATTATACACACATAAATAAGCTATATAAACATCAGTGCATAGATGTGCGTGTGGTGAACTGTATACAAATGTACTTGCAATAAGAAGAATTCTGCATTAGGGTTCTTGGTCTAAAAAGAGTATAGGGGCACATTTCACCATTCACAGTGCCTTGGTGAGGTTAGACCATTTTGTGAAATAACTTGTGTTGTTTAAACACTCTTTAAAATCCGTATCCAGCAGGTAACAACAAGAAGCTTACTCTGCATATCAGGTTCTCCTCCAAGCCCCAACAAATGCACAGGTTAAAAGTAGAGACTGAGGATCAGTCAGAAAGACGTGGCGAGTAGGCTAAACCTCCATGTCTTGAGCAGTGTTATATATAATGTTGAGTGTGGTAAGGAAAAATCCTATTTCTTTCTAGGTAGCAGCATCGGACTTCACAGTCTCTCATCATCTCATCTGAGCACGTTTAGTAAATGCCTACAAGCTTTCAGAGTTGGCATTGAAAGGCTTGCATTAGAGACCGTGTCTGAAATGGGACATTTGAAGTGGGCAGCCGCACCATGTAAAAAATGCGGACTTGACAATGCTAGGGGCCGTGGTGCCTCAGAACATTTGCAAAGTAAACAGTTTCCTCCATGCAAAACAAAGAAAACCGTTTTAACCAGGTTTTCTTCCGTAAAACAGAGAATTTTTAAGCCATGCCAAAACAAACATATACCTGACCCGAGCCATTTTAAAGTATAAATCTGATTACAAACATAACCTGCATTTTCATAAGAAACTATTGGTGCAATTTGATAAAGTTCAAAATTAAAGTTTAGTTAAGGAAAGTCTGCTCTAAGGGCCTCATTAGGATTGCGGTGAATCTGCATCCTCCGGGCCGGATGCAGACCCCCGCCAGATTAGGATGGCTGGGGGGTCATCGGCAGATGGGGAGACCGTCTGCCGCTTTTCCGCCGTGAGACCGCGGCAGAAAAGCTCCAATATGGTGGCGGTGTCTATCAGACACCACCAGCCACATTAGGATTTACCCTTTGACATGCCTTTCCGCGGCGGCAATGTCGCCACGAAAAGGCATACGGTCTTTTCTTTGGAAGCCTGTTGTGGGCCCCCAGGATGAAAGGGGGGGGGGGGTGCACATGGGGGGTACCTATGGTACCCCCCTGTATTTGCATCCATGAAGCAGTAGGCACCGCGCGGTGCCTGCCGCTTTGTGAATGCAAATGCTCTGCTTGCACTTTTGACATTGCAGCGGGTGCTGCTTGAAGCAGTACCCACCGCAATGTTAAAAATACAGGATGTGACAGCCAGGGTGACGGTCACATCCTAATTCGCATGGAGGGTCCGCCGCTGCCCCTGCGGATGGTCCCTCCTCCTCTGGGGGGGCGGACGGACGCAGGTCCATCCTCCATCCTAATGAGGCCCTATGTTTGTAAACAACTTATGGAGAATGGAGTCTCCCAACCCACTAATATATAACTGCACTGAGCTAACCTAAGAACATTCACATATTTATCTTGGCTCGAGTGGCAGAAGAAAACAAAACAGTTGGTGAACTTGACCTAGTGTTTCCCAAACTGTGTGCTTGGGGCACGGCGCCTCTGGCTAGTGTTGACAGTGCATCAGGGTGCAGCGGCACACATATTGAGAACCACTGCTTTATGGCCTTCTACCTTGTGTTTTTACCTACTTTTCACACTCCACTCGCTATAATTCATTTTGGGCCATTCCGACCACAATGTTAGCTGCTTGTCTGTCAGCTCTTTCTTCCGCTCTGGCAGCCATGAGTACTTGCTTCAAGCTGAGGATCTCTTTCAGCATTTATTGTTTGAATGAATTAGAGAAACAACTCTATTACTCTAAGATGCATGCCCTCTTCATCATTGAACATGTTGAACTTGTAATGCTTGATAAGCGAATCAAGTCTTTCTACAAACTCATCCAGCGTTTCACAAGCTGTCTGACTTTCCTGAATGAAAATTTACCATCAATAGTCGACATATGCCATTGGATTGAACTTGGTGCTTAACGCCTGTTTGATTTGATGGTATGTTACTTCATCACTGGGTGGTATTTTCTTTATCACTTCTATTACTCCTTCAACTCTCCAGATATTTAATGGTCTTTTTGTCATTTACTTCTTGCAGCGTATCAATGAAAACAGTAAAGGTATTGATCCACGCAGTCTGTCGGAAATGTTTTACTTTTTGGCGGAATGGAAGGAAGGCGGTGGTTTCAAGAAGAAAGCAGCGCCATATTTTGTGCTCTCTTCAGCAGCCATTGAAAAAATTCAATATTCCGACCACTGCTTACGGCCTTTCAGTCAGTTTGACGAGATTCACCAGCCTTGTATGCACAACCCTCATGCTTCTGCTTGAGTTGCAGTGCCTGGAGCTGAGGTCAGATGATTCTGTTTACTCAGCTTCTGGTAAGTGTGATCGTTTTCTCTATAACTGATGTTTTTCTGCATTATTCTGCTCCTACTCACAGTGTTCTCATGCACCTGGCTCTCACCACTCATTGCACTGAGGTAATGAAAGGAGAATGGAAAGATACAAAAAAGAACAATAGAAAGCGGGAAAGAAAGATGATTAGAATAAAGGTCACGATGAAAAAAATAAAATAAAAAAGAGATAATAAAGAATGAAAGAAACAAGTCTTTGCAAGTAAATGCACTTTCTCACCAAATTTCTTTCAAATCATGCAGTAAAATGTAATATTTTGCACCACTGTTTCTAAATTTTCATTGGGTGAACAATTCTCATTGGCTTTCATTGGGATCTCTTGCTTTGCTTTGCTATTTTATGTAATTGGGCGCAAAGTGAGGGTATTTTTTTCCTGGCTACTCCCTTGGGATTGAGTCCAAACTCCCCAAACCAGCTACAATTTCCAGTTTCTCCTCAGGCTGTCGCACGAACGGGCCATGATGTCAATCAAGGTACACAAGATGTCTGCCAGGATGTACAATGGGTAAAGAGTTCTTATATAGGGAAAAACGGGAGGAAATTGAAATTGATTAAGTAGGAATAGCTTTAAGCAGTGTCTGCAGAGAGGCGGAGCCTCCTGTTGTAAGGACAGGATAAGGAAGAAGAATGAGGAAGGAATGTGTGTTAATGTGCCAAGTATATTTTTATGATTTGTTTACACTAATGTGTGACGTTTGTTTAATGAATCACTGTTTTATGGAATGGAAATTTCCAAATAAACTGACCTGAACTGAACTGTGGAAGTAACCTGAATCCCTCATCATGCCATCGATACTCAGATCTCAAATTGAAATATGTAAAACATGCAATCACATCAATGATAGCAGCAATTTTCGCTCAGGTGCCAATAAATAATTAAATCTAAGAAAATTAACTCAGGTACACTCGCTAAATAGCGTTTGCTTCAGGTGGGTAGCATTGTTTATTATTTTCACAATAACAAAAGAGCTGCACAATGTTATCAATTGTTTGTTGTGACTAACTCATCCTTCAGCGCGCAGGAAATTAACAGTGATTTTACAAGAGAGTGAACGTGTCTCCTTGTGAAGGCGGTTGATCCTGTTACCAGGGTTAAACGAACGAATAACAAGAAAAGAGAGTGCCTGGGCTCACCTGCTCTAGTTCCTGCGCGGGTTATTATAGTCCAAACAGACCAGCTGTGTAACATTACCGGCATGTTGCTAGGCGATGCAAAGAACCACAAAAGCGCGAGAGCAGCAATTACTGAAATTGCCATTGGACACGCCCAAATGTGAAGGAGAGGACGGGAGGTACCTAGTGCCAGGTTTCTGCTTGTGTGCATAAAAGGAAAACATAGTTTAAACATACCTGTATGTGACTTTGTACACAGCGTCCTGTGACTCCAGTGAACTTGCCCCGTGAGTAAACAGAGGTTATCAAAATCTTGGAACACTTACACTACAGCTCCTCGGAACCTATACAGATATACACGGGCACAAGACCTAAAATCCAGCTCAGAGATCGTCTCAAAATTGGTATTATTCCTTCTGAGTCAATGCATTGTAGATATTGTGAGAAATCATGGTGTGAATGACTATGTTCACTTAACATATTAAAAAACAGAGCTCAGGCAAGACTATTGCAAATAGTAGCCAAGCAGTTAAACATATCCTAACAATATTAACAATAATACTAATAATAAGGATGAGAAATACTAATAATAATAACAACTTGTTTAATAGTGTGCATTATACTTCACTTCTGGAATTTCTAGCCACATATCACTAATAATAATATTATTATGGCGGAATTTAATTGTATTCAGTTTAGCAACCTCTGCAGTATGGCAGGCTTAGTTGGCCTTCACAGGATTCACGTTCGTAACCTGTAGATCTCACCAGATATAATCGGTAAGCATTCACTCACTGAGCCACGTGGCAACTAAAACAGGAAAACAGAAATTGGTAATATTATAATTATTTTGTAAGTTCTTAATGACACCCTTAGCCATATTATGGTCAAAGTGAAGCATTCTTTTTCAAGTTTCAAAAGATACGTTTATTGAAAAAATAACAAAAAGAGAACATCAGAGTATCAAGTGTTAGAACATCTAAAAACATTGCGAAAAGTATCATTGGTAGAATTTAGGTAGGTAATCAAACAAAAAAAAGAGAGAATTTATGGAAGTAATAAAAAAGATAGAAACAGGCTTAGAAATTGCTAACTATACAACTATAACAAGAATACATTGAATCAAATAAATATAAGAATAGTCCCCAAAACAGGAAATCAAGTGTGTTGAGCAACTCCTTGAATACATGGTACTGGAGCAAAAGATCTTTTTATAGCGCTAAAGTCCAAAAATTAGGTAATAGGAGACCATAAGAGTAATCTATTGTTTGCAAGAGACAAGGGAAATACAAAGGTTGTGTCAAGTTTGTGATTGTGACATACAGAATACCACCAAGCTAAATAGGAGAGTTTGGAATTATCTTTCCAGTTTTTTATTATCTGCTGAAAAGCAGCAGCCAATAATAGGTCAATGATCGGCGTTTGTGTTTTTATGTTGGTCCAACTAGTGGAGAGGCTACCTAAAAAAATAGTTGCAAATGAAAGTTGAATGTTAGTACCAAAAATAGTATTAATTTGTGACCAAACTTGTTTCCAAAACTGCAAAACCTGTGGACACGGCAAAAGTACGTGATGAAGATCTGCCTGTAGAAGTGAGCAGGACCTACAAACATCAGGGATATTAGGATGTATTCTGTGCAAGGAAACAGGTGTTAACAGTAGTCTGTTATAAATAAAAAAAGAGGGTTTGTGTAGGGCTAGCTGCTCTGGAAGATTTCTGAATTTTTGTCCAAATCATATCCCAAACAGAAATGGGCCAATGTGCACCCAAGTCAGTTTCCCAAGATTGCTCAGTTGCCAAAGATTGGATTAATAACCAGGTGTAAAGAGTGGAGGCCTTGGGCAATGTATGAAGGATGTTTAATCAAGTATAATTTGGTGATGGAGAGGGAAGGCAAGGATTTAAAATAAGAGTGGGAATCTAGAATAGCTGAGCATAAAGCTGTACATTTATGTGAAAATGTAGAGAGCAAATGAAAATGTGAGCATGTCTTTGAAAAAGTGAGTTAAGTATCATTCTCAAATGATTGATGCAGCCACAGAATACCCCTATCACACCAGGTTCTCCAGTAAATATGTTTATTTTTAACGTAAATTAATTTATTACGCTATATGGTGGAGTTAAGAAATGTATCATAATCATGAGGCTCAAAGTGAAGAAGATTGTTCAAACTTTTACAAGAAAGTTTATTAATTGGTGTACACAACGTTTGCGGCTTCCGTGTGAAAGATAGGTATTCCTGGAAAGAAAATGGGGAGAAGAAGGAGCTCTCTAGGTCAATTAATAAAGGCAAATCAGTAGAGGGGTCAGATAATCAGTAAGGATACATGTCTTAATAAAAAGGCTCTTGATATTTGGGAAAATCAGGGAAGCGAACACCACCTTCAGATTTTGGACGCTATAATTTTAGCAAGGACATTCTAGGTTTTTCATTTAGCCATAGAAAGGAGGTTAGGATGGAGTTCATTTTATGGAACCATTTTGTAGAAATGGAAATGAGAATATGAGAGATAAGATAAAGGATGATGGGAGTTACCATCATTTTAATAGTGTCAAGACATCCCCACCATCAAAGATATGGAGGATGCCATTTGGAAGTTAGGGAGTTAAGATTCTCAATACATTTATTAAAATTGAGAGGGATTGGTGTTTTAATGGAGGAGGTGAACCATACACCAAGATATTTTATGCGAAGTGGGTTCCAAGTAAAATTAGAAATGGAAAAATCTTCTTTAAAAGTATATTTAGTTAAAGGTACGATTTCACACTTATCATTGTTTAATCTGTAACCTGAGACCAAGGAATATGATTGGACTTCATTTTAAAAGGCCGGCATGGATACATGAGGTTGAGAAAGAAATAGAAGTACATCATCTGCATATGCAGCTAATTTAACTTGTAAAGAGTTTGGTGTGCAACCCGTAATGGACTGATTCTATCTTATTTTGGATAAAAAAGGTTCTAAGGTTAGTTTGAAAAGAAAAGGAGATAAGGGACAGCCTTGTCTTACTCCTCTATGAAGAGTAAAATAGTGGGAAGTAGGACCTTGGTTTGAGGTTCGAGTAGAACAGGGAAATCAGGGAGATGATCTTCGGCCAAAACCAAACCATTTTAGTATCTGAAAGATAAAGGGACAATATACTCTGTCAAAAGCTTTGTCAGCATCAAGGGAAATGGCAGCGAGGGACTCTGAGAAATTTGGTGACTTGGAGATAATATCAAAGAACAGACGGGTGTTGTCTTTAATAGAACGCCCCTTGACAAAGCCCGTTTGTTCCTTTCATAAGAGTTGAGGGAGATGAGATTCTAATTGAAGAGCTAACGATTTAGAGAAGATGTTGTAATCTATATTACCTAGGGAAATGGGTTGGTAATTTTTGCAATAATGTATATCCTTTCCTTCCTTTGGAATAAGACAGATTAGGGCATCCAAAAAGTGCCTGAGAAATTACCAGAAGCAAGAAAAGAGGCGATTAAAGCATGCAATTTAGGTAAGATTACTTGGGCAAAGTGTGAAAAGAATTCAACAGTCAAGCCATCTGGGCCAGGAGCCTTATCTTTCTTAAGGGATTTAAGTGCATTGAGTAAACCAGTCTGAGTTAGGTCAGACTCCAGGAGATCTATATTTAAGGACGGAATTGAGTGCTTGGGGATTGAGGAGAGGTAAAGGGAGATATCGTCATCAGTAGGGGTAATCTCTGGTGTATAAAGTTGTTCATAGAACCAAATAAATTCTTGTAGAATATCTGTGTCTTTGTATTTAGAAATGATAGTGTCTGTTGTTATGGATTCTATGTGGAGTTTATGTTGTTTGGTCTTAAGATAATTGGCGACAAATTTACCAGACTTATGTTGTCCTCCGTAGAATTTGGCACTAGTCTTTAAAAGAAATAATGATGCACTGTCAGTCTTATCTTTATTAGACTGGATCTTAGCATTAAGTAGATCAGTTAGAGACTGTTTCGACTAGGAGGTATAAGTATGTTCAAATTTTTTAATTTTAGAGAGGAGTTCTGTGTTTAAAGCTCGGCCCATTTTTCATTTGTTAGAGGTGTAGCGAATATTTAAAAGTCATGTGCAGAGTCCTTAAAGGCATCCCAAATTATGTGGAAGGGCATAGTATTGTTGCTATTTGAAACAAAGTATTCATGAAAAAAAGAAATAAAAGAGGTATTAAAGTGAGGGTCCAAAAGGAGAGAATAATTAAAGTGCCATCTTCTGGGATGGTCAGAATGAGGTAGGATATCTAGTAGGATGGAAACAGGGGCAGGATCGGAGATGAGTATGGGACCTATATCAGCGGACAGTAAAGATTGGGAAACATTGTGTGATGTGAAAATATAGTAAATTCTTGAATGGGTTTGATGAGGTGAAGAGTAAAAGGTAAACTCTTACAGAGACGGATTACATAGTCTCCAAGCATCAGTTAGATGGGGATGCTTTATAGTTTGTGTGAAAGTTTTATGTGCTTTTGGTGAAATTAAAGAAACTTTGGTTTTCCGGTCCAAAAAAGGGTCAAATACTTTATTGCAATCCCCAGCAAGGATTGCATTGTTAGCATTATTGTGAGAAATCAGTTAATGTAAGTGAGTCCAAAAAGGGGCATCACCAGAAGTAGGAACATAAATATTAAGAAGAAAGATTGAAACACCATTGATCTCTAATTTGGTACACAACCATCTACCCTCTTTGTCTTCCTCATGCGAAAGGAGGGAGACCTTCAATGATTTATGAACTAAAGTGATAACTCCGTTTCTTTTGCCATCACAAGGTGAGAAAAAGACTTCAACAACCCAATTTTTCTTAAGCGTTAAGGATTTAGACTTAGTGAGATGGGTTTCTTGCTCCAAAACAATTTTAGCATCCAGATTAGATAAATAAGATAATACCTGTTGTCACTTAATAGGGGAATTTAAGCCTTTAACATTCCATGTAAAGATTTTTAAAAACATAAATCAAGGGAGTAAAATAAGTAATAAAATGAACCATCCATAATGCAAATGTCATTAAAAGATAAATAATATACAAGTATATGTAAAATAACCTTGAAACTCAAAAAAGAGAGGAAGGGGGAAAGAGAGAGGAAAAGGAAACATTGTGAGCGGCAGGGAGCAAAGCAAAAGAAAAGAATAGAAAGGGAATAGCATAAGCGAGAGAGAGAAAGGGAGACTGATATGAATAAGGAAAGAGAAACAATTGTTGTGAGGAAAAGAATAGAAAACACAAAAGACATACTTACAAAAATTCAGAGACATATGTAGAGTGGGGGGTGGGGATGAGGCCACATGGGACAATGATGAGTCCAGGCTCTAAGCGGGAAGGCAGGAAGGGAGACAAACCCAACAAGCAGAAGATATGGGGGAAGTACATCGAATAAACAAGACGTGCACAGGAAAAGAAGAATTAATACTCATGTTGAACAATTGAGTGAAGAACAGTAACTACAATCAGAAATACATTAGGAAAAAAATGTTAACAAGGAAAAACCAGAACAAGAAATTTAAGCCAGACTAGATCAGAAACAGTTATTTGTTCTGCAATGAGGACATGTCCATGAACTCCGCATATCAAGAATTGAGGAAGCTTTTTAGCCTTATGGGATCTTCATATGTAGTAGTCTTATTGTTGAAGGTCACCTTCAATAAGCAAGGATGGAAAAGACCATAGACCACCTATAGAGCAGAGTTGTGTTCTCATTGCTAGAAAGTCACAACATCTATCAGCAGTAGGTTTGGAATAGTCCTGAGAGAAAAACAGAGGATTTCCTGAGCAGGTAATACAGTTGATCATGCTGGCTGCAGATAGGACTTTAAGTAAGTCTGTGTATTCTAAGAAATACAAAATGAAACCTCTCAGTTTCCTCCCTATAGAGCGACCTGCTGAAGAAAGAGGGACGAAACGGTGGGCACGGTGTATGTTAAGAAGAGTATCTTGAAGTAAGTTAAGGACTTTAGGAAGAAAGGATTTGAAGAGTTGATCGGGTCTGAGCCTTCAGCACCCTCCGGTAATCCGTAAATGCGGAGGTTGTTGCGTTGATTCCTGTTTTCAACTTGTTTTTGGAGCATTGATACTTGAGAGTGGAGAGCCTCCATCTTGGTGTGAAATGAGGAGAGAGATTCAATGCTGTGTTCCACAGTTGTCACTCTGTTCTCCAGGCTTGACCAGGTATCAGTTAATAATTGTAGCTTCATAAAGGGACGAAGAGCTCTGATTTCCTCCAATAATAGGTCTATAGAGACTGAAGAGGGTTGTTTAGGAGGAGAAGGAGGGTCTTTCTTTAAACGTTTGCTTGGCGTTTTATTGGTGTTTGAGGCAGCTATAATGGTGGATGACGCAGCACCCTTAGGTGAAACATTTGTTGAGTTATCCATCGCCAAGCAATATATACTGAGCAAGAGCAGGCAATTAGGTAAAATTAGGTAAAACTTGATTTAAATGAAACCAGAATCTAGACAGGGAGGAACAAAGCAGCAACCACTGAATGAAGAAAAAACAGTATTTAAGAAACACAATTGGTAAGTGTTTAGGACTGCACAGGATTATCCAGAATAGGAGTGCGAGAGAAAAAGAAAAGAAAATTAAGGTACATAGTTGCGAACCTCCAAGATCAACTATGAAAGAGGTACAACAATATAATATGTAAAACAAAGCTCAAGTAAATACCGCAGTTATTGTGAAATGAGTTCCATCCTCTTTGTGGGTGATACGAAGCACGTTTATTCCCTGCACAGGTGAGATTACATTACATTACATTACAGATGCAGCAAATGCAGAAAGGAGGCAAGATAGGGTCAGGAAATATTGGTGACCAAAGGCTGTTCAGGCTTGCAGGCAGAAGAGGAGAAAAACATGAAGCCTTGAATTTTATAAGAAGTATAGGCGCATAAAGAAATAATTATGTAGAAAGAGCCTTGAATCCATTTAGGGGAAGCAGTGTCCATACACTGAGGAGAAAAGTCAACTGGAGCTGCTGAAGCACTTATTTACTTTCAGAGAGCCAGGAGTGAGAGAGCCATGAACACAAGTGAAGAGAACAACAATCCTCACTGAAGAAGCGAATTTAATTGTAAATACTGAAACGCATAATTAGCGTTGAGGAATTCTGTAACAGTAGTCCGCCGGACGCAAAAAAAAATGTTGTCCGTTAATAAAACAGAACCGCTCTAATGCGCAGATAAAGTTAAAGACAGCTTATGATCCATTGTGGCAAATTCTGTGCATCTCATACTGAGCAGCAGAAATTAGGCTTTCTGCGCTCACACTTGTGAACACCTTCAGGAGGTATGGAACTTGTCAGGAACGCTGGCACCTGCCCCGCCCCGGGAGTCAGGTACTGGAGGATATTTCCCTAGGGCGCAAGCCACCCCCCAAAGTGAAGCATTCTAAGCAGATACATTCTACTGTGAATACCATAGGAGACCCTGCACATTATCCTAGTGGATCCAGTGACAGGTGCTTTATTACGCCAGCCAGGCGGTAGGCCCATCTGACCTTTAAAATCTCTTCATTAAATAGACAAAAACTCACAGACTAAAATACAGCACTGCTGAAATTACAAACAAGCATTGGCAAAACCAGTTGGTTGTGTTTTGTTCAAAACATCATTGACATTCAAATCTGTCTGCCCTGAAAAGCTAGTTGTTGGAGCCATTCTTCTGGGTGTGAAAACAAAAAAACAGTGTGCATGTAGGATTGAGTGTAGACTTTACAGTGTTTACAGTTGTTGACACAACGGGACTATATTCCAACCCTGCATCCAGTTTGTTTGCTGTGAAGATGCTGCTGTGATCTGGAAATGGTTGCAGCCATTATGGTGCCCATCCATGGCAGGAGCCATAGTATGAAATATTCAAAGTTTAGACTCAGGCAGACAACAGATTAAAATATTGAGCCACACACCTCACATACATGAGTGAAGACAGTGGCATGACACTTCTCTATCTCCCATAGCTGAGAAGATCAACTTATGGCCCATGATTAAAGTAAATTGTGACCCATAAACATACTTTCTAACTAGTCAATGCCCCACTAACAAGCTTGTGTTTTGTTTTCTAATATTGAATAATTTCTTTCTGCACATGTTAGCTAGGTGCATCAGCTCTGATGCTAGCATCAGTCAATACAAATGATTCACACTTAGGGGCTTATTACAGAACCAGCGGTCGCAAGACTGCCGTACAGTGTGATTGAGGTCTGACCATCACTGTCCGGGTGGTCCCACCGCCCAATTATAATCAGGGCAGTGAGACCACAACAAGACTTCCGCCTAAGCCTGCTGTCTTTGCTTGGATCTCTGATCCCGCCATTGCAGTGATGGTCAAAGCTGTGGCCTATGACAGCGGTATCGATGCAGGCACCGCCTCCCAAATTTTGATTTGCTTTCCTGCTACCTTTTCCTGGTGGGGATCCCACCATGTAAAGTTTGGCGGGACAGCAAGGAAGGGGGCTCAAACAGGGCCCCCTTGTCATGAAAATCTAACTCACACGCAGAGTATGTGGAGAACCTTGACTTTAGAAATGCTTGTTTTCCATTCTGTGGCGTGTGTTGAGCCCTGGCTGTGTAAATGCTTGTTACTGTTCTTTGACTTGGGTTTGCCTGGGACTTCCTTGGAGCAACGGCAAACTGAAAAGTCGTCATGAATATTCATCAGGGAACACGTTGAGCAGGTGCTTTCAACAGACGCTTGTCAACACGTGTAAACCAGCCTATAAAAGACTTGCCGTTTGGGGGTGCGACGCTTCGCTTCGTCAAAGCGCCGCTTCAAGAGTTCCAGCCAGTTCGAGATCGCTTCATCGGCTCCCTGCCCCTCCCTCTGGTCGAGCCTTCGTTTTCCCGACCCTGCTCACCTTAGGAAGGTCTTCGCCGGAGTTTCCTTCCGTCTCCTTGCCATCGCCCGGAACGATCCTTCAGCTCTCTAGCTCTTCCTCGGACGAACTCAGGACTTCCGGTTTCGTGGAAGGAGCGCATTTGTTGCCGGACCAGCCTGTCCTGCACCTGCATCGGTCCCCCGGATTCTGGTTCCGGATTCCCTCCAAGTAAGACTAAGATAGCTGACTAAAGACTAGGAACAAGCCTTGGCAAAACCATTTACCTAGCGAGTAGCTTAATCTTCAAGAAGACTTGGTCATGATGTTTATTTTGTTTGCAATTTTTAAACAATTGCCTGCAGTCGCCAATCAAACCCTGGCAAAGGCAATGAGTAGAGACTTACTGGAACATTTGTGAACATTGCGAATAAGTGTAAAAGACTCTCTGTATGAGAACAAAGATTGTATTGTAAACTTGAAGCAGTGCCATTTAAACTGTTAACCACTTGTTCTTGAGAGCATTGTTTTCTGGGTCTGTGTTCTTTCTTTTCTTTTGTTGTTGCAGAACCCAGCAATTAATCAACACATTGGTGCAAGGTAAGCAAGCACCCTGCATGCCTACAGTTCGATTCTGTGGTACTAACCAGTTATTGGGTTTAGAGAACAGTTCAAAGCGTGCTGTTTCAGTTTTGTCTGTAAAGAAAGTCTGACTTGATAATATTTCTTGCATTACAGAAATCCCTTTGAGCTTGCACTAGAAGTATAGGAATGAGCTTTGCTTGTAATCGGTATGTACTTTACTCACAATGAAAGAGTCAACAATACAGAAAGAAGGCATTAGTACACAGTGGAACTAGAGTCTCATTTTATGTTGTTGTTTTCACAATTGTTTGTTTAGCTTGACAAATAATTAACAACCGTCAAGAAAGCTCAGAATACTTCAGGAGAGAACAGACAGTCGTCTCAGGAAGAGATCCTGTGTGTGTTGTTTCTCTCTCTCACTTTCCTCAACCCCATCCACTACCCTTCCCTTTCCCCACTTCCCTTTCCCTTTAGGGACTAACCGGTTGTGTCAAGTGTTACATTCCTTGACACGCTTGTTGGTTCTTAGAGGTTCTGGGACTAGTCATCTTCAAGACGGAACTCTTGGATTCTGGTTGTGCATCCGTGACAGAAAGCGAAGCCTAAAAAACTGTCCAGAGTTCCCTCTTGTAGTTGACTATTCTCAGGATACTGAGTTAGAATGGATATTACTCAGTTGACCGAGTTGGTGCGTAAAATGAATGACGAAATTCAGGATTTGCGTCTAGAAAACCAATCCCTCAGACAAGAGTTAGATCTTTCTAGGGAAGAACTCGATAACACCAGAGATGGGTTCACTTCTTGGAGAGAAAAAGGGGAGCCTAAGCGACCTGTTCTGTCACCACCCAAATTTGGGGTTTCATTTCAGGGCCCTACGCAAACCTCAGCTTTAGGTCAAGCTTCACCAGCTCAGATTACAGTTGTTTCCCCACAACCTGTTCCCTTAGCAAACCCAGAACGTTTCACCGGGGATAGTTCACATTTTACTACTTTCATGAGTCAATGTCAGTTACACTTCTTGTGCAAACCTCATATTTTCACTACTGACACTACCAAGGTAGCTTTTATCATCTCGTACTTGGGAGGTGTAGCAGCAAGTTGGGCTATGACCCTGGTAGATAGAAACGACCCATTATTGCACAATCTCACACATTTTAAAACAGCTATGTCCAGTCTATTTGCAAAGCATGTTTTCTTGCAAGCTTCCGACAATGAGCTGTTAAGTTTGCGTCAGGGCTCTCGAGATGTAATCTCCTATGTAACTACATTTAATCGTTTACTAGCTGAAACACAATGGCCAGAAGGAAAGAGAATATCATTGTTTTATCGAGGACTTAGAGATGAGTTAAAAGACTCATTAGCACATATTGTGAATCTACCAGATGATTTTGCTGAGTTTCAGGACCTTGTGGTCAAGCTAGATCATCGGTTAGGCGAAAGAAGAACAGAAAGACCAAAATCGGATATTAGGAACTTACACTTTAGAATAGAGAAGAAAAACAGTGAAGAAAAGAATTCTCAGGTAGAGCCAATGCAGATAGGTGGAATTAAGGGACCCTTATCGCAGGATGAAAAGGATAGAAGGAGAAAAGCCAACCTATGTTTATATTGTGGAAAGGCTGGTCATTTTGCTAAAGAGTGTCCAAATAGACCAGTTAAAAAGAAACTAATGGCCACAATTCAAGATCCTCGTCAGGAGTCGGAAAACTAGAGTTCTCGAGGGTTGCAGAGATCGTTCCCTCGGGAGAAAACATTATAGAGATCTCACAGTACATAACCAGTATCGCTAACCAGGTACCTCGACACTTCACTATTAGGGTAGTGTTAATCTTGCCCAATCAACAAAGGCATAGTATACCGGTTCTGATAGACTCAGGCGCTACTGGCAATTTCTTTGATTTGGAATTTGCAAGAAAGTTGAATCTTACTAAGGTCCCCAAGAAAGAACCAGAAACAGTGCGAGCGGTAGATGGTTCAGCACTCTCGTCTGGTTTAATAAGGTTCCATACTCAGCCATTGCTCTTCGTTTCTGATAATGGACATACAGAACAAACTGTTTTTGATCTAATTGATACACCAGCTTTTGGAGTAATTCTAGGCATTCCTTGGTTAGAGCTCCGCAATCCAAAGATTGACTGGGTTAAACGCACAGTAACTCTAGATTCGACATATTGTAAGACACATTGCTATCAAGAGCACCGAGACCCTAAGCTACCTATTCTTTGTGGTCTCACCCAATCAGACTCTGTAGAGTTGCCACCTGAATATCAGGATTTCTCAGATGTGTTTGATCCTGTTAAAGCCACCTCTCTGCCTCCTCACAGGGTTTACGACTGCAGGATAGATTTAATTCCTGGAGCGGTTCTACCCTGCAGTCGCATCTACGCTCTAACTGAACCTGAGAACCAGTACTTAAAAACTTATCTAGATGAACTTTTGGAATTGGGTTTTATTCGCCATTCCACCTCCCCCATCTCGTCTCCGTTATTTTTTGTGGCTAAAAAGACAGGAGACTTGAGGGCATGCATCGACTATCGTGCAGTAAATAAGGCTACTATAAAAAACCGATACCCATTGCCAATGATACCAGTGTTACTAAATTAAGTAAAAGGGTCAACTATATATACCAAATTAGATCTCCGCGGAGCATACCACCTGATCCGTGTGAAAGAAGGTGACGAATGGAAGACGGCCTTCCGCACGAAATTCGGTCTCTTCGAATACACAGTAATGCCTTTTGGTCTTTGCAATGCCCCGGCAGCATTTCAATATTTTATCAATGAGGTGTTGCATGACCTTTTAGACATTTGTGTCATTGTGTATATAGATGACATCCTGATTTTTTCACGAACCCCTGAGGAACATGTGTTACATGTGAGATCAGTCTTACAGAAACTAAGAGATAATTCCCTATTTGTCAAGCTGGAGAAATGTGTATTTAACACATCTAAAGTTGAATTTTTGGGCTACTGGTTATCCCCAGAAGGCATAGTTATGGATCCAAAGAAGGTGAAAGCTATTCTGGATTGGCCAACTCCTACTTCAGTCAAAGAGGTGCAAAGAATACTTGGATTTGCTAATTTTTATAGGAGATTTATCTCAAAATTCTCAGAGATAGTAGGGCCAATTACAAGTCTGCTGCAAAAGGGAAAGAAATGTCGGTGGAACATCGAAGCTGAGCAAGCTTTTGATACTCTTAAAAGGGCCTTCACATCTGCTCCCATTTTGAAACACCCAGATCCAGACAGGCCATTCTTTGTCGAAGCAGACGCTTCACAATCAGCAATTGGAGGAGTTCTTTTACAAAAGGATTCAGACTCTGGACATTACCATCCAGTAGCCTTTTATTCAAGAAAAGTATTGTCTGCAGAACAGAATTACACAATTGCTGAGCGTGAGCTTTTAGCGATCAAAGCAGTCTTCCAGGAATGGAGACACCATCTCCTGGGAGCAAAACATACTATAACAATCTTTTCCGATCATAAGAATCTGCAGTTTTACTCCACCGTGAAAGCATTCACACCTCGACAAATGCGGTGGTTACAATTTTTCAGTGAATTTGACTTCATTATCACCTATCGACCAGGATCTAAGCAATGACTGTCTGACACTCTCTCTCGCTTGGTTTGCAATAAGGACAGGTAATCAAGTAAAGTACAACAGAGCATTATCTCTGAAGAAAAGATCTGTGCAGAAATTATCCAAGAAGACTTTTTGACTTTGCTCAGAGATCAGACAAAAGAGTTAAGTCAAAATGATTGGCTTAAACAAAAACTAACTTCTGTATCTGATGGGTTGTTTTATCTAAAGGATAAAATATTTATCCCAAAAGAAGATTTGAGGGAACAGGTAATCAAATGGAATCATGATCTAGCTATGGTGGCCCATCCAGGGATTAGCAAGACAGTAGAATTGTGTCAAAGGTACTTTTGGTGGAAAGGCATGAAATCAGATGTCCAACGATACGTCCAAGCTTGTCCCGTGTGTGCTAGGCAGAAGAATCCCCATTCTTTTCCAATGGGATTGTTACAACCATTGGAAGTGCCTCCAACACCCTGGCATACTATCAGCCTGGATTTCATAACTGATTTACCCAAATCATCAGGGATGACTACTATTTTGGTAGTCGTAGATTTATTATCAAAAATGGGACATTTCATTCCATTATCTAAACTCCCTTCAGCAGTTGAGTTCAGTAATGTGTTTTTGGCCAATATAGTGACATTGCATGGCTTGCCACAAAAAATAATTTCCGACAGGGGCCCACAATTCCTGTCTAAATTCTAGAAGCAATTGAGTGGTCAGTTAGGAATTGATCTGGCATTATCATCAGCCTTTCACCCCCAAACTGACGGTCAAACCGAAAGGGTAAACCAGTATCTGGAGCAGAGTTTGCGTTGCTTTACCTCTACTTTGACCTCAGAATGGACTGAAGCTCTGCCCTTAGCAGAATTCACCTATAACAACACTGTACATTCAGCCCTTGGTTGTTCTCCATTTTATTTTCTCACTGGTCAACATCCTAGAACATTGCCAGTCATAATCCCAGAAAAAGAGACACATTTGCCAGCAGTTACAGAAAGACTAGATAGTTTGCGTAAATTCCAGGAACAAGTGAAGTCAACATTAACAAAACAGAAAAACAAAATGAAAATGTACGCAGATAAGCATAGGAAACCTGCACCTTGCTATAAACCCGGGGATCAGGTATGGCTATCGACTAAAAACATACAAATGGAAGGTCCTAGAAAATTAAAACCACGATTTATAGGCCCGTTTTCCATTGAAAAAATCATTAACCCAGTGTCCATACGATTGAAACTTCCAGAAGAGTACAAAATCCATCCAGTGTTTCATTTATCCTTGATTAAGCCAGTACAACCAGGCACTCGAACTGATACACCACTCCCCCCAATCATAATTGGAGATCATGTAGAATATGAGGTCAGGAAAATTCTAGATTCTAAGAGAATTAGGGGGCGTTTGTATTTTTGATTGATTGGAAGGGTTTTGATAGTTCAGAAAGATCTTGGGAACCAGAGAACAATGTGCATGCACCTCGTTTGGTTCGATCCTTTCATGCCTTGTATCCGGACAAACCACGTTCCCTGAGGAGGCCTTTGGGGGGGGAACTGTCATGAAAATCTAACTCACACGCAGAGTATGTGGAGAACCTTGACTTTAGAAATGCTTGTTTTCCATTCTGTGGCGTGTGTTGAGCCCTGGCTGTGTAAATGCTTGTTACTGTTCTTTGACTTGGGTTTGCCTGGGACTTCCTTGGAGCAACGGCAAACTGAAAAGTCGTCATGAATATTCATCAGGGAACACGTTGAGCAGGTGCTTTCAACAGACGCTTGTCAACACGTGTAAACCAGCCTATAAAAGACTTGCCGTCTGGGGGTGCGACGCTTCGCTTCGTCAAAGCGCCGCTTCAAGAGTTCCAGCCAGTTCGAGATCACTTCATCGGCTCCCTGCCCCTCCCTCTGGTCGAGCCTTCGTTTTCCCGACCCTGCTCACCTTAGGAAGGTCTTCGCCGGAGTTTCCTCCCGTCTCCTTGCCATCGCCCGGAACGATCCTTCAGCTCTCTAGCTCTTCCTCGGACGAACTCAGGACTTCCGGTTTCGTGGAAGGAGCGCATTTGTTGCCGGACCAGCCTGTCCTGCACCTGCATCGGTCCCCCGGATTCTGGTTCCGGATTCCCTCCAAGTAAGACTAAGATAGCTGACTAAAGACTAGGAACAAGCCTTGGCAAAACCATTTACCTAGCGAGTAGCTTAATCTTCAAGAAGACTTGGTCTTGATGTTTATTTTGTTTGCAATTTTTAAACAATTGCCTGCAGTCGCCAATCAAACCCTGGCAAAGGCAATGAGTAGAGACTTACTGGAACATTTGTGAACATTGCGAATAAGTGTAAAAGACTCTCTGTATGAGAACAAAGATTGTATTGTAAACTTGAAGCAGTGCCATTTAAACTGTTAACCACTTGTTCTTGAGAGCATTGTTTTCTGGGTCTGTGTTCTTTCTTTTCTTTTGTTGTTGCAGAACCCAGCAAATAATCGACACATTGGTGCAAGGTAAGCAAGCACCCTGCATGCCTAAAGTTCGGTTCTGTGGTACTAACCAGTTATTGGGTTTAGAGAACAGTTCAAAGCGTGCTGTTTCAGTTTTGTCTGTAAAGAAAGTCTGACTTGATAATATTTCTTGCGTTACAGAAATCCCTTTGAGCTTGCACTAGAAGTATAGGAATGAGCTTTGCTTGTAATCGGTATGTACTTTACTCACAATGAAAGAGTCAACAATACAGAAAGAAGGCATTAGTACACAGTGGAACTAGAGTCTCATTTTATGTTGTTGTTTTCACAATTGTTTGTTTAGCTTGACAAATAATTAACAACCGTCAAGAAAGCTCAGAATACTTCAGGAGAGAACAGACAGTCGTCTCAGGAAGAGATCCTGTGTGTGTTGTTTCTCTCTCTCACTTTCCTCAACCCCATCCACTACCCTTCCCTTTCCCCACTTCCCTTTCCCTTTAGGGACTAACCGGTTGTGTCAAGTGTTACATTCCTTGACACGCTTGTTGGTTCTTAGAGGTACTGGGACTAGTCATCTTCAAGACGGAACTCTTGGATTCTGGTTGTGCATCCGTGACACCCCTGGCGTTATAGCCCATTTCAAAATTTGGCTGCACTTGCCGTGGATGCACTGTATGGCAAGCACAACATGGTGCATGCCACATAGTCCATCCGATGTGCCCAAGGCACTGTTCTGCGGCAGCATATCTTGCAGGCTCTGTCTATTGGCCACAGCATACTGTTGCAGTAACACCACTGCACCGCTAGTCCTTACTACTGTTGTAAACCAGCAGGCAGGAATGCCGACAGCGTGGTGGTCTTCCTTGTACTGCCAAGGCAGCAGTCCAGTGGGAAGACCACCAAATAATCAGGCTCCTATATATGTATATGGCAAAATACTGGGCTAGTACTAGGAAATACATGAATTGATCATTAGTAGTTTGTTCAGGAACATCGTTTATTGCTTGCGCTAAGCTACTTTCTGGGACTATTACATATTTACCAATCAAATGTCCTACATAATCTACTGATTTAGCGTCAAATCTGCAATTCTTTTAGTGATTGTTAAACTATGTGTTTCCAAAATGGCCAATACTTTACGTAGTGCATCATCATGTTGTTTCTTTCATTTGCCATATACTAGTATGACATGCTGAAAATATATTCTATTTAAAACATCTTTGGAAAATTTGTGCATCATACTTTTGAATACACCAGAGGCTGAAATCAGACCAAATATCATCCCCTGTTACCTATATAGCTACATATACCATCTGTTGTTACATAGAAAGTTAGCAACTTTGTGTCTTCATGAAGCACTATCTGATGATATGTTCTTGTTAAATCGAAAGTAGTCAACGTGGTAGCATTGCCCACCATTGCCAACATTTCATTTATCTTAGACAATGGGTGTTGGCCCACCCAGACACTTTTGTTCAAGTCACACAAACCTGCACAAATTCATATCTTTCCATTAGGTGTGTGTACCACTCAAACTGGAGACACCCACTCACAGGGTACAATCTCTTCTATTATGTCTTCATTGCACAGTTTGTCTACTTTTTCTCTTAATGCTTCCCTTTCTGATAGTTGTACATTTCTGGGTTTATGCACTTTAACAGTTGTTCCCTTATTTAATATATTTGTATGAGTGAATCATTTCAATTCCAATTTGCAATACATACTTTTAGAAATGCTTTTGCCATTGAGTTGCAGCCACAACCTGTTGAATGTCCAATATTCGATCACTATACCCCAAATCCTGATCAGGGTGGTTAGGGTCTAAGGCCATCATAAGTTCTCCCTGTTGTGGCATTCACAATAAACATGATCCCTCTCTTGTTACACACATTTTCGCTTCTATTATTTTTCCTTTTTGTTTAATGGTGGTCTGAAAATATCCTACCTCATCAATCATTTTTTGACATAACCTTATATCTATTATTTGACATCAAGAAAATTCTTCAACAGATCATTATCAATCAATATGTATTTGATGATGGAATCTGCCATAACTGAAATCTATTGCCCTTCAATGTTTACTGTACAAAATTGTGCATTCCATTTTATTTCACCTAATTCTTACTGAAAAACATTTGTTATTCTCAGCGCCCTTCACTTGTTGTTTTTCTGTTATCTGATTATTCATTTATTTAAATGTACCTTGAACTTTCTAGCCATTTCCCTCTGTTTTTACATATTTTGACTTTGTCCTATAACCTTGCACAGTGTACATTTTCTCAATAGCTGGAAAAGAGCCATCGTAGACATAATACCCTGGAATTTATCTTGCTGAGAAAGCTCTTAATTTCCAATTGATATTTGGTTGAATTGTTGTACTGTGACAAAGTCTTTGGCTAGTGTTAAATCATCAACACGAAGCAACTTTTTTATGCACCTTTGTTCTCGTATCATCTGGTCATGAAACAGTTGCTAATTGCATTTAGCAGCTAGAACTTTCATTCTATTTATATAATTCCTAATATTACTTCAATGTGTGCCAGGAATCCCAGCAGTGCTGACTGAACATCTGTGAAGCTGAACCTGCCATAGAGTTTTGCTTTTTGACTTTGGTTCCATCATTAAATGAAATAGACAACAAACTATCTTTCTGTTAAATACTTCTGGAACTGAGCTTTTTACACTTTCCATGAACTTTGACATTCTAATGAACTTTTGCTATTGAATTTAAAAGAATTCCCAGGGTGCTGGCAGCAGAAGAAGAGTAGGGTTGTAATTCCAGAAGAAGCCAGAGTAGGGATATGGGTGACTCATGAAAACTGCTGTTCATAAGGGCTACAACATTACATCATCAAAATTAATTTTGTTATTTCTCAAATAGAAACGTTACAGAGAAACTCTGCTCTATTTTCTCTCAATTCAACTTTAACAGTCTGATTGTAAAGAAGCTATGAATATCTATAGCCCTGATAGATGTAGGATGACAATAGCTGGAGTATTAATCATTGGTATCATAGGGCCTTATTAGGAGTTTGGCGGTGGAGGGAACGGGCGGTTCACCACTGCCCCGTGACCACACCACATAAATCCCCACACTGCCTCCCTCCCCAATACAGGCAGGTGGGCAGCGTGTACAAAATTTCAATTCACACCCAAATACAAATGAGATGGTAATGGCAAATGGAGTTTCTTTTGGCTTGTAACTATGCAGGACACTGCCTATTCCCATAGACAGAATTTGATCTTTTCCATGGCACCAATTGTAAAGATATTCATTGATGATTTGGAGGATAGAAGAAGGGTGATTTAATAGAGGAATGTGATGGGAAGAGATTTGGGTAAAGATACGTAGGCTAAGGTGGAAATTAAGTGCAAAAAGTTAGTAACTTAACCCATGTTAACTTTAAATTGGCAGCACAGAGGCAAATTATGTGTAATATGAAACTAAATGTAGGACATGACAAGTTCATGAGAGAAAGCAAGTGAAAGCATACATTCGAAATAGGAGGAACTATAGAGCAG
This sequence comes from Lissotriton vulgaris, assembly GCF_964263255.1. Classification (NCBI taxonomy): domain Eukaryota; kingdom Metazoa; phylum Chordata; class Amphibia; order Caudata; family Salamandridae; genus Lissotriton; species Lissotriton vulgaris. Next base: position 1,355,074,802 of record NC_141693.1, read on the forward strand.
AGTATGGCAGGGAAGAATCCCGTACCCATAGATTTATTATGTGTGCAACTCACATATGTATTTTGAATTACCCAGGAATTAGGCCAGAACCTGTTATTTAGTGGCAGGAAAGTTAGATGAACATGATGTCCCATCTAGGACAAAACATAGCAGTAATGCTTCTGAAATAGTTAGAGATATTTTTGGAGGGGTTGTTGTAAATAACCTCAAAGTTTGAAAGCTTTCAATCACAATTGATATATTTGTCAATAGTATTACTTGATCATTGCTCGCGATTGACACTAAAATGATAGCTATTAGAGCTATGGGTTTGCAAAACTGCCTTGCTCTAGCTATTGTGCTGGCAGAGTAAGGCAGAGTCTGTAAGATGTTGAAAGTCCAGTAGGGCTGCACCTGCGCACCAGATAAGAGCAAGGAGATAAAAGGGTTTGTGAAAAACATAAATGATTTGAAACAGGATTTGAAGGAATTTGAGGCTATAGGTTTGTGGGATGCGATTGGAAGATTGGAACTGGATCTGTCACTGTAACTAAGTGGTTTAGGAATATAGGTAGTGCCAGAAAGTAGTGGCTGAGAGAAAGGGAATGAAGAGAAAAAGGAGTGATATGGAACTAGAGGAAAGTCAGTATAAATTTAACAATGAGATGAAAACATTTGAAAAATCCAGGCTCAGGACGCTGAGAGCAACTAATTTGTGACATGGTCTAAAGGAAGATTCATTTGATTTGTGGGGGCATTGAAGCAGCTTAATTTTAGGCTCCACTTTCCATATATCATCTATATGCAATTATGCTTAATCGATTCGTTCAAGATGTTTTTGCTTCATTAATGTACATGTTCCACTTGTGTAAGAATTGGATTAAGTCATCACTTCTGAGCCTGTTGTGAAATCCTATTACCTGCACAGGGTTGAACGATAGTCAATGTAACCTCCTTTACTGAATGCACTTACACTCTAATAATAATTGTTTAATTGCTAAGGATGAATAACACTGTAATGTGCTTCCATTTTGATTATCTTTGTTAACTTAGCCTGATGCTGGGCCTTAGCTGAGTATTTTACACTTTGAAATTTGCCAGTATGCTGTTTCTCTTCCCTCTGCAGGTGTGATATTGGGATCCTCATTAGTCAGAGAAAAGTTTAATTTTATGTGTTAGTCCCTGAATACTCACAAACATTTGCCCAGGTGCCACAAAGTATGGTCTTTGATGTGACTGAGGGCGTACTGATGCCAGCGGGGCGGCAATATCGGGGCCTGGGCGGGTCAGAGATTGTGTATGGAGGGCATAAAAACTGTTATATAAATGGGCAATGCTTGCCTGTTTATTGAACAAATGTTGGGGGATATTAATGCTCAGCAACTAAACAGTAGCTTGTGCTGCTGTTCACCAGGGGGGTCCCATGTAAAGGTCAAGAGGGCCGTAAGTGGCCCCCAGGCTGTACTTTGTGTATCACTGTAGTAGACTGATAGTGAGGTCTGGGAAGTGAAGACTGCAAGCAGACATGAAGAGATGACAGTAAAATGAGTCTCCTGTACCTGGCATATTAGGATGATGCAACTCTAAAAAGCAAGTAGGGGAGTTTAGCGGTTCTCTGCAAATTCCACCACAGGATTGGTCTTAATTGTGCTTTAAATGTGTGTTCCATAGTTAGTTAGATTCAGGGAATACCCTGACTTAGAAGGGAGCATATCTTTCTGTTGGTGTTTAACCATACATGGAAATCTTTATGCAGACAATCTTTAGTTTCCTGTAAACTTCTACTGAGGTTCACAAAATGCTGAAACCTTATTCCCTTCCTATTCAGAAATCCACTTCTGGTGACGCCACAATCAAAGCGAGTTAAGCTTTGTCACACTTCCCTGTGCAGTACCTTGGAAATTGAGTGAGCCTGCTTCAACCACAACAGATCACTTGGTCCTCATCAAACGAACAGGAGAGATTTAGAAACAGACTTCCTGTTGTATTAGAACATGTAGGTTACATATAGATTGCAGCAGAAGGTGTCCATCCTACTGAGCTATACAGCAGTTTATATAAGTGGTCAGGGGTGTATTTGACAAAAGGCTATGTGAGAGCTCCCCTGACTCGTAAACCAACCCAAACAGATCCTGCATTAGGAGGAGAAGTAAAAAGGAAGATAAGAGAGGGCACAGGGAGGGGCAGGGGTTCAGATTACCTTGTGGTGTCAGACTCAGATCACGCCATGAGCTAGGGGAAACAGAGACTATGAATGAGTGAATGAGCCAATGAGTGGGTGAATGATTGAGCCAGTACATGAATGAATAATTGACCTAGTGATTGAGTGAAACGTTTTAAAGTTTTTATTATGCATTCAACAATTTTGGTTTCTAAATGAAGCCAACAAAAGAGCGGTAAGGGGATGTGAATGAAGGGATCAAACATGATCAAAAGTTCAAATGAATTAAAAGTGCATCAAATTAGTTAATAACTTGTATCATTTGCTCATTCTTTCTCATTAGAGTTTGTTCTCTGAGTCCAATTGAAAGAAAAAAGGACAACGTGGCAAAAATGAGAATAGGAGTGCAAAGCGAGGAGTAGAGTGAATAGAAAACTTCCTGTCCACATGATCTGCGAGAAAGGGCATACAATTAGTATTCAGATCTCTTAACGTATTGGGCCATTCAAATCTCCCTTTAGGAAGCACGTTAAAGCTCTTATTTGTTCGATCTTGGGCTGATTTGGTGACTGGGTCAATGAGAATGTCAGTAAGGTAACAAAAGTCAGTGAATAAATGGGTTAATTTGTGAGTAAGTAAGTCAGTGAATGCAAGAGAGAGAGATTCATGTGGTTTACCTCTTGCGCTATTGAAAACATATCCATTAGTAAGAAGATACATTTCGTTTTTTTTTCTAGAATAAGGTTGAACAATTAGCATGGTTCTAATGATTTTGTAGGATATTATGTCTGCACAAATTCATTTATTGATTGATATCTTCAATAGTGAATTTCTAATGGTTATTTAAAATATTTTGGGTATAAAAGTCTTGCAATGGCAAATTGTTGTCACTATATCGAGAGTGACTGACATTTGAACATGACTTTCTAGTACCTTAGTTTGGTATAATCTCAAGGGCAGTAGCATTCAGTAATAGTTCCCTTTATTGACTGCTTAAAGAGGGCCTAAAGTAAAGGTGTCCGTACATTTCTTAGTAGATTTGGACAAAGATGGCAAATAGAATGGCATAAAGTAAGTGACTAGGGAAATTTAGCTTCTAAGGGCAGATGTTCGTGGACACTTCCAGTAGTGAAGAATTGGAAGACTACAGAGTAATCATTAAGAGTGTTTGTGGAGAAAGTATGTTTTGTGAAATGGAATGAGACAAACATGGGCCTTGTAAGAGATGTTCAATTGAGGTTCATGATTTCTGACTCCCCAAAAAGGTTTGTGATGCTCACTGAATTGTAAATAGAAGGGACTGTAAAAGGGTACCTCCCTACTTCTAATTAAAAAAGGAAAATATCAGTGCTTTATGGCAAGCCACTGATGAGTTATAGACCTCCTAGTTGGGGATTGTAGTTGATTTGAAAAGGGGAATCTTGTTGGCAGCCTATTTTGTAAAAAGCAGCACTGGTTCCTTTACATGGGCAGATTTAAAACAAGAAGTTTTCCATCTTGGAACGTGATCATAGGGATGATGATGGGCTGTCCCTTGCCCATGACCTCCCTTTTTGTTGCTTTTATCTTTTATATATATATATATATATATATATATATATATATATATATATATATATATATATATATATATATATATATATATATATATATATATATATATATATATATATATATATATATATATATATATTTATATATAACATATAGTACAATTATGGAGGTATATTGTCGATATTTTTATCGTGTGGAAGGGGACAGTAAGTGAAGCCATGAATTTTGTGGACACTATTAACATCAATTCCCTAAATTTAAATTTCACACATCACATTGACTCATCCTCCATTAGTTTTTTGGACATTCTGGTCAGCATAGAGGAAGGTAAAATAGAAATAAGCCTCTTCCAGAAACCGACGGCAGGCAATACCCTGCTCCATGCGAGTAGCTTTCACCCCCATCACACTATAGCCAGTCTGTGTTATTTTTACTCTGAGTTGCAGGTGGAAAGCGCCGGGACACTCTTTTTGAGTAGCCGTGCGCTATATAAAAGCGTCATAACATAACATAACATAACATACCCTATGGCGAGTTTCTTAGGGTGAATAGGGCGTACAGTACAGAAATGGCACGCACAGAAGCTCAGGAAAGAACTAAGAAAAGAGTGTTGGAGAGCGGTTACAAAGAGAAAAATCTTAATATTGCCTTAGCCAAAGCCAATCGAATTGAGAGAGGCACCCTCCTTCTAAAGAAACAAATTGAAGTTCAAGGAGTGGAACAACTCCAAAGCACTCCTGGCCATTTCTCAAATAGAAACGTTACAGAGAAACTCTGCTCTATTTTCTCTCAATTCAACTTTAACAGTCTGATTGTAAAGAAGCTATGAATATCTATAGCCCTGATAAATGTAGGATTACAATAGCTGGAGTATTAATCATTGGTATCATAGGGCCTTATTAGGAGTTTGGCGGTGGAGGGAACGGGCGGTTCACCACTGCCCCGTGACCACACCACCAAATCCCCACACTGTCTCCCTCCCCAATACAGGCAGGTGGGCAGCGTGTACAAAATTTCAATTTACACCCAAATACAAATGAGATGGTAATGGCAAATGGAGTTTCTTTTGGCTTGTAACTATGCAGGACACTGCCTATTCCCATAGACAGAATTTGATCTTTTCCATGGCACCAATTGTAAAGATATTCATTAATGATTTGTGAGGATAGAAGAAGGGTGATTTAATAGAGGAATGTGATGGGAAGAGATTTGGGTAAAGATACGTAGGCTAAGGCGGAAATTAAGTGCAAAAAGTTAGTAACTTAACCCATGTTAACTTTAAATTGGCAGCACAGAGGCAAATGATGTGTAATATGAAACTAAATGTAGGACATGACAAGTTCATGAGAGAAAGCAAGTGAAAGCATACATTCGAAATAGGAGGAACTGCAGAGTATGGCAGGGAAGAATCCCGTACCCATAGATTTATTATGTTTGCAACTCACATATGTATTTTTAATTACCCAGGAATTAGGCCAGAACCTGTCATTTAGTGGCAGGAAAGTTAGATGAACATGATGTCCCATCTAGGACAAAACATAGCAGTAATGCTTCTGAAATAGTTAGAGATATTTTTGGAGGGGTTGTTGTAAATAACCTCAAAGTTTGAAAGCTTTCAATCACAATTGATATATTTGTCAATAGTATTACTTGATCATTGCTCGCGATTGACACTAAAATGATAGCTATTAGAGAAATGGGTTTGCAAAACTGCCTTGCTCTAGCTATTGTGCTGGCTGAGTAAGGCAGAGTCTGTAAGATGTTGAAAGTCCAGTAGGGCTGCACCTGCGCACCAGATAAGAGCAAGGAGATAAAAGGGTTTGTGAAAAACATAAATGATTTGAAACAGGATTTGAAGGAATTTGAGGCTATAGGTTTGTGGGATGCGATTGGAAGATTGGAACTGGATCTGTCACTGTAACTAAGTGGTTTAGGAATATAGGTAGTGCCAGAAAGTAGTGGCTGAGAGAAAGGGAATGAAGAGAAAAAGGAGTGATATGGAACTAGAGGAAAGTCGGTATAAATTTTACAATGAGATGAAAAAATTTGAAAAATCCAGGCTCAGGAAGCTGAGGGCAACTAATTTGTGACATGGTCTAAAGGAAGATTCATTTGATTTGTGGGGGCATTGAAGCAGCTTAATTTTAGGCTCCACTTTCCATATATCATCTATATGCAATTATGTTTAATCGATTCGTTCAAGATGTGTTTAGCTTCATTAATGTACATGTTCCACTCGTGTAAGAATTGGATTAAGTCATCACTTCTGAGCCTGTTGTGAAATCCTATTACCTGCACAGGGTTGAACGATAGTCAATGTAACCTCCTTTACTGAATGCACTTACACTCTAATAATAATTGTTTAATTGCTAAGGATTAAGAACACTGTAATGTGCTTCCATTTTGATTATCTTTGTTAACTTAGCCTGATGCCGGGCCTTAGCTGAGTATTTTACACTTTGAAATTCGCCAGTATGCTGTTTCTCTTTCCTCTGCAGGTGTGATATTGGGATCCTCATTAGTCAGAGAAAAGTTTAATTTTAAGTGTTAGTCCCTGAATACTCACAAACATTTGCCCAGGTGCCACAAAGTATGGTCTTTGATGTGACTGAGGGCGCACTGATGCCAGCGGGGCGGCAATATCGGGGCCTGGGCGGGTCAGAAATTGTGTATGGAGGGCATAAAAACTGTTATATAAATGGGCAATGCTTGCCTGTTTATTGAACAAATATTGGGGGATATTAATGCTCAGCAACTACACAGTAGCTTGTGCTGCTGTTCACCAGGGGGGTCCCATGTAAAGGTCAAGAGGGCCGTAAGTGGCCCCCAGGCTGTACTTTGTGTATCACTGTAGTAGACTGATAGTGAGGTCTGGGAAGTGAAGACTGCAAGCAGACATGAAGAGATGACAGTAAAAGGAGTCTCCTGTACCTGGCATATTAGGATGATGCAACTCTAAAAAGCAAGTAGGGGAGTTTAGCGGTTCTCTGAAAATTCCACCACAGGATTGGTCTTAATTGTGCTTTAAATGTGTGTTCCATAGTTAGTTAGATTCAGGGAATACCCTGACTTAGAAGGGAGCATATCTTTCTGTTGGTGTTTAACCCTACATGGAAATATTTATGCAGACAATCTTTAGTTTCCTGTAAACTTCTACTGAGGTTCACAAAATGCTGAAACCTTATTCCCTTCCTATTCAGAAATCCACTTCTGGTGACGCCACATTCAAAGCGAGTTAAGCTTTGTCACACTTCCCTGGGCAGTACCTTGGAAATTGAGTGAGCCTGCTTCAACCACAACAGATCAATTGGTCCTCATCAAACGAACAGGAGAGGTTTAGAAACAGACTTCCTGTTGTATTAGAACATGTAGGTTACATATAGATTGCAGCAGAAGGTGTCCATCCTACTGAGCTATACAGCAGTTTATATAAGTGGTCAGGGGTGTATTTGACAAAAGGCTATGTGAGAGCTCCTCTGACTCGTAAACCACCCCAAACAGATCCTGCATTAGGAGGAGAAGTGAAAAGGAAGATAAGAGAGGGTACAGGGAGGGGCAGGGGTTCAGATTACCTTGTGGTGCCAGACTCGGATCACGCCATGAGCTAGGGGAAACAGAGACTATGAATGAGTGAATGAGCCAATGAGTGGGTGGATGATTGAGACAGTACATGAATGAATAATTGACCTAGTGATTGAGTGAAACGTTTTAAAGTTTTTATTATGCATTCAACAATTTTGGTTTCTAAATGAAGCCAACAAAAGAGCGGTAAAGGGATGTGAATGAAGGGATCAAACATGATCAAAAGTTCAAATGAATTAAAAGTGCATCAAATTAGTTAATAACTTGGATCATTTGCTCATTCTTTCTCATTAGAGTTTGTTCTCTGAGTCCAATTGAAAGAAAAAAGGACAACGTGGCAAAAATGAGAATAGGAGTGCAAAGCGAGGGGTAGAGTGAATAGAAAACTTCCAGTCCACATGATCTGCGAGAAAGGGCATACAATTGGTATTCAGATCTCTTAACGTATTGGGCCTTTCAAATCTCCCTTTGGGAAGCACGTTAAAGCTCTTATTTGTTCGATCTTGGGCTGATTTGGTGACTGGGTCAATGAGAATGTCAGTAAGGTAATAAAAGTCAGTGAATAAATGGGTTAATTTGTGAGTAAGTAAGTCAGTGAATGCAAGAGAGAGAGATTCATGTGGTTTACCTCTTGCGCTATTGAAAACATATCCATTAGTAAGAAGTTACATTTCGTTTTTTTTTCTAGAATAAGGTTGAACAATTAGCATTGTTCTAATGATTTTGTAGGATATTATGTCTGCACAAATTCATTTATTGATTGATATCTTCAATAGTGAATTTCTAATGGTTATTTAAAATATTTTGGATATAAAAGTCTTGCAATGGCAAATTGTTGTCACTATATCGAGAGTGACTGACATTTGAACATGACTTTCTAGTACCTTAGTTTGGTATAATCTCAAGGGCAGTAGCATTCAGTAATAGTTCCCTTTATTGACTGCTTAAAGAGGGCCTAAAGTAAAGGTGTCCGTACATTTCTTAGTAGATTTGGACAAAGATGGCAAATAGAATGGCATAAAGTAAGTGACTAGGGAAATTTAGCTTCTAAGGGCAGATGTTCGTGGACACTTCCAGTAGTGAAGAATTGGAAGACTACAGAGTAATCATTAAGAGTGTTTGTGGAGAAAGTATGTTTTGTGAAATGGAATGAGACAAACAAGGGCCTTGTAAGAGATGTTCAATTGAGGTTCATGATTTCTGACTCCCCAAAAAGGTTTGTGATGCTCACTGAAATGTAAATAGAAGGGACTGTAAAAGGGTACCTCCCTACTTCTAATTAAAAAAGGAAAATATCAGTGCTTTATGGCAAGCCACTGATGAGTTATAGACCTCCTAGTTGGGGATTGTAGTTGATTTGAAAAGGGGAATCTTGTTGGCAGCCTATTTTGTAAAAAGCAGCACTGGTTCCTTTACATGGGCAGATTTAAAACAAGAAGTTTTCCATCTTGGAACGTGATCATAGGGATGATGATGGGCTGTCCCTTGCCCATGTCCTCTCTTTTTGTTGCTTTCATCTTTTATATATATATATATATATATATATATATATATATATATATATATATATATATATATATATATATATATATATATATATATATATATATATATATATATATATATATATATAACATATAGTACAATTATGGAGGTATATTGTCGATATTTTTATCATGTGGAAGGGGACAGTAAGTGAAGCCATGAATTGTGTGGACACTATTAACATCAATTCCCTAAATTTAAATTTCACACATCACATTGACTCATCCTCCATTAGTTTTTTGGACATTCTGGTCAGCATAGAGGAAGGTAAAATAGAAATAAGCCTCTTCCAGAAACCGACGGCAGGCAATACCCTGCTCCATGCGAGTAGCTTTCACCCCCATCACACTATAGCCAGTCTACCCTATGGCGAGTTTCTTAGGGTGAATAGGGCGTACAGTACAGAAATGGCACGCACAGAAGCTCAGGAAAGAACTAAGAAAAGAGTGTTGGAGAGCGGTTACAAAGAGAAAAATCTTAATATTGCCTTAGCCAAAGCCAATCGAATTGAGAGAGGCACCCTCCTTCTAAAGAAACAAATTGAAGTTCAAGGAGTGGAACAACTCCAAAGCACTCCTGGCCAGATATATAGCACAGGGAAAACATGCAGGGTCATTTCTACATATAGTAGGCAATCTCAAGCAATCAAAAAGATTTTAAATAAGGAATGGCCCATAGTTATGACTGACAATGTTTTAAACACAGTGTATCCTCATAAACCCAACTTTACATTTCGTAAAGCCTAGTCAATGTGGTCAGATCTGGTAAAGACAAGTCCAGAGATGTATGCTAAGGGCAGATGGCCTTCCCCTAGAAATGTTTTTTTTAAGTGCAGCTCCTGCAGAGCCTGTAAATTTGGCACTAACACCTCGTCATACACAACAGCATTTTCAGATATCCCTTTGAAAATTAGAGGACACTATATGTGCAAGACTGAGTTTGCCGTATATGTGCTTCAATGCAATCGTGGGCTCAATTATGTGGGCAGCACAAAATTACCAGTACAAGCGAGAATATTGCAACACTTACGGGCCACGGTCAATTCTGACCCCACATACCCAGTGGCCAGGCATGTAAAAACTGAACATGGTAATAACTTGATTGTGTTGCAATATTATGTTATTGACAGCGTTCCCATGAGTAAGAGGGGTGGTGATCGTGAAAAACAGCTGCGCCAGTTGGAGACCAAATACATTGTAGAGCTGAATACGAAAAGTCCGCATGGTCTCAATATTTGCGAAGATCTGTACCACTATTTATGAAATATCAGCATATCTGATTGAGTTGAAAGGTGTAGATATATGAATTTGAAAATTGATTGATTTTAATCTTCATAATATTTATTCTTTTAGCTACAGTTGAGGTGTAATTGTTTGTATTGATCTTAAAATGCGGCTCAGTCAGTGTGGTTCAAAGTTGGGTTAATATGTATGGGATTATCACCAGCATTGATGTAAGTCCAGGATGGCTGGTGAGATTCTCCACTTGGTAATTATGAGGAATATACATTTGTTTGACTAGACAGGAGGAAGTATTCAAAATGATTTGAATTAATGGTGGCTATAGGAATTGTGCAGGCTGATAAAAATTGATTTGTTGGTGGTTTACTTGTGAACATCTATGTATTTGTACAGGTATTAATATTTCTAATAACCTTATTCTTCTGCCCAAGTACCCCTGGTCCCCGGGGGAATAGTGTGGTTTTTAAAATACACTATGAATTGTATTTTTTGAAAATTCCCGGCTGGGAATTTTTACGCACACTTGCACTTTATTAAGACACATTCATTTGTTTTTTGCACATTAATATGGCAACCTACCTTTTACAGCTTAAAAACAGCGAGCAATCTTTTTTTAAAAATATTTCATTGTCATTGTCAATGATATTTTTATATGATGGAGTTGTATGAAGAACGGAATATTTTGAATGTCAAAATTTTAAAAAAAAATTATTTGCATTTAGTTATGTTGTTTAAAGTGTTAATATATATGTATTCATATTTTTATGTATATACATATATACATATTTTACAAAATGTGTTTCTACAATAATGACAACATATTTTGAGATTTCCTTTATGTCAATTTGCATATAAGGGAGTCTGTCTTTTACATTATCAACTCCGAGTGTTTATATGTGCAGTAGTCTGTTTACTATGTTTATTAATTGGTAGGCTGCCAGGGATTGGTGAAATTAAGTTTAAATTATTGTGGGGGAAGGAGCACAAATTGACCAGCGAGCAATACGTCTGGGATCGCCGAAACGCGTTTGGTGGTGGGCACAGCAATGCACCTAAAAGAATGAAAAAATAATTAAACTACAGCGGCTGCTGCAAGATCTAAGAGTCTGTCTCTCTCGTTTTCTTTGGCGTGGTTTTACAACACATAGAGAGTGGTTATCGGACATATATATTTATATATATATATATATTCACTGAAAAAACCATGGGTTATAGACCATATATAGTTAGGAATTAGCATTTACAAAACCTTATTTTACTCACACAAAACCATTGAAATTCCATATATAGTTAGTTGCACTAACTATATATCGCGCACCCGCAATCCACTGCTGATGATGTCACATATGACATCATTCATGACATGGTCAGTGACATCACTGATGACATCACTGATGACAACTCAAATGACATCACTGATGACATTATCCAATGACTGTATGTTTCTGTAAAGTTAAAATATGTCTTACATATTGAAGAATGAGTGGATGTATAAGTGTCTGGATGAAGAATTTAGTAGGTGCATGACTGACTGTATGAGAGAGTGATTAAATGTGTCTCACTGAGTGCATGGGTTAGTGACTAAACTGTCTTAATTTGTGCATCATTATGTCTGTTGTTCTGTAAACTGCTGAATGTGTTAATCAGTAGCTATATGAGTAACTATATGGGATATTCATTGGTTTCCCAAGTATTTGTATGGGAGACTGAGTATGTGTGTGAGTGGCTGGGAGGTGTATGACTCTGTGCATAGATGTGTGAGCAGTTGATACACTAGATGTATGGGTTCAAAAGTGCATGTGGAAACAGCTGCATGGGCGGTTGACTGTGTGCATGAGTGTATTGGTGAGTGAATGGATATCTCAGTGCAACATGTCAAAGTAAGTACATATGTAAAACACAGTACATGTGAGAGTTGACATATATAACCGTGCATAAGATCCAATGAATGTGTGAGTGGCTGTATGGATCATTGTGAACTTGTATCAGGGATCGTATAGGAGAGTAAAATGTGTTAGAATATGTTTGAATTAGTAAGGTGTGTATAACTGTATAGTTGAGGAAATGGAGGTGTGATTGATTCTTTGCATGACTGACTAGATGTATGAGTAACTCCATGGATGAGTGACAATCTGTGAGTGTCTGTTTACACTGATTGTATCTAAGGTTATATTAGAGTCTGAAGAGGTTCATCGTATTATCACATGAATGATATTATCAGTGATGTTGTCAGTGATGTCATTTGAGTTGTCATCAGTGATGTCATCAGTGATGTCACTGACCATGTCATGAATGATGTAATATGTGACATCATCAGCAGTGGATTGGGGGTGCGCGATATATAGTTAGTGCAACTAACTATATATGGAATTTCTATGGTTTTGTTTGAGTAAAATAAGGTTTTGTAAATGCTAATTCCTAACTATATATGGTCTATAACCCATGGTTTTTTCAGTGAATTTTCAAGGTTTTGTAAATGCTAATTCCTAACTATATATGGTCTATAACCTATGGTTTTTTCAGTGAATTTCAATGGTTTTTTAATAGCAAATATCAAAAGCTTTAAAATGTCAAGTACGTGGTAGGTAAAAACATTTTCGTGTCTATGCACGCTGATGTGCTTTGAACGCTGCCCCCTCCCCCCTCTTTTCTTTTAGGAGTATTCTCTCTTTGCAGATAGTGAAGGGTAGGTAACGCAGGCCTTTGCCCCCGTTGTAATCCGTCGTGCCTGCTTCCCTCTCCATTTGATTGATTGTTATCCAAGCATTTACTGTTTTAGAATTGGTTCTCTTTGGTTCATTCTCTATTTACAAACAAGCACAGAGTCGCAATACTCTGTTTAGTCTTTGCAGATAGTGAAAAATCGTTAGAAACAACAAAAGGAATCAAGCAAAATCAGTAGGCCACTAATGGGATCTCTTTTTGACCTAGCTAAAATAGAAACATTAGGAACAACCCCTCATGAGAAATATGAAACTAGTGAGAGGAACTGAGCTCGACGCCATGATGGCTGCAAGACAACTCGGCTCCGCCGCCCACCCCGCCCAAAACAACAACAAACCCTATGCAAATATTATAAATATATACAACACACCAGCAAAGTAACAGGGTAAAACGTTTTATTAAATAACTATTTACATGGCAGCCTGCTGCAACATCGATCCAAACAAGCCTTTGTATTTGGGGCTCAAAATCAACAAGTAACAGGGTAAAACGTTTTATTAAATAACTATTTACATGGCAGCCTGCTGCAACATCGATCCAAACAAGCCTTTGTATTTGGGGCTCAAAATCAACCATCAATAGTAAGATTTTCATAGGTGAGTGTAGGTTCATGGTTTTCCATCCACATACTAAAAGCCTGGAGTGGGAGTGAAAGAACAATAACTAGGTAAGAAGGAAGGCAGAGGCTGTGGGAAGGACTCTGGATATGGTATGTTGCTTGGTCCCTGAGATGCTTCGATGTCACTGCCTTGCACAAATGGTATAAGTCCTGGATGTTGGGTGCCATAGTTGAGGGTTCCGAGCAGCGCTTGTAACACTGTCTGAAGCTTATTTGCACCTGCTGCAGCTTCACTATTCTCAAAGTAAGTGGGGGCTGTTTGTGGACCTGACTGCATTGGAAAGCAATGTGATGCGGTGCCTCCCTGAACCGCTTGACAGAGGCCCCCGAGGGGCGGCGTGATGGCGCGGACTCGGAGGGGACGCTTGGCTCCTGCCCCCTACCCAAGTCTTGTTGCCCTGGTGTGGCCTAAGATCGCCCCCGACATAGACGGCCGGCTCCCGGGGTCAGGCGGAACTTTTTGCCTTTTAGTGACTCTTCCATTCTGGACCTTGTCCCACAATCCGTTTGACCTGAAGACACGTCCTGCGGTGCCCTGGTCCGACCATCACATATACCTGCGCCAGGAGACGGCGTGGGGTGCACTAGAAGGGAGAGGCGGCGCGAACGAGCCTCCCCCACCTCCCCAGGTGGAGGTTTCTCAGCTAGACCCCAGCGCTTCACTCGACCAGCTGACTTGCGCCTGCTCTTGCGACCCAGTGCCTCGCTCGGCCAGCTGAATTGCGCCTGCTCTTGCTATTACAACGTCTCACCCGCCATCCAACGGAATTGCACCCAATCTTGCGGTACAGCGACAGACGGCTGCTACGGAGCTCACGAAATGGCGGTCGGCTCCACAGACTTGGGCCTGGCCTGCAAGGATGGCTCTGGGCAACCGTGGAACTCGGACACTTCACTGCTAGGGCATGGGCCCCATTCCCAAAAGAGTCCCCTCAGCCTTGAAGATTCTACAACAGTCACCGGGACCCCCGACTCCCGCAGACTTCCGGTGGGGAGCGACTGCCATGGTTGCTCGCGGAATGGCCACGACTTAGCCATGGGGTGCTCTCATGCTGACGCCAGCTTCAGTCTGAAACATCCAGAAAGACTGTAGACTACCAATTCGATCAGTTCCGGTGGAGCCCCAACGTGACCCGGTAGAGAAGAACTTGCCCTCCCCTCTTTGACTGATGGTTCTTGTTGCCTGTCCCTTCTGTTGTCATTTAACAGAACTTTTTGGACTGCTGAAAGGGGTTGTGTTCCGACCGCTGGTTGGTGGAGACATTTTGACTATATTCTGGACCTGCGTTGTCGCGTAATGTGTCATATGACGCGCCGCGTTAGCGCACCCGGAAGTGCTCCGGTGCGAGAGGCGCAGCTTCCCGGAAGCGATCCAGGGCGCGGCGCGCAGCGCGTAACGTAAGCATAACAGGTCATGTGACTTGTTAATAAAACTTTTCGTTGGTTCATTTTACTTTTGTTTTTCTAATGATGGAAGGCTTGGTCATATGACCTAAAAATAACACTCTTCATTGGTTTAGAACATTTTTTTTCCCAAATGATGAAAGCCCCACTTTTTTTTTTCTCACTCTGACTTGTAAAGAAAAGGACCCAGATGCATTTACAGTTTATCACTAACAATGTTCCAGGCTAATGTATTTTCTCTGGAAATTTACAACTGTCCTGCAAGTAAAATATTCCTATTTTGAGAAAAAGGGCGTTTCTTCGTCTCATGAGGGAGCCGTTGAACAAAAGAGGCTCGACCTGCTGTCTTAGTCGCTGATAGGCATGAATATCGGATTCTTATCGATCACTTTATGTTGCAGGAGTGGAAAACACAACAGCCCTTGACCATTTATCTTTACTGCTTTCCTGCGTATTATACCTTTTAACCGTCATGTAATCGGGCTGCTTTATTTCACTTGCCTTTTACTGATTCGAAAACAGTGGCTATTATTCAAAACTTTACCAATCTAGGTACTACTACCATGTTTTGTTTTAAAAACCTTTATTGTGAAAATGTCAGTATACAAATACTGGCCTATAACCACATGGGCCGGCCACGGAGCAAACTGTAATCGTATATGATGAGGGGACATTTACACTGTAGAAGAACGTAACGGGCGGGCCATTAGGTTGCAAGAACTAAGGTGTCTAACAGTTGCGGAATCGGTGGACGTACATTTTATAATTAAAGTACGGCAGGGCCAGTTACAATAAAATTATCTAGATATACATTTGCGGGCAAGTACCATGGGTGACGTTAATTCAAACTTTCAATAGTACAGTAATCAATAACACATCAGAACTTAATCTCAATAGGGATGTCCAAATGTTCAATCAGTACTCGTCCCCGCCCGCCATGTGCTTCAAAACTGCATACGTATCTCGTGATATCAAGGCTGGGCAACCAGTACACAACAAGGAGTTACGAGTCCTATTTCTACCGGCGCCATTTTGGGCGAGGCCGGGCAGGTCCAGGATATAGTCAAAATGTCTCCACCAACCAGCGGTCGGACCAGAACCCCTTTCGGCAGTCCAAAAATGTTCTGTTAAATGACAACAGAAGAGATAGGCAACAAGAACAATCAGTCAAAAGAGGGGACGCTTTCGGGAATGGGGCCCATGCCCTAGCAGGCAAGCGTCCGAGTTCCAAGGTGTCCCAGGGCCATTTTAGTGGACCAGGCCCAAATCCAAAGAGCCGGCTGCCATTTTGAGAGTCCTGTTGCAGCCGCCTATCGCTGCACCGCAAGAGTGGGCGCAATTCAGCTGGATGGTGGGCGAGACGCTGTAGCCGCAAGAGCGGGCGCAACTCAGCTGGATGGCGGGTGAGTCACTGTGCCGCAAGAGCGGGCGCAATGCAGCTGGATGGCGGGTGAGGCACTGTGCCGCAAGAGCGGGCGGAACTCAGCTGGATGGAGGGTGAGGCACTGTGCTGCAAGAGCGGGCGGAACTCAGCTGGATGGAGGGTGAGTCACTGTGCCGCAAGAGCGGGTGCAATTCAGCTGGATGGTGGGTGAGGCACTGTGCCGCAAGAGCGGGCGGAACTCAGCTGGATGGAGGGTGAGGCACTGTGCCGCAAGAGCGGGCGGAACTCAGCTGGATGGCGGGTGAGGCACTGTAGCCGCAAGTGCGGGCGCAACTCAGCTGGATAGCGAGTGAAACGCCAAGGGGCGCCCCACTGCAGCTGAGGAGCCTCCATCTGGGGAGGCGGGAGAGGCCCGTTCGCGCCACCTCCCCCCCCCGGGCACCCCACGCCGTCTTTCGGCGCTGCATTGTAGGATGGCCACACCAGTGCAACTTGCTGGACACCACCTCGGTGCCATACGGATCTCGGCGCGTTGTGCTGCATTCAGCCTATTCGCACATCGGTCCGCTACAGATGCCGCCTCACAGGCCAACGGATTTTGTAGGCTTTTTATAGCCCAAAGCCGCATAACAGGTCATGTGACTTGTTTATAAAACTTTTCATTGGTTCATTTTACTTTTGGTTTCCTAATGATGGAAGGCTTGATCATATGACCTAAAAATAACACTTTTCATTGGATTGGAACATTTTTTTTTCCCAAATGATAAAAGCCCCACCTTTTTTTTCTCACTCGGCAGTCCAAAAAGGTTCCGTTAGATGACAACAGAGGGGACAGGCAACAAGAACCATCAGTCAAAAGAGGGGAGGGCAAGTTCTTCCCTACCGGGTCACGTTGGAGCTCCACCGTAAGTCATCGAATTGGTAGTCTACAGTGTTTCTGGATGTTTCAGATTGAAGCTGGCGTCAGCATGAGAGCACCACCATCTCGTGGCTCCGTCGTGGCCATTCCGCAAGCAATCATGACAGCCGCTCCCCACCGGAAGCCTGCGGGAGTCTGGGCCCCGATGACTTTTGTAGAATCTTCAAGGCTAAGGGGACGCTTTCGGGAATGGGGCCCATGCCCTAGCAGGCAAATGTCCGAGTTCAAATGTGTCCCAGGGCCATTTTAGTGGACCAGGCCCAAATCCGAAGAGCCGGCCGCCATTTTGAGAGTCCTGTGGCAGCCGCCTATCGCTGCACCGCCATTGTGGGCGCAACTCAGCTGGATGGCGGGTGAGGCACTGGAATAGCAAGAGCAGGCGCAATTCAGCTGGCCGAGCGGGGCACTGTGTTGCAAGAGCGGGCGCAACTCAGTTGGATGCCAAGGGGCGCCCCACTGCAGCTGAGGAGCCTCCACCTGGGGAGGCGGGGGAGGCCCGTTCGCGCCGCCTCCCCCCCTCGGCGCGCCCCATGCCTTTTTTCGGCGCAGCATTGTAGGATGGCCAGACCAGTGCGGCAACTTGCTGGACACCACATCGGTGCCTTCCTATCCCGACGCGTTGTGCTTTCTTCGGCCTATTCGCACAACGGTCCGCTACACCACCTCACAGGCCGACGGATTTTGCCGTCTAAAAGACAGACCAAAGCAGCCCATTGTTGCTTTGAGATGGATGTTGCAGCAGGCTGCCATGTAAATAGTTGTTTAAAATGTTTTTTTTTAACGTGTTTACTTTGTTGGAGCGTTGTATATATTTATAAGTTATTAAAGTGTTATAATCCTACTACTTTGTTGGAGTGCTATATATTTTTAATGTGACACATAATTGTGAAGACTTTGCTGTACAAAAAGGCACCCCTGCAATCTTCCGCTTCAGGCTCGGTCCCACACACCCTTACAGTGAGAATCCCCTCCCCAATCATAATACAGGATCGTTATCAGATAGTCGGAACGCGTGTGGTGTGACGGATCTCATGGGGTGGGGGCCTTGATCTACTGTAACTCCTTTGAAGAGGGGTGATTCTTTACAGTTGGGGCCATAAACTACATCCGCAGGGCTAGGTGATAGCCTGGGACCGGCCTGGACAATCGGACACAGAGGAAGAGGAGTGTCAGAGGGTGCGGTAGTGAATAGGGTGAAAGGGAGGTGTTGGGCGAGCACAGGGTGTGATTCTCAGGGAAGATCAGTGCAGATGGGGGGAGGTTTATGGCCCATGCATGAGAGAGAGAGCGTGGGTGACCAGTGCGTGGGGGAGATGCTTGCGAGGGTGGGGAGCCATGCTAAGGATCGGCGGCGTGCAGAGAGTGGGTCTGGTCAAGGCATCTAAAATGGCTGCCATGCACGACAAAAGTGTGGCATTGGAAAAAAGGCAAGATGGCGCAGACAATGTTTATCAATACGGATTAATTTATAACAATTATTTTTAACAATATATTTACTCGCAATAAAAAACAACAATGCCCCTGTGCTAAACACATAAAGTTATTCCTTGGTAATAGTTAAGTATAGAAACGTGGTGGAAGTTGTTTAAGCAAATCTAAACTTTAGGTCAAACTTGGAGAACAATTATACATAAGTGGAGTAGAGAAACAATTTGTTCTTGGTGTAGCCACTTCTGTTTATTGTTCCATTTCACAAGCCAACACGTGTTTCATCGCAGGGAACAAGCTGCGAATCTTCAGGGCTGAATAGAAACATAAAATATACATTTGCGAACTTGTTCTATTCATAAGCACATTAAGGAAGTGACTTGATTGTGTCAACCAGGGTGATCATAGGTATGCCAATAAGTGACTCTGTGTCAATGTGACTAGAGAACACTAATTTAGTGACATCTGTGATATAAACAATGAGACCTGTTGATTGAAAAACACTGGCCGGAAAGAATGGTAAGGTGACTAAGTGAAAGAAGTGTAGTGTAATTCAAAGGACGATATCCCAAGTGACTTGTACGTGGTATTCTAAGAAACGGATAGACTCGCAGTTTACGCGTATCAGCGAACGACATAGTACTGATCACTTAAGTAATTAATAAGCTCTTTATAGCGGTATAGTTTGAATATTAGTGCATTAATTAAAAGAACTATTTGTCTCATTCTCATTGTGGATGATCATTTAATTTTGAGATAATATACCTTTAATGTAATATTTATAGGATTAGATGCAATCCATCCGGATGTCTAATCCTCCGTTATTTACGATACGTGAGCTTAGAGTAAAGGGCCGGTCAGTGTGTAGACTCTGTAAGGTGTCTACAAAGGGAATTGGGAAATGAGAGACAAGAGTAAGACAAGGGATATGGATAGATAGGATAAAACTGGGTGTACATGAAAATGCTCTCGATTGTTGGACTAAGGGCAAGGGGGATATCTCTGATAAAATAGGCCACTGTTGAGGGTAACAAAGGTATTAGCCAAACAGAATTACATTGGAATACACGAGACTCACCCTCGTAGGTTCAAAGTGAAATGAGTTCAAAAAGAAACAACCCAAGTAAGGGTGTTGAGTGGAATCCTGTAGTCGGATTTCCAAATGTACACATTTGGGCTGTGCCGATTTCGAAGAATCTATGTAGTATATATAAAGTAAAAAAGGATAGTGTCACATTATAGGGTCAGTACATGAAGTGAAGAGGGAAAAGAAATTATAACGAAACCTACCTCGATTGTTCACGAGTTAAGTGAGAAACCGGGAGGAGAAGAAAGTTCGTGGTAGGGCGGATACGCTGCTAAGTCCACGAGGCGGTTGTACCTAAGTGGGTAAAAATTGAAGGTAATTCTATCAGGAATTTGTGGGTAGGAGATATTTAGAAAAACCAGGACAGATAGCGTCCGGCATATCTTTCAGTTTAAGGATGAGAGCTCGCTTACCTAGTTAGTACAGTTCTCCCTCTTGTGGTTCCCGGCGCCGTGTTTCAAAGACACGTGACCGGAAGTAGGGCCGGAATATATACCGGTGTTCTAATTGAAGCAGAAAAGAGCTAGAACATAGGTGAACTTCTTCGTATACAAATTGTTGGCAAAGTTAAGAAGAGATACTCTAATACTAGAGTATCCCGTATATTCGGATTTCTATGCGAATACTGACCCTTGTTATTAAAAAGCGGAACAGTGATTGACAATGATGTACACAGTTGGTTTGGCCGTATACGGGATTGCTATTTCAAAATCCGAGGATATTTGTGGTGGTCTATATAGTTAGGACATCTAGGTTCATTAAACAAGTAGTTATTTGAAAAATGTGAGATGACGTTTAAAAATAAACCAAAGAGCACATTCATAGTTATAAGACACCCAGCAAAAATATATTGCAATCAAAAAACAAGAGGGTAATGGTATTTTAGGAGATTATTTGACAGAAGGTCATTGAAACTAGTGTAGGACTGTTTAAATCTTGCGTCTTACACATGTATTATTTACGGTGTTGCAATCAGTGAATAGCTGTAATTGCGAGAAGGAGTAGTAATCATATTATGGGATATGGTAAATCCACTCGAAAGATCCTCTTGCTTGCGTTTTCTAGGTTTGAAATTTCTTTAGTGTACACCAAGTAAGTGTCAACGGATTATAGCTAGTTATGATTAGTTATGAACGCAAATCAAAACAAACATTTATAGAATAGAAGAAAGATTTCAAAGCATGTTATATAGGTAAATACATCATATCTATCTGGATATACATAGACTAAAAGTACATTGCTTCAATGTTATTGAGGTTGGATTTAGTTCCTTTTTAAGTAAAGAAACACAAAACAGAAGGAACCATTTGGTCGTAGATTATTGGGGTCTAATTGCCCAGAAGGAATTGCAGTTCAGGGTCATAATTTAACCCATATTCAATGCTTTGAAGACGCATGATCCAAGTGGCTTCTTTCCGTCTTAAAGCTAGCTCTCGGTTGCCACCTCTCACATGGACAGGTACAGTTTCAATTCCAAAAAATGATACTAGGAAATCTTCTACATTAGCTTGACATTTGGCTATATGTAGAGCTACTGGGTGTTTTGTGTCTTGTTTTTGTATGGCCCTCATGTGTTCTGATATTCTATCTTTCAAAGTTCTTATTGTACTTCCAACGTATTTTTTGCCACATTTGCATTCTATGATGTACACCACATACTTCGTGGTGCAGTTGATATTCGTTCTGATGTCACATGTTGTATCGTTTGGTCCCTTGAATTGTTTGGTTTTGTGTTTGGCCCATTTGCACATGGTGCAAAAGCCACATTTGAAAAACCCGTTACTGCGTTGGGTCAACCAGTTGGGGGTCATATCAATGCGTGGGACTGTAGGACTGAGCCTATTTCTCAAAGTTCTTCCTTTGCTGAAAGTGATTTGAGGGGTTATCGTGATCATATCTTTCAGTGTTGAGTCATCTTTTAGCAGACCCCAGTGCTTAGTCATGCTATTTCTGATCGACTGGTGAAGTGCGTTGTATTCCGTGATCATTCTCACTGTTTTATCTTTTGCCAATTGGTTGTCTTTAGTTTTTAGCGTGTTAGGTCTCTTAATTTTATTTACTTTCTTGTTCGCTTGTGATAGGATGGTTTTAGGGTAGCCACGTTTCACAAATCTCCTTTTCATGTCTTCTACTGTGGTAAAGAGTTCGTGATCCTCACTGCAATTACGTCTCGCACGTAGAAATTCTCCAAAAGGTATAGATTTGATTTGGTGGAAAGGATGAAAACTATCAGCTCGTAGAATAGCATTACAGGAAGTGGGTTTCCTGTAGAGTTTGCTCTGTAATGCATTTTCTTTTACATATAATTCCAGGTCTAGAAATTCCATGTGTGATTTGCTGTGTTTCATGGTGAAACTCAGTTCCCAATTGTTCAGATCGAGATGTTCAAAAAAACTCTGTAACAAAGCATCTGTGCCAGTCCATAGTAGAATGCAGTCATCTATATACCGACCCCAAAAAAGGATGGAGTCAGTATATAGACTGCCTTGGGTACCCCAAATGTGGTCTGCTTCGAAAGCACCCATAAAAAGGTTGGCGAAGGATGGAGAGAATTTTGAACCCATGGCTACTCCTAGTTTCTGTTGGTATTTACTCGCAGTGACAAAATGGCGGTCAACACTTCCTGATTTCCTTCTAATCGAATGTTAACAGACGTCACGCAGCAAAAAAAAAAATCCGCTCACGCGCAGCCGCTGGAAGACGTATCAACATATATGAGCATCCTCAGCCACCCTCAGAAAACATAGGGGGTCAGGATACGTCTCCCGTACCCCCTTATACCCATTTTCCCACATTGTTTTTCCTCCATCTTGTAATTTAACTGAAACAAAACACAAAATGGCGAATTCCCGTTTCGCTACCGGTTTGCGACCCGGTTCGCGAACCGGGAAGCGCTTCTACTGCGAAAAATCTTTTTTTTTTAATTTGCCCCACGGGACCCTTTAATAACCCCCAACATCATTCCTAGGGGGTCAAGAGGGGTCTACCTTGCCCCCTTTCATTAAATTCCCCCTTCGTTTTTCTCCTCCTCTTGTCTCTCGATCCTACCGAGAGACAAGATGGCGGCCGTTCCGGACTGTTTAGAATGTTGACAGACACCGGAGAGCCAATCAGCTTCGCTTCGCAAAGTTCCGTTACGCGAAAAGTACGCGAACCGGAGCGCTACCCGGGACGCTGTCACAGATATATCTGTTTTTTAAAACGTTAATTTCTCAAAATCCACTGGAGCACATATATTGAGACCTAGCAAAGGCACATCGGGCTAACAGTCCCTACAATTTTGCCAAGTTTCGTGCAAATCCATTCAGCCGTTCGAGCTAAAAGTGAGGCCAACCGCCCTATGGAAAAATGAATGGGAAAAACGCGTTTATATATATATATATATATATATATATATATATATATATATATATATATATATATACACATCCTGCTTCAACGAAGAAGAGGCAAGCACCCAAGGTTTGTAGGGATAATGCTTTGCTATATCAAACTCCAGATTTCTTTGTGTCCAACAAAGAAAAGCCGCACTTGTGGGGTAACATTAAGGCCAACTTTTAATTACTCCTTTCTGCCAAGCAAACAGACGCGTTTCGGCGTGTAGCTGTCTTCGGTGTTAGCATGTTAGCATCACCGCGCGTCGGACATATTAATAAAGTTTTTTTTGTGTGTTGTTGTTTAGCGTGGTTATAGACAAAGGACAACAAAACCACTGTAAGCAACGTGTGCGCCATATTAGAATGTGTTTTCTTCTTAGTTAGATAACCATGGATTGGCACCAACTTTCAATTCGTAATTACGAACAATAAATCTGAGTAAAAATAATCTTGCCGTGGATCGGCTTATGTCCCTTGTTAGACCCTTATAAACAATTACATTACATGAAACGAAAGCAGACAAAATCAGATCTAATCTTCATATCTAACTTGAAATAACACTAAGATTTCAGAATCAAATCTTTTAAGTTCAGATATATACAAATCTATACAGTGCATCTATAGTGGCTTAAAGTGCATACTCTCACAAAGCATTATTTTATAGAATTTTAGAATATCATTATACAGCTTAGAGATATCATAATACAATAATACAGATAGTCAGATAGTCAATAACTCGAAATAGTCATAGAATAGCCATTCTATGAGCCCAGGTGAACAGCTAGCTCCTCCCCACTGTTTAGGCCTTTGGGAAATTTGGTGGACAAATCGATAATATACCTGGACTCCAGACGCCTCAACTTGCGCAGTCTGTTGCCCCCTCTGATTGTATACGGGTATAATCTAGACCAAAGTATTGTAGCCTACTTCTGTCGCTCCGATGACTTTCCGCAAAATGCAGTGCGACAGGATAAGCCGGATCAACCTTGTCAATCGCCCTGAGGTGTTCCAAGACCCTGATCTTCAATTGGTGTAGGTACTACCTATGTAGCGTAGGCCACAAGGGCAGGTGATAAACTTAGTGATGGTCTTGGTTAAGCCTGCATCAGGTATGTTGTACGTAAGAACTCTCTTGCTCGCTGTGCAAGCCTTGCACCTGCCGCAAGGGAAAAAGCCCCTCATGTCTTTCAGAGTGCTAGGTCTTGGTGTATCCTTATCTAAATGGCTTCTAACTAGCATATTCTGTAGCGACCTAGGGCCCGATGTAGGTAGGCCGTTACCGATCGGTAACGGCCGAAAATCCCGATTTTGGGCCCTTACCGATCGGTATACTGCCATCGAGATGCAGGGCAAAGAAAAACGTCCAAATCGGTACAAATACCGATTCGGAATGACTACCGAATCGAAAATAATCCAATACGTACATACCCCGATTCGGAAATGTAACGAATCGGTAACACACCGATTCGGATAAAAATACTGATTCGGTCCATGTACCGAATCAGTAGTGACACCGATTCGGAATTATTCCGAATCGGACCATGTACCGAATCGGTAGTGACATCGAATCGGAATTACTCTGAATCGGACCATGTACCGAATCGGTAGTGACACCGAATCGGAATTACTCCGAATCGGTCCATGTATCGATTCGGTAGAGACAGCGAATCGGAAATAAGCCGATTCGGAAAACCTACCGAATCGGTAGAATTACCGAATGGGAAAATCCCCGATTCTGACAGATAGGGAGATGTAGGGAAGCACAGAAATACCGATTTTGGCTCTAAATCGGTATTATTCACTCGGTATTTACCATGGATTACAATCAGGTGGTAACCAACTCCAACCCATAAAAATAGACCCAAAATGCATTGCAACTTGCAGGATGGCAGCTTCTTATGTCATTGCAAGGCGGCTACGGCTACAGCAGGAAGGACAGAGGGAATGGCAAAGAGAGGAACAGGTCTACAGACAGAGGGTCACCCTGTTCATGCTCACAGAGGCTGAGATCCTACAGAGGTACAGGCTGGACTCTGACACCATTCTGGAGCTCATCAGGGACCTCAAACCACTTTTGGACCACCCCATCCCAAGGGCACACACCATCCCAGCGCACGTCCAGGTGCTATGCAGCTTACACCTGCTTGCGTCTGTCAGCTATCAAAGTGGAGTTGCAGCGGTAGGAGGGGTGACCCAGAGCAGCCTGTCAAGGTTCTTCCACACATTCCTTGACGCCATGATACACAGGATGGACCAATACATCTCTTTCCCTGCAACCCACGCAGAACTGGTACAAACTAAAGCTGACTTCTACCAGATGGCACAATTTCCCCAAATCATTGGCTGCATAGATGGCACGCACATTCCGATTTGCCCCCCAGCTGACACAGAATACATATACCGCAATCGGAAGTCTACGCACACCATCAACGTTCAGGTGATCTGCAATGCGAAGTGCACCATCACAGACCTGGTAGCAAAATTCCCAGGGTGTACCCACGACTCCTACATTTTTCAACAGAGCGGCATCTATGCACGGCTGATGGCTGGCGAATTTGGTGAAGGATACCTCCTAGGTGAGATACATCATCAGACCCCCATAACACAAAGTAGCTAAGTGTAATACATGTATGCATGTTAGTAATGTTACCCCTTTTCCTTCCAGGCGACAGTGCATATGCCCTCCGCTCATTCATACTCACCCCCTACCTCAACCCCTCCACACCCAGCCAAAGGAGGTATAACCGGGCCCACAAAAGCACAAGGAATGTAGTTGAACGGACCTTTGGCATCTGGAAAAGTAGATTCAGATGCCTGCACAAGAGTGGAGGAGCAAGGCAGTATACCCCCATCACCTGCTGCAAAATCATAGCTGTCTGTGCAATGTTGCACAACCTTGCGGTGAAGAAGGGCACTGAGGTCGAGTTGTCTGACTACGAGGACCATGACGACGACGATGCTGTGCTACTAACACAACCTGCTGGGGTGTCTACGCCAAGTGATGGCAGATACAGACGTGAGGAGATTACAGAAAACTATTTCTGAGTGAGTACAGATGCACAGACAGGTAAATGGTTGTGAGGAAAAGCAAATTTTAATAATGTTGCAACACCGTTACTGCACTGATGTGCAACAAAATAAAATGTCAAAGTAAAGAAAACAAATGTCAAAGGTCCGGGTTGCCTCACCCGCCCTGGCAAGCCTACTTTTTGGTGCGCTTGGCAGCCCCACTGGGGTGTGCCTCACCCCCTTCCGCATGTCCAGCGGCTTCTGCAGAGCGCCTGGTGCTCCGGCGCGGCTCCGACACAGCGCTGGCCGGGCTGCTGCGGCTGCTGCTGTCCCCAGCCTCCCCCAGGTCCAGGGCTGGATTGGCCGCAGTGTTGGAAATGATCATTGCCTCCATGGCTGTTGTTATGCGGGCCATTCCCCTGGTGACCTCAGAGGTGTTCTGTGTCAAGCTTGCCTCCATATTAGCCCCGCGTTGGCACAGTTGCGCGGTAGCAGCAGCAAGGCGGCAAATAGATCGGTTGTGCATGCGTGCATCCCGCCTGCGCGAGTGCTCGTGCTCGTCAAGTCTGCCGCATAGCTGTGTGATGGCTGTGGTCAGCCTGCCAAGACCTGCAGCAACTTCCTTGTTTGTGTCAACAAAAGCCTTGAACCCTTGCACCATCTCGCCCATCTGCAGGTTGTGCTGGCGGAGCTGGCGCTGGCAGGCCATGATGGACTTTGCCTGCATGCGCTGGATTTTGACCATGCTGCCTTCAAGCCCCTGGAACACGCTGGCCTCCCGTGCTGGCGGTGCAGTGCTGGAAATGGCACGCCTCCGGGAACTGCTGCTGCCGCCCTGCTGTGTGGGCTGGGGTGCCACTGGTGTTGTTGTGGTGGTGGCTGGGGCCTGACCCGCTGCTCCCTGGATAGGGTTGAGTGGAGCCACAACCATACTCTTGGCAGGAGATGTGGTAGGTGCAGGGTGGGCCGTTGTCGGAGAGTTCTCAGGGGAGAACAGCAATGGGGGTGTGCCAGACATTTGTGGGGAGTGAAGGAATGCGTAGTCAATTACCAGGTCTCCCTCATTCCCCTGGCCAATGGTGTTGTCCTCCTCCTCCTCCTCCTCCTCCTCCAGGGCAGCCTGACTTGTGCTAGGCCCTGCCACCGCACTGGAAGTTGGTGCTGGTGCTGGTGCCTCAGTAGCTTGTGGTCCTCCACCTGATGGTGCCCCTAGGTATAAAGAAGCATTTGTGAATTGAGTGCCGATGTATTACAGTCACTACAATTAAAGCATTGCACATGTCCTTGCATATCCTTTGAATGTGTTCCACTGTTTTCTATATTGTGGTTCTGCACTGCCATATTTTGCCAAATTCTGCTGACTACATTTACCATGATGCTTTTCTCTTGTATGTTGGTTACAGTACTGGGCTGGGGTTTGGCTGTGCATTGTGTCTAAAGGGGAGGTGTCTGGTAGGGTGTGTCATGATGCGCATGCTTCTTACCTGTAGCTGTAGCTCTGGCTGAGCTATCCAGGGTCCCGATTCCTGTCACACTCTCCCTCTCGATGGTGCTGGACACCAGTTCCTCCAGCTCAGTGAGGGGTGGCGCCGGGTTCCTGCCTCCACCAGTCAGTGCAGCTTGCCTCTGCAGCTCAGCCATTTTGCGTTTCGTCAGGCTGCGGATGTCATAAAATCGTTTTTTTAGGTCATCAAGGGTCCTGGGGGTGACACCAACTGAGTTGACCTTCTCAGCAATCTCGCTCCAGAGCCTCCTCTTCGTGCTGTCCGGCACAGTGAGGGACAGCCTCCCAAAGAGCTGCCTGTGCACCCTCACCACCTCCTCCACCAACACCTGCAGTTCCATGGTACTAAACTTGGGCTTTCTCTTGTGGCCAGCCTTCTGGCTCTCACTGCTGCTTGCCATCTTGCTATCACAGTGCTCTGGCTCCTGCTCCCACTGCTGCTCACTGTGAATGTTCAGCTCAGGCTGCCTCTCCAGAAAGTTCTTAATGAGCTGCACCTGCCTGGGTAGCCACTCCCTGCTTGGGTGGGGGAGGGTGGATCCACCTCATTGGCTGTTTCGGATTTTACCGAATCGGATTTTACCGATTCGGATTCTAAGGAATCGGGTTTTGCCGATTCGGATTGTTCAATGCATTCCTATGGGCATTTTGGCCATGGGGGTGTATTCCGACCACCGAATCGGTAATTGCCGAATCGGTATTTGCCGATTCGGCAATTTCCGAATCGGTGGTAGCCGATTCGATACATTCCGATTCGGTCCGTGCCGATTCGGTACGTATCGAATCACAATACCGATGACGAACGAATCGGTATTTTTTCGTTTTTTTTTTTCCTACATCTCGTTTTCCGATTTCAGAATACCGATTCGGTGCGCCTCGGTATTTTGAAATAGGAAAAACCGATTTACCTACATCGGGCCCCTAGCTTTTCTAAACTTAACCAAGGGAAACCTGGGTATGTCATCCCTGATAACATTGTCCGTCATCAGGATATGCCAGTTCTTATGCAACATATTTTTTAGATAATTGGCCTCAGGCGAAAAAGGGGTAATCATACGAAATTTGCCTTCCTGTCTTGGGATGTTTGCCATCAATTTCTCTTTGAGAAGGTCCTGCCTGGGGATTTTCCTAACTCTCTGTAGAGTATTTATGAGCAAGTTTCTATCGTAACCTCTTGAATTAAACCTCCTAATGTATTTTGAGGCAGCCGCCTCGAAATCCTGTTCTCTGGAGCTGTTCCGTAGGTTTCCAATACAATGCCATATGTAATTCGCCATTCTCAATAAACACCCTCAGGTCCAAGTAGTTGATTCCACCGAACTAATTGAACCAGAGAAGTGCAAGTTGTAGTTGTTGTCATTCAAGACATCGATATATCTCTGAGCAGTGTCCATTGTCCCTTGCCACACAATGAACAAGTCATCAATATATCGATGCCATTGTACAACCCTGCCGCTGTTCTGTCCCTCAACGTGTCTGGGCAGCTCCTCCCACCAGCCAACGAACAATTTCGCATAGCTGGGGGCGAAGCAGGTGCCCATAGCTGTCCCTGACACTTGTCTAAAGAATATATCCTCGAATAGAAAAATATTATTCTTGAGACAGAACTCAGCAAACTTGAGGATCATCAAGTTATGCTTAGCATAACGGAGTTGACGTTAATCCAAATAGTGTCGGATGGCAAACAAACCATGTTCATGTCGAATAAATGAATATAAGCTGGTAATGTTAAACACTATTAATAGGTATGTAGAGTCCCAGGTGATTGTCGTGATCTTATTAAGAAAGTCCTTCATATCTTTGGTGCAGGACTGTAGGTTTGCAACAAAAGGAAATAAAAAGCTGTTGACAAACATGGACAAATTTTCTGTTAATCCATTGACGGAAGACACAATAGGCCTGCCAGACGGATGTATGCAGTCTTTGTGCAATTTGGGAAGGTGGTAGAATGTGGAAACTGTAGGATTACTACTGCGTAGGAATAGATGTTCATCGCTCCCTAGCATGAATTGATCTTACCACTTCCTTAAAAGTCCATCATAAAGTTCTACGCTCTGTTATATGCCTCGATGTTCGTTTGTACACAATACTTTACATCAGTTAGTTGTCAGATAGCCTCCTTATGATATTCAGCCCTGGTCATCAAATATATATATATCAAACAACAATCCTGGTCCCGTTTGCTTGTACAGAACCAGCACAGACTCATAAATTGCTGGTGCCAAAAACTTGTGTTTATTTCATCACAAAGTGCTGTCCATTATGACGCGTTTCAGTCATGACTGTGGCATTGACCACATGATCATGCTACGATTTGTTCAGGTATTCATAGGTAACTTGTCTACCATGTGATAGAGGACATCATTGTAGCCATGGAAAACAGACTCAAACAGACATGCAAAAGGCATTATGAGGGTCGTAAATCGCTTTTACCAAGAACATTTAAGGTAAATATATATATATATATATCGCTCTCGCTTGTCCCAAACTTGCGAGATGCTCTCGAGCACGTCCACGGGCCTCAAGCTGCAGCCCTGCTCAAAGGTGGAAATGTTGGCTTGTCGGTGCTGGCAGCTTCTTAAATACCGAATTGCGCGCCCCCAATGGGCTGCTCTGGATGAGCCTGCACGTTGCTTTCTGGATGCTGTAGTCATGGAGGGATGTAGATATCCCCTTGTAATGTGTGCATAAATCTACTGCTGGCGAATTAGAAGCCCGCCGTTGGGCTTCAGCTTGCGAGTGTTGCCTATTACCAGCGGTCATGCTCCACTCTCGGGGCCCTCATTTAAGAGGGTGGGGCATATTGAGGCCGGGGCGCCGCCTGTATATATCGCTCTTGCTTGTCCCAAACTTGCGAGATGCTCTCGAGCACGTCCACGGGCCTCAAGCTGCAGGCCTGTTCAAAGGTGGAAATGCTGGCTTGCTGACTCTTTTTGCAGCCGTTGCACCCCTGCCTGACACGTTTCGAATTTCTTCATCAGAGGCTGGTGGTGAAAGGGAAATGACACACAGTCCGGTGCTGACAGCTTCTGAAATACATGAGGGGGGGCCATGTAGCAGGATATATCAAGAGCTGTTGCGTGAAGCACTTACCTGAGATCAGAGCAGCTACTGAGGGTGGTGGCCCATCTTAGGGCTTGAAGGGCATGGAAATGAACGCACTATCAGTGTTTATATTTTTCGGGACTCCAGTAACCCTAAGGCTTTGGGGACAATATACCCGCCCATCAGGGGGCGTATTTTGCACTTATGGATGGCGACCGGAGCGTGCATCTATGACCGACTGCCTCTGAGGAAGAGGGAGAATTCCTTTGAAACGTGTCAGGCAATTCGCATTATGGGCGTGAGATTGTAACTGTCTCAGCTGACTGTCCATACTCTTTATTAAAGGCTTGCCACCTTGGTAAATGTTCGAGTGAGGTTCAATTTTTTGGAAAGGCAAAGAGCGAACATATATATATTTTTGCCTTTTTTATATTGGATTTTAACAAGTTTTACCAATGTCTTTTGGTTTTACTGGTTTTTATCTGGTGTTGCTTTGGTGAAATGTTTACGCTTTGCTATTTGCACATATATGGACAGTTATGTAATATTGAATTTGAGATTTGGATATAATATGAGCTACATACACTGATTTAATCAGTGCCATGTTCTGATTCCCTTTTCTTCATTGCACTTCTCACTTTATATCTTTGATGCCTCGCTGTTTACACATGCATATTTTAGGACACTATGTGACTGAATTAAAAGAGAGTTGTTATAATTATAAATTGATCAATTGCAACCAATATGAATAAGACTTAAGAATATTTTCTATCCATGATCATATATTCTGATTCTTTTTTGGTTCCTTGCACTAGTCACTTTTAACTCACATTAATGAGTAATAAGAGCCACTGCTGTGGTCAAATCGCGCTTATACATATGAATTAGTACCATACACCAATATGGAATATAATATGAAAATTTGATGTGTTTTGCTTTTTATAAGCTATCAAGGATTCGAATATTGATTAGATTTTTCTTTTTGCACTATGTGAATTCAAAACGGAATATTTAACTGTTTTCTCTTTTTATAAAGGCTCCTTATTGTTGTAAATTACCGGCTTTGGAATACATGCTAAAAAGTATGAATTGGTCCATTATATATTTGTTGCGGTATGATGACTTTTAACCCACAAACCAGCATGTTGTGATGCTCTTTAGTCGATTATGGGCACTTGCCCATTATATCTGTAGCACCTTGTATCACTAATTGTAAATATGTCCCACATTTTCGCTCTGTTTTTTGCATATTTATGGAGTGATAGACTGATACATTTGTAAACTTAAGAAATTGCATGTATTTATTTACAATTGTATTTATACTCAAATAAGTGCCAAAGTCTTTTTTCCATATCCTTTGTCAAAGAAGGGAGGAGTTGATGTTAATTGGAAACAATAAATATGCACTGTGGTGGTCACGACATGTGATCAAGTCTGGGCTAACCGGACGAAACGCGTCATGTCTGTTGGTCCGTGTCCTGGTTGGTGTTCATCTTCACGGTGAAAACTGGGAATTGTTTGGCGCATATATATATATATATATATATGAACAAGACTACGCTGGTAGTCGAAACGTTGCATTTTGGAAGGCACATGGAATAAATAACATCTTGCCTGGACTACGTGGGGTCTGTTTCTTCTTTCGCCGCTGCCTGTGGAGGTTTGAAGATTGTGCTCATATATAAATATAATATATATATATATATATATATATATATATATATATATATATATATATATATATATATATATATATATATATATATATATATATATATATATATATATATATATATATACCTAATACCAAATACAAAGGAGCAAAGGCAAAGTTTAAAAGTTTTAAGTTTAAGGTTAAAATTTGAAATGTAATCATACGGTTTTTTGTGAAAAGTCAATCAAATCGCTAAGTATTGAAGAGGAGTTGTCAAATGTAAAAATTCAAAGGTGAAAGAATACATTTATTTGCATTTGTAAAACAATGTAACTACATGTACCATAATTCCACCTGTGAGAAAACAGGAAGTAATTTGACAGTTATTTTGAGATAGAATATATGTCATGGAAATAGTGATTACCTCTAACCGTGATCAAGGTGTCAGTGGACACTGAAACGCGTTGGTTGTGCAAAATAATTTTGGAATCTCTAAAATAAACAGAACACTTGGAAAGAGCCCGTGAGTGCGACTCAGTTTTCTACTTGAGAAAGAAGGGTGGAAGAATATTTTACGGCATGGCTCTGCCGTGGAGTTCTCACCGCGAAAAGAAGCGCCAAAGCCCTGATGAGATTTGAGCTGCCAAAGGAAAGATTTATGACATAGTCGGAGCGCCGAACACCGGTGACATCACTTGCAACCATAAAACTAACCCAAGCAGAGATTGTGTCTCCGTAACCAGAGGGAGAAGGAGACCGCTGAATCCACTGGAAGTTAAGAAGAGGCATCGCAGCTGCATTAAGCGTACCGGTTTGCTTGTGTAGTTATACATCACCCACAATTCAAGCCACTTTAAACGGCATTGACTGGAGGGCGGAAGAATGTACGGGACATTGGGATATAACAAATACACAAACGGACATTTCAAAAAAGTTTGATAAAAAGTCTAGTGAATGATGGTATAAATATCGCACAGATGGAGAAACGTGAGGCTAGAAGCAAAGAACTTGCAGAAACCTTTTTTGATCAAAAAGCAATTGAGAGTGGGCCAACAGGAGGGAATACACAATGCTCTAAAAAAACGGACATAAAAACAAAATTAAGAAACTGGGAAAAACTATCAAAAAAAGAAATAAATAAATGGTGGGAAATTCTGGCTTTGAAAAAATATCTGGAGGTGAACTGAGTACCTAGAGGTCCAAGAATTACCTTGATGCCGAGTCACCAAGATACGAGTAATGAACTACTAAATGAGTGGGGTGAGTTCATCTTAAACAGTTCAAGAGGCCTAATGGAAATACTCGTGAAACACCTGGAGATAGCCTTAAGTAAAATCAAAGACCAACTAAAAAGCATAGAAACAGAAATCGATTCATTGGTGCTCCATAATGAAATGCTAAAACTGAAAGAAGATATGGAAAAACAAATAGAAAAACACGAAGAGAGTGTGCAAGAGCGTAAACAAACAAAATTCCTGAGAGATCAAAGAGATTACTCAGAAGGACGCATTTTTACCTTCTCCAAAAAATATGATAATTTGAAACAACTTACCCAGCTGGAAAGTGATTCGAACATTTCAACAACGCATCATCTTTAGCCTCGGTAGAAAGAGGAGAAGAAGAACCAGACACAAAAGGAGCCAGACTGAAGCGGTCTTTTTTAGGGAATATGCGGTTGGTGCTCTGACAGCAACAATGGGAGAAAACCATGGGGGGCGAACCGCAACAGTGCAGAGGAAGAGGCAGAAACAGGGGGAGAGGGAGAAGAAAAAGGAACACAACTAAAAGTAGGAACGCAAAAGCGAAGCATGAGAAAAAAAACCTAGAGATGATTTCAGATGAAAGTGAATTGGAAGATCTGAATGTAATAAACCTCTCCAAAAGAGAAATATCAGAAACTGAAAAAACACTTCTCCAACGTGGTTTAAATTTCTGCCCAAAAAATAGTATAGACATAGTGCAAACTAGAATAGACCTATACAAATATATAAGGAAAATAAAACTGGCCAAAGTATTCAAAGAAAACGAACGAATGCGCCGACATGCAACAACAAAAAGACCAACAGACTTAACATCAGTACTTACAGCAGGGGACACAACAGCATATTTAACTTTATTGAATCTAGATATAACCGAGGAGGAGGAACATATGGAATTGGAAACGGCACAAAACAAAATTGGTTCAGGGTTGAGTGGTCTGAAGCCCGCTTCTATCCACATCGCTCACCTGGTAACAAGATTGACATTTTCAGTGACACTGTCATACATGAACTATACAAAATCAAACCAAAAAAATATCAAGATAATCTACATGAAAGAGAGAGACAAGCACTGAAGGACCTTACACAGGATGGTCAAATAATTTTGAAAATAGCAGACAAAGGAGGAAACGTAGTTGTCTGTGAAAGAACCGAATATGAAAAAGAAGCTCATAGACAACTGAACAATGTTGAATACTATAACAAATTAAAAACCAATCCAACATCAGGTTATAAAAGAGAATTTGATATTCAACTTGAGGAATGGAAAAACGCAAATCTATTAAATGATGATGAGGTCAAATACTTGAAAACCGAATACCTGGTAATGGCAACAATCTACTTTTTACCGAAGGTCCATAAACATCAGACAAAGCCTCGGGTAGACCGATAGTTTCTGCAATGGGATCTTTGTATGAGCCTATGGCAAATTATGTAGACCACTTTTCAATGCCATTTGTTTTAAATTTGACCTCATACATAAAGGACACAAGCGATATGCTTAGACATTGCAGGATACACCATGGCAGAACTCCTACAGTTTAATTACAATGGATGTTGTTGCATTGTATATAATTATTAAGAACAATATAGGGATCACAGCCTGTGAATATTTCCTCAAAAAAAGAAACATTCAATATACAAAACACAATGAGCTGATTTTGAAAATTATTGAGCTGTGTCTGACACACAACGTGTTCCTTTTCAGGGAAGAAACGTATAACCAAAGAAGTGGAACAGCAATGGGTTTTTCTTCAAGTCCAAGCTACGCGTGCCTGGCAATGGGCTGGAGGGAGCAGCACTTTGCCTGGCACCCGGACAATGACGCACATGCTGAAAAGACCATTGTATGGTTGCGTTTCATTGACGACTTATTGATCATATGGGACGGGAGTGAACAGGACTTCAAAGAATTTTAAATACCACAGAGGCAGGTTTCAAATTCACATTTACAATAGAGAACGTGTAACCTTTCTGGACACAGAAATATACATCAACAATGGAAAATCCAAACCACATTACATCGCAAAATAACATCCACCAATTCTGTACTACACGCAAATAGCTTCTACTAAAATTCACTAATCCGGAGTATCTCATATGGGGAATTCTTGATAATCCGCAGACTTTGTTCGGAGGAGAGCGAATGGACAAAACATAGTAAAAGAACAGCAAAAAACTTTGAACGAAGAGGCTACCAGACAAGAGTGATTGAAAAAGGTTTGGAAAAATCAAAAGAAAAAACAAGGGATGAAATAATGAAAATAAAAACACCAATGCCAGAAACACCAAAAATAAGGTTCATAACTACTTATTCACAAGAATCAAGTGCAGTAACTAAAATTTTAAAATAAAATTGGAAGATCTTGAAAATGGACCAAACGGTGGCAAAAATTGTAGGTGAACATCCCAATGTAACATACAAAAGAGCAGGAAATCTAAAAGATAAACTGGTACACAGTCACTACTGGAAAAATCAAAGTTAGAAAAAACACTGGCTAAAAGCAACAGGCTTCGTGAAATGTTCAAGCTGTAAAGTATGCCAAATCGCTAAAAACACCAAAATAATAACAGGATTCAACCGAAGAAAGTGGCACATTCGACAACTGATAAATTGTAAGACACAATACGTTGTATACACTATCGAGTGCCCCTGTCCATTAAGATATGTGGGCAGTACAATCTGCGAAGTAAAAAACGAATTCTGGAACATGTGAGGGCCACATCTTTCCTCGGGATAGCAGGTCGTGTTTACACGGAGAGGAGTGTTGAGACAGAAGAGAATGTTCATTGGACGCATTTAACAGATATCGAATTATGCTGGAATAACAGGTTAATTTTCAAGACTCGAGATCTGTGGTAATAAGAATTCAGCAACACAAGAACAGATCCGCCCCTGATGAAGGCACCTTGGTAGTGCCGAAATGCATTGGGCACCGGTCATTTGACAGAAACTGTACAGCACATTATATTGTTAAATGTAACAAGAAATGTAACAATAATGTTTTTGGTTTATGAATGAAATGTAATTCATGAAAAAACAATGTCCTAATATGGAAACATATAGATGAAAAGAAGATAAAAATGTTTAAAAATAAATAGAGGCAAATAAATCAAATAGAGAATGTATTGTTTGTTAAATAAACATAAACTGTTCAGGTGCTTAGCACTAAGTAGATTGTGCACGGTTCGTTGGGCCAACATACCCAACATAACAAGCGTGTCATACTCCAGGGACTGACAACCCCTTAGAACCGTAGCACCAACTATTAGAGCGTAAAGATAATTGGAGAACTGGCGTGCTCCCTACCACAGAATTAAAGAAATTGTAGGTGAACATCCCAATGTAACATACAAAAGAGCAGGAAATCTAAAAGATAAACTGGTACACAGTCACTACTGGAAAAATCAAAGTTAGAAAAAACACTGGCTAAAAGCAACAGGCTTTGTGAAATGTTCAAGCTGTAAAGTATGCCAAATCGCTAAAAACACCAAAATAATAACAGGATTCAACCGAAGAAAGTGGCACATTCGACAACTGATAAATTGTAAGACACAATAATTTGTATACATTATCAAGTGCCCCTGTCCATTAAGATATGTGGGCAGTACAATCTGCGAAGTAAAAAACGAATTCTGGAACATGTGAGGGCCACTGTGAACAGTGATAGAAGTAACACGGTAGCCAAACACATGAAAGAGAAGCACAACAGCAATTGGAAACTTCTAAAATTTTACGGTGTGGAAAGTGTGGAGAAACATGTAAGAGGAGGCAATCGTGAGAAAAGATTGCGACAATGTGAGTCTCGCTGGATTTTAGCGTTGCGAACATTTGCCCCACATGGCCTGAATCAAGACGAGGAAATGTACGTGCATCTGGAATAAGCAACTTCATGAAAATAGTCTTCACAAGAAACCCCCCCAAAACTTTTTTTTGTAAAATATGAACTGGTAATTTCATGACTTTCTTCATAAAATGAACTCTTAAGTGAAGATACTGTTTGGATAAAAACAGAAGAGATGAGTTTACCTTAGTAAATTTTTCTTCTAATTTATTTATACTTTTACCCCTCATTTTCTGTCTATCGCCCCCCTTCTCCCCCTCCCCTTTTTCCCCTCATTCTGTTCAATAGGATATAATTTGTGAAAAATTTACCTTAAAAGGAAAAGTTTTGTCGGTACAATTGTTTTTTTAGAAAAAAACAAGTGAGGTTATAGGAAAAGAGGAAGAATTTCTATAGAATACACAGAAAACCGTAATTAAAATCATGAATATGAATGATTATAGTGTTAGCCCACTGGAAGGCAACAAAGGCAAAGTTTAAAAGTTTTAAGTTTAAGGTTAAAATTTGAAATGTAATCATACGGTTTGTGTGAAAAAATCAATCAAATCGCTAAGTTGTCAAATGTCAAAATTCAAAGGTGAAAGAATACATTTATTTGAATTTGTAAAACAATGTAACTACATGTACCATAATTCCACCTGTGAGAAAACAGGAAGTCATGTGACAGTTATTTTGAAATAGAATATATGTCATGGAAATAGTGATCAAGGTGTCAGTGGACACTGAAACGCGTTGGTTGTGCGAAATAATTTTGGAATCTCTAAAATAAACAGAACACTTGCCCTGACGAAATTTGAGCTGCCAAAGGAAAGATATATATATATATATATATATATATGTATATATATATATATATATATATATATATATATATATATATATATGCCTCCCTGGATGCGAAACGCGTCATTGCGGCAGCGCTGGCTTCCACAAAATAAACACCGTTCACCAGCACCTCTTGGGTCGGCTCTTTGTTGCAAAGTATTCGGACATCTGTTGTTCTGTGTGACAAGATTCGCCATATATATATATATATATATATATATATATATATATATATATATATATATATATATATATATATATATATATATATATATATATATATATATATATATATATATATATATATATATATATTACCTACTGGCAGTCGCCAGTAGGTAGTTATAGTTAGGATTTTTTTCAATGTTAAATCTCAAAATTCTATTTGGAAAAACTTTGGCGCCCGTTGACGAATCTGCCTGAATATTTCCTCAAAATGGCCTCGTCGTGCTCCGGTCCTTCCCTGAAAGTTTGGGGGGATGCGTCAAGCGGGGGACGAGATAAAAGGGGGGTCCCAAAACCCGTTTTCCCCATGTTAATTTACATAGGGCGGTCGACCTCACTTTTAGCCCGAACGGCTGAATGGATTTACACCAAACTTGGCAAAATTGTAGGGACTGGTAGCCCGATGTGCCTTTGCTATGTCTCAAGACATGTCCTCCAGTGGATTTTGAGTAATTTAGGTTCATGACCATGTCATGAATGATGTAATATGTGACATCATCAGCAGTGGTTTGCGGGTGCGCGAAATATAGTTAGTGCAATTAACTATATAGGAGCAATTTCAATGTTTTTTTTAAATGCTAATTCCTAACTGTATAAGGCCTGAAACCTATAGTTTTTACAGTGAATTTCAA
Organism: Lissotriton vulgaris; assembly: GCF_964263255.1. Taxonomy (NCBI): domain Eukaryota; kingdom Metazoa; phylum Chordata; class Amphibia; order Caudata; family Salamandridae; genus Lissotriton; species Lissotriton vulgaris. The sequence goes on from NC_141693.1 coordinate 1,355,113,804, forward strand.
AGGTTTTTTATATACTAATTCCTAACTGTATAAGGCCTGAAACCTATGGTTTTTTCAGTGAATTTGCAAGGTTTTTTAAATGCTAATTTCTAACTATATAAGGCCTGAAACCTATGTTTTTTTCAGTGAATTTGCAAGGTATTTAAATGCTAATTCTATTAGCGGATAACGTTTAAATATGTTAATATCCTTGTGGGACCACCTGAGCAGCCCTAGGGGGTCAGGATGTTTCTACCCAGCCCCCTTTTTGCATTTACACGTTTGTTTTTCTGCTTCTTTTGTGCCTCGGTCTACCTAGCACAAGATGAATGCCAACACTTCCTGGTTAGAAGTGTTGACATCCAATGAGCATGCTGCTTTCCTGTGAAAGGCATGCTGATTGGCTGCCACTGTCTGTCAACACTCCAAACCAGGAAGTTTTGGCAGCCATCTTGTGCCTCGGTAGAACCAAGGCACAAGAAAGCAGTGAAACAAAGGTGCACAACTCACAAAGGGGGCAGGGTAGAAGCACCCTGACCCCCTAGGCCTGCTCAGGGGGTCCCACAAGGCCCCCCCAGGCCCAAATTGTTTTAATTTTTTTTTCGGAATATCGCGGGGGTACGCGCACTGTACAGAGTTCAGTAACCTTACAGTAAGCTTACTGTAAGCTTTTCTTTGGGGCCTGGGGGGGCCTTGTAGGACCCCCTGAGCAGGCCTAGGGGGTCAGGGTGCTTCTACCCTGCCCCCTTTTTGAGTTCTACATGTTTGTTTTCTGCTTTCCTGTGCCTCAGTCTACCGAGGCACCAGATGGCTTCCAACAATTTTGCTTTGGAGCGATGACAGACAGTGGCAGCCAATCAGCATGCAGCTCATACTCGGGAAGGTACAGAGTACTGAGGTTCTGTAACTTACGAATTTGTTCGTACTCAGCCTCCATTTTAAGATTGCTACCATTTTGTGTTGCCCTCACTCAGGCAGCTTGGCGAATGCAATGTGTTTGTCGTTTCTGCTTTGCGTGCCAGGTGGCATCCTCGCCTATGTTTGCTAACGAGTGTCAGGGTCTGGCCAAGTACACTAATTCCTGTCTGAGCTGATTAATCCCCGTTTGGACTACATGTCGTTTCACACCATTGTTTCCTTTAAGTTAGCTTATCTGCTGTGCTTCGCTACATGCCTCATGTATTCTCCTGTTTCTCGACTGTCCTTCTACAACACGCAGCTGTGTTTTCTCTGCTTGTAAATCGAATTGTGTGGTTTCGCTTGTGATTTACTTAAGGGGTCGAATGACAAACCGAACCGGGAACTTGAGTTGCTTAACTCTTAAAACATTGTCTATAACATTTCCCTATAGCTCATGCTCGTGTGTGATTGCATTTTGCATTGTATTGTATCGTATATAAACCTGTGCGCCACGGAGTTAAGTGGCAGTCTCTTTTGAACCTCGTTGCACTGACGACTTCTAAGACCACTGTACTAGCTGCAGCTAATAAATACCATCTTCTATGCCAGACGAAGAGTCTGTGTCTCTGTTTTGACAAGGCAGGTGAATCCCGGGGATCTTAGGCGTAACTTGCACCGCCGAGCCTTAAGGCTGCGGTTCTCCAACTGGCGCCCAACATGGGGTGACTCCAGTGGTAGCGGTTGAGCCCGAGGGTCGTGAAGAGCCCCGCAGGAAAACTCCAGAAGAAGCGCACCACGTGATCGACCCCTGTATGTTGAAAGTGGACCGAAGGTCTTTCACGGCGGGGCTACTCCTCTCTGACGGCTGTCTACGACTGCTGCCCTGACTGTTGCCCTGCCTTGGACCCTTCTGAAGTTTTGGTAGAGGGAGACGATAGACGGACCTTCGCTGGCGCAGAACGATTCTTAGTTAAGTATTTGGTGGGTCGCTCCCAAAGACCTTTGTTTTGTTTTGATTCTTAGTCTCTGATTCAAATATTGCAATAGCTGAAGCCAAGGGGTAAGTACGATTGTACTGTTCCACTGATCTACACCCCTTGTTGTTTGTGATCAGTCTAGAGAAGTGATGATGCCTGGGCTGAGTATGTTTAAAAGATTTTGTTGTTTGGGTTGTACGAGGGATTCCCAGTTGGAGGAATCATGCCCGATTCCTCCGGTTGGAACTCCGACTTATGAGCTCTATTCGAAACATGGTATTGGTCCCATTACCATTAACGAGACATGGGTCCGATACACGAAAAATAGTGGAGTTTTAAGATGGCCCCAGAATGGTAGCTTTGATCCTGCTATATTAGATAATTTAGAAACTATTTTGTTTAAAAGAAAAGCCCGCCCGGCTATGTTTCACTCCTTTCGCCTGTGGCGTAAAGAAGCCAAACAGAAAGAAATAAAACAAGCAAAAAAGGATAAAAAAGCGCAAGACATGTCAGTCCTGCAGGCTGCCCAACAGTTTAAGGACAACGAAGTAGACGATGCAAAGGAGATATCAGAGGGACAACATTGTATGGAGATAGATAGATGCTATCCAATGTTGCCTACTTCCTCTTCAGATAAAAGTAAGGAATTAGAAGAAGATTCCCTAATGTCTTGTTTATTGAATTCACCTCTGCCCTATGCTCAGAATGTGAATGCACTGCCGTTACCCCCTCCCGTCCCTCAACAAATGGTTGTCCAATTACCGATTGTTCAGCAACCGGTTCAGCCCCTTAATGCTTCCCTACTTGCTTCTGCTCCACCCTCGCAGCCTGTACTTCAGCCCCCACCTTCTCCCACTCCTACTCCTCAGTCTGCTACGTTTCAATCTCCGCTGCCTTCTGCATCTGTAATACCTCCTATCCTTTTGAGGGATTCTCCTATTTCGCAGAGGAGGATAGCAGATGCTGTTTCAAGTTTCTTTTCTCCTCTCGTTAGGTCTATGCAAATGTCTCCAACTTTCTTTCTACGACAATCTCGTTGTCAACTTCCTTTTGCAGAAGAGAAAATAGCTTTGGGTTCTCTCGCTCGCAAATGGATTGAGCATGGACCAGAGTATAGTACTGAAGATATCATGAGTTGCTTTCATCAATGGGGGGAGCCCACGCAGAGATATGTTTTCAACATTATGTGTCAAACTCTTATCAGAGGTTGGGAAGATATGGAGCTAGATACAGTCCCTTCGGACCTCCTGAAATTACAAGCTGATTTCGATAAGGAGGAGTGGAGGAGGCAGTAACTAGACTCATTGCGTTTCGAACAATGTTTCTGTCCCTGTTTTTTTCTGAGGTTGATCCCGTCAATAAAAGGGGTAGCAAGAATTATCCGATGTGTGAAGTACCTCCCGAATGGAGAGAAGCGGTGGTTGGACCGCCTCCTGTCCCTGCTCATTTCCAGCGTATATGGGTTCAGAAACCCTGGAAGAGGTCTGAAGTATTGGCGCTTAAGCAAACTCTTCCTGACCCCCGTAAAAAAAGAGCTTAAAATTAAAACGAATTGTCTCAAACAGGGGACGCTTGTAATATGAATTTGGCTGATATTGATATGTTGTTTAGAAATGTTGTCCCGCAAGGTATATGGGCACGGATTCGTAGGGAAAATCATTTGGCTGAACTGGGTGGTGATTGGGCTGCCATCAGAGCTGCGGATGCGAATCAGGTGGGTGGTGCAAAGCCTGAGGATTTGATTACGGCTCTTCCAGGCAGAATAATTGGATTGATGAAGACAATGATGCCTGCAGTGCAAGTAAATTGGGATAAATTGGCCGCATGCAAGCAGCAGAAAGACGAAAGTGTTTCCGATTTTTTCACTCGTTTCGAAGAAACTTTTATAGACCACAGTGGTCAGGATTTGAGTGTCGAAGGTGGTAAACAGTTGTTTGTGGACAAGTTTGTATATAATTTGCATCCAGAATTATCGAATAAATTAAAGAGTTCTGAAAGTGCATGGGCTGTCTCTTCTCCTGCTAAAATATTGGCTACTGCACAGTACTATGAGAATAGGGATAAGGAAGAGAAAGAGAAGCAGGAGAAGAAAAATAAAGATTTAAAAACTAAAATTCTTTTACAGCAGGCGTATCCGCCTCGCTCAAAACAGCATCAGCAGAACTCTCAGTTTCAACAGCCTCCACAGTTTCAGAGATTGTTACAAAAGCCCGAATATTTTACACCACGACCTTCATTAGGACCTAATCAATGTGCATATTGTAGGGAAGAGGGACATTTCAAGAATAGTTGTCCGGCCTTACTACAGCATAATAATGGGATGTCTGCTTCTCGAGGTCATGGTAATTCTCAGACAGGATCTAGAGGTAGAGGACGAGGTGCGTCCTCTCAGGAGCAGCGTTTCACTGTCCCATCTACTTCGAATTACTTAGACCAGCAGACATTTCCATCTGCGCAGTATTATAATGATGATTACTACGTTGAAGAGAGGGCTGACAATTTTTAGACTGAATAGGACGGCCATGGGCGAAGTGAGGGAGTTGTGTCAATTCCAGTAGATCAAAATGGGCCGTATGCCACTGTCAATGTAATGGGTGCTTCAGAACAGTTTCTTTTGGATACAGGTGCGATGAGAAGTTCTATCATTCATTCTAAACTCCCTGGGGCACCTTTGTCTGGCTTAATAAATACTTCAGTGGGATTTTCTGGCGCCCCCGTCTGTAATCCGGTTTCCTGCCCCTTGCCTGTTTCGATTGGTCCTTATGACTTGGAAGCTCCGCTTATTTTGACAACTGGCTGTGGTGAGAATTTACTGGGTTTGGATTTGTTAAAAAGACTACATGCGACATTGTATTGTTCCCCTTCAGGTGTGCATCTCACGTTGGGAAAGAGATTGCTGTCCCCCATGTATTTATCTCGGGACGAGTTTCCACCTGAATTACTTTCTCTCCCAGAAAGTCTTTGGGCCACGGGCCCGAATGACGTGGGTCGTCTTGAGATCCCACAGTACGTCGTCACAATTAAAGATAATGCTAGAATGCCACGCATTCCTCAATATCGTATTTCTAGTGATGGAGAGAGAGCATTGTTGGCTATTGTTGATGATTTTATTCAGAAAGGTGTGGTCGAAGAAACTGGAGGCAATGTTTGTAACAGCCCTGTTCTTCCGATCCTTAAGAGGACGGATCCTTCACAGCCTCCTGTCTATAGATTTGTTATTGATTTAATGGAAGTCAACAAAATAGTGGTACCACAGTTCCCTGTTGTTCCGGACATTACAGCTTTATTGACGATGATTCCTGCTTCAACGGCTACGCTCTCGGTGATCGATCTTAAGAATGCTTTCTTTAGCATTCCCATTGCTGAGGAAAGTAGGGATATCTTTGATCCTTCTATTTACAGCAAAGCTCTTAAATGTCAACTTGATACCTTTTCCTTGCCTTCAGGTGCTACGCTTGTTCAGTATGTGGATGATTTGCTGGTGGCAGCTGATACGGAAGATGTGTGTAAAAACGTGACTGTTGCCTTGTTGCATCATTTGGCTGTTTTGAATCACAAAGTATCGCCCTCCAAGTTGCAATATGTCTGACAAGAAGTGACCTATCTAGGTCATCTCTTGTCGAAGGAGGGAAGGCGATTGACCCCAGAACGTATTCATGCTATTTCACAGATGTCTGTACCCACCACACAGAGAGAAGTGCGTGCCCTTTTGGGTATTACTTCCTACTGTAGACAATGGATTCCCAATTTTTCACTTTTGGCGATACCATTGGTGGCACTAACGTTGAAAGATACGGACCATCCACTCCCTTGGACGGATGAATGTCAGAAATGTTTTGTTGATCTACGTACTGCCCTGTGTTCCGCTCCAGTGTTGGGCACCCCAGATTATAGTAAGACCTTTACATTGGACGTTCACGAGAGAGAAGGTTGCGCGTTGTCAGTCTTGACACAGCAATTCGGAGATAAGCAGAGGCCATGTGCCTATTTCTCCACTACATTAGACCCAGTAGCTAAAGCTTTGCCCAGTTGCCTTAGAGCCACAGCAGCTGCCGCAATTTCTATTTGACAGTCCGCCGGATTGGTATTGGATAACACACTTATTGTCATGATTCCACATGCAGTGGATACCTTGTTAAATAGAACCAAGACACAGCATCTCACGAGTGCTCGGTTGTCTGGTTACGAGCTGACACTTCTAGCGAGTCATATACATATTAAAAGATGTAACACGTTAAATCCAGCTACACTGTGGCCACTTCCAGATGAGAAAGATGATTGGGAAAAGCATTATTGTTTTCTTCAAACAGAAGAAGAAACAAAGGGGAGGATTGATTTAAAGGACACTCCGCTCAAGGACCCGGACGGGATCCTACGGGTGGACGGTTCTGGTTTTAAACTTCCTAATGGAGAAACCACTTCTGCCTATGTTGTCACCACCTTATGCACTATTGTCGAGATGGCACGTATTGGACATAATTCAGCCCAAGCAGCTGAATTGATAGCTTTGACTAGAGCATGTGTGCTATCAAAGGGAAAGAGAGTGAATGTGTACTCGGATAGTCAGTACGCCTTTGGCGTTGCTCATAGTTTCGGAAAGTTGTGGAGGGAGAGAGGATTTTTCACCTCCAATGGGACAAAGATTCACCATGGTCAGTTAGTGACAGATCTCCTTGAGTCACTTACTTTACCTGCACAAATAGCGATCATAAAGTGCAGTGCACATAAGAAACTTATAGATGATGTGGGTCGTGGAAATGCGTTTGCAGATGAGGGGGTCAGAACCACAGCTAGAAACACTACTAGTCGAATGTATGTGCAGGTCCCGCAAATTGGGTGAGGGAAATTGGAATGCGTGAAAACACGATTGAAAGTGTGAAAACGATTCAGGGAGAAGCTACTGAGAAAGTATTGAGTATGTGGAAAGAAAGGACAGGAATGTTAGATTCGACGGGTTGTTGGACAGAGTTGTCGGAACATCAGCGATGGTTGCTACCGGACGCTTATATGTTGCCGGTCGAGACTATGGCTCATGGCCCAGCTCACATTAGTGCGAAAGTCATATGCAAGCTTTTGGCTCCGGTATGGCAGAATGAAGGAATTCTGAAATGTGCAGAAAATGTGGTTAAACATTGCATTGTTTGTTTAATGCATAATCCAGGAAAAGGAACCGCAACTCCGGCAGGCCATTTTGCTCCTCCGTCATATCCCTTTGAGGTGTGGCAGATCGATTACATCCATATGGATCGCTGCAACAACCTCAAGTATGTTCTGGTGGTGGTATGTGCTTTTTCCCGTTGGAGAGAGGCCTACCCCTTGAAAGATAACACTGCTTTATCAACTGCCAAGGTGCTGATTAAGGAATTCTTCCCTAGGTTTGGTTTGCTGTGCATTGTCTGGAGTGACAATGGAAGTGAATGTGTGGGCCAGATAATGCAGAAAGTATGTTCTGGCCTTGGAATCAGACAAAAATTTCATGCAGCAAACCATCCACAGTCAGCGGGTTTGGTGGAGTGTTACAATGGTACGCTCAAGCTTAAGCAGGCAAAGATACAAGCCAGTACAGGTCTTGCTTGACCTGATGCCTTGCCCCTAGCTCTTTTGTCAACCAGAACTACTGTGCACTCTCGTATGGGACTTAACCCATATGAAGTGGTATTTGGACGCCCAGCTAATGTTTGGGGCGTCCCCCGTCCCAAAAGATACTCAGACATACCATATCCTTTGTTGATCGACTATTTACATGATTTGACTACTAAATTGAGTGTTATTCGTCAACAGGTACAGAGTGTTCTGCCAGACGCCTCCACAGATCCAGGTCACACCATCTTGCCCGGTGACTGGGTCTGTGTGAAGAATTTTCAGCGGACTAAGAATTTGGAGCCTCGTTGGTCTACGCCTACGCAAGTTTTGCTCGTCACTCGCACGGCTGTCAAGGTGGTGGGAAGACGAAGATGGGTACATGGAGTGCACTGTAAAAAGTTGCCACTTCCATTACCCTTTGATCAGTGGATTCGCAGTGGTGTGAGAGAATCGGACACTGCAGCAGTTCCTTGTTTTGTTCCATTCAGTGATGCTCAGATTTATGGGACTCTGAAAAAGTGGATGACAACATTCTTCAAGCTGCTGTTCCTGTGCATCGTCGAATAGACACCACCAACCCAGAAATACTGTTTGAAAATCAGACCGTGCCGAGCAAAACACGCTACAACTTAAGACACAGACCCAATGAGCCGAACTCTTGAACACTTTTATTAATTAAAGACATTCTTTTTGTCCTTTTTGTGTGATGTTAGTATTAGATGTGCCATCTGTCTCCGTCGCAGGGTCATGGTAGGAGACTCAGACTGTAACCTGATTCTGTTCTTTAGTAAGCTGCTAGGTCATTAGGTATACAGTGATTAGCTGAGTGATTGAGGAAGAGTGCAGTGAGCGACATTTTCTTTAGATATAAAGCATAGTGGTAATGGCCAAGATTGTAGAGAAGAGTAAGATTCCATTGGATGAAAAGAAAGCTTACGATGGATGGAATGTTACTCACTATGTCTCCATTCTCAGTGATAAAACTAGAAAAGGCGAGTCTTCTCCCGTGTGGACTGTGCCTCATAAAGGTAATCTTTGTCTCCAAATTAACAGTAAGAAAATTGACGACATCCAGAAATGTACATATACATATGTTATTTTATCCCTTGATTTTCCTCCGTTGGTTCCGTCTCAAGGAACATATTTTGTTTGTAATGATCGAGCTTACACTTGGTTACCTTCCAACTTTTCTGGAACTTGCTACATAGCTTTCCTCCTTCCCCCTACATATACGGCTTCGTCAGATCATCATAGAATTAGACATAGCAGAGGCGTATTCGATGCCAAAGAAACGGCAGAACAAGAGGGAGGAGATTTCCTTAAAGGATTCCTTTCCTTCTAGGGTCCGATGATTAACAGAAGACACATTAGGCAATTGGTTTGAGTGGTTGAGACCACTATTAATGTTACTGCAGGTGCAATAGGTAACATTAGGCAGAACTTCAAGCGGACCGTCTTATGACGCTTCAAAATAGAATTGCGTTAGACGTGATCCTAGCAGATCAAGGAGGTGTCTGTAGATTGATCGGATCGAGTTACTGTATTTATATTCCAGATGACGCTCCAGCAGTATACCAAGCTATTTCTAAATTGCACACAGTCACAGATACATCAGGATGAAGGAGCTTGGTCTTTTATGGGATGGTTTTGGGGAATACTGTCAACTTTGGGATGGAAGATTTTAACGTTCCTTGGAGCAATTTTAGCTGTCATATTCTCTTATTGTTTATGTGTTCAGAGTGGTCCTGCAGTTTGTGGCCGGTTGGCTACTTTATGCGTTCCACGATCTGCCGCTCAGAAGACAGAGAACATTAGAATGATGGTGCAGCAACAGCTTGAAGATCTCATGAACATCAGTGTTGACTCTGACTCAGATTAGCATGAGTTGGGTTATTTTTGCCTGAGTAATGGCAAAAGGAGGGCCTGAGGTTCTGTAAATTACAAATTCGTTCGTGCTCAGCCTCCATTTTGAGATCGCCGCCATTTTGTGTTGCCCTCACTCAGGCAGCTTGGCGAACGCAATATTTTTATTGTTTCTGCTTTGCGTGTCAGGTGGCATCCTCGACTATGTTTGCTAACGAGTGTCAGGGTCTGGCCAAGTACAATAAATCCTGTCTGAGCTGATTAATCCCCGTCCGGACTACATGTCGTTTCACACCATTGTTTCCATTAAGTTATCTTATCTGCTGTCCTTCGCTACATGCCTCATGTATTCTCCTGTTTCTCGACTGTCCTTCTACGACACGCAGCTGTGTTTTCTCTGCTTGTAAATCGAATTGTGTGGTTTCGCTTGTGATTTACTTGAGTGATGTCACTGACCATGTTATGAGTGATGTAATATGTGACGTCATCAGCAGTGTATTACACGCGCAAGTTATAGTTAGTCCAACTAACTATAACGTGGAATTTCAATGGTTTTATGTCAGTAAAATTTCCAGCTAACTATAACTTGTGTGAAACCTATGGTTTTTTCAGTGAATTTAATAGGTTTTTTAAATGCTAATTCCTAACTTTAACTGGTCTGAAACCTATGGTTTTTTCAGTGAATTTCAAAGGTTTTTTAAATGCTAATTCCTAACTATAACTGGTGTGAAACCTATGGTTTTTTCAGTGAATTTCATAGGTTTTTTAAATGCTAATTCCTAACTATAACTGGTCTGAAACCTATGTTTTTTTCAGTGAATTTCATAGGTGTTTTTAATGCTAATTCCTAACTATAAGTCTCACTTTATAAGTAAGACTGTTAGCGCTCTAGTTGTTCTTTAGAACACTCTGGTACATTCTGTCATTGGGCTACAGTTGGGCTACATCTGGCTGATATTTGGGCTACATTTTTTTTGTCTCTGGTGGCCATCTTTGGGCTACATTGGGCTTCATTGGGCTACTTATTAAGTGTATCTTAGGCCCTTTCATCCTTGCCCCTCTTTAAGAGAGCTCTCAAGACCTGGTATTTTGGGAAAGCCTATTATTAAACATTGCATGGTTATTCAATATATTATGTTAGGCGCCTTGATGCCCATTGGGCTGAGTTCTGCGCGTTATAAATTTATTTTCATTTCATTACATTGGGCTACATTTGGACTACATTTGGGCTCTAACATATATATAGCCCAATGTAGCACAATATATATTTTTTCAAAGTTAATTTTCGTAAAAACCACTTGAGAATAGGGCTACCAGTCCCTACAATTTTTCCGAATTTTTTTTATTTTTATTTTTTTGCTTTGGAGCGCTCTCGGTGCGCGCCCCGGGGAGCGCCCCGAAAAGCGTACTTTTATAAAGCGCCCCGGGGCGCGCTCGGGGGAGCGTCCCGTAAGCGCCAATATTGTGAACGAAAACTCGATCGTGACGTATCGCGTAGCCGCGTCCGCGTGATACGCACGGCGTAAGCGCACCCGGAAGCACTCGAGCGAATACGATCGCGCAATGTAAACATCCGCCGCGCTTACGCGACGCGACCCGGGGCGCGTAGCATAAGCGCGTCGGGTCATGTGACCTGAAAATAACAATTTTTATTGGTTCATAACAGTTTTGGTTTCATAATGATGAAGCCCCTGGTCATGTGACCTGAAAATAACACTTTTCATTGGTTCAATAATTTTTTTTTTCAAAAGGATGAAAGACCCCACCTTTTTTCCTTATTCTGACTTTGTCCTTTGACTTAGGAAGACCTGTTTGTAGCTCTCTCTACTTTTTTGCTCAATATAATGGCTTCAGTAGTAGCAGCAGCTGGTGCATCTGCACCACCACCACCACCACAACCACCAAAAGGACCTCCTCAAGATATCATTGGTGGTCTTCAAGAAGAGGAAGAGGAGGAGGAGGAGGAGGAGGGGAGTTCAAGATGGCTGGAAGAACACAATACCCCATACCAGCCAAGACCACACATTATTTGGGAGTTTTTTACTCTCCCAGAGGGAAAAAAAAAGTAAATGCACCCAAGGTCAGTTGCAAAATTTGTGGCATGGAACTTTCCAGGGGAAACCCAAATAACAAATATTCATTTGGGAACTACACAATGATACGCCACATACAGCGCAAACATCCTATAAACTATTCTGCTGCAGAGATGAGGGAACTGGCCAGTAACCTTCCCCTATCAACAAGAACCAGCTCAAAAAGGAAGCAACCCACTGCGTCTGCAACAGAGGAAAGTGAGACGATGCTGTGCATTCAGCCCCGATTTGCAGATTTCAGAATTATCTGTAAATATTGTGGGAAGACCATCTTCTACGGAGAACAGAGCGTAAAGCTCATTGTCCTTGCTGGGGACAACCATAAATGCCCCAATCAACCCTAATTTTTTCTTTTCTTTTTGTTTTTTGCTCCAGTTGAGCCATTTTCAATTCCCTGTTTTTTCGTTTTTCCCCATGAAAAATACAAAAAATCTAAAACTGTTCAGAAAATCCAAAAAAAGTACAAAATGTTCAAAAAAACAATATAAAAAATATAAAACAACAAAAAGAAGAAAAAAACTGTTCTTTTTAGAACTCCCTCCAATTTCTAAAAAAAGGCTAAATTTTTTAAAAACTCTATCATTTATTTTTCCCCATGGTACGCTCCCCGGTCCACTCCCCCCCGCGCCAAACAAAAAAAATATATATATATATGTTTTGCCCCGTGGGGCCCTTTTAAAGCCCCCACATCAAACCTAGGGGGTCAGGGGGGTCTACCCTGCCCCCTTATGGTCATTTCCCCCATTGTTTTGGCCACCTCTTGTGTCTTGATACTACCGAGACACAAGATGGCGGCCGCTCCGGACTGTTTCGAATGTTTACAGACACCCAAGAGCCAATGAGATTTCCGTGCGCACCTCGCGTGTCGCGCCCGGGGCGCTCCCTGGAGCGCGTACCGGGGCGCTGCCATAGATATATATATTTTTTTGAACCTAAATTACTCAAAATCCACTGGAGCACATATCTTGAGACATAGCAAAGGCACATCGGGCTACCAGTCCCTACAACTTTGCCAAGTTTGTGTCATGAAAACCCTCCTTGGGTCGTCTATAGAGTGTGCATAAACGCTTTTGGATGTAGCAGTGCTTGTTGGTTTCTATCAGTAATAGTTACTGTCTGTTGAAAGCATTTGGTTGTAGAGTTCAATGCTTGTTGATGATTACTGCTAGAGTTATGAATATTCATTAGACTCTCACGTTGGGTAGGTGCGCTCAACTGACGCTGCCTCACACGTGTAACACAGCCTATAAAAGGCTCACCGGTTCCTCGGAAAGACGCTTCGCTTCGCAGCTTGCGCGTCACTTCAGGAGCCTCCAGAACCCCGATTCCGACATCCGGACCTCGCCCTTCATCTTGGACGACCTCAACCTACCTTCCCTGATTCTTCGAGGGGACCGGCAACCTCGTAGCACTTCTCAGGCGCAGCGGATCTCCAGCCGATCGGGACGAGTCTTCGGTCTTCTGGTTGGTGCTCCAGCGCGGCTTGGCAATCGGACTTGCTAAACTCTTTCCGGCCTCAGAGACAGAATTTCCGGGTCATTCAAGGAAAGGGCAGTAAGACTTTCAATTGTTGTTTTTGTGAACAAACCTTGGTAAAAGCAAATCGAACCTGTTCTTGAACTTGCATATCTTGATCAACGAAGAACCTAGACAAACTATAATGAACCTTGGCTAAAGCAAGCGAACTTGTTTAGAACCTGCACGTTACGTTTTCATTGTATTCTCTATAGCTCGCCTTGACCTAACAATCAATGTTTAAATACTCGACAGTGACTTCAACTGTTAAACGTGCTAGGGAATTGTGTTAGCTTTGGGGCTTGTTTTTTCTTTCTTCTTTTGCTTTCAGAACCCCCTTTTAAGGCTGTACATTAATGCGCACAAGGTAAGAAGAGATTGCTGCATGCTAGTGTGGTTACAGTTCCTGCTAACAAGTTAGTTGATTGTTTGGAACATTCATGCATCTCATTTTTCTGTGAACATTCACTGAGCATATGTATTATTTCAAAGGTGACAAAGATTTCATTGAAGTAAATGATGTTTAGAACCTTGCACATGAAGTACAGGAATGGGCTTAACGAATAGTTGGTATGTACTTAAATAGTTGTTTAGAATTCAGTATGATAAATGGTGTAGAAAGCATGATGTTCAGTAATGTGGTTCTTTAATCACTGTTCAGAATCAAACCAAGCTCTACTGATCAACAAAGCCCAGAGTACTTCGAAGAGAGGGAGAGTTATCTCAAGAAGATATCCAGTGTTTGTCTCTCTCTCTCTCTCTCACTTTCCGTCCCCCATTCCACTACCCTTTCAGTCCCCCTTTTCCCTGTCCCTTTGGGGGTCAGCACTTGTGACCAGTGTCTAAATTCCTGGTCACATTTGTTGGTTCCTGGAGGTATTGGGATTAGTCATCTTCAAGACGGAAAGAACCTGAACTCCTGAGGTGGTACGCCTGACAGAAAGCGAAGCCACAAAACAATTTAACTTTCCGCTTGGATTTGACTAATCTCATGGAGGACATGGATATGACCCAGTTAGTTGAGTTAGTGCGTAAAATGAATGACGAAATACAGGACTTGCGTTTAGAAAATCAAGCCCTCAGGCAAGAGCTAGATAACTCTAGGGATGAGTTAGAAAACACCAGGGAAGGCTTCACCTCGTGGAGAGACAAAGGAGAGATGAAAAAACCTATTTTAACACCACCTAAATTTGGAGCCCAGTTTCAAAACCAGACTCAGGCCCCAGGTTTTGGTCAAGGTCAGCCTGCTCAAATCACTGTACTTTCTCCACAGCCTGTTCCCTTAGCCAATCCAGAACGCTTCTCAGGAGATAGCACTCACTTCACTACGTTTATGAGTCAATGTCATTTACATTTCCTTTGTAAGCCTCACGTTTTCACTACAGACACCTCAAAAGTGGCCTTCATAATCTCTTACTTAGGAGGAGTAGCTGCTAGTTGGGCCATGCCCCTGGTAGACAAGAACGATCCATTGTTACACAACTTAACTCATTTCAAGGCTGCTATGTCAGGTTTATTTGCGAAACACGTATTCCTTCAAGCCTCTGACAATGAATTACTAAATCTGCGCCAGGGCTCCCGAGATCTAATCACCTATGTGACCACTTTTAACCGCTTGTTAGTGGAAACTCACTGGCCCGATGAGAAAAGAATATCCCTGTTCTACCGAGGGTTAAGGGAGGAATTAAAAGATTCTTTGGCACACATAGTAAACCTACCTGATGATTTTACCAAATTTCAGGATCTAGTAATCAAGTTAGATCACAGGTTAGGCGAAAGAAGGACAGAAAGACCGAAGTTGGATTTCAGGACTTTACACTTTAAAGCTGAGAAAAAGGTTATTGAGGACAAAAATACCCAGGTAGAGCCCATGCAGATAGGAGGGATTAAAGGACCTTTATCACAAGATGAAAAGGATAGAAGAAGGAAGGCCAATTTGTGTCTATACTGTGGGAAGGCAGGTCATTTCGCCAAAGAGTGTCCAATACGGCCTGCTAAAAAGAGACTATTGGCCACAATTCAAGACCAGGAATCGGAAAACTAGTAATCTCGAGAGAAGGAGAGATCGATCTCTCGGGAGGAAATACTTTTGAGATCTCACGTTATGTAACTAGTGTAGTTAATCATGTGCCCCGTCATTTCACCATTAGAATGGTTTTAATTCTGACTAACCAACAAAAACACAGTATTCCAGTACTCATAGATTCAGGAGCGACAGGAAACTTTTTTGATCTAGGGTTTGCTAAGAAATTAAATCTGGAAAAGATTCTTAAGAAAGAACCGGAACCAGTGCGAGCTGTAGATGGTTCAGCTCTTTCATCTGGTCTAATCAGATTCCACACTCCTCCATTACTTCTATTATCGGATAATGGACATACAGAATTGACAGTTTTCGACCTAATTGATACTCCGGCCTTCGGGGTAATCTTGGGTATTCCTTGGTTGGAACTTCATAACCCAAAGATTGATTGGGTTCAGCGTACAGTAACTATAGACTCCACACATTGTAAAAACCATTGTTATCAGGAGTACAGAGATCCAAAATTGCCTCTTGTTTGTGCTACCACTCAATCTGATTCTGTTGTTTTGCCAACTGAATTTCGAGATTTCTCGGATGTTTTTGATCCTGTGAAAGCCACTAAGTTACCACCTCACAGAGTATATGACTGCAGGATAGATTTAATTCCTGGAGCAGTACTACCCTGCAGTCGGATTTATGCACTCACAGAACCAGAAAACCAGTATCTACGAACTTATCTAGATGAGCTACTGGAATTGGGTTTTATTCGGCACTCCACCTCTCCAGTCTCATCTCCGTTATTTTTTGTAGCAAAAAAGACAGGTGATTTGAGGGCCTGCATAGACTATCGAGCAGTGAATAAGGCCACAATTAAAAACCGATATCCATTACCACTGATCCCGGTGTTATTAAATCAAGTTAAAGGATCCACCATTTACACCAAACTGGATCTTCGTGAGGCTTACCACTTGATCCGAGTAAAAGAAGGAGACGAATGGAAGACGGCCTTCCGCACCAAATTTGGGCTATTTGAATATACAGTGATGCCCTTCGGCCTCTGCAATGCTCCAGCAGCTTTTCAGTACTTCATTAACGAGGTTTTGCATGAGCTGTTGGACATATGCGTCATTGTATACATTGATGACATTTTGATTTTTTCTAAAACTCCTGAGGATCATGTGCTCCACGTTAGATCAGTCTTGCAAAAGTTACGAGAAAATTCCTTGTTTGTCAAATTAGAGAAATGCGTTTTTAACTCATCTAAGGTTGAGTTTCTAGGTTACTGGTTGTCACCTGAAGGCATAGTCATGGACCCCAAAAAGGTAAAGGCAATTCTTGATTGGCCAACTCCCACCTCGGTCAAAGAAGTTCAAAGAATTCTGGGGTTTGCAAACTTTTACAGAAGATTCATCTCAAAATTCTCGGAAATAGTAGTACCGATCACTAGCCTTTTACAGAAAGGAAAGAAATTTCAATGGAATGCAGAAGCAGAACAAGCTTTTGACATATTGAAAAGGGCCTTCACTTCAGCTCCCATTTTAACGCACCCAGATCCTAACAGTCCGTTTTTTGTTGAGGCTGATGCTTCGCAAACAGCAATTGGAGGAGTTCTTTTACAAAAGGATGTTAACTCTGGAAGTTTCCATCCTATTGCCTTCTTCTCTCGGAAACTATTGCCAGCCGAACAGAACTATACAATTGCTGAGCGCGAACTTCTGGCTATCAAGGCGGTTTTCCAGGAATGGAGACACCATCTCTTAGGAGCCAAGCATACAATCACCATATTTTCAGATCATAAGAACTTGCAATTTTATTCCACGGTGAAAGCCTTTACACCTCGACAGATGAGATGGCTACAATTCTTTAGCGAGTTCGATTTCATTATTACGTATAGACCAGGATCCAAACAATTATTGTCTGATACCCTCTTGCGTTTGGTTTGCGATAAAACTAAGGAAACAGGAAAGGAACAACAGAGTATAATACCTGTAGAAAAGATTTGTGCAGAAAT
This sequence comes from Lissotriton vulgaris, assembly GCF_964263255.1. Taxonomy (NCBI): domain Eukaryota; kingdom Metazoa; phylum Chordata; class Amphibia; order Caudata; family Salamandridae; genus Lissotriton; species Lissotriton vulgaris. The sequence goes on from NC_141693.1 coordinate 1,355,130,745, forward strand.
CACTCAGCTAGATTTCTTCTCAATACTCAGAAACCAGACCAAGGACCTGAATAGGGATGATTGGCTTGCACAAGAACAAACTTCAATATCTGATGGTATTTTCTATCTAAAAGATAAGATATTTGTTCCAAAAGAGGACTTAAGAGAACTAATAATGAAATGGAATCATGATCTAGCTATAGTAGCTCATCCTGGAATCAACAAAACTGTAGAGCTATGTGAAAGGTATTTCTGGTGGAAGGGTATGAAATCTGATATACAGCGATATGTTCAGGCTTGTCCAGTCTGTGCCCGACAAAAGTCTTCACATTCATTTCCAGTTGGTTTGTTACAACCGATGGAAGTGCCCCCAACACCTTGGCATACTATTAGTCTAGATTTCATAACAGATCTGCCCAAATCTTCAGGAATGACTACAGTTCTAGTGGTAGTAGATTTGCTATCCAAAATGGGACATTTCATCCCATTACCTAAACTTCCTTCGGCGGTAGAATTCAGTAATGTATTTTTAACCAATATAGTTAAGTTGCATGGTTTGCCGCAAAAAATAATTTCAGACAGAGGTCCGCAATTCCTAACAAAATTTTGGAAACAACTAAGTGCACAACTGGGAATAGATTTAGCATTATCATCAGCCTTCCATCCTCAGACTGATGGTCAGACTGAGAAAGTTAACCAATATTTGGAGCAAAGTCTACGTTGTTTAACTACCACTCTATCCACAGATTGGTTAGATGCCCTGCCTTTAGCCGAATTCACTTACAACAACACAGTACACTCTGCCCTTGGTTGTTCCCCATTCTATTTTCCCACAGGCCAACATCCCAGGACTCTACCGATTGTATTCCCTGAGAAAGGAACAGTGATGCCAGCAGTTTCTGATAGATTAGCCAGTTTGCGTAACTTTCAGGAAAATGTAAAACAAGTTCTAATAAAACAAAAAGGAAAGATGAAGCTTTACGCGGATCAACATAGAATACCAGCACCAGCTTATAAACCAGGAGATCAGGTTTGGCTATCAACCAAAAATATACAAATTGAGGGACCAAGAAAGTTAAAACCAAGATTCATTGGTCCATTTCCCATTGAAAAAATTATAAATCCAGTTTCTGTAAGGCTACACCTTCCCTCAGATTACAAGATTCACCCAGTGTTTCACGTGTCCCTGATTAAATTAGTACATCCAGACAGCCGTCCCGACTCTCCACCTCCCCCAATCGTTGTAGGAGATCACAAAGAGTATGAGGTCAAGAAAATACTAGACTCAAAAAGAATAAGAGGACGTTTATACTACCTAATTGATTGGAAAGGTTATGACAGTTCTGAAAGATCCGGGGAACCAGAGATGAATGTTCATGCCCCCCGTTTACTTCGCTCTTTCCATGCTTTGAACCCCGACAAACCACGACCCTTGAGAAGGCCTTTGGGGGGGGGGACCGTCATGAAAACCCTCCTTGGGTCGTCTATAGAGTGTGCATAAACGCTTTTGGATGTAGCAGTGCTTGTTGGTTTCTATCAGTAATAGTTACTGTCTGTTGAAAGCATTTGGTTGTAGAGTTCAATGCTTGTTGATGATTACTGCTAGAGTTATGAATATTCATTAGACTCTCACGTTGGGCAGGTGCGCTCAACTGACGCTGCCTCACACGTGTAACACAGCCTATAAAAGGCTCACCGGTTCCTCGGAAAGACGCTTCACTTTGCAGCTTGCGCGTCACTTCAGGAGCCTCCAGAACCCCGATTCGGACATCCGGACCCCGCCCTTCATCTTGGACGACCTCAACCTACCTTCCCTGAATCTTCGAGGGACCGGCAACCTTGTAGCACTTCTCAGGCGCAGCGGATCTCCAGCCGATCGGGACGAGTCTTCGGTCTTCCGGTTGGTGCTCCAGCGCGGCTTGGCAATCGGACTTGCTAAACTCTTTCCGGCCTCAGAGACAGAATTTCCGGGTCATTCAAGGAAAGGGCAGTAAGACTTTCAATTGTTGTTTTTGTGAACAAACCTTGGTAAAAGCAAATCGAACCTGTTCTTGAACTTGCATATCTTGATCAACGAAGAACCTAGACAAACTATAATGAACCTTGGCTAAAGCAAGCGAACTTGTTTAGAACCTGCACGTTACGTTTTCATTGTATTCTCTAAAGCTCGCCTTGACCTAACAAGCAATGTTTAAATACTCGACAGTGACTTCAACTGTTAAACGTGCTAGGGAATTGTGTTAGTTTTGGGGCTTGTTTTTTCTTTCTTCTTTTACTTTCAGAACCCCCTTTTAAGGCTGTACATTAATGCGCACAAGGTAAGAAGAGATTGCTGCATGCTAGTGTGGTTACAGTTCCTACTAACAAGTTAGTTGATTGTTTGGAACATTCATGCATCTCATTTTTCTGTGAACACTCACTGAGCATATGTATTATTTCAAAGGTGACAAAGACTTCATTGAAGTAAATGATGTTTAGAACCTTGCACATGAAGTACAGGAATGGGCTTAACGAATAGTTGGTATGTACTTAAATAGTTGTTTAGAATTCAGTATGATGAATGGTGTAGAAAGCATGATGTTCATTAATGTGGTTCTTTAATCACTGTTCAGAATCAAACCAAGCTCTACTGATCAACAAAGCCCAGAGTACTTCGAAGAGAGGGAGAGTTATCTCAAGAAGAGATCCAGTGTTTGTCTCTCGCTCTCTCTCTCTCACTTTCCGTCCCCCATTCCACTACCCTTTCCGTCACCCTTTTCCCTGTCCCTTTGGGGGTCAGCACTTGTGACCAGTGTCTAAATTCCTAGTCACATCCAGTGTTTGTCTCTCTCTCTCTCTCTCTCACTTTCCGTCCCCCATTCCACTACCCTTTCCGTCCCCCTTTTCCCTGTCCCTTTGGGGGTCAGCACTTGTGACCAGTGTCTAAATTCCTAGTCACATTTGTTGGTTCCTGGAGGTATTGGGATTAGTCATCTTCAAGACGGAAAGAACCTGGACTCCTGAGGTGGTACGCCTGACAGTTTGGTGTAAATCCATTCAGCCGTTCGGGCTAAAAGTGAGGTCGACCGCCCTATGGAAATTAACATGGGGAAAACGCGTTTTGGGACCCCCCTTTTATCTCAGCCCCCGCTTGACGAATCCCCCCCAAACTTTTAGGGAAGGACCGGAGCTCGAAGAGGCCATTTTGAGTTAATTTTCAGGCTGATTCGTCACCATGCGCCAAATTTATTCCAAATAGAATTTTGAGATTTAACATTGAAAAAAATCCTAACTATAACTACCTACTGGCGACCGTCAGTAGGTAATATATATATATATATATATATATATATATATATATATATATATATATATATATATATATATATATATATATATATATATACATATATATATATATATTCCTTCCACACCTCCGTTTTCTGTTTATCAAAATGAAACAGACAGCACTCCAAGGTCGTGTTCGTGAAAAAGATTTATTGGCAGACCCCCTGCCCCCTCCGACAGACGTGTTTCGCCTTTCGGCTTCGTCATCTATATATATATATATATTCACTGAAAAAACCATAGGTTATAGACCATATATAGTTAGGAATTTGCATTTACAAAACCTTGAAAATTCACTGAAAAAACCATAGGTTAGAGACCATATATAGTTAGCTGGACATTTTATTGACATAAAACCAATGAAATTCCATATATAGTTAGTTGCACTAACTATATATCGCGCACCCGCAATCCACTGCTGATGATGTCACATATTACATCATTCATGACATGGTCAGTGACATCACTGATGACATCACTGATGACATCTCAAATGACATCACTGATGACATCACTGATGACATCTCAAATGACATCACTGATGACATCATCTAGTGTCTGTGTGTTTTTGTAAAGTTTAAATATGTTTTACATATTGAAGAATGAGTGGATGTATGGAAGACTGAGTGTGTGTGTGGCTGGCTGGGAGGTGTGTGACTGTGCATATCAATGTGTACTTGTATCAGTGATTGTATAAGAGAGTAAGTATGTGTTAGTATATGTGTGAGAAGTATGGTGTTCTGTGTTTAACTGTATAGATGAGGAAATCGAAGTGTGATTGATTCTTCACAGGACTGACTAGGTGTATGAGTGCATATGATAGTGTTGTAATAATGAGTGACTGTATGTATGAGTGATTGTATGAGTGAATGAGTGAATGTGTGTGTAGACGTAGGAATCAGTGAGTGCGTATGTAGTAACTGGTATTGGTGTGTCATGATGTCATCAGTGATGTCATTTGAGATGTCATCAGTGATGTCATTTGAGATGTCATCAGTGATGTCATCAGTGATGTCACTGAAGTATGGTGTTCTGTGTTTAACTGTATAGATGAGGAAATGGAAGTGTGATTGATTCTTTACAGGACTGACTAGGTGTGTGAGTAACTCCATGGATGAGTGGCAGTGTGTGAGTGTCTGCATAGGTGTATGAGTGCATATGATAGTGTTGTAATAATGAGTGACTGTATGTATGAGTGATTGTATGGGTGAATGAGTGAATGTGTGTGTAGACGTAGGAATCAGTGAGTGCGTATGTAGTAACTGGTATTGGTGTGTCATGATGTCATCACTGATGTCATTTGAGATGTCATCAGTGATGTCATCAGTGATGTCATTTGAGATGTCATCAGTGATGTCATCAGTGATGTCACTGACCATGTCATGAATGATGTAATATGTGACATCATCAGCAGTGGATTGCGGGTGCGCGATATATAGTTAGTGCAACTAACTATATATGGAATTTCATTGGTTTTATGTCAATAAAATGTCCAGCTAACTATATATGGTCTCTAACCTATGGTTTTTTCAGTGAATTTTCAAGGTTTTGTAAATGCAAATTCCTAACTATATATGGTCTATAACCTATGGTTTTTTCAGTGAATTTCATTGGTTTTTTAAAAGCTAATATCTATAGCTGTAAAATATATTCTTTATTACGTGACGTATCACGTAGCCACGTGAGACGCCTCATGACGCGTCGCATAACCGTGACGTATTGGTTCTGCAGCGCAAACAAAACCCGTAACGTAAGCGTGCCGGAGCACGCTTACAGATATATATATTTTTTTAACCTTAATTAGACAAAATCCACACGTGCACATATCTTGAGGCCTTGCAAAGGCACATCAAACAAACAGTCCCTACAATTTTGCCAAGTTTGCTGGAAATCTATTCCCTTAATTTTCTTTTTACTGTTTCTCTTGGTTTTCCCCTTGTTACGCTTACCGGGACGCTACCCGGTACGCGAACCGGACGCTCCAAAAACACAAGATGGCGGACTCCCGTTACGCTGCCGGTTAGCTGCCCGGTTCGCGTACCGGGAAGCGCCTCTACCGCGAAAAATCGCGGGGGACTTTAATATCCCCCTCATCAATCCTAGGGGGTCAGGAGGGGTTTACCTTGCCCCCTTTCCTTCATTTCCCCCTTCTTTTTTCACCACATCTTGTCTCTCGAACCTACCGAGAGACAAGATGGCGGCCGCTCCGGACTGTTTACAATGTTGACAGCTACGCTGCCGGTTAGCTGCCCGGTTAGCTGCCCGGTGAGCTGCCCGGTTCGCGTACCGGGACGCGCCTCTACGGCGTAAAATCGCAAAATTTTTTGCCCCGCGGGGCACTTTAATATCCCCTCATCAATCCTAGGGGGTCAGGAGTGGTCTACCTTGCCCCCTTTCCTTCATTTCCCCCTTCGTTTTTCACCACATCTTGTCTCTCGATCGTACCGAGAGACAAGATGGCGGCCACTCCGGTTTGTTTAGAATGTTGACAGACACCGGAGAGCCAATCAGATTCGCTTCGCGAAGTTCCGTTACGCGTCAGGTACGCGAACCGGGGCGCTAACCGGAGCGCTGTCACAGATATATATATTTTTTTAAACGTTAATTTCTCAAAATCCACTGGAGCACATATATTGAGACATAGCAAAGGCACGTCGGGCAAACCATATCTACAATTTTGCCAAGTTTCATGTAAATCTATTCAGCCGTTCGAGCTAAAAGTGAGTCCAACCGCCCTATGGAAAAATGAATGGGAAAAACGCGTTTTGGGACCCCCCTTTGTTCTCGGCCCCCCCTTGACGACACCCCACCAAATTTTTAGGGGCTGCTCAGAAAAAAAATGTGCCATTTTCCTGAAAAAATTTCAGCCAATTCCGTCCACAAACGCCAAAGTTATTAGACATAGAATTTTCAGAAATCCCATAGAGAAAAAATCCTAACTATATATACCCACTGGCTATCGCCAGTAGGTAATATACATATATAAACATATGTAATCTGCATATCTATATAAATATAAATGCATGCATACATATACATATATGCATACATATGCATGTTATTTACATGAAAGTTTTAAAAACACTAATAAAAGCAAAGCTAAAAAGCCACCTCATTACAAACAGAATGGCTTTAACTTAAACGAGGGCGAGATCTATTGCATTTTCAATGCTTGTTTACTTTGGTTCTATCAAGAAGGCATTCAGATGTGTCACACATTTGCCATAAATTCTGAATGTTAGCACTCTAGTTGCTCATTAGATCGCTGTAGTAAAGCTAGTGCTCACCAGGGAAGTCTGCTGCTAATCATGGTTTGCAGCCATTTTCCCGCATTTTTTATCCCGCAGACTTTCAGTCCGCATACCATTATCCCGCAAGGTCATTGAGCTCGCATACCATTATCCCGCATTTTTTCAAAACGCATGTGCATTTATCGCGCATGCCTTTACAAAGAATTACGTTTTAAAGGCATGTATGGTAAATGCATTTGCGTTGTGAAAACCACGATGACGAGAGAGGTAAGTGAGTTTGTGTTAATTTTTTCGTGGGTTAGTGATTGTGTAGTGTAGTGTAGTGTTGTGTAGTGTAGTGTTGTGTTAGTGTAGTGTAGAGTTGTGGTGGTTGTTTAGTGTAGGGTCATGCTGGGCGTAGTGTTTTAGGGTTTAGGGTTGTGTTGTAGTGTTTGCGTAGTGTAGGGTCATGCTGGGGGTAGTGTTTTAGGGTTCAGGGTAGTGTTGTAGTGTTTGCGTAGTGTAGGGTCATGCTGGGGGTAGTGTTTTAGGGTTTAGGGTTGTGTTGTAGTGTTTGCGTAGTGTAGGGTCATGCTGGAGCTAGTGTTTTAGGCTTTAGGGTAGTGTTGTAGTGTTTGCGTAGTGTAGGGTCATGCTGGGCGTAGTGTTTTAGGGTTTAGGATAGTGTTGTAGTGTTTGCGTAGTGTAGGGTCATGCTGGGGGTAGTGTTTTAGGGTTTTGGGTAGTGTTGTAGTGTTTGCGTAGTGTAGGGTCATGCTGGGGTGTAGTATTTTAGGGTTTAGGGTAGTGTTGTAGTGTTTGCGTAGTGTAGGGTCATGCTGGGGGTAGTGTTTTAGGGTTTTGGGTAGTGTTGTAGTGTTTGCGTAGTGTAGGGTCATGCTGGGGGTAGTGTTTTAGGGTTTTGGGTAGTGTTGTAGTGTTTGCGTAGTGTAGGGTCATGCTGGGGTGTAGTGTTTTAGGGTTTTGGGTAGTGTTGTAGTGTTTGCGTAGTGTAAGGTCATGCTGGGGGTAGTGTTTTAGGGTTTTGGGTAGTGTTGTAGTGTTTGCGTAGTGTAGGGTCATGCTGGGGGTAGTGTTTTAGGGTTTTGGGTAGTGTTGTAGTGTTTGCGTAGTGTAGGGTCATGCTGGGGGGTAGTGTTTTAGGGTTTTGGGTAGTGTTGTAGTGTTTGCGTAGTGTAGGGTCATGCTGGGGGTAGTGTTTTAGGGTTTTGGGTAGTGTTGTAGTGTTTGCGTAGTGTAGGGTCATGCTGAGGGTAGTGTTTTAGGGTTTAGGGTAGGGTTGTAGTGTTTGTGTAGTGTAGGGTCATGCTGGGGGTAGTGTTTTAGGGTTTAGGGTAGTGTTGTAGTGTTTGCGTAGTGTAGGGTCATGCTGGGGGTAGTGTTTTAGGGTTTAGGGTAGTGTTGTAGTGTTTGCGTAGTGTAGGGTCATGCTGGGGGTAGTGTTTTAGGGTTTAGGGTAGTGTTGTAGTGTTTGCGTAGTGTAGGGTCATGCTGGGGTGTAGTGTTTTAGGGTTTTGGGTAGTGTTGTAGTGTTTGCGTAGTGTAGGGTCATGCTGGGGGTAGTGTTTTAGGGTTTAGGGTAGTGTTGTAGTGTTTGCGTAGTGTAGGGTCATGCTGGGGTGTAGTGTTTTAGGGTTTTGGGTAGTGTTGTAGTGTTTGCGTAGTGTAGGGTCATGCTGGGGGTAGTGTTTTAGGATTTAGGGTAGTGTTGTAGTGTTTGCGTAGTGTAGGGTCATGCTGGGGGTAGTGTTTTAGGGTTTTGGGTAGTGTTGTAGTGTTTGCGTAGTGTTGGGTGATGCTGGGGGGTAGTGTTTTAGGGTTTTGGGTAGTGTTGTAGTGTTTGTGTAGTGTAGGGTCATGCTGGGGGTAGTGTTTTAGGGTTTTGGGTAGTGTTGTAGTGTTTGCGTAGTGTAGGGTCATGCTGAGGGTAGTGTTTTAGGGTTTAGGGTAGTGTTGTAGTGTTTGCGTAGTGTAGGGTCATGCTGGGGGTCGTGTTTTAGGGTTTAGGGTAGTGTTGTAGTGTTTGCGTAGTGTAGGGTCATGCTGGGGGTAGTGTTTTAGGGTTTAGGGTAGTGTTGTTGTGTTTGCGTAGTGTAGGGTCATGCTGGGGGTAGTTTTTTAGGGTTTAGGGTAGTGTTGTAGTGTTTGTGTAGTGTAGGGTCATGCTGGGGGTAGTGTTTTAGGGTTTAGGGTAGTGTTGTAGTGTTTGCGTAGTGTAGGGTCATGCTGGGGTGTAGTGTTTTAGGGTTTTGGGTAGTGTTGTAGTGTTTGCGTAGTGTAGGGTCATGCTGGGGGTAGTGTTTTAGGGTTTAGGGTAGTGTTGTAGTGTTTGCGTAGTGTAGGGTCATGCTGGGGTGTAGTGTTTTAGGGTTTTGGGTAGTGTTGTAGTGTTTGCATAGTGTAGGGTCATGCTGGGGGTAGTGTTTTAGGATTTAGGTTAGTGTTGTAGTGTTTGCGTAGTGTAGGGTCATGCTGGGGGTAGTGTTTTAGGGTTTAGGGTTGTGTTGTAGTGTTTGCGTAGTGTAGGGTCATGCTGGGGGTAGTGTTTTAGGGTTTAGGGTTGTGTTGTAGTGTTTGTGTAGTGTAGGGTCATGCTGGGGTAGTGTTTTAGGGTTTAGGGTAGTGTTGTAGTGTTTGCGTAGTGTAGGGTCATGCTGGGGTGTAGTGTTTTAGGGTTTTGGGTAGTGTTGTAGTGTTTGCGTAGTGTAGGGTCATGCTGGGGGTAGTGTTTTAGGGTTTAGGGTAGTGTTGTAGTGTTTAGGTAGTGTAGGGTCATGCTGGGGGTAGTGTTTTAGTGTTTAGGGTAGTGTTGTAGTGTTTGTGTAGTGTAGGGTCATGCTGGGGGTAGTGTTTTAGGGTTTAGGGTAGTGTTGTAGTGTTTGTGTAGTGTAGGGTCATGCTGGGGGTAGTGTTTTAGGGTTTAGGGTAATGTTGTACTGTTTGTGTAGTGTAGGGTCATGCTGGGGGTAGTGTTTTAGGGTTTAGGGTAGTTTAGTTGTTTAGTGTATGCTAAAGGCATATTCGTTCTAAAAGTTTTTGTTATTTTAAATTGCGGCCTAATAGTACATGCGGGATTTTTTTTGCGGACTGATGGTATGCGGGATTTCGTCATATATTCGCTAATCATACTTTCTATGGCAAAATGAACCCCCTCATTTTGTTCCTTTTTAAATTAAATGTTTTAAGAGTTACCACTTTATTCCAATCAAGATGGCTTCAGGTGTGCCATACCTTTGTAATAAGTAGGACTGTTAGCACTCTAGTTGTTCTTTAGAACACTCTGGGACAATCTGTCATTGGGCTATAGTTGGGCTACATCTGGCTGATATTTGGGCTACATTTGTTTTTTTTCGTCTCTGGCGGCCATCTTTGGGCTGCATTGGGCTACATTGGGCTACATTGGGCTACATTTGGGCTCCAACATATATATAGCCCAATGTAGCCCAATATATATTTTTCAAAGTTAATTTTCGTAAAAACCACTGGAGCCTATATCTTGAGACATAGCAAAGGCACATCGGGCTACCAGTCCCTACAATTTTGGCAAGTTTGGTGTAAATCCATTCAGCCGTTCAGGCTAAAAGTGAGGCCAACCGCCCTATGGAAAATTGCATGGGAAAAACACGTTTTGGGACCCCCCTTTTTTCTCGGCCCCCCCTTGACGAAACCCCCCCAAATTTTCAGGGGCTGCTCAGAAACAAAATGTTCCATTTTCCTGAAAATTTCAGCCAATTCTGTCCTCATAAGCCAAAGTTATTCGACATAGAATTTTCAAAAATCCCATAGGAAAAAAATCCTAACTATATATACCTACTGGCTATCGCCAGTAGGTAATATATATATATATATATATATATATATATATATATATATATATATATATATATATATATATATATATATATATATATATACATATATATATATATATATACATATATATATATATATATATAGACATATATATATACATATGTACATTAGAAAGATACGTAAATGCTGGTTATAAATAGCATGATATTTTAAAACCATGCATTAATACTATAAATATATGTCTCTATACAATATAGTATAGGCAATGTATAAGCAATACATATTTATCAATAGAATTATTTTATGTACAAATACATTGATACCAAATATGTGCAAATCAAATTGGTCATCTTTGCTTGTTGCATTAAATATTGCGTTCACTTGATATTTCAGTACTATGATATTGATATGACCATAAGTATCTTTGTGTAACTAAAGTGCCTTATGTTGAAAACACTATATAAAGCACTAGTGCTAAACTGTTCTACAGGCTAAAAAGGCATGTGCAATCGAATAAAACTTAATTGATTTTCAAAATAAATAACGTGCCAAAATAATAATAAATAAATGAATATATATAGCTGCTGAAGAGGGTATATGTCACATTGTGGCCCTATTCAATAAAACTAAACTAAACTAGTGGACCCTATGTTCTTAAACAGCAAACTAATATCATATAACCGTATATGGATCATCAGAGCATGATTATATTCGCATATACAAGCAGAGACTACTACAAGAATATTTATTGCAGCATTATTAATATCAGTGATGTTATTTGAGATGTCATCTGTGATGTCATCAGCGATGTCACTGACCATGTCATGAATGATGTAATATGTGACATTATCAGCAGTGGATTACGAGCACGCGAGTTATACTTAGTACAACTAACTATAACAGAGGAATTTCAATGGTTTTGTATGAGTGAAATGTCCAGCTAACAATAACACCCCTGAAACCTATGTTTTTTTCTGTGAATTTCTAAGGTTTTTTTAAATGATAATTCCTAACTATAACCTGCCTGCAACCCATGTTTTTTCAGTGAATTTAAAAGTTGTTTAAATGTGAATATCTAACTACAATATCCCTATAACCTATAGTGTTTATTAAGTAAATTTTTAAAACACGTGTGTACTTTTTATAGTAAAAACAAACTTAACAGTAGTGTTTTATAACTTATAATTGTACCTCATGGTATTATGGTATTTATTTTTTGGACATTTCCATCTGTATTTATCCATATTTTTTTGCAATATTTGTATCTGTATTTACCCATATATATTTCGAGTTCTGTAAAAAAATGAATCTGAAATTAGTATATTTCCGAATTATTTTACTGATAAATATGCACTCATGACTCTCCATTTTCACTCATGTAAACACTCTTAGATGATAAACTACACATAACCTTCATATTAAAATGTGCAAGTTTTCTTATACAAGGATATATATTGCTCTTTAAGGCTCTTTACTAAAAGTCTTTTATTGTTTTTGCCCTTTTACTTTTAGAACGACAAACCTATTGACTTACTACTCATCATTGACAGCATTTACAATCACTCAAAAAATAACACAATTTCCGTATTTATCCACACTTTAAAATTAATACAGACAGGAAAATAAATACTTTTCTGTCTGTATTTATCTGTAAAAATCAGTAAAAACATAAATCAAGGAGCCCTACTTATATTTTATGTATGTTTTCAACCTAATTAGCAGTAATTAATATATAAGTATGGTAAAAGTATGACGCAGCACCTATAAGACCTGACTTTGAACAACAGCATTCACAGTTCGATTCCAAAGTCCATCAGCATCTTAGCCTACCACTATCTCACTGTAGGTAACACCTTGCTTAATCTTCCCAATGCCCCAAGCACAGGCACCTGTTTTCGGGGGTACCGTTATGCTTTACAAATTCTGGCAATTTTTTTAATTAAAAAGCAAAGTAATAACTAATATTACCACTTTTTTTTTCTTCTATTGTAAAAGATATTTCTTTTTTTATATATCTTCTATTTGGATGTTTTTAATCATGAGAATTCAAAGTACACAGTTTACCGGGTAACACTTTTAAATTCTCCAACGTATGTAGATAATAAGGACCGTATACGTGTTACTATGGAAATCGAAACCTTTGCAGCTTCACAGATTTTAACTTTTCCCAACACGTGCACAAGTAAAACAGTTAAAAAGTGAACATGTGTAAACTGTAAAACGTGACATCTACATAGGCGGAGTCGAATCTTCCTTCCATAGACTACTAAACAACCAAAAACTATATAAACCACATGTATTCTGTGAGTAGTTTCGTTTTTGCAAGTTATTTCTGTGTCGCCAATCTGTGATGCAGGTTCCATTTTCATAGCAACGGATTCTTGTTTTGCGTCAACAATCATATTCCGGAGTTGTAAGTTGTTTCATTATGACGTAGTAGATCGTTAGAATTTGTGGCTATTTGTCAATATTTAAACATTTATATCTAGAAAAAAGTGTCATTGCATGTTTTTCCCTTTTTCTCTGTAACGTCAGCAGCTTGTTTTCAGAAACAGATAGATGAAAACAAACATAGCTCCTTTTCTGGCTCCTTTCAGCTTATATATTGTGACTTTCTATATTATAATATTGACACTGTACTTTGCTTCAGAGGTGTTGGTGACCTGTCGGCACAAACCCTAAACAATTACAATCAACATCACCACCTTCCAGTTGTTAGTGTGTTTTCCCCTTGGGATCATATACTGTTAATATGTATATTATAATATTTACAGTTATCCTGATCTTAGTAGAGTTCATGACCCGTCGGCACAAAGAGTAAAGATATATAAGCAACGGGACCAGCTTCTGGTTTTTAGTCTGTTCCCCCCTTTTGATCATGTACTGTGAATATATATTTATTATAATTTTCACAGTCATAAAGATCTCAGAGGAGTTTATGACCCGTCGCCAAGAAGATCAAACTTTTCGACCTCCTGGAGAAAAGAAGCTCGGAAAATAATTACCGCTTGAAAGTATTTCGTTATGGATCTTCTGTTAAATAGATAACTTTATTTTCCTTTTCTATTTACTGTAACAATGGTATCAATCGTTATATTGTAATAGATTGTCCTATTGTTACAGAAGAGGAATAGGAGATTTTTCTGCGCCATCTGTAATACAGCTTATGAAACATTAGAACGTACTTGATCAGATATTTATTTTTGAGAGCATATTTTACGAAATTGCACAATAAAAAATATAGCTTTCATACAAACTTTGTTACTTTAAATATTTGATAAACCCTACATTTCTGAATATTATTTTCTAGTTTCTATTCTTCTCATTTGCGGTTCCTATTCACCTTCTCCCTAAAGAATATATAGGACCAGTTCTGTAAATTATAATAGTACTATCCTATATATTCTTAAGTGAGTATGTGATTTGTTAGTGGAACAGGGTGCCACCTCTAGCACCACGACAAAACGTTCCTGAATTCTACAAAATGCAAATTTGAAAAATAATAATGCATACATTTCTATGTAATATGAAGTCACTTGTATTTAACTGTTTTATACTTGTTCCCCTGACCTCAGATAATGTAGTGCGGGAGTGTTTGTTGTAGCACTTCTAGTCTACTTTATCTAAAAGTAACCAATGCCCTCTTACATTATCAATATTATGAGGCAAAACACTTCTACAATCTATAGCAGAAAAAAGGAGGGTATGGCCATGCTTAGCTGATATTTTATGAAATTCCATTTTTATTTGTCACCCCTTTCATATATACAGCGTCAGTTTCTGATGAAAGTTTATTTCTATTTGCTAAATAAAAACTATTTCAAACCTAGACTGAAATTTTCGCTGCACAACCACACCTCCCCATCGGAAAAGTAAACACCACAATATACGCAAATTGTGCTCCTGGGAAGTATCTTACCCGCAAACTTGATTAAAAAAACACTGCAAAACACTGTCATTTTTCCGCTGTGATTTGTATACCACACAGCAATTATATAAAAGGCCCTTAAAAGATATAAAAACAAATTTTACCTTCATAATCCCTCTCCACCAACTTGTAACCACTGTACAGAGTTAATAGTGTTCCTAACCTTCCCTCTACTACTATCTTTTCCCATACTCCTTTGGAAGTGCGTCACAAAATCACTGACAACAGTGACCCATTCCCACGCAATAAGGAGCAAACTTGTGCTCAAAACACTTTAGCCAATAAAATGTCCATGTTGTTCCGTAGAGGAGGAAGGAATGACTGCCAAAACCTCTACTTTAATGTTTCACAGCCAATGAACATTAAGCTTCGTAAGGTCCTGCTTGAAACACGTACTCAATGAAATGTCCCTAATACTCCCCGAAGAGGGAAGGAATCGCTAACAACACTTTTACTTTCAACAGTTTACAGCCAATCAACATTAAGCTTGGGAAAGTCCTTCTTGGAACACGTCAGCAAATCAAATGTACCTCCTACTCCGCAGAGCGGAAATGAATGACTGACAACACTTCTATTTTCAATAGTTCACAACCAACCAACATAAAGCTCAGGAAAGTCCTCCTTACAACATGTAAGCCAATTAGATGTCCTCGCTACTCCCCAGAGCAAAAGTGAATTGCAGAAAATACTTCTACTTTCGATAGTTTGCACCCAAATGAACATTAAGCTTGTTGTTGGAACACCTTAGCCAAATAAATGTTAAATTTGTTCCACGTTCGCGGGCGGCTGGTCCGACCTGGCTTACCGGGTGGAACTCACTACCCTGAATTTTACACAGCTCCAGGGCTTCCTTTATAGCTCCCCGCTGCCCCAGGCTTTGCCCCCAGTTACCAGGACAGTGATTACGGCTTGGTGCACAGCCCTTTGACAAGTGAGATGGGCCCAAAGGCTAACTAGACAGACACCGTTATGGCATGGCGCCTGGCGGCGGAAGGTCTCGTCCCTGGAAGGTTTCCGCCTCTGGGATCTAGTGGGGATCTTGCTCCTCAGGGATGTGTGGGTGGGTGACCATATGCGCTCCTTTTCAGACTTGCAATGCACACACGCCCTCTCCCACTTCCAGTTCTACAAATACCTACAGCTCCGCCATGCCCTCCACACACACTTCCCAACACCTGCCGCTTTCCCAGAATTCAGCCCCCTGGAAGCTCACGTGATGATGGGCAACCTGGGTAGGGGAGGTGTGCCCCGTATATATATCGAGCCCTGGTAAACAACACCCCCACTTCCCTGGACCGGCCAAAGGCTTGCTGGGAGGGGTAGCTGGGTCCTCTAGACGATGCAGACCGGGTGACGCCCTTATGACACCCAAAACCCTTACATCAAGTTACGCCTGATCCAACTTTATTACCTCCACGCAACGTACCTTACCCCAGCGTGTCTTTTCAGGGCCGGCCTGAGGGCCTCCCTGGCATGTAAGCGCTGCGACTCTGCCCCTGCAGACTTCTACCATGTGGTGTGACTATGCCCGGCCCTGGAACCCCTCTGGAAGGGGATGGAGTGCGAGCTAACCCAGATCCTGTTGTGGGAGGTTCCCCATGACCCAAAATGTCTCCTGTTAGGGGTGTTTGTTGGTCTGGATGGCTCCAGGATCGACAAGCGTTTCCTGGGGACCGTTTTGGCTGTGGCGAAGCGGGACATAGCGGCCGGTTGGTCCCAGGCTGCGCCTCGGACGGTACGGAAATGGAGAAGGGGTGTGGACTGGTGTGGGGTCCAGGAGGAATCCCTCTTTGAGGCCCGGGATGCCCCAAAATGTTTATTAAGGTGGGGGGCAAATCGTTTGGCCTGCTACCATCTTGAGAGACTCAGCCTCAATATGATATACATTATCTGGTTACTAATGTATCCATTTAGGGGGGTCTTATTGTGTCAGCTTTGCAGCCAAGAGGGTGAAAGGCTTGTACCGTTATTATGTAATATGCTACCAATGAATTTTTGTGTGTTGAAAATTTCAATAAAATTTGATTATCAAAAATAAATGTGTTCCACGCACACATACAGAACACGCCCTCCTACATATTAATACATTTCCTGTAACAAAGTGACTCTATCCGTAACAAAAGTGAAAACTGCCTAATAAATAAATATTATTCCACATTATATTAAAGAAAAGCTGCAATACACTGCATTGTTGTTTTCCCAATATAATTTCCACAGCCTACTGTACCCCTTCCCAACATGAGTGAAGCCCCGGGACTGTGGGGGTCCCAGCGAACCCCGCTATTATTTTTATTATATTTTCCACTGACTTCTTCTACGACTAACGGTTCCTATGGAAAAAATGTAAAACTCCAGCACAGTAGCTGTTTCGATTACCAACATTGTGTGGAGAACTTCTAACGTCTGTGCTCACTTAAGTGTTCCATGAACTGTTACTATGGTAACAGGCAGTAAGCAGTTTGGGGTAGGGTTGAAAAGTACTGGCTATACAGAAGCTGTTATATTTACCCAGGATCCTCTACATAACAGAAAGGAAAGCAAAGTAAGACAGAACACTGTGTAGCAGATTCACAAGCCCCTTGCCCCACTTTTGCGTCACTTTTACCATCTTAAAAATGAAGCAACAGTAACTCAATGAACTTGTAAATCTGCCCCATGCACATTACAAGCAAAAGAAGTACACAACTCTTTTAATTCTTTATTGATCACAATTAGACAGTGTTGCTTCACGATTCACAATGCACTTCAATAAATACTTTGTGACTATTTAAATGGGAGATGGGATTGTAGACATTACAAAACTTAGGCGTTAAAATTGTCGTCGCTTTAACTGCAGAAACTACAACAAAAACTGTGAAAATGGACTTCAAAATCCTTTGTTCTCTTACTGGAAGATTTTTCAACATTGCTGTTTGCTATGCAAGGGTGAGAGCCACCCCCCCAGGCTATAAAATAAATAGTGCCTACCCCCGGGACACTGCTGTTTGCTATGAGAGGGCAGTAGTCTTGCGGCTCCCGCCCTCCCATAGAAAACTTGGTTTGTATTTTGAAAGAGAGAGCAGGAAACTCTGTTCTCTCTTTCAAAATCCAAACTAGATAGCTTTTCCACATGCATGTTAGCATCTCCCCATGTGGAAAAGCAATGCCGGCTCCCGAAGGACGCAGGAAACCGACGAGACCGTGGGGGCATTGTGGCTCCCCCCAGGGTCCCCAACTTTTTTTATAGGACCCGAGGGATGGGGTCCCCGGGAATAATAGAAATTACTGATATGGGCTATTTTTTTACGGTACAATTAGAAGTTGCGCACCCAGCGCAGCACTCAGTGCGGCCACCTGGTGTGCACGCGCTGGATGCATGACTCATAAACTTGCTTTTCCCCATGGGGAGCTACTAACATGCAGCTCCCCATGTGGAAAAGCAATCTGGTTAAGATTTTAAAAGAGAGAACAGATATCTTTGCTATGGGAGGGTGGGATCGGCACCCCGGGACACTGCAGGAGCCGGCCCTCTCACAATACATCCCACAATACATAAAGCCCCGGGGAGTGGTGGTCCCGGGGCTTTGGGGACCTTCGAGCCCCCGCACTTTTTTTGTAGCCCCAGGGGGTGACAGGGTCCTTAAGTGCTCCAGGAGGGGGGCCAAGCAGCCCCCCTCCACAATACATAAAGCCCCAAGGTTGGTGGTCCCCGGGGCTTTGGGTACCTTGGAGCCCCCAACCATTTTTTTGTAGCCCCTGGGGGTGAAAATCCCCGGGGCTGAGGGACCCCTCTGGCACCCCATAAAACATAATAATTTTGCCCCCAGGATCTGGCACCCTGGGACTAATTATGGAAAAAGCTCCATTTTATTTATTTTAGTTTTTTACGGCACAGTCCTCGCACCCTACGCCACTTGCAGTTTTTTCCAAAAAAACTAAAGAAAATTTGTTGGCCCTGGATGTCCTTCTGGGACTGCGTATGCAGGTCGAGAAGGTCAAAGTATTTCTACCCTGCCCCCTTTCTACGTTTTGCACACTTGTTCCACTGACTTCTTCAGCCTCGCTTCTACTGAGGCACAAAATTGCTGCCAACAGTTCCTGGTTTTGAATGTTGACAACCACTTGACAATTAGCATTCAGCGTGCGATCAGAAGGGTGCGCTTAAGATACACTCACGGTGCACTCAAAGTCTGCGGATCCACCGCGTCCATAGATATATATATGCTTTTAACTGTAATTTTCTCAGGAACTACTGAACAGATTGACACCATTTAAGAAATAGGCACCATTCTGAACTGAGGACTACATCTCTGCCAAATGTGGCATATTTCCGTTCAGCAGTTCGGGCTGTAGCTGTGGCTAAAGGTCCTATGGGAAATTGCATGGGGAAAACAAGTTTAGGGACCCCCTTTTTCTCAACCCCCGCTTCACGAATCACCCTGAAACTTTCAGGGAAGGAGCGGAATGAAGCTGGCCATTAGTTCTGAAATTTCGCGAAGACTCATAAAATTGCAGTACGTAAACAGCATAGTCAGTTCTACATGTATGGTGACCCTGTACCTCAATGTTGGTAGTAGAAAAAGCAGTGTGGTAGGAGGTGGTGTTAGTTCTAAATTTGGTGCAGTGAAATGTATAGGGGTACCATGGGTACCTCAAGTGCACCCACACCTTCCCCCAACACAAGGGGGGGCCTGCAACATTCTCCACCAGCCTTTCAATGGCGGTTCAACAGCCACAGAAAGGCTGGCTTCCACCGGCATCATATTTGAGCCGGCGGTGCTTGCTAGGTTCCTCCGCCAGTGTGAGCATGCTGACCTCTCCAGCAGGCAATCGAGACGATTGCAACCAGTGGAAAAGCAGCGGACAGACTTTCCATCCACTGCAATACCCACTGCCATCATAATGTGGCAGGGGGTAAATCTCATGACGATGGTGGAATTATCGCCATCGCCTGTTAAGGGAAAACTACAATCAACAATGAATTGTGCATTCCTCATTGGAGCAGGCTGCGCTGGGTTAGTTTATTCATTTTTTATTGTATGAGCATTTAATCATTCCGAAAGTTTCTGTAATTAGTTGCTCAAATCTTGGGTTGGCTTTGCCAATGGTTGTTGCTTATTCAGGGGACTCAAATATTTCCTACGTGTTATCTGTCTAAATGAAAACATATGCATACATAGACAATTGGCCAAGACTTCACATGCTCACATTGAATTGCTCTGCCACGTGAGGCCAAAGGAAATCATCACGCGCATATTTGATGGGAGCCACGTGAAAAGGTAAACACACCTGCAACGGGCCCCTCTCCTATAAAAACCCCACCCGTCACTTCCCCGGTGCTTCACTTTCAGTTCCAGAGACTCACCAGCCTCCGGATCCGTCTGCGTGCAGTTCCCGCTCTGATACTGGATTCTACAGCACGTCTTTTGAAGTCACGCCCGGACCTGATTTTTAGCTCCTCCGTGCATCTGCGGGGGCCAACCCGAACCTTCTCCTGCTCCGACGTCCCTTCCGGTTTCAAGGACAACGTCACGGGCCCACCTCCTGAAAACTTGCTTCCGGTTACCTGGAAATTAAAACAAAAGACAAACAGCATTAGCAAAGACAGTATTTTGGCAAACCAAGTACATCTTTAAAAATACAGAGGTAGGATTTTTACTTTAATTGTTGGGAAAAATGGATTCAAGGACATTTGAACATTAAGACAACAGAGACTAGAGACTCCAAACACTTTAGCCCAAGTTTGTAATGGCTTTTGAGCATTGTGGTAAAAACGAAGTTTAGAGACAGAAGTTCTCTTGAGAGACCTATTGATTAAATGCTAAAAAATGAATCTGCATATTGTGCAATAGAAAAGGAAGAGCAGTAACTGTGCACATGTATTTGCCTTTTTTTATTTGTTCTCTTTTAGTTTCTTGAATCCTTTGGAGCTACATTGGCAGTTATTCAAGGTGCATACCTTTGAAGACTGAAAAAAGCTACAATTCCTTTGAAGTGATGCTATGGACTTCCACTTTGGGTACCTATAACCTGGCATAGTGACACTTTACCCTTTGAGAAACATTCACACAATTCATCGGCTTACAAGAAAGCTGAGGACTGCATCCAGTGTTTCTTTGTTTCTCATTCCCACTCCCCTTTCCCTTGAGGGTTTCCCAAGGTGGCAAGTGTGGATTTCCTTTCTACCTTGGTAGACCCCGGAGAGACTTGGGACCAAGCGGCATCGAAGAAGAAACAACCCGGAGAACAGGTGGGTGACTTCGTAACACCGCCGGCCAGGAGGTGGCTATTTTTCCATCATCATAGGGAGCCCCTCAGTGTTTGCTTGCGAGGCCAACCATTCATGACAAGGCTTCAATTTCTTGTAAGACAACATCTTTTTAAAATTCTTTATCCCACTCTTCTTTTTTTTAAGAGTAGAATGCCCTTGATCATGTACAAATGCTACCTGGAAATCATTCCATTTATCATCCTCACATTTTTCCAACATGACTGGCATTCTAGATAAAAAGTCAGCTATTACATTGCTTCTGCCTGCGGTATAGACAATTGTATATGTGAAACTTTGCATGCATAAGGATATTCTGGCCAGTCTAGAGGAAATATTATTTGAATCATCGGAAGAAAAATCTTGATTAACAGTTTGTGATCACAATGCAAAGTGCACGCTTTTCCCCAAATGAATGACTTTCAATAATTGGATGCTTTTCTTCATATGGAGATAGGGATCTAGAGGCATATGCTATAACATGTTCTCTCTCAGAAGAGCCAATTTGAGACAAAACAGCCCCCAGTGCCTTATTGCTTGCATAAGTAGTAATTACACTGTCAGCTAAAGGATCAAAACGTCATCAAGCAGTAGATTTAGCAATGGCTGATTTGATACTCTTGAAATCATTCTCACACTCTGGAGACCAAAAAAAGGTACAATCTTTTTTGAGTAACTTACGAATGTTACGAATGTTGTGACTTTTGTTGTGACTTTTGTCACCAGAATTAGGTACATATTTAGCGCAAAACTCAGCTATACCTAGGAAGGATCTTACATCATCTTTGCTGAGAGGAGTAGAAGCATTCTCTATTGCAGAAACTAATAAGGGTTTAGGTCTCACTCCATTCTGGTTAATTACATGCCCAAATAAGTAACACTATTTTGGGCAAAGTTGCATTTCGAGTGTTACAGACTGAGACTTTATTCTTGTAAAATCATCAATACTGTAAGTAGTCTAGATTCTTATTCCTTCCAGTCAGCACAAAAAAACAAAATGTTATCCTGAAAAAAGGTAACATCAGCCACTTTATTAAATAAATGAAACATTAAACATTGAAAAATCGCAGCCGCTGAAGCCAGCCCAAAGGGAATGCGTTTATATTGGTTGCAGCTAAACAGTGTTACGAAAGAAGTGTACTTTCTAGATTCAGGAGATGCATATAGCATCATATATTTAAGGACAAATTTTTATACAAAACAGTCAAAAAGCAGCACTGATGGCATATGATGCAGTTGCAACCCAAGGGGGCTTTGTGCACTAAGTGATAGTGGAACAAAGAGTGACGGTGCGAGTGACATGTGAGTGAACACAGCGAAGGACGCAAGGTGACAGTGAAAAAAATAGTATATACAAAATTGCTGGTTCGCCCTCAGTGAATGAGTGATTGATGTTAGATTAGGAACCAAAGAAGATGATGCGCCATGAGTCGAGCTGTATTGAGGGTCGACTGCGTTTCGATGCTATTGAGTTGGGATCTTTATCAGGACCGGGTTGCTGGATAAAGGTAAGTGAGGGGGGTGAGGGCCCCGAGACGGAGCCCCGCTCTGGTGCAAAACAATTGAAGTTCATGTGATGTGTAGGGTCGGGGATGCTGGATTTACTTGGCTGGTCCAATTGGTAATTCGGGTAGGTAGATGGCGCAGAAGCGGGTCCTCGTTCTGGCCGGAGAGGCAGCGGGTGATAGAATGGTAGCGAGGGAACTTGTTCCGTATGGTGTATCCACTCGGTGATTCGTGTGTTGAGGGCAAGGCACAGTAACGGGCCACGTTCTGGCCCGTGGATTAAATCGAAGTATTTCGAGGATAATTTCGGCAGGTTCGAAGGATCCGTTGACTAGGTCGCAATAGGGATACTGTGATTAGGATGTGGGACCGCCCTCTGAGTCCTGGGGTCGAAGGGCGGCGTGCGATTTGATCAGTAGATCACGATCCGCGGCTGGCAATCATGGATGAGGACGAAAACAGGAAGAAACTGGAGAAGAAGGAAACTCCAACGGCAGAGAAAACAAAAGAGGCATAGGACGTGGAACTCAGCTCATGGGAACAAAGCAGGCGGGCCAGAAGAAACAGAAATAATGGAAGACAAAATGGTAAATAGCACAGTGATTAAATTATCTTATAGACCACTATCCATGTTCGAAAAACATACACTCTGCTTAGGACTCTCCTTCTGCCCTACCAACTCCTTTAACTATCCCGAAACCAGAGTTGATATGTTCAAATTTATCAGAAAAGTCAAACTGAAAAAATAGCATATGCTAAAAGGAATGCCTCAGGTCCCGCAAACTACACTTAGCAGGGAGGATAACACATATCTCAGCATAAGAGATAGGGACACAATAATGGCAATGTAAAGCCATACCATGAATCAGGGCCACATGACGTGGACACTGAATCAAAAGTAAGAACGGATAGACCAGCAAACACCAAATTCAAGCCCAGATCCATATTCTCACCTACCATGCCACATGCCTATATAGATGCCTTCCATGAGACCACCATCCATGATTTGATGACATTTCAGAAAAACAGAAATCATAAGAACAATAACTTCACCATTTTTTCCAAAAAACAATGGGAGTTTATTAAATCCCTTAGTGAAGATGAGAATAGCATCATCTGCCCTGCGGACAAAGGGGGAAACATTGTACTTTGGGACAGAGGGTCATACATCAGAGAAGCGACTAGACATCTAGCTGATACCAGATTCTATGTCATCACGACCATGCAGGAATACAACAATAGTATCATTAACATATGGGACACACTCAAAGTTTACAAAGATAAGGGGATTCTCCAATGGGAGGAATATTGTTACTTGAAATGTGATTATCCTAAAACCCAGATGTTATACCTTTCACCAAAGGTGCACAAGGATCCCAGGGAACCCCCAGGAAGACCCATTGTGTCATCTATTGGCTATGTGTTGGAACTGGCCCTTTTTGCAGGGTTATCCCCAAACTTTTTGCTTCTTTCTCCCTTATTTTTCCTGACCTGTGGCTGTTGGCAATAGGACTCTGTGCGCTTTACCACTGCTGATCAGTGCATATGCTCTCTGTGTAAATTGTTATGGTAATTGGTTATCCATGATTGGCATATTTGTATCCCCCAGACGTCCCTAGTAAAGTGCACTGAGTGTGCCAGGGCTGGTGATACAAATCCTACTAGTGGGCTTGCAGCACTGGTTGTGCCACCCACATGAGTAGCCCTAAACTGGTGTCTCAGTCCTGCCACCTCAGTGCCTGTGTCAGGTCTGTGAACTGCCATGTCCTCCTGGTCAGTGTTCCCACTGACCAGGCCTAAACCTTCCCTTTCTGTGCACATTGGTCACCCCTATGGAAGGCCCAAGGTACCCCCTTGGGCAGGGTTCAGTGTATGTATAAGGTAGAGCATATACTGGTGCAGGTGAAATGCTCTGGTAGTGAATTACAGCCATTTTCGTTTTTCACTATTTTAAGGTTATCTTGCCCATAGGCTATCATGGGGAATGCTGGCTACAGTGGCTACCAGCATATGTTCCCATAGGAGCAAGATAGGACATAAGTCTGGTATCCCTGAACTCAGAATTTAATAACACCTATTTTAGGAAAGGTGTTTTTTAAATCCTGTGTTTGAGAACAGCACTTTTAGAAAGTAGCTGTTCTCTTGTCTGACCTTTCTGTGTGCCTTGGCTGGTTTGTGAATTGACTGACTGGTTTGTGAGTGACAGGGCTGGGGGATTCCAGGAGACAGAATGAGTCTGCCCAGTGATGAATAGAGAGATTTGCATCTAGATGGGAGGGAGGAGTTGCACCTGGGACCTGAATAGGTCAGTACCCGCCCCCCACAGTGCTGGCTCCACACCCTGTGGTACGTCTGATGACTCTGCCCTGCACTGAGAAAGGAGAGAAGGAATCATGTCAATAAAATGCTCCAGGGCTGTGCTTTCCCTCCACAATGCTGGCTCCACCTCCTGCTGGGTGGTTGACGACCCCTCCCCTCTCTCTGAAAGGAAGGGAGAGGCCAGGAAAACAAAGTGCTCAAGGAACAGCCATAACTAGTTCAGACTGGGCTCAGAGCCCTCCTGCACAAAGGGAACAAAGACTTTCAGGGGTATAATTTTCTGTAGTCAGGACCCCTGACTACAGATAATTAGATCATCCTGGAATCAAGAAGGACCCTCTGCCAAGGAGAAAGCTGAAACTGAAGAAGGAAGACTGTCCTGCTGTTGATCTGCTGGACTGCCCTGCTTTTGCTTTGCTGTCAAGGAGAGGGGAAGGACTTTGCTTTGTGCTGTGTCCCCGTGCTTGCAAGAATCTCCAAGGGCCTGAGAGAGAGCTGGCTCCCTGTTATGAAGTCCCAGGAACAAAAGGACTTCACCCCCAGCTTCCCTGAACTCTACTGAGAGAGTTCTGTCCTTCCTGGAGTGTGTGGCCCATGTGTTTTGCCTCTGGAAGTTGTACCTGTGTTGGGGAGCAGGTAATCAAGCTTTTAAAGACTTTGCTACAGAAAATCTATCTCAATCCCGGCCGTGCGAGAAAATTCCTGCCGCTACAAAAACCGAGATCGTCGCAGCGCCTGTCGCCGCTGCCTGAAGACGTCGCACCCTTCGTTAGCGGGAAGATTTCCGCCACTGCGAACATTGTTGCAGAGCCTGTCATCACTGGGTGAAATCATTGCATCACGTCGCAGTGAGAATCGTCGCAGAGCCATTGCATCGAGGAGCTGCGAGAGAAAGATCGCCGCTGGACTGCGCATCGTCGCACTGGAGATCGTCGCAACACCCGAGAATCATCGCATCGTGCCTTTGCGGGAGAAAACTTCCTACAGAACCTACGCACCGGAATCCATACAAGTGGCCTTCCTCCCCATACAGACTGGATTTGTCGCAACACGCCCGCTGCTGCAGCGGGGCTGTCGCTAACGCCTCCCCAGGGTCTCAGGAGAAACACATCACTTGTTTTTCCCCACTACAGCTTCTGTGCTTGGAACTTTTTTTCACTAACAAAGGTACTGTGGCTGAAACGTGACGCAAATGTGGATAATTTTATCGCTAATCTTAAGAACAAAAAGAACTCTTTTGCAACCATATTCTTGAACTGTGTATGTTGGATTTTTGTTGTTTTGGTCTTCTGTAGTTTAGATTAAATACCTTTATTTTTCTAAACAGTTGTGGAGTCAGTTTGTGGTGTTTTCACTGTGTTACTGTGAGTGTTGGTACAAATACTTTACACATTGTTTCCGAATAAGCCTGACTGCTTGTGCCAAGCTACCAAGGGGGTGAGCAGAGGTTATCTAAAGAGCATTTCCTCCTTGCCCTGACTAGAAGCAAGGGTCCCTATTTGGACAGTGGAAACCTACCTCTGCCAACTAGAGACCCACAGTTCTAACATTGTTGGTCAGCGGTGGGATTTGAACTTGTATTTGTACTAGACCCACAGTGATTGGTGTACATCACTAGTGAGTGCAGACCACTACGCCACCGCATACTATGGTTGAGTTTTTTATTTGTAGTTCTATTTTTGATCATTACCTTGAAGGAATCCAAGCATCATGTCTCTGAATGGTAAACCAGCAAGTGATTTTGCAGAACTGGAGTTTGATATTAAAATGTTAAGTGATTACAAAGTAGGTCAACTCAGGCAGTGCTGCAGGAACTTTGGATGCCCCATGAAGCGCTGCTCCAAGAAGGAGGAGCTACAGGAGGCCTTAAGGGCCTGGTGGGAGACCAAAGAGGCTGGGGAGACAGATGGTGCACAAGTGGATGAGGATGCACAAAGGGATGGTTTCAGGCCAAAGGATCTGCCTGTGTCCAGAGCAGCCTCAAGGGCTGGCAGCAACCATTCAGCTGAAAGTGTTTCCCCAGAGGAGTTGGAGGAAAACCAAAGGGCTAGAGATCATAAGTTAGAAATGTTGAAGCTTGAAATGGAGCTGAAGCAAATGGGAAAAGAAAAAGAAAGAGCGGAAAGAGAAAGGGCGGCGGAGGAGAGAAAAAATGCCTGTGCCTTGGAAGAATTAAAATTGACCTTGGCCCATGAATTAAGAATGAGGAAGCTTGAGTTAGAGCTCAAGAGGCGTGAGGCCATGAGGGTCTCAGCTGAAGAAGAAACATGGGGAGCTCAAGAGGTGAGCTTTGCTGAGTTGAAGGTGGAGTCCAGCTGAGATGGTGGCAGCAAGATTATAGTTTCCAGTGCTGAGAGAAAGGTACAAACACCCAGAGATGTGGCGCCTAACTTGAGGGAGGGGGTTGACATACACCAAGGGGTTGAGGTTTACGATGTAGTTCCAGTGGAGTGCAGTGTTCCCTGAAGTAGATTGGGGGACTGGCACAGGGGACCATATTCCTAGTGGTGGGAGGGACACTCTTCTGACTCTAGATGAGAAGTACAGGGAGAGGGGTTCCTCCATGGTAGAAACCTTGGTGTGTGTGTGTGAAGACCAGCCAGAAGAGTGTGGGTTGTGTGACAGAGACAGTCGTATACTGTCTTGACAATCTCAGGAGAGTGATGTGGGGTACTTGTGTGAGGCCCTGGAGGGTGAGGCAAAGGGTAGCTTGGTTAACAACTGTGAGGCAGTGTGATTCATTTGTTGGAGAGCATATTTTAAGGTTCTGTTTTCCGGAGCTATGCCAACACCCGGTGGAGTGTGAGTTCTCTGACCCCAGAGAGCTTGCGTTGGAGGCAGACCTCTTGGTGCATTCCAGAGAGTCTGAGGAGGCATTGTGGAGTGATCCCACAAGGAGTGGTACAGATATCTTCCAGACCTGTGAGATGGAAGAGGTTCAGTGTAGCCCAGTTAGGTCCCAGTGTAGTGGGAGGGGTGTAGGGGCTTATGTCCGGTCTCAGTGGAGAAGGAGTGAGTGTGGGACGTTGTTTCTCACGGTGCCCGAAACCCAGTCTCAGGGCCTGGAGGGTTCCTTTAGGGAACACCAGGTTAGGGACCTAGACTGTGCTTGTCGGCCATTGGAGGAGGATCTCCTAGTGTCTGGTGACGGGGAGTGCCTGTAACCAGGCCTCCATCAGTTCTGGTGTCTGGCAGTGCCACTCCAGGGTGGAGGGTGCAGAAGTCAAGACTGAGGGGTGAGAGGGGGAAGGAGTCCCCAGTGTGAGAACCGGTGGGTCAGGGGCCAGTCAGAGGGGCTGAGTCTCCCAGGAGTGTCCATGGTGACACCACTTCTGTCCAGGGGGATCTTCACGCACTGTCAGGTGGATAGGGGTCGGGAGATCTGTACCAGGCAGACTGTCACAGGACACATGAGTTGTGTGTCACCCTCAAGGGGGTACTGTGTGAGTCCCCAGAAGTCCTGGCATGCCAGGCAAGTGCACAACCACAGTTTTTGGTCCCTGGGTTGGGAGACCAGGTTCAGGATCTGCCTGACCTAGAAGGAAGGACATCTGTAACCAGTGTCCTGACCACTTTGGCTTCCATGAGTACCCCTCCAGTAGGGAGGGTGCAGCGCTCTGGAAGGGGGTGCAAAGGGAGGGAGTCCTCGCCTCTGACCCCGGTGCAGCCTGACGGTTTAAACCCTAGGTTGGGAGACCAGTTGCTGGAGGGAGGTCCTGAACTGATAGGAGAGTTGTGTCCTTGGTTGTCCTGGTTGACAGGGTTGCCCCTGGAAGGGGGGCAGGAGTCTCACCCTGGTGGTGGACTGGGCCACACCGTTGTACTGGCCAGGTTGGTACTGTCTACCAGTGTGGGCACATCGGTGAGTGAAGTCCAGGTGCCCCCAGCAAGTGTTCCACCACACGGGTTGGTCCCTGGGTGAGGAAGCGAGGTTCAGGTGTTGTCTGACCTGGAGGATTTGGAGCCTAGGTTTGAGAGCCAGGTCTGGGGTGTCCCCCTGACTTGGGATAAGATTGCAGGATATAACCCCTGAACTGGTGGGTGAATGGTGCAGGACACCTGCCACAGGTGCCCTGACTATTCTAGAAGGTGGGACGGTACAGAGCCCCAAGGAAGAGGAGGACCGGGTGTGGGGAAGCCCACCCCGGCCTCCTGTCCAGCCACTGGATACAGGTCCGGAACTGGTGGGTCAGGGCCAGAGTGTCAGACCTGACCTGACAAAAGAGGGAGTGGACAAAGGGTGCCCAGCACCTGGGGCTACTGCCCCCGCCCTCTGGCGCCACAGGGGTTTCAAGTTCAAGTTCAAGTTTGGCATTTATATAGCGCACTACTCACCCATAGGGTCTCAAGGTGCTTGAGGGAAGGGGGTAATTACTTATCGAAAATCCAGGTTTTGAGTTGTTTTCTGAAAGAGAGGTGGTTCTGAGTAAGGCGGAGGTGGGTGGGGAGAGAGTTCCATGTTTTGGCCGCTAAGAAGGAGAAGGATCTTCCCCCCATGGTGGTCCTGTGGATGCGTGGTATTGCGGCGAGGGCTTGATTGGACGATCGAAGTTTGCGGGTGGGGGTGTAGAAGGAAAGGCGCATGTTGAGTGATTCGGGCCCTAGGTCGTAGAGGGCTTTGTGTGCGTGGGTGAGGAGACGGAACGTTATTCTTTTGCTGATGGGGAGCCAGTGGAGGTCTTTCAGGTGGCTGGAAATATGAGCTTTGCGGGGGATGTCTAGAATGAGTCTGGCTGAGGCGTTTTGGATACATTGGAGTCTTTTCTGTAGTTTGGCTGTGGTTCCGGCATACAATGCGTTTCCGTAGTCCAGTCGGCTAGTGACCAGTGGGTGGGTGACCGTCTTTCTAGTCTCGGTGGGGATCCAGCGGAAGACTTTTTTGAGCATACGTAGGATGTTGAAGCATGACGAAGAGACGGCGCTGACCTGTCTGGTCATGGATAGGGAGGAGTCCAGTATGAAGCCTAGGTTACGTGCGTGGTCCGTAGGTGTGGGGGCATTTCCCAGTGCCGGTAGCCACCATGAGTCATCCCAAGCGGAGGGGGACGATCCCAGTATGAGGACTTCCGTTTTGTCCGAGTTCAGTTTTAGGCAGCTGTTTTTCATCCACTCGGCTACTTCTTTCATTCCTTCATGTAGGTTGGTTTTGGCGGTGTTTGGGTCTTTGGTGAGGGAGAGGATCAACTGGGTGTCGTCTGCGTAGGAGATGATGTTGAGGTTGTGTTGGCGAGCGATGGATGCGAGGGGACTCATGTAGACGTTGAAGAGTGTGGGGCTAAGTGAAGAACCTTGAGATACGCCGCAGATGACTTCGGTGGCCTCTGATCTGAAAGGGGGAAGGCGGACTCTCTGGGTTCTTCCGTAGAGGAACGAGATGATCCATTCCAAAGCTTTTCCTTGTATTCCGATGTTGCTTAGGCGTTGTATAAGGGTGCTGTGACAGACTGTATCGAAGGCTGCGGAGAGGTCAAGTAGGATGACAGTTTCTCCGTTGTCCAGCAGCGTTCGGATGTCGTCTGTTGCAGCGATGAGGGCGGTTTCGGTGCTGTGTTTGGCTCGGAATCCGGATTGTGATGGGTCGAGGCATTTGTTGGATTCGAGGAAGGCGGCGAGTTGACTGTTAACAGCTTTCTCAATGACTTTGGCAGGGAATGGGAGGAGCGAGATAGGGCGGTAGTTCTTAAGTTCAGTGGGGTCTGCTGTGGGTTTCTTCAAGAGGGCGCTGAGTTCGGCGTGTTTCCAGCTCTCAGGGAAGGTACGGAGTTGAAGGAGCAGTTGATGACGTCTCGGAGATGGGGTGCGATGATGGAGTCTGCTTTGTTGAAAATGTGGTGGGACATGGGTCGGTAGGCGATCCTGAGTGGATGGAGTTCATCAGGCGGATGGTGTCTTCAGTGGTGACTGGGTTCCAGGTGCAGAGGATGTTGGAGGAGGGTTTAGGTTCGGAGGTGGGTGGGGTGGACTGATCGCTTGGCTGGCTTATGAAGCTGTTGTGTAAGTCGGCAATTTTGTTGTGAAAGAAAGATGCTAGGGAGTCGCAGAGGTCTTGGGAGGGAGTGATGTCGTTGGTGCCGGCTGAGGGGTTGGTAAATTCTTTTACGATGTTGAATAGTTCCTTGCTGCTGTGGGCGTTATTGTCGATTCGATCCTTGAATGCTGATTTCTTGGTGGAACGGATCAGTTGGTGGTGTTTACGGGTGATCAAGATCAATGTGGAGGGAGAGAGGAATTTGTGATCCAACCAATTTCCTCGAATTATATACTTATGATCAGGGGGGGAGGATCACTTGTCCTGCATAACTCTGGGTATGCCGTAACTGTTCCGAGTAGTCCCAATGTTAACCCTCATGCACGTGCTGGTAATCGTGTGGTGTTGGGCGGTATATCTTATTCTCCGCCGTCCCTTGCACGTGTGTGCATAATCATTGGGTTGTTTTTTATGCAACCTCCATCCAGGAGGCATTACCCATTGTTAAAAACAGTAGTGATAAGTGATGGTGAGGTGAAGTGATAAAAAATGTCTCTTTTGATCAGAAAAATTATTTATTCGTTCTGTATTCATAGGCAATAAAATTAAAAATATGGCGGTGAACGTGAGTTATTATGACTCGTCCACACTAAGTGAAAAAGGTCGACATGTTTCAGCCCTATCTTATGCCTGACAGGTCATGTGGGCTTTCTTCAGGACCATGACGTCAAATAGAGACCTCTCACGTCTCTATTGGTGGTGAAAAAAGATTTAAATAATGGAACAAAGCATTATGTTGCTCCAAATGGAGGTCAAAAGTACCTGCAAACAAAGGAAGACATTGTAGACAAGGGGTAAAGGTAAGGGGAAACATTTAAGACTATACATCTGGTGAAAAGTACCAGGAACACATAGATCGCACTGTGGCGTAGCAACTAAAAAATGGCAATACTTTGCACTGACTACCCCACTCAAAGAATAGGGTCGACTATCTCTTGATTGGCTTGGGATTGGATCTGATTATGGATTGGTGGATATGGCAAGTGATGTGAGAGGCATAAGATTATCCGTGCCGGATGGGAGGCATTTAGGTGTGGTGGTTTGACATACGTTCACTCACAACCAGGCATGTTGTGTCATTCAACAGCGCGCTTTGGGCTGTGATGTTTTACCTCAGGAATTAAACATAAGTGGCCAACTTTGTGTATATTAACATACCTATGTTCTTGGCTCTAATAAGCCTCTTCGGTATCAGGGTGGGTCAGGGAGGCACGCTACAATGGTAAACATTCAATCAGAACAATATGCTCTTTTACATTAATACGTTACGGTTTCGCAGCGTTGTGGTCCTCGTGGTACCTCTGGCTCTCCATTCACTCCTTGTGCTCACTCTGCCACCTCTGTCCCGGAATACGAGGAACGTTTCCGGATGGGTGGTTTTATAGGTAGCACAGGGATGGGAAGGGTAGAAAGACTTAGGTGACTAATTGGATGTTTTAGTTTGATATTTCTATTTTTCATCCATTATAAATAGTACCCCAAGGTATGTTATCGTTCAGACCATTGATATCTGTCCCAAGTCTGTGCACCCACCGTTGCTCTTTTTCAAAGAGGATTTTCTCTGCATTATGGTCTTTATTGTGTAGTGTTTCTAAGATGACCCACTGTAGATCTTTCACAGTGTGGCCAGTTTCCAGGTAGTGGCTCGACATCTTAGTGGTCGCTTTTTTACATTTCACATTACTGCGATGTTCACACAGTCGTTGTTTTACTTTCCTACATGTCATCCCTATGTAGTTTTTCTTGCAGGGGCATGTGATCATGTAGATGGCATGACTTGTGTTGCAGTTGGTGTGATGCAGAATTTTCCATTTGAAATTTGGAAGCAGTTGTATCTCCTTTGTCGCTTTTGTAAGGGGACAGACAGAACATGATCCGCATGGATAATGACCAGTTACTGGGCTCATGTCCAGTGGTGAATTGACTGGCGGTGGCTGTCTTGAAATAGGGGGTCTAGTGTAGACCAGGATGTCCTTGAGGTTACGGGTTCTTTTGTTGGCAAAACGTGGTTTGGGCCATTGAATGTCAGCTGAAGTTATGATCCTCCAGTTTTTATTGATTATCTTTTTCAGTCTGTTGCTCGCAGGGCCATATGTGGTTACACAAGTTGTGATATCAACTTCTGGTTCTTTTGGTGTGGTTTCTAAGAGACTATCTCGAGGCTGGTTACGGGCCCTTTTTTAGCATTTCTCGATGACTCTTTTTGGATAATACCTTTCTTCCAATTTCTCACTCAGCTCCTTGGCTTGTTCCTTGTATTCCGTCAATTTGCTGCAATTGCGCCGCAGTCTCAGAAATTGGCTGAAAGGGAGATTCTCTCTTAGAGGTTTCGGGTGAAAGCTCTGGTAGGAGAGTAAGCTGTTTTTGGATGTAGGTTTAGTATATGTTCTTGTCTGCAAAGTTGAGCCCTCTGAGTAGATGGTGATATCTAGGAAGTCATTTTGTTTGTTATTTGCTGTGTAGGTGAATTTCAGCCATTCATCCTGGGTATTGATCCAGGTGTGGAAGTTGATAAGACTAGACATGTCTCCTTCCCAAATGAGGATCACATCATCGATGTAACGTCGCCAGAACAGGATCTGTTGTTGGAAAGGGTTGATTGGATTGTTAATGTGTGTTTCCTCAAATTGGCTCACGTAGAGCCCCGCCACGCTAGGCGCAAATGTACTTCCCATGGAAGTTCTATGGCATTGTTGAAACATGGTGTCATTATATTTGAAGTAGTTTTCAGTCAGTGCCAACCTGCAGCACTCGTTCCCTCTTATCTGTAGGGCATCAACATGGCGGACAACCTAGGATTGAGTTACTCAACAGAAGAAATTGATGAGATACTAGCACGACCACGTTTACTCCTGGATAAGGACCTAACTCAAACATTGGCCAATAATGACGATTGGGAAGAACTTTCTGAATTGAAAAAAGAGCAAGTGAGAACAGCTGTACATGGGATCATAATGACCGAATACCTCAGAGTGAATGCCGCACCAAAAGGACTATGGGTGACGAATGCACCTCGTATTTTCTTGAAAGATCTGGCGTTTCGCAAGGACTGGTCAGCAATTTCGTGGAAATGTACAAGGGACTATCTGGTGCTAATAATAAAAACAGCAACCAAGATCACAGATGAACTAACGATTAAAATCCAGATCATCTAGACCAAACTCAATAACATGGTACACGTAACCGTTTACAAACAACGACTGGAAGAAATCAACAAAGAGATGAGCCAATCTCAAGAATTCCTGACCCAGCAGAAACTACAGAAACTAGGTAAAGAACTGAAAAAGTTCTCTCTAGAACGCATACATCCTTACAGCCATAAGGACTTTAAGCCCAATGACAATGTGTCTAACAACAGTTCCAACAGCGACTCCTCCACAGATGGTTCTGACTGGAGTGGAGATGATTTCTCCAATAACCAAAGAGGGAGGTTCCGCAACAAAAGAGGTAACCGAAGGGGCAGAAACTACTGGCGTACCCCACAATTCGTAATGAATCCGCCAATGATGCCATTTCCCCCGTTCAACCCCCACTTCCAAGGCTGGGTAGACCCATACTACCAAGGCCCACCACAACAGATGCAACAACCAATGAGGGGTAATTACCAACAAGGGGCGCCTTTTTTAGGGAGAGGCCAGAACAGTCGGGGCCCGAAACAGAAAGGGGTAACCTGGCAAGATCAAACACGCCAGGTCCAAACGAGGAGCGCAACCAGAGGCAAAACAGGAACCAACACAACTCCCTCGTCGTAAACCTTACAGAAAAAGTACTAACAAAAAACCAAGAGGAAGTACTCAACAAAGGTCTTGGATATGTCCCGACACCCAACCTTGACACTTTCAAGATGAAATGCGAAATTGCAGAATTCTGCAGAAAGCTCAAACTGAAAGCCTTCTTCAGTAACCAACCCACCCAAACCCCAGATGGAGATACCAACTTGAGGAAGAAGTCCACCTTTTGTCCTCTGAATACACAAGTACCAATTGAAATTGCCACATTCGCACAAGCGGTGATGAAAGAAATCGATGGCTTGAAAGACAATACAAAAAAACCCTTCCAAAATCTGTCGAGAGCAGAACAACAGGCATTGAGAGAACTAAAGGACGATGAGAATATCGTCATAAAACAAGCGGACAAAGGGGGCGGAGTAGTCCTCCTCTCAAAAGAAGGCTATGATCGGCAATGCAAAGAACTACTTTCAGATCAGAAGTTCTACAAGCGAATAGATGTAGATCCTACACCAAGACTACAAAAGACCATAACATTAATGGTAACAGAAGCTGAGACAAATAATTGGATCTCGAAGAAAGAGGCACAATTTCTAGAGACCAACAACCCGAGAATACCTTATTTCTATTCGCTCCCAAAAATACACAAACCGCGCTCCCCACCACCTGGAAGACCCATTGTGTCGGGAATAGGTTCGGTCTTAGAACCATTATCACAGTTTGCAGACCAATATCTCAAACCAATAGTCCAAAGGACCCCTACTTACCTGAAGGACACAAGGGACCTCCTGAATCTGCTCCGGAATTTTACATATTCAGAGGATAACATGATACTTGTAGGACTAGACGTAGAAAGCCTCTACACAAGCCTACCTCAAGAAAAAACACTGGAAACACTGGAAACAATTGTTTTCAATATTGACTGGGACCACAAGACCCCAAGACATTTTGTTCTCGAGTGCTGCAGGTTGGCACTGACTGAAAACTACTTCAAATATAATGACACCATGTTTCAACAATGCCATGGAACTTCCATGGGAAGTACATTTGCGCCTAGCGTGGCGGGGCTCTACGTGAGCCAATTTGAGGAAACACACATTAACAATCCAATCAACCCTTTCCAACAACAGATCCTGTTCTGGCGACGTTACATCGATGATATGATCCTCATTTGGGAAGGAGACATGTCTAGTCTTATCAACTTCCACACCTGGATCAATACCCGGGATGAATGGCTGAAATTCTCCTACACGGAAAATAACAAACAAATTGACTTCCTAGATATCACCATCTACTCAGAGGGCTCAACTTTGCAGACAAGAACATATACTAAACCTACATCCAAAAACAGCTTACTCTCCTACCAGAGCTTTCACCCGAAACCTCTAAGAGAGAATCTCCCTTTCAGCCAATTTCTGAGACTGCGGCGCAATTGCAGCAAATTGACGGAATACAAGGAACAAGCCAATGAGCTGAGTGAGAAATTGGAAGAAAGGTATTATCCAAAAAGAGTCATCGAGAAATGCAAAAAAAGGGCCCGTAACCAGCCTCGAGATAGTCTCTTAGAAACCACACCAAAAGAACCAGAAGTTGATATCACAACTTGTGTAACCACATATGGCCCTGCGAGCAACAGACTGAAAAAGATAATCAATAAAAACTGGAGGATCATAACTTCAGCTGACATTCAATGGCCCAAACCACGTTTTGCCAACAAAAGAACCCGTAACCTCAAGGACATCCTGGTCCACACTAGACCCCCTATTTCAAGACAGCCACCGCCAGTCAATTCACCACTGGACATGAGCCCAGTAACTGGTCATTATCCATGCGGATCATGTTCTGTCTGTCCCCTTACAAAAGCGACAAAGGAGATACAACTGCTTCCAAATTTCAAATGGAAAATTCTGCATCACACCAACTGCAACACAAGTCATGCCATCTACATGATCACATGCCCCTGCAAGAAAAACTACATAGGGATGACATGTAGGAAAGTAAAACAACGACTGTGTGAACATCGCAGTAATGTGAAATGTAAAAAAGCGACCACTAAGATGTCGAGCCACTACCTGGAAACTGGCCACACTGTGAAAGATCTACAGTGGGTCATCTTAGAAACACTACACAATAAAGACCATAATGCAGAGAAAATCCTCTTTGAAAAAGAGCAACGGTGGGTGCACAGACTTGGGACAGATATCAATGGTCTGAACGATAACATACCTTGGGGTACTATTTATAATGGATGAAAAATAGAAATATCAAACTAAAACATCCAATTAGTCACCTAAGTCTTTCTACCCTTCCCATCCCTGTGACACCTATAAAACCACCCACCCGGAAACGTTCCTCTTATTCCGGGACAGAGGTGGCGGAGTCAGCACAAGGAGTGACTGGAGAGCCAGAGGTACCACGAGGACCACAACGCTGCGAAACCGTAACATATTAATGTAAAAGAGCATATTGTTCTGATTGAATGTTTACCATTGTAGCGTGCCTCCCTGACCCACCCTGATACCGAAGAGGCTTATTAGAGCCAAGAACATAGGTATGTTAATATACACAAAGTTGGCCACTTATGTTTAATTCCTGAGGTAAAACATCACAGCCCAAAGCGCGCTGTTGAATGACACAACATGCCTGGTTGTGAGTGAACGTATGTCAAACCACCACACCTAAATGCCTCTCATCCGGCACGGATAATCTTATGCCACTCACATCACTTGCCATATCCACCAATCCATAATCAGATCCAATCCCAAGCCAATCAAGAGATAGTCGACCCTATTCTTTGAGTGGGGTAGTCAGTGCAAAGTATTGCCATTTTTTAGTTGCTACGCCACAGTGCGATCTATGTGTTCCTGGTACTTTTCACCAGATGTATAGTCTTAAATGTTTCCCTTTACCTTTACCCCTTGTCTACAATGTCTTCCTTTGTTTGCAGGTACTTTTGACCTCCATTTGGAGCAACATAATGCTTTGTTCCATTATTTAAATCTTTTTTCACCACCAATAGAGACGTGAGAGGTCTCTATTTCACGTCACGGTCCTGAAGAAAGCCCACATGACCTGTCAGGCATAAGATAGGGCTGGAACATGTCGACCTTTTTCACTTAGTGTGGACGAGTCATAATAACTCACGTTCACCGCCATATTTTTAATTTTATTGCCTCTGAATACAGAACGAATAAATAATTTTTCTGATCAAAAGAGACATTTTTTATCACTTCACCTCACCATCACTTATCACTACTGTTTTTAACAATGGGTAATGCTCCTGGATGGAGGTTGCATTAAAAACAACCCAATGATTATGCACACACGTGCAAGGGACGGCGGAGAATAAGATATACCGCCCAACACCACACGATTACCAGCAGGTGCATGAGGGTTAACATTGGGACTACTCGGAACAGTTACGGCATACCCAGAGTTATGCAGGACAAGTGATCCTCTCCCCCTGATCATAGGTGTTTACGGGTGGCCTTCTTGAAAGTGATATTATTTCAGTGGATGGGTCTTTTTTCCAAGCTTTCTCGAGGGTTCGGCATGTCTTCTTGGATTTCTTAAGATCATCATTGAACCAGGGGGCTTTTTTGTGGGGCCTGAGGCCTGGGTCTCATCCCTGACCCCTGTCTGTGGCCACTGGCTTGCTGTCTGATGTTGGGACACACCTGTGAGCAAGTTAAGTTTAGGTGCTGCACAGGTGGTGTCCACAGTGAGGAGGAGTGTTCCACATGGAATGTGGAACACTCAAATGACAGTGATGTCATTTGAGATGTCATCAGTGATGTCACTGACCATGTCATGAATGATGTAATATGTGACATCATCAGCAATGGATTGCGGGCGAGCAAGATGTAGTTAGTACAACTGATTATATCGTAGGAATTTCAATGGTTTTGTATGAGTGAAATATCCAGCTAACTATAACACCCCAAAAACGTATGGTTTTTCAGTGAATTTCTAATGTTTTTTAAATGCTAATTCCTAACTATATCACGCCTGAAACCTATGTTATTTTCATTGAATTTCAAAGTTTTTTTTAAATGTTAGTTCCTAACTATATCAAGCCTGAAACCTATGTTTTTTTCAGTGAATTTCAAAGGTTTTTTAAATGCTAATTCCTAACTACATCAGGCCTAAAACCTATGTTTTATTCAGTTAATTTCAAAGGTTTTTTAAATGACAATTTTTAATGTATTAATTGTTATACTGGTGTTTTTTTATATGGATTTACTAAATTTTTTAAACTATTTATTTTTAGATATTTTATTTTTTAAATTACATTATAATTACATTATACATTACATTACAAAATATACTTTCTCTGAATAAATTACTTTAGTTTAAATACTTTGCCAATAGGCAATAGACTTTTAAGTACAGTAGTTACAGTTGTTGGAATGGGCAACACAATTTCAATCACAATGCAACATTGAGCTCAAGGGGGATTTCTAGTTAAATGCAATTAGTTACTTTATGGATTACTTTTCTAACCACAGGACTGGATCCTAGATTTAGTCCTGTGACATCTCCTGTAAACAGTTGAGTAAAAGCGTTTTGGTTATAGTAGTGATTTTTAAGGAATATTATTCTATTTTAAAAGTTGAAACTTCGAAACTTTTTCACATAGAATCACCTATGTTATCCTAAGGGAGGTAATTCACTTAGCAGGTAAGTAGTGCTAGCGTCACTTTTTCTTACTCAGTGATGGATCCTGGATCCAGCACTGGTCCATCTCCTGTAAACAGTTGAAAGAATGCGTTTAAGTCATACAGACAATTTTTTAGGAATATTTTTAGTTTGTGAAAATAGAGACTTAGAAACTTTACAGGTGAAAACCAGACAATGGATTCCTATGGAAGGAAATACAAGTTACTGGTAAGTACGAGTAGAATCACTTTATAGGGTCAATGCTGTGCTAAAAGATGCAAGCCTGGGTTCTCTCCTGTTAACAGGTGGGTAAATCGGAATTCCTTGTTCGGATGATTTTAGGTGAATATTTAAAAGTTCCAAAACTCCACACTTAAAACAATTTCAAAAGTGAAACCAGTCAATTATCCTATGGAAGGAAATGTAAGTTACAGCTAAGTATGGTTAAAATTTATTTTCAGGATCAGTACTGGGCTCAAAGATGCAGCACTGAGGTCTCTCCTGATAACAGGTGAGTAAATCGGAATTCGTAGTACATCCAGTAAGCGCCACAGAGCTGTGTAACAGAGAGATGTAAAAAGGGACACAGCATGTACCACTTCTCTGCAACGCAGTGCAGTGGTGATTCCTGGAAGCACCTGGTGGGCTACTTGGCTCCCATGGTCCCTCAGGTTTGAAGTGGAATTTTTTCCCCAACTTAGAACGCGCCACAGGGTGTGTTTGCACACATCATGTCAGGCCCCTTCCCCTCCCTTCACCACTGTGTAAACGCACCCTGTCACTGTTATAAGTTGAGAGATTAAGTCCCCTTTAATCCTAAGGTTCCCTAGGGTCAAACTAGCCCACTAGGTACCTGCAGCAAGCGCCACAGAGTTGTGTTGCAGGGAGGTGTAAAAAGGGGCTTGGCCTCTGAACACCTGTCTGCAACGCAGCTCCCTTGCGCATACTGGAGATACCTGTTGGGCTATTTGGCCCAACAGGATGCTGATGATGTCACATATTACATCATTCATGACATGGTCAGTGACATCACTGATGACATCTCAAATGACATCACTGATGACATCACTGATGACACCATCCAGTGACTGTGCGTTTCTGTAAAATTCAAATATGTTTTATAAATATGCCATGGTTTTTTGAAGAATGAGTGGTTGTATAGGTGTCTGGATGAAGGATTTAGTAGGTACGTGACTGACTGTATACGTGAGTGATTAAATGTGTCTTACTGAATGCATGGGCTAGTTATTAAACTGTCCGAATGTGTGTATCAGTATGTCTGTTGTTGTGTACGCTGCTGCATGTGTTGGTCAGTAGCTACATTAATGTCTATATGGGTTGTTGATTTGTTGCCTGAGTATTTGTATGGGAGACTGAGTGTGTGTGTGGGTGGGTGGGAGGTGTGTGACTCTGTGCATAGGTGGGTGAGTGGTTGATTCACTGGATATATGGGTTCAAGATTGCATGTGGAAACAGCTGTATTGGCGAGTGAGTGGGTGTATGGCTCTGTTGGTGAGAGATTGGATGTCTCCGTGATACATGTCCAAGTAACTATATATGTAAAAGGCATTGTATGTGAGAGTTGGAGTATGTACATGACTATACAAGAGAGTCAGTGATTGTGAGAGTGGCTTTATGGATGAGTGTGTCTCAGTGATTGTATAAGAGAGTAAGTAAGTATGTGTTAGTATATGTTTGAATAAGTGAGGTGGTGTGTGTATAACTATAGCTGAGAAAATGGGAGTGTGATTGATTCTTTACATGACTGCCTAGGTGTGTGAGTAACTCCATGGATGAGTGGCGGTATGTGAGTGTCTGTATAGGTGTATAAGTGCATAAGATAGTGTTGTATAGATGAGTGACTGTATGTATGAGTAATTGTATGGGTGAATGAGTGGATGTGTGTGTAGACCTAGGAATCAGTGAGTGCGTCTGTAGTATCTGGTATTGGTGTGTCAATGGTTTCGAAAATGGTAGTCTGTATTTTTTAAAGTGGGTGTATCAAAGGTTATATTAGAGTGTGAGGAGGTGCATCAGATTTTGACATAGATGATGTCATCAGTGATGTCATCAGAGATGTCAGTTGTGATGTCATCAGTGATGTCACTGACCATGTCATGAATGATGTAATATGTGATCTCATCAGCAGTCCGTTGCAGGGTCGCAAGAAATTTCTATGTTTTTTACGAGTGAAATGTCCAACTAACTATAACTTCCCTGAAACCTATGTTTTTTTCAGTGAATTTCTAAGGTTTTTTAAATGATAATTTCTAACTATAACATGCCTGAAACCTATGTTTTTTTCAGTGAATTTCAATGGTTTTCTAGATGCTAATTTCTAATTATAACGTGCCTGGAAACCTATGTTGTTTTCAGTGAATTTCAATAGTGTTTTAAATGCTAATTTCTAACTATGCCTACAAAGCTAGGACATGTGAATAAAGAGGAAGAAAAGCGCTGGAAGAAGCAAAACAAATACAGAAAGAGGCAACAGAAGTCCAGAAAGATGAAGAAAAGTGCGTGAAGAAGCAAGAGATGTTTAGAAAGAACCAATAGAGGAGCAGAAAGTCCTCCTGTGCCCCCAACTTTTTAATGACTGGTACTGGTGGTAACTAACTCTGCTAACCAGGACCGGAGCCAGTTCTATGCTAAAAGACAATGAAAATACCTACATACACTATGGAACACTATGCGTTGGGGTACCCCTGTGATTAGCCTGACCTCCTCTGTAATTGCCATGAGTTAGTGCCTGGGTCATTGCATGAGTACATGGGTACTGAGGGGATGATTATAGTACTGCAAGGAGAGTGCATGGTGAATTTGCAAGTGCTTGGGTTTTGGCGGAGTGATTGGATAAGTACATGTTGCTGGCTGGGTGATTGGAGGGGTGTATATGTAGTGACAAGGAAATGGCTAGACTGCATCAGTAGTGCTTAGGGGATTGTAGCAGTGCATGGTGAATTTATAAGTGTTTGGGTTTTGGCGGAGTGATTAGATAAGTACATGATGCAGGATGGGTGATTTTAAGCCTGCATGGTTAGCGATCTGCATAAGTAGTGCACAGGGGATTATAGCAGTGCATGTGTTAGTGCATGGGTCATTCCATGAGTACATGTGTACTGACTGGAAGATTAGAGTACTGCAAGGAGAGTGCATGGTAAATTTATAAGAGCTTGGGATTTGGTGGAGTTATTGGTGCTGCCTGGGTGATTGGAGGAGTGCATGGGTAGTGACAGGGCGATGGCTGGACTGCATGGGTACTGCTCAGGGAATTGTAGCAGTACATGAGTTAGTGCATGGGTCATTGCATGAGTGCATGGGTAGTGACTGGATGATTAGAGTGCTGCAAGGAGAGTGCATAGTGAATTTATAAGTGCTTGGATTTTGGCGGAGTGATTGCATAAGTACACACATGTCACATCAGGCACTGCCCCCTCCCTTAACCACTGTGCAAATGCGCCCATTGGTGGGTTTTAAGTTGGGGATTATTTCCCCTTGAATCCTGAGGG
Organism: Lissotriton vulgaris; assembly: GCF_964263255.1. Taxonomy (NCBI): domain Eukaryota; kingdom Metazoa; phylum Chordata; class Amphibia; order Caudata; family Salamandridae; genus Lissotriton; species Lissotriton vulgaris. The sequence continues at coordinate 1,355,173,039 of NC_141693.1, forward strand.
TCCCTGGGGGCCAACTAGCCCACCAGGTACCTCCAGTAAGTGCCACAGAGCTGTGTTGCAGAGCGTCTTAATGGATGTTTTTATTTTTTAATTGATTGGTTAACTGGCTTATTAAGTGTATTTTAGTGAATACATATATTAGCAAGTATTGTTTAAATATTTAAATGTTTGTATCAGTGTTTCACTTTGTGTATAAGTGGCTGCATGGGTTGGTGAGTAGCTACATGTGTGTGTATATGGGTTATTAGATGTTTTTTTAGTATCAGTATGAGTGTCTGTATGGTTTGGTGGGGGTATTACTTAGTACATAGATGCATCAATGACTGACTCACTGTTTATGTGTTTGGAAGACGGCATATGTACAGGACTGTATGGATGGATGAGTGTGTATATGTGTGTGGTAGTAAGTGAATGACTGTCTCACTAGTGTCGTTATCAGTAACTACATATGTTTTAATCTTGTATATGTGAGTATTGATGTATATAAGTGAGTATATGTGAGAGTGAGAGATTGAAAGAGTTCTTGTTTAAATAAGTATGTGTTTCTATAAGTGATTGTTTAAGAGAGTAAGTATGTGTAAGTTTCCTTAGAAGTAAGGTGGTAGTGAGTGTATAGCTGTATATGCAAATAAATGGATGTTCAATAGTTTATTTGCATGTGTGAGTATGTGTGTGAGCAACTTTTGGAAGACTGTCGGTGTGTTACAGGATGTATAGGTGTATCACTACATATGATGAGTGAGTATATGTATGAGTGACTATATAGAACTGTTGGTGAATGAGTGGATGTGTATATAAATGGTGGAATTACTGAATTGGTTGTAACTGGTATGGGTATCTCCACTTTTTTGAAAATGTTAGTTTCTTTTTTTGAATATGTGTTTCAAGGGTTACTTTACAGTGAAAGGAGGTCTGTCACTCTGTCACAAGGATGGTGTCATCAGTGATGTCATGAGTGATGTCACTGACCATGTCATGAGTGATGTAATATGTGATGTCATCAGCAGTGCATTACACGCGCAAGTTATAGTGAGTCCAACTAACTATAACGTGGGAATTTCAATGGTTTTATGTCAGTAAAATTTCCAGCTAACTATAACTGGTGTCAAACCCATGTTTTTTTCAGTGAATTTAATAGGTTTTTTAAATGCTAATTCCTAACTATAACTGGTGTGAAACCTATGGTTTTTTCAGTGAATGTCAATGGTTTTTTAATAACATTTCTCTATAGGTATAAAAAGTAAAAAATGTTATAACGAATTTTATATTGTATAATTATGTAATATTTATTATTTTTTATTTTTTGCCCCGGAGCGCTCCCGGGGCGCGCACCGGTGAACGCATGGGTAAGCGCCCCGTGGCGCGTACTGGTGAGCATCCCGTTAGCGCTATTCTCATGTACGAAAACAACATTGTGACGTTTCGCGTAACCGCGTGATGCATCATATGACGCACTGCGTAAGCGCACCTGAGAGCATGCGAGCACATACGATCGCGCAACGTCCTGACGCGCTTACGCTACGCGCCCCCGGGCGCGCTCCAGGGCGCCACTACGGGCGCGCCCCGGGGCACAGCCCGGGGCGGGTAGCGTAAGCGCGTCGGGTCATGTGACCAGAAAGTAAAACTTTTTATTGGTTCATTTCACTTTTGGTTTCCTAATGATGTAAGGCCAAGTCATGTGACCTAAAAATAACACTTTTCATTGGTTCAGAACAGTTTTCTTTTCCAAATGATGAAAGACCCCACCTTTTTTCCTCATTCTACCCTTGTGCTTTGAGAGAGATAGACCTGCAGTTATTTCAGTACAAAATGGCTACATTAGCTGCAGCTGCTGGATCTTCTGGACCACCACCACCACCACAAGGACCACCACAACTTCACAGTGGTGGAGATGAAGAAGAGGAGGAGGATGAGGAGGAGGAGGAGAGGAGATTCGTTCCAGAGGACAATATTACCTACAAACCTAAAGAGCACATCATCTGGCAATTTTTTTCAATCCCCAACGACAGTAAAAAAGTAAATGCGCCTAAGGCAACCTGCTTAATATGTCATCAGGAGCTGTCAAGGGGGAATCCCAACAAAAAATACTCCTTTGGCAACCACACCATGATCAGGCATATGCCACGGAAGCACCAAATAACTATGCCAGGGCAGAGGTCAGGGAACTGGCCAGAAACCCTGTCCAATCTTCTGCCAGCACTTCTCAAACTAATGTTTCCAGCCCATCAGGACCGGAAGTTAGGGAGATGCGCTCCACCATACAAACAAAGTTTGCCAATTTTAAAATGGTTTGTATTTTTTGTGGACAAACAATATGCTATGGAGAGAAATGCATACACTTATTAACCGTGCTTGGGATAACCACAAGTGCCCAAGGAAACATTAATTTTTTCCGCTTTTTTTTTTGCTCCTGTTGAGCCCTTTAGAATTCCCTGTTTTTTGTTTCTCCCCTTAAAAAATACAAAAAATATTCAGGAAACTCAAAACAAGTAAAAAATGTTCAATAAAAAAATATAAAACATCAAAAAGAATAAAAACAACAGTTCTTTTTAGGACTACCTCTAATGTATAAAAAAGCAACTTTTTTGGGAAACTCTGTCATGCTTTTTTCTCCACGGTTCGCTCCCCGGTACGCACACCGGGGCACGTACCGGTCGCTCCCCCCACGGAAATCGAAATTTTTGTTTTTGTTTTCAGCGCCGGGGCCCTTTTATGTCCTCCACATCAAACCTAGGGGGTCAGGGGGGGTCGACCCTGCCACCTTTTGGTTATTTCCCCCTTTGTTTTTGGCCCCTCTTGTGTCTCTATCCTACCGAGACAAAAGATGGTGGCCGCTCCGGACTGTTTCGAATGTTTACAGGCACCCGAGAGCCAATCAGCTTTCCGTGCGCAAGTCGCGTGGCGCGCCCGGAGCGCTCCCCGGTGCACGTACCAGGGCGTGCTTATAGATATATATATTTTTGGGAACCTAAATTACTCAAAATCCACTGGAGCACATATCTTGAGACATAGCAAAGGCACATCGGGCTACCAGTCCCTACAGTTTTGGCAAGTTTGGTGGAAATCAATTCAGCCGTTCGGGCTAAAAGTGAGTTCGACCGCCCTATGGAAATTAACATGGAGAAAACACTTTTTGAGACCCCCTTTTATCTCAGCCCCCGCTTGACGAATCCCCCCCACATTTTCAGAGAAAGAGCGGAGGGGAGCGGGCCACCTACTTTGAGAAATTTGCGAAGATTCGTCCACCGGCGCTAAAGTTATTCCCAATAGAATGTTGCAGATTTCCTATGGAAAGTAGATCCTAACCATAACTACCTACTGGCGAACTCCAGTAGGTAATATATATATATATATCTATATATAGATATATATATATATATATATATATATATTAACAACACGTTTGCCTGCAAAGGAAGGAGCCCACAAGCAAGGTGAAATCTCGGCTTTTTATTCCTGTTGGGAGCAGCTGTGAAATGGATGCAAATTTCCAGCAGCAAGCATCAAAGTCCAGCCTGACGCGTTTCGTAGCCTTACTTCATCAGAGGCTTGGGCTTGTACTCGGAGGCAAGCATTTTTTATCAGGCAGCAACATACTCTCCGCCTCAGTGGGCGTTGCCAAACAGATGGCCTTTTGGTCTTGGTAGTTCCTTGTCTTTCTCGAGTGAGTAGCCTGCCCCCAAGCACCAAAATAATGTCACATTAAAACCCGAGTGGGGTGTGCTGTTATGCTTCTCAATTCAAAGCTGTCCATAGTATGCCAACAAGTGCCCCTTTGCTTCCATACCGGTGGCGTTTTTAGGCGTCTCCATGGGGGGCCAGCAAGCCCCAGGACCTCCTTCCGCGGCTCAGGCTCACCGCTCAAACATTAACAACACGTTTGCCTGCAAAGGAAGGAGCCCACAAGCAAGGTGAAATCTCGGCTTTTTATTCCTGTTGGGAGCAGCTGTGAAATGGATGCAAATTTCCAGCAGCAAGCATGATAGTCCAGCCTGACGCGTTTCGTAGCCTTACTTCATCAGAGGCTTGGGCTTGTACTCGGAGGCAAGCATTTTTTATCAGGCAGCAACATACTCTCCGCCTCAGTGGGCGTTGCCAAACAGATGGCCTTTTGGTCTTGGTAGTTCCTTGTCTTTCTCGAGTGAGTAGCCTGCCCCCAAGCACCAAAATAATGTCACATTAAAACCCGAGTGGGGTGTGCTGTTATGCTTCTCAATTCAAAGCTGTCCATAGTCTGCCAACAAGTGCCCCTTTGCTTCCATACCGGTGGCGTTTTTAGGCGTCTCCATGGGGGGCCAGCAAGCCCCAGGACCTCCTTCCGCGGCTCAGGCTCACCGCTCAAACATTAACAACACGTTTGCCTGCAAAGGAAGGAGCCCACAAGCAAGGTGAAATCTCGGCTTTTTATTCCTGTTGGGAGCAGCTGTGAAATGGATGCAAATTTCCAGCAGCAAGCATCAAAGTCCAGCCTGACGCGTTTCGTAGCCTTACTTCATCAGAGGCTTGGGCTTGTACTCGGAGGCAAGCATTTTTTATCAGGCAGCAACATACTCTCCGCCTCAGTGGGCGTTGCCAAACAGATGGCCTTTTGGTCTTGGTAGTTCCTTGTCTTTCTCGAGTGAGTAGCCTGCCCCCAAGCACCAAAATAATGTCACATTAAAACCCGAGTGGGGTGTGCTGTTATGCTTCTCAATTCAAAGCTGTCCATAGTCTGCCAACAAGTGCCCCTTTGCTTCCATACCGGTGGCGTTTTTAGGCGTCTCCATGGGGGGCCAGCAAGCCCCAGGACCTCCTTCCGCGGCTCAGGCTCACCGCTCAAACATTAACAACACGTTTGCCTGCAAAGGAAGGAGCCCACAAGCAAGGTGAAATCTCGGCTTTTTATTCCTGTTGGGAGCAGCTGTGAAATGGATGCAAATTTCCAGCAGCAAGCATCAAAGTCCAGCCTGACGCGTTTCGTAGCCTTACTTCATCAGAGGCTTGGGCTTGTACTCGGAGGCAAGCATTTTTTATCAGGCAGCAACATACTCTCCGCCTCAGTGGGCATTGCCAAACAGATGGCCTTTTGGTCTTGGTAGTTCCTTGTCTTTCTCGAGTGAGTAGCCTGCCCCCAAGCACCAAAATAATGTCACATTAAAACCCGAGTGGGGTGTGCTGTTATGCTTCTCAATTCAAAGCTGTCCATAGTCTGCCAACAAGTGCCCCTTTGCTTCCATACCAGTGGCGTTTTTAGGCGTCTCCATGGGGGGCCAGCAAGCCCCAGGACCTCCTTCCGCGGCTCAGGCTCACCGCTCAAACATTAACAACACGTTTGCCTGCAAAGGAAGGAGCCCACAAGCAAGGTGAAATCTCGGCTTTTTATTCCTGTTGGGAGCAGCTGTGAAATGGATGCAAATTTCCAGCAGCAAGCATCAAAGTCCAGCCTGACGCGTTTCGTAGCCTTACTTCATCAGAGGCTTGGGCTTGTACTCGGAGGCAAGCATTTTTTATCAGGCAGCAACATACTCTCCGCCTCAGTGGGCGTTGCCAAACAGATGGCCTTTTGGTCTTGGTAGTTCCTTGTCTTTCTCGAGTGAGTAGCCTGCCCCCAAGCACCAAAATATTTTTTTATTGTGCATAATGACTTTCCTAAACGGCGGCCCACTGTGGAACACGCTTAGGCACTACAACAACCAGCAAGCCACTCGCGCGGCTACGCCCACCTGGGCGTGGTGAAATGGATTTATCAGGTGCCGAGAGAAAAAAACGCCGTGGCAGTCAGTCAGTGCGAAGCCTGTATCCCAAGAAGAAGTGCTGTTTAGCACGAAACGCGTCGGAAAAAGACTTCACATTTCAGCGTGGCACCTGTCTGCTGTTTCTGCGGTGCCTTTCTCCATTAAAACTGGCTTAACTCGAATACCATCGTGGGCTCTCTTTTTTCCAGGCAAAACTGTGTTTTGAATGTGAGCGGTCAGCCTGAACCGCGAGAAGAAGCCCAGCTGCACGTCGTGCAGTCCGCTACCACGCCAACTGACGTGGCAGCTTGGAGATGAGTATGCTGATGGGATAAGGACACTCCACACGCAGATACACCAGTTGGTTTCCCGCTACCCACGAGGGATTTTTATTGTGCATAATGACTTTCCTAAACGGCGGCCCACTGTGGAACACGCTTAGGCACTACAACAACCAGCAAGCCACTCGCGTGGCTACGCCCACCTGGGCGTGGTGAAATGGATTTATCAGGTGCCGAGAGAAAAAAATGCCGTGGCAGTCAGTCAGTGCGAAGCCTGTATCCCAAGAAGAAGTGCTGTTTAGCACGAAACGCGTCGGAAAAAGACTTCACATTTCAGCGTGGCACCTGTCTGCTGTTTCTGCGGTGCCTTTCTCCATTAAAAGTGGCTTAACTCGAATACCATCGTGGGCTCTCTTTTTTCCAGGCAAAACTGTGTTTTGAATATATATATATATATATATATATATATATATATATATATATATATATATATATATATATATATATATATATATATATATATATATATATATATATATATATATTGTGTCCATCAAATGCCTGAAAGCTGTTTGGAAGGGCACACAGCAGCTCACCAACCATCCGGTGCGACCTTTTACCATTCATGCCAAACCCATGGTGATTTTGTCATTCTCTGTCGCGTTTCAAGGCTTCCATGCCTCTTCTTCGGGGCTGTGTCACAAAGGACAATGTGATTCGCTTTGGCATCTTATTTCCGCTATTCATTTATTCTTTTAGCCTTCTGGTAGGCCTCGTTACTAACGTAAATTTCAATGATGCATTATGGAATTCCTATTCACCAAAGCGATAAACATTCTTCCCTAAGTGGGTGCATTCGTCTTTTTGTGCTTTAAACAAATGTTAATACTTATAGTAAGGTCCAGAGACTTGAGGTAAATGTCAGTAAAATTGGTTTGCTGCGCTGTTTCCAATCCGGAACTCATTCCAAGCAACAGCCTCCCTTTAACACTTCTGAAGGGATGGTGCTCCTCCCCTACGACCTTGGCAACCACAATAATTTTGTCCATCTAATGCCCAAAAGCTATTTGGTAGGGCACACAGCAGCTCACCTTCCATCCGGTGTGACCTTTCACCATTCACGCCAAACCCCTTGTGAGTTTGTCATTTGCAGACGCGTTTCAAGTCTTCCAGGCCTCTTCTTCGGGGCTGTGTTCACAGAGGGAAAATAGCTTTTAGGCATTTGATGTACAAAATTATCGCGGCAGCTCTCATAAAATTCTTTATTGTTAAGTTGTTTGCTCACTTCTGCTATATATTTCTCTTGACTTACGATTGCAACATTTTTCTCCTATGTCAGAACCCTTTATTATGATGCTTTCATCTTGTTGGTCTTCATTTGTCATAATGTCATGTGTACTCTTTTTGCCCTTTGATTGTTTAAGATTTATTTTATTGACTCCTTTAATCAAAGCCTCCTGGAACAAATCAAATTCCACTTAAGAACAATGCTTAGGACTGATATGATATACACCATGTTTTCTAAAGGCCTCAACCTTTTGCTTTACTTGTTTTCTTTTTTACTTCCTCTCTTATTATTTTGAGGTTTCAAGTTGAAATGTTTTACTCTTCACTCTTATACATCCAGAATTTGGCTTGAGATATGATAATACGAGGTCCATCCACACTCTTCAAAACAACCTTCAGTCTTAACCCTACCACTTCTGAAATGTGGAAAGGTGATGCAACTAAGAAACTGATTGAATGTGTTGAGTGTGTAGGATTTTTTTTGGATGTGTGACTAAGTAGATGGAGTGACTTCAAACAGAGATGGTGACTGGAGCAGCACTAGGGTGATTTCTTTTAATACATCTTACTCTGTAGTCTGATGGAGTCTTCTTATGGGAAAGTATAAGGAAAAGAAAAAACATGTAAACTGAAAAAATGTAAAAGCTATTCATGTTAAACATTAAGGTAAATTTCATATATTTATTTTACGTGTAGTACAAATGTAAAATAAATGTTACAGCACTATTACTTTTACTCTAAATTATTGTTTAATTAACTAACATATATTAAATACATTGTAATCATTTCTGAACTTTAAATAACTAATACATTCCTGTGAAGAAAAAATATAATATGATTTAATATATATTAAAAGTCATGGCTCTTGTCACCTCCTGTATTGACTATGCCAACTCCCTCTATGTTGGGATTCCTGCTTACCACCTTCATCGGCTTCAGCTGGTACAAAATCAGGCAGCCAGACTGGTCCTTCAACAGCCTAAACACCAACATCTCTCGTCCCTGTTGAGGAGATTGCACTGGCTCCCAGTGGCCTCTCGATGCATTTTTAAATTGGGTTGTACCGTTTTTAAGGCACTCCTTGCTCTTGCCCCAGCTATCACTTCCCTTAGCATTAAGCGTCACATTCCCTCAAGAAATCTCCAGTCTTCTGCTCACAACCTCCTAACTGTCCCCAGGTATAAACGTAAAAAGCATGGAGGCTCGTGTTTTTCTTTCCTCGCCCCTGCATTGTGGAATTCCCTTCCGACTCCCATTCGAGTCTGTCTTAACTATACCTGTTTTCGCAAACTACTCAAAACTGATCTCTTTCAGTTAGCCTATGAGTAACCCTGCTGCTTGGCCCCTCTGCTTTTGTCTATGAGCGCCATGAAACCGTTTGGCCACCGTGCGCGGTAAAAATGATTTTAACATAACATAACATGTATAGAATTAATAATAAGTAATTAAATTAGATTTTAAAAAGTTACATTCATATTGCCATTGAAAAAGGCTTTTAAAATATTTTACATATTTTTAATTCAATAATATGCACTATTTTTGTATACATGTTTTAAAATCAGTTTACATTTATTTATATTTTTAGTTACTTAAAATCATTGAATTTAATGCAACATTATTTTCTGCACTCTGCCCCAGACATGGCCAAACATTGCTATTGTAAAAAAACTCCCATAGAAAATTATGAAAGTTGTGACTTTAACACCCCATAGGAAACAATGTACACAAGAATATTTGTAATACTTATTTTCAAGTTAAACAATTGTTTAATTGTTCCAATACTACACCATAGGGAGACGAAATGGAAATAAATTAAATTATAATTAGTGTTCTGAAGTTGAAATTCAAAAATAAATTCCTAAATGAAAAACAAACATATTATGCATTAAAAATTATTAAATGTTTTATAGAATTAATTACAAATATGTTTTTTTATATTAAATAAAGTATTGTTACATTTGTTTTAAATTCAAAAAAGATTTTAAAAATATGTTATAATTATGTACTTTTTAATAGTTTCTTTACATGAAATTATATTTATTCATATGTTAACTATTTAAAATCTTTAATTCAATTTTAAATTATTTCCTAGGGGTTTTTATTTCAATTGCCAACCTCCATTATTTTCAATGAGAGGGTGTTATAGTGTCAATGTTTGGCCATGTGTGATGATGGACTTCCCACTGTTTTTTTTGTAGTTACTTACACTGAGGTATTGTAAATTGCTGAAAGTAGAAAACTTACTCAAAAGTGGAAATTACTTAAAAGCTTAAGTTACCTTTGTGAATCAGGCCCTCTGTTTTGCTCAAGAGCTCCAAATGGTTTAAAAGGAAACGTTACCAAGTTAAGGAAGGCACTGAATTGTGGACCAAGTTATGATTGCATCATATTTTCCATAGGAAAAGTTCGATTTCTTAATAACTTTGAACAAATTTGAAGGAAACTTTAAAAAGAAAGTACATCCACTTTGGTAAATCCATCAGGCTATGGCCAAGAAAAAGAGGGGGTTCCAAAAGTGCAATTTCACATTTTAATCCTCGATGATGTGTTTTTGGTTACATTTGTGTAATATAGAATCATCTTTTGATGGAGAACTTGTACTCTTACTGTGTGTTTTCTATCTACTCCCTCAAATTAACATCCTGATGACAAATGTAATTGTTTTTTAGAGTCTGTTCCGGTTTTTATATGATCTTGTGCATAGATTTTATGAATTTCTAATATGTATCATGATGTATTTTATTGAAACCTTAGATTTTTAATAAATTGACCATAAGTGTTCCCACATCCGGTGTAGTTATTTGTATGTGAGGTTCGGTTTAGTTGTCTTTGAGAAGTGGTTCTAAAGGGAATTATATACTAGACATTTAAAAGATAAGTCACTGAGGGACATATTGGTACATATATCCCAAAGAGAATAACTGGTTGAGACAAACCAAAGGCTTCCACAAATGTGGAAAATGTAAGGCCTGTAAACACAGCTACAATGTCACTGAGACCACACTTGAAAGGACGAACACCAAATGGAATATACCACAACTAATTACCTGTATGTATTGTATGCCATTGTCTGCCCATGTGGCCTTTGGTATATAGGATCCACCACATTTTCAGTTAAGAAATCACTGGCGCACGATCACCAATGGGGATCAAAGCTACAGTACTGCTAGGCACTTTGCAAAGGAATATGAGGCAGACTGAACCAAAGCAAGATTCTTTGGACTGGATACAGTCAACCTCAATCCGAGAGGAGGCGATTGCATTGCCTCCTTCCGCAAAGAGGAATCACGCTTCATCCTCCTAGCAGGCACCAAATTTCCATATGGTCTTAACCAGGATGAGGAACTGTACAGTCACTTGTAAATATACCAACACCAGCTGTAATGAACTGTAAGCCTTGCCTTGTAGATGCTCTCACATCCCTTCCCCTCACCCTTCACCACTGCACTTTCACTCTTGTTTTTAAAAGTCACTACTGCAGATCCTATGATTATGAATTGATGGTTCACGAGGTCGCTGTCGCAGAAGTGTTATATGTGCATTGATTTCAGTTGAAATGTGTTTATTGAATATGTACTAACTGGTGTGTTTCCTCTTGTAGGAGGAAGATGCAGAACTTTCCTGAGAAATCCTGTCCTAGATACAGATATGAGCACCGGAATCCTGGGCATCCCCAATCTTACTCCAAACCACCTATCTAGCCAAATATATCACAATAGGGTACTATACCATCACTGTGAGTAGTGTGATCAGGACCCTATGCACCTCTCCACCATCATAAATTAGCACACCTAGGGCACTAGACCCTCTATATGCACAAATATGAGCACTTGCACTAAGTCGCCCTCATTGCACGAACAAATCACCTTGTGACCTCTTATAAAGTATTCTAAATGTACATTGTTTACTTTACATGTGATACTTACAAACCATAATTTATACCAACTGCAGCCATGTATTTTATCCATATGCATAAAACAACAATATCTCAATTGGTTTCACTAGAGCAGCAGATATAATTGCATGTAAAAGACATTACAAAGATTCTGGACGTAAAAGGAAGAGAGACTCAGAATTTCAATTTTTTTGAAGTGCATACAGCATCATATATTTAAGGACAAATTTTTATACAAAACAGTCAAAAAGCAGCACTGATGGCATATAATGCAGTTGCAACCCAAGGGGGCTTTGTGCACTAAGTGATAGTGGAACAGAGAGTGACGGCGCGAGTGACATGTGGGTGAACACAGTGAAGGACGCAAAGTAACACAGTGAAAAAAACAGTATATACAAAATTGCTGATACGCCCTTAGTGAATGAGTGATTGATGTTTGATTAGGAACCAAAGAAGATGATGCGCCATGAGTCGAGCTGTATTGGGGGTCGACGGCGTTTTGATCCTATCGAGTTGGGATCTTTATCAGGACCGGGTTGCTGGATAAGGTAAGTGAGGGGGGTGAAGGCCCCGAGACGGAGCTCCGCTCTGGTGCAAAGCAATTGAAGTTCATGTGATGTGTAGAGTCGGGGATGCTGGATTTACTTGGCTGGTCCAATTGGTAATTCGGGTAGGTAGATGGTGTAGAAGCGGGTCCTCGTTCTGGCCGGAGAGGCAGCGGGTGATAGAATGGTAGCGAGGGCACTTGTTCCGTATGGTGTATCCACTCGGTGATTCGTTTGTTGAGGGCAAGGCACAGTAACGGGCCACGTTCTGGCCCATGGATTGAATCAAAGTATTTCGAGGATAATTTTGGCAGGTTCGAAGGATCCGTTGACTACGTCCCAATAGGGATACCGTGATTATGATGTGGGACTGCCGTCTGAGTCCTGGGGTCGAAGGGAGGCGTGTGATTTGATCAGTAGATCACAATCCGCGGCTGGAAATCATGGATGAGGACGAAACCAGGAAGAAACTGGAGAAGAAGGAAACTCCAACGGCAGAGAAAACAAAAGAGGCAGAGGATGTGGAACTCGGCTCATGGGAACAAAGCAGGCGGGCCAGAAGAAACAGAAATAATGGAAGACGACATGGTAAATAGCACAGTGATGAAATTATCTTATAGACCACTATCCATGTTCGAAAAACGTACACTCTGCTTAGGACTCTCCTCCTGCCCTACCAACTCCTTTAACTATCCCGAAACCAGAGTTGATATGTTCAAATTTATCAGAAAAGTCAAACTGAAAAAATAGCATATACTAAAAGGAATGCCTCAGGTCCCGCAAGCTACACTTAGCAGGAGGGATAACACATATCTCAGCGTAAGAGATAGGGACACAATGTTGGCAATGCAAGGGCTATACCATGAATCAGGGCCACATGACGTGGACACTGAATCAGAAGTAAGAACGGATAGACGAGCAAACACCAAATTCAAGCCCAAATCCATATTCTCACCTACCATGCCACATGACTATATAGATGCCTTCCATGAGACCACCATCCATGATTTGATGACATTTCGGAAAAACAGAAATCATAAGAGCAATATCTTCACCATTTTTTCTAAAAAACAATGGGAGTTTATTAAATCCCTTAGTGAAGATGAGAATAGCATCATCCGCCCTGCGGACAAAGGGGGAAACATTGTACTTTGGGACAGAGGGTCATATATCAGATAAGCGACTTGACAACTAGCTGATACCAGATTCTATGTCATCACGACCATGCAGGAATACAACAATAGTATAATTAACATATGGAACACACTCAAAGGTTACAAAGATAAGGGGATTCTCCAATGGGAGGAATATTGTTACTTGAAATGTGATTATCCTAGAACCCCGATGTTATACCTTTTACCAAAGGTGCACAAGGATCCCAGGGAACCCCCAGGAAGACCCATTGTGTCATCTATTGGCTATGTGTTGGAACTGGCCCTTTTTGCAGGGTTATCCCCAAACTTTTTGCTTCTTTCTCCCTTATTTTTCCTGACCTGTGGCTGTTGGCAATAGGACTCTGTGCGCTTTACCACTGCTGATCAGTGCATATGCTCTCTGTGTAAATTGTTATGGTAATTGGTTATCCATGATTGGCATATTTGTATCCCCCAGGCATCCCTAGTAAAGTGCACTGAGTGTGCCAGGGTTGGTGATACAAATGCTACTAGTTGGCTTGCAGCACTGGTTGTGCCACCCACATGAGTAGCCCTAAACTGGTGTCTCAGGCTTGCCACCTCAGTGCCTTTGTCAGGTCTGTGAACTGCCATGTCCTCCTGGTCAGTGTGCCCACTGACCAGGCCTAAACCTTCCCTTTCTGTGCACATTGGTCACCCCTATGGAAGGCCGAAGGTACCCCCTTGGGCAGGGTTTAGGGTATGTAAAAGGTAGAGCATGTACTGGTGCAGGTGACATGCTCTGGTAGTAAATTACAGCCATTTTCGTTTTTCACTATTGTAAGGCTATCTTGCCCATAGGCTATCATGGGGAATGCTGGCTACACTGGCTACCAGCATATGTTCCCATAGGAGCAAGATAGGACATAAGTCTGGTATCCCTGAACTCAGAATTTAATAACACATATTTTAGGAAAGGTGGTTTTTAAATCCTGAGTTTGAGAACAGCACTTTTAGAAAGTAGCTGTTCTCTTGTCTGACCTTTCTGTGTGCCTTGGCTGGTTTGTGAATTGACTGACTGGTTTGTGAGTGACAGGGCTGGGGGATTCAAGGAGACAGAATGAGTCTGCCCAGTGGTGAATATAGAGATTTGCATCTAGATGGGAGGGAGGAGTTGCACCTGAGACCTGAATAGGACTGTGACCGCCCCCCACAGTGCTGGCTCCACCCCCTGTGGTACGTCTGATGACTCTGCCATGCACTGTGAAAGGAGAGAAGGAATCATGTCAACAAAGTGCTCCAGGGCTGTGCTTTACCTCCACAATGCTGGCTCCACCTCCTGCTGGGTGGCTGACGACCCCTCCCCTCTCTCGGAGAGGCCAGGAAAACAAAGTGCTCAAGGAACACCCATAACTGGTTCAGACTGGACTCTGAGCCATCCTGCACAAAGGGAACAAAGACTTTCAGGGGTATAATTTTCTGTAGTCAGGACCCCTGACTACAGAAAATTAGATCATCCTGGAATCAAGAAGGAACCTCTGCCAAGGAGAAAGCTGAAACTGAAGAAGGAAGACTGTCCTGCTGTTTCTCTGCTGGACTGCCCTGCTGTTGCTTTGCTGTCAAGGAGAGGGGAAGGACTTTGCTTTGTGCTGTGTCCCCGTGCTTGCAAGAATCTCCAAGGGCCTGAGAGAGAACTGGCTCCCTGTTATGAAGTCCCAGGAACAAAAGGACTTCACCCCCAGCTTCCCTGAACTCTACTGAGAGAGTTCTGTCCTTCCTGGAGTGTGTGGCCCATGTGTTTTGCCTCTGGAAGTTGTACCTGTGTTGGTGAGCAGGAAATCAAGCTTTTAAAGACTTTGCTACAGAAAATCTATCTCAATCCCGGCCGTATGAGAAAATTCCTGCCGCTACAAAAACCGAAATCGTCGCAGCGCCTGTCGCCGCTGCCAGAAGACGTTGCACCCTTCGTTAGCGGGAAGATTTCCGACGCTGCGAACATTGTCGCAGAGCCTGTCATCACTGGGTGAAATCATTGCATCACGTCGCAGTGAGAATTGTCGCAGAGCCATTGCATCGAGGAGCTGCGAGAGAAAGATCGCCGCTGGACTGCGCATTGTCGCACTGGAGATCGTCGCAACACCCGAGAATCATCGCATCGTGCCTTTGCGGGAGAAAACTTCCTACAGAACCTACGCACCGGAATCCATACAAGTGGCCTTCCTCCCCATACAGACCGGATTTGTCGCAACATGCCCGCTGCTGCTTCTGTGCATGGAACTTTTTTTCACTAACAAAGGTACTGTGGCTGAAACGTGATGCAAATGAGGATAATTTTATCGCTAACCTTAAGAACATTAAGAATTCTTTTGCAACAAAATTTGTGAACTGTGTATGTTGGATTTTTGTTGTTTTGGTCTTCTGTAGTTTAGATTAAATACCTTTATTTTTTAAAACCGTTGTGGAGTCAGTTTGTGGTGTTTTCACTGTGTTACTGTGAGTGTTGGTACAAATACTTTACACAATGTTTCTGAATAAGCCTGACTGCTTGTGCCAAGCTACCAAGGGGGTGAGCAGAGGTTATCTAAAGAGCATTTCCTCCTTACCCTGACTAGAAGCAAGGGTCCCTATTTGGACAGTGGTACCTACCTCTGCCAACTAGAGACCCCCAGTTCTAACATTGTTGGTCAGCGGTGGGATTTGAGCTTGTATTTGTACTAGACCCACAGTGATTGGTGTACATCACTAGTGAGTGCAGACCACTACGCCAACGCATACTATCATTGAGTTTTTTTATTTTTTGTTCTATTTTTGATCATAACCCTGAAGGAATCCAAGCATCATGTCTCTGAATGGTAAACCAGCAAGTGATGTTGCAGAACTGGAGTTTGATATTGAAATGTTAAGTGATTACAAAGTAGGTCAACTCAGGCAGTGCTGCAGGAACTTTGGATGCCCCATGAAGCGTCGCTCCAAGAAGGAGGACCTACAGGAGGCCTTAAGGGCCTGGTGGGAGACCAACGAGGCTGGGGAGACAGATGGTGCACAAGTGGATGAGGTTGCACAAAGGGATGGTTTCAGGCCAAAAGATCTGCCTGTGTCCAGAGCAGCCTCAAGGGCTGGCAGCAACCATTCAGCTGAGTTTTTCCCCAGAGGAGTTGGAGGAAAACCAAAGGGCTAGAGATCATAAGTTAGAAATGTTGAAGCTTGATATGGAGCTGAAGCAAATGGGAAAAGAAAAAGAAATAGCGGAAAGAGAAAGGGTGGCGGAGGAGAGAAAAAATGCCCGTGCCCTGGAAGAATTAAAATTGACCTTGGCCCATGAATTAGGAATGAGGAAGCTTGAGTTGGAGCTCAAGAGGCGTGAGGCAATGAGGGTCTCAGCTGAAGAAGAAACATGGGGAGCTCAAGAGGTGAGCTTTGCTGAGTTGAAGGTGGAGTCCAGCTGAGATGGTGGCAGCAAGATTATAGTTTCCAGTGCTGAGAGAAAGGTACAAACACCCAGAGATGTGGCGCCTAACTTGAGGGAGGGGGTTGACATACACCAAGGGGTTCAGGTTTACGATGTAGTTCCAGTGGAGTGCAGTGTTCCCTGAAGTAGATTGGGGGACTGGCACAGGGGACCATATTCCAAGTGGTGGGAGGGACACTCTACTGACTCTAAATGAGAGGTACAGGGAGGGAGGTTACCCCATGGTAGATACCTTGGTGTGTGTGTGTGTGAAGACCAGCCAGAAGAGTGTGGGTTGTGTGACAGAGACAGTCATATACTGCCAATCTCAGGAGAGTGATGAGGGGTACTTGTGTGAGGCCCTGGAGGGTGAGGCAAAGGGTAGCTTGGTTAACAGCTGTGGGGCTGTGTGATTCATTTGTTGGAGAGCATATTTTAAGTCCCTGTTTTCCAGAGCTATGCCAACACCCGGTGGAATGTGAGTTCTCTGACCCCAGAGAGCTTGCGTTGGAGGCAGATCTCTTGGTGCATTCCAGAGAGTCTGAGGAGGCATTGGGGAGTGATCCCACAAGGAGTGACACAGATGTCTTCCAGACCTGTGAGATGGAAGAGGTTCAGTGTAGCCCAGTTAGGTCCCAGTGTAGTGGGAGGGGTGTAGGGGCTCATGTCCGGTCTCAGTGGAGAAGGAGTAAGTGTGGGACTGTGTGTCTCAGGGTGCCCGAAACCCAGTCTCAGGGCCTGGAGGGTTCCTTTAGGGAACACCAGGTTAGGGACCTAGACTGTGCTTGTCGGCCATTGGAGGAGGATCTCCTAGTGTCTGGTGACGGGGAGTGCCTGTAACCAGGCCTCCATCAGTTCTGGTGTCTGGCAGTGCCACTCCAGTTTGGAGGGTGCAGAAGTCCAGACTGAGGGGTGAGAGGGGGAAGGAGTCCCCAGTGTGAGAACCGGTGGGTCAGGGGCCAGTCAGAGGGGCTGAGTTACCCAGGAGTGTCCATGGTGACACCACTTCTGTCCAGGGGGATCTTCACGCACTGTCAGGTGGACAGGGGTCGGGAGACCTGTACCAGGCAGACTGTTACAGGACACATGAGTTGTGTGTCACCCTCAAGGGGGTACTGTGTGAGTCCCCAGAAGTCCTGGCGTGCCAGGCAAGTGCACAACCACAGGTTTTGGTCCCTGTTTTGGGGGACCAGGTTCAGGATCTGCCTGACCTTGAAGGAAGGACATCTGTAACCAGTGTCCTGACCAGTTTGGCTTCCAGGGGTACCCCTCCAGTAGGGAGGGTGCAGCGCTCTGGAAGGGGTGCAAAGGGAGGGAGTCCTTGCCTCTGACCCCGGTGCAGCCTAAGGGTTAAAACCCTAGGTTGGGAGACCAGTTGCTGGAGGGAGGTCCTGAACTGATAGGAGAGTTGTGTCTAAGCATGGGCGAATTTTGCGAATCTGGCATTCGCGAATTTGCATATTTGCGAACTCGCAATCCGCAAAATACGCGAATTCTCGCGAATTTGCGGATTTTTTTGTGTGTTCGCAAGGGTTTCTGCCAGTTCGCGAGGGTTTTGTACCAGTTCGCAATTGCGAACTTACTTTCTCGGCTCGCAATGGTCGGTACTATGTTGTTTCTATGTCTGGTTCATCATCACAGGTTCACAGCACCCTCTGTTTCACCACTGCCAACCTGTTTCACCCATGCCACCCTCTGTTACATCAATGCCACCCTCTGGTTCATCACTGTAGATTATGAGGGGAAAAGCAAGCACACCTGCCCTGCTTCAACTGACATGAATTAATTTGAGGTTGATTTATTAATGTGTCACTGTTTTAAAATTCCAGTCTGGCACCTGCTTCCTTATCTGTAATTTACTTTCTGTTGCTAGCGGGTACGGGATCCAGGAGCGCCGGAAGTGGTGGGAGAAGGTGTGCCGGGCCATGTACCAACACTCTCGGGTCTGGCGCACCTACAACCAGGCCACCCACCATTGGACGGATCTCCTGGACTGGGAACGCGATCTGCTCGACCTGCTCGGCCTTGAGATCCCCGGGCTTGGTGAGTAGTAGTAGCTATTTCTTTACTACTCTGTTTTCCCCTCCTCTGTGTGTTATTATATTGCAAATTTTTGTTTTTTACCAAGAGCATTAATGCTGCTGATTGCATTGTAGGTAAATTATATTTCAAAATCTTCTGTGCATTTCAGGTGCACTGCTCTCCTTCTCAGTAGCGTTGCTACTATGCTTATTTGTTTTCGATTTTGTGTTCATTTCATTGGCCTGTGAAATTATGTATGAGTGTAGTTTAAAGAACTGCGTAATGCTAGACACTAAGGGTCACATTTTTAATTACCGGCGCATCCCTGCAAAGTAGCAGGGATGCGCCAGTAATTGTGCACCACGCCACCACCAACCATGGTGCGCGGTATTTACAATGCGGCGCACCATGGGCCCTAAACGTCACCAAAGCATTACGCATCTGTGTCGTAAAGGCGGCGCATTGCTGGAGTTGTGTCGCAACAATCTGGGGTGCCCTATCTCCCCAATGCTGTGTCAAGCCATACGTCTGCTTCAAGCAGGCGCAGGGTTTGAGTCACGCATCATTGTCCTCAAAGTGACTGATTGAAATCTTGTAGATTTCCCTCAGCCACTTTTAGGATGCGTTCCTGCACAGGAACGCCCTCCCTTGCACCGGAACGCCCCCTGATGGCACAGGGCTTTACAACATGATGCATCTCCCATATGCGTCACGTTGTTAATATACGCCGCACCATGGCGCCTCTTTTGTTCTGCCGCTGCGTCACAAAAGTCACGCAACAATGGAGCAAAAGAGCCGCAAGGGGCTTCTAAATCAGCCCCTAAAGACTCAAGTCCAGTCCTTCCTTTTTGAAAATACGGTTCAGCACACCATATAATGTACAGTGACAATATCAATGAGGTCAAAAAATGTCAATAAGCCATGACGCATTCTCTTCTTTCTTTATTTCAAATCTTCACAAAGTAGCCAACGCGTTTCGTCCAAAGGACTTCTTCAGGGCGAAATATTAAGATGCTGTATTAGTATTCTGGACTTTAACCGTTTTAAAGGATTTTTTCGGTACTGTGATGGCGCCAGTTTCCAGGAACTAAGATGGCAAATATCCTTGGGTTATGTAATAACTTGATCAGGTTTTATGAGATGAATGTTTTCCAGCACACAGGAAGGATGTCAAATACGCATCCACGAAGGTGATGTCAGTATTCACCTTCGCCGAATTTGGGTCTCATGCGGTCTCCTCGGGCGTTGTCTCGGAAACTGGTTGTACACATGGGGATAAGAAGAAATAGTGGTGGTGGATTGATAGTTTGAGTATTTTAATGACTGGTTAATGTAGTAGGAAACTTTTTAGTGTTGTCGCTGATCTGCAATCACTATGGACTTTGTCTGTCACTTCGCGTGCTGCGGACTGCTGCCTGCCAGTCCTAGGCGAACCTTTTTAGTAGTTTGTTTAGTGAGTTACGTAAGAACTTTCCAAGTCGACGGTCCGCAAATCAAGCAATACTAATAACGTAGTAGACCACATGAGATCGGTCAATATATCCCGTGGAATAGTTGTCTATTTGCTATTTCGCCAAAATATTTTGTTATTGTTCTTTTGAAACGTTTGATTTGGTTGACAAATATCATCCATGTTTTCTGGTCTTTCTTTCTTTCATGTTGTACAACAGCTCCCCACAGGGACAAGAGGGCATTGGAGGAGGCTGCTGCTGATGCTGCTGAACAGGATCGGTCAGACGAGGGCTCATTTGCTGGGCCCGGTAAGTTTTAATTTTAATTTAGAGTACCTATTTTTTCCTAGCGTTCCTCATTCGATTTTTTCTAAATTGTCTTTCATCTTCTTGTAGACTGTATTTAAATTCTTATCCTGCCTCGACTATGACTCCCTGTGGTATTACTAGATTATTCTTATTAGTCTGTCTGTGTAGCTAAGTAAGATGATTGCACATTTGGCAATTCCATTGGACTCCCATTCTAGTCAGCAATAGCTCTATGCACTGAGTGCAGTCCTCTGGGATTGTCCATAATGTCTTTTCAAGTCTTCTAAATGTTTATGCTTTGACAATTGCCAAGAATAAAAAGTGTTTTAAATTTCCAGTCTGGCACCTGCTACCTTATCTGTAATTTGCTTTCTGTTGCAGTGCAAATTTTTTTTCCAGGACCTTTGTGGCCTATTTGTAGCTATTCTATGAGCCTGCTGTGAGGGTCAGAGCAGGATCATAGAATTGTTGCAACTAGCAACTGAACTCTGGAGGGGCCCCAGTCAGGAAGCACTACAGGGAATGGTTACTAATGATGAGTTTGAACTTTTGCACCTGCTGAGTGCTTTCAGTTTTGCAAAACTCGTTTTTCTGCAATTTCGCGGGATTCGCGGGGCGCGAAATTGCGCGAGATCGAATTCGGAAGCCGCGAATTCGTGAGAATATGCGATTTGTTTTTTTGTGGCGTGTTAGTTCGCAAGGTTTTATGCGTTTTAGCGAGCCGCTTGTAGCGCAACGACGCGAAGTTACCCTCACGGTCGTTCACGGGCGGGGCCATCTTGTTTGCATGACGTATTTCCGTTTCCGGGCGCGATGTGTAATCTCGCAAAGTGTGTGGCTCGCTAGTACAATTTCGCGTGTGAACGCGAGGAAAATCTCGCGCGAACTTACCCACGCGGTCATGAACGGGCGCGGCCATCTTGTTTCTCATTCATTGCTATGGTTCTGGCCATGCTTTTTGTATCCTCTCTGAATCTCTGCCATCCTTTGATTGTTTGAAGTTTTTTATGATCTATTTTACTTATTATCTATCCTTCTTTTTTTCTAGATCTATATTTTTGTGTTTTCTGCCACTTTGGGTTAATTTTAAACTACTTTTTTAAACTTTTTTCTTTTCATCTTCCTTATTCTATTTCTTCTTTATTATTTAGCTTCCTTTCTGCCCAGACCATGGTAAAGGGAGCCGGGAAGCATCCTGAGAAGGGGAAGGGTCCCGCACCCCGTGCCCGGCTCCTGTGCGGGCGTTTGAGGGGGGAGCAGGTCGCACCCCGGAAGATCTTCAGCGCGGAGGAGGTGGCCGCACTAATTTTTTATGTTCAGCGCCGCCTCCCAGGACCATCATGGCAGGTGGCAAGATCGCTAGCGGGTACGGGATCCAGGAGCGCCAGAAGTGGTGGGAGAAGGTGTGCCGGGCCATGTACCAACACTCTCGGGTCTGGCGCACCTACAACCAGGCCACCCACCATTGGACGGATCTCCTGGACTGGGAACGCGATCTGCTCGACCTGCTCGGCCTTGAGATCCCCGGGCTTGGTGAGTAGTAGTAGCTATTTCTTTACTACTCTGTTTTCCCCTCCTCTCTGT
The DNA here is from genome assembly GCF_964263255.1 of Lissotriton vulgaris. Taxonomy (NCBI): domain Eukaryota; kingdom Metazoa; phylum Chordata; class Amphibia; order Caudata; family Salamandridae; genus Lissotriton; species Lissotriton vulgaris. The sequence continues at coordinate 1,355,194,687 of NC_141693.1, forward strand.
GTTATTATATTGCAAATTTTTGTTTTTTTACCAAGAGCATTAATGCTGCTGATTGCATTGCAGGTAAATTATATTTCAAAATCTTCTGTGCATTTCAGGTGCACTGCTCTCCTTCTCAGTAGCGTTGCTACTATGCTTATTTGTTTTCGATTTTGTGTTCATTTCATTGGCCTGTGAAATTATGTATGAGTGTAGTTTAAAGAACTGCATAATGCTAGACACTAACAGCCTGATTCATGTACGGGCCGTTTTGCGTGTCCCTAATAGCGAATCATAGCGATTCGCTATTGAGGACACGCAAAACGGCATTCATGTAGGAATTGCTACTTAAATAGCGATTCCTACATGTTCTTTATTTGCGAGTAGCAATTTGCTACTCGCAAATACTCCCCATTCATTCCTATGGGCCAAGAGGCCCATTGGAATGAATGGGGATTTGCGAGTAGCAATTTGCTACTCGCAACTGAGATAGCGATTTTAAGGGTGACAGGGGTGTCCAAAGGACGCCCTGTAGCACCCCTAAAATGCACTTTTGGACAGGTGTTGCGCACACACATGTCCAAAGGACATGTGTGTGTGCTACATGCAACTTTGAAAAATGCTTTTAAAAGCATTTTTCTGAGTTTTTGCTATTTACCGACAGGTCTGACCTGTCGGTAAATAGCGGCCCCAAATGTCCAATATCGCTATTTTGTTGTGTGTCATGAATAGCATTTAAGGAATCTCTATTAGAGATTCCTTAAATGCCATTCCACGCAAATATGCGAATTCCTAAATAGCGATTTTTGCATTTGGTATCATGAATACCAAATGCAAAAATTGCGCTCGCAAAGGGCCAGATTCTGAGAATCTGGCCCTTTGCGAGTGCAATTTAGCTACATGAATCAGGCTGTAAGGGTCAAATTTTTAATTACCGGCGCATCCCTGCAAAGTAGCAGGGATGCGCCAGTAATTGTGCACCACGCCACCACCAACCATGGTGCGCGGTATTTACAATGCGGCGCACCATGGGCCCTAAACGTCACCAAAGCATTACGCATCTGTGCCATAAAGGCGGCGCATTGCTGGAGTTGTGTCGCAACAATGGCACAGCTTCAGCAATGATCTGGGGTGCCCTATCTCCCCAATGCTGTGTCAAGCCATACGTCTGCTTCAAGCAGGCGCAGGGTTTGAGTCACGCATCATTGTCCTCAAAGTGACTGATTGAAATCTTGTAGATTTCCCTCAGCCACTTTTAGGATGCGTTCCTGCACAGGAACGCCCTCCCTTGCACCGGAACGCCCCCTGATGGCACAGGGCTTTACAACGTGATGCATCTCCCATATGCGTCACGTTGTTAATATACGCCGCACCATGGCGCCTCTTTTGTTCTGCCGCTGCGTCACAAAAGTCACGCAACAATGGAGCAAAAGAGCCGCAAGGGGCTTCCAAATCAGCCCCTACAGACTCAAGTCCAGTCCTTCCTTTTTGAAAAAACGGTTCAGCACACCATATAATGTACAGTGACAATATCAATGAAGTCAAAAAATGTCAATAAGCCATGACGTATTCTCTTCTTTCTTTATTTCAAATCTTCACAAAGTAGCCAACGCGTTTCATCTGAAGGACTTCTTCAGGGCGAAATATTAAGATGCTGTATTAGTATTCTGGACTTTAACCGTTTAAAAGGATTTTTTCGGTACTGTGATGGCGCCAGTTTCCAGGAACTAAGATGGCAAATATCCTTGGGTTATGTAATAACTTGATCAGGTTTTATGAGATGAATGTTTTCCAGCACACGGGAAGGATGTCAAATGCGCATCCACGAAGGTGATGTCAGTATTCACCTTCGCCGAATTTGGGTCTCATGCGGTCTCCTCGGGCGTCGTCTCGGAAACTGGTTGTACACATGGGGATAAGAAGAAATAGTGGTGGTGGATTGATAGTTTGAGTATTTTAATGACTGGTTAATGTAGTAGGAAACTTTTTAGTGTTGTCGCTGATCTGCAATCACTATGGACTTTGTCTGTCACTTCGCGTGCTGCGGACTGCTGCCTGCCAGTCCTAGGCGAACCTTTTTAGTAGTTTGTTTAGTGAGTTACGTAAGAACTTTCCAAGTCGACGGTCCGCAAATCAAGCAATACTAATAACGTAGTAGACCACATGAGATCGGTCAATATATCCCGTGGAATAGTTGTCTATTTGCTATTTCGCCAAAATATTTTGTTATTGTTCTTTTGAAACGTTTGATTTGGTTGACAAATATCATCCATGTTTTCTGGTCTTTCTTTCTTTCATGTTGTACATCAGCTCCCCACAGGGACAAGAGGGCATTGGAGGAGGCTGCTGCTGATGCTGCTGAACAGGATCGGTCAGGCGAGGGCTCCTTTGCTGGGCCCGGTAAGTTTTAATTTTAATATAGAGTACCTATTTTTTCCTAGCGTTCCTCATTCGATTTTTTCTAAATTGTCTTTCATCTTCTTGTAGACTGTATCTAAATTCTTATCCTGCCTCGACTATGACTCCCTGTGGTATTACTAGATTATTCTTATTAGTCTGTCTGTGTAGCTAAGTAAGATGATTGCACATTTGGCAATTCCATTGGACTCCCATTCTAGTCAGCAATAGCTCTATGCACTGAGTGCAGTCCTCTGGGATTGTCCATAATGTCTTTTCAAGTCTTCTAAATGTTTATGCTTTGACAATTGCCAAGAATAAAAAGGTGAATGACCACCAAGAAAGAATAAGATACTACTTGACTTTTGGTTTGGATAGGAGGACAATCCATCCTACTACTGTTGCAGGGACAAATCTGCACAAACAGAACTATAGACTCTAAATAGTGCATTGTTTATCAATTATAATAGGCGCAGGTAGACTTTCCACATACCTCAGTGATATCAGAGTTTGAAGAACCCCCAATCTCGTTTCTGACTAGATAGTGTGGCAGAGTCATTTAGCTCCCGAATTCATTGATGATTGATCCCCACTGATGATTATCCAACGCAGGGCAAGAGTAAGGAGTCAGAGTCCAGAAGTGTCAGAGGCATGGGCTTATGCTTGCAAATTGCATAACCTTTTGCTCATTCACTCATGACCAAAAACCACAGAGTCTATTTAAGTTTTGAAGCTTTATTAAAAGTAAAAATATTTATTAAAATCAAGCTTGTCATAAAACAGAAACGGTTGATTAAAAATGGAAAAGTGCTAATAGTGATTTATTTCACACATTTATTGTGGGCGAGCCAAGCCCTCACCTGGTTTGAACTTTAATTTGTCTTTTTGGTGATGAATGGTTGGTCCCTCTGTCCTAGTGGTGATGATTTTTTCTTAGAAGTGAAGCTTCTGTCTGTTATGAGAAAAATGGTGCGTGTTAAAAAGCAAGCATTCATCAGTTGTACCAAAAGACAAGACCCTTCACTGGAAAATTTTACTTTAGAGTAGACAGTCACAAATTATTAGATTGGTTTCTGTATTCACATTTCTTCATTCCTAGACAAAATTCTAGTGAGTGGTGTATGTCTATGAAATCTAACATTCTTAAATGTACTTTGTAGGTGGAACATCTGGTGCTGGGCCCAGCGCGGAGGTGGAGGAGGAATGCTCTGGGGAGGAGGCGGTGGAAGTGCCGGACAAAACTGCTGTGCGGGTTGCCACGGTAGTGGCGGGCAGTGGTAAGCTCTTATATTCCTTACTTATTGAGATTGCAGACTGCATAGTGTGCTGCTCCCCGTGAGAAAACCTAAGGTTTGTCCAGATGAGAGACATGAAGAAGAATGATTGACATTTAGGGGCCTATTATGATGGCGGACGGACCTGAGTCCGTCCGCCACCATAGAGTAGGAGGGACCGTCCGCAGGGGCAGTGGCGGTCCCTCCATGGTAATTAGGATGTGACCGCCACCCTGGCGGTCACAGCCTGTATTATTATCATTGCGGCGGGTGCTGCTTGAAGCAGCACCCGCCACAATGATAAAAATGTAAGTTGTGCATTTGCATGCACAAAGCGGCAGGCACCGCGTGGTGCCTGCCGCTTTGTGCAGGCAAATGCAGGGGGGTACCATAGGTACCCCCCATGTGCACCCCCCACCCCCCTTCACCTCTGTGGACCCGCAACGGGCCCCCAAACAAAAATCTGTATGCCTTTGCACGTCGGAAATGCCGCAGTGTAAAGGCATGTGTTCCTCCAGACATCCTAATATGGCTGGCGATGTCTGATAGACACCGCCAGCCATGTTAGTGCTTTTCCGCCGTGGACGAGAGGCGACCGCGGCAGAATAGCTGCGGACTGAAAAACGATCCCCCAGCCATCCTAATCTGGCGGGGGGTCTTTTTCAGTCCGCTGCGGATTTCCCGCATCCTCCGGGCCGGCGGTGGTTTCCGCCAGACCGGAGGATGCGGGAAATCCGCAATCCTAATCTGCCCCATAGTTTGAATGGATGGATGCCTGGATCATGGTACTATCTGACTCTTAGATAGCATATGTGTATCTAGAGAGAGTAGACGGTCACTGGATGAACTAAGTGTTACTTTGAAGAGCATGTAACACCGTGACCGCACCCGCACGTCCGTTGCAGTGTAGGAAAGGCAAGGAAAAGAAGTTGTAATTTTGTCCGAATACTACCATGCATAGTAGCAGTAGTTTGTATTGCAAGCACAGCATATATCCGGCTATTACGATGGCCACTCACTACCTCTGTTAATAAGTTTAGTAGAACTCAGTCATTCATGTGTGGATGTATCACTGTTCACTCAATAAAAAGCAAAGCACCTAAAGTCATCCCATATGTAAGTAAATACATACCATGTGCAGTGATAGATAATCAGATTATCTATTTTCTTCATTTTCCTTTTCTAGTATTCATTGGCACTGTAGGGTGAAACTTAAATTAATTAAGCAGTAGCCCTTGTAACAGTGTATTCTCAGTGCCACCCGTAATAGAAAAGTAAGAGCATCACCACCTGTATGTACTGGACTGGTACAGTAACGCAAGTCTGTCTCACTCATCATGGCGGGCGTCTGTTTTCCTCGGGTGCAAGTTGACTGCGCTGGAATTATGCCGGCTTGCAGAAGTTAACGTACCAATTTTGCTAAACAAGAGAGAAGAAGAAGAATAAGACTGGTGTACTGTCATAGTCAACTCTAATGGAGTGAGTCCATAGTGCTCGTAGAATTGATTCCTTAAACTCCCACTAATGTTAGAGCGATGGTGAAGAAGTGGGAGGTTAGATAGATACTGGCTACAATAGTTATGTACTGCACTTGCAAGTTGCTAGGTCTACTGTGACACAACTTTCTGATGAATCATTTTTTGTTAACCTTAAAGAGCATTGGTTACAGACTATGTCTTTCTTTCTTCATATAGATGCTCCTTCCAAACCAAACCAGAAGGAGCTGGCTAGAGGGGCCCGGCAACGGAGGCTGGAGTCCACTGTCGCTGAATGTCGGCGACTGGTGGCCCAGGAGAAGGGGGACACGCAGTCTACCACAACATCTACCGGGACAGCTGCATCCTCCTCCGCGCTCCCTGGGTCACCCAGACGGCGCAGGTCTCCAGCGGTACGGAGCCGTGGTACCGCAGCCACCCGCCACCGCCAAGCAGCCAGAAAATCAGCTGCCCCCAACAGCAGTTGCAAAAAACGTATGCACTGCCTTTCCCTGAGGGTTTCCTACCTCGAGCAGGAGCTGCTCAACACCAAAACCCTGCTCAAGACCCTCCGCAAGGAGCATTCCGACCTGGCCCGGAAATTCAACAGCAGCAGCCAGCAGTAGGAGGAGTCTGTCCCTTGCCCCTTTTTTAAAGACTTCTGGGGGGTGGGAATTGGGAGTTGGATTTTTTCACTTTTTTGGACTTTTCACGGACATTCGTTGGGGTTAGGGAGTGGGGGTGGGTTGGGTCTTGTGGGAGATTATTTTTGTCAGGGATATAAATATACTTTAAACTTTATCTTAGCATACGTGTTTTTTTTACTGCTTTTGAGGCTGGTGGGTGGGGGTTTAACAGTAACTTTGTTTTGGTGACACTTAAGTGGCTCTTGATTCAAGTTGTGTAATTAATTGCCCAAATGTTTTCAAAACTAAGTGCCTCTCACAGAGTAAGTGAATTCAATAGTCCTAGGACTTTACTAGTAGTAGCGTCAGTCTCTCGTCTCTCCTAATACTCCATTATACTTCCTCCCCCCAAACGCTTATCTTACTTGTAATTTGTGTTTGGAAATAGGGTTAGGCACAGGGCTGGCTGCATGTCAAATGGCGATATGGCAATCCTGGGCGGATGAAATGTCATCATTGCGTTAGTACTAGTGGTGTTACACAGTGGCAGTTGCAGCATCTGAAAAAAAAGAAAATGAAACCTTGTTTGTCCTTACCGTAGCATTAGAACGGTACGATACAGAATATAGCAGGTGACAGTACACTAGAACAGTGCCACAATGTAGCCTAACAAATGGTAAAGTATTGAAAGTATAACTAGTACTTGCGTTGAATTTCTTTGACATTGGCTACTACTACAAGAAATAGTACTTAAGCTGAATAAGTCTAGAATATATCCTCGGATTCCTTCGCCAGCCTGTTGCTATGACCTTATCCTCCCCAGCAAGTTTGTGGAATTATTGCTGTCATTTAGTCACACATCAATCAAAACCACACAGCGCGGGGGAAGAGGGTTAGGGATTGGAAAATGGATGGGAATGGGGGTTTCTTTTTGGGTAAGTTTTGTTGAGAGAAGAAAAAAAAAGCACAGCATGGACAAACAATAATTGAAAATAAAGAAATCTTTGGGTTCAAAGCTAACCATAAATATTTTAAGTGACATAAAGGAAGTGCATGCACTACTGCATGCATTGTTACTGAAAAGTAAGTAGTACTTTCGACAACCGTGAATGACAGAATGCGACAGTACAGGGTTGCAGCGTTTTCACTTGCCTATCTCTGCACTCAGAGAAACACTTCTTACATTAAATTAGGTTTAAAAAATAGCCAAAGTAAAACCTATAGAATGGCTGTAGGGATCAATTTAGAAGCAGAGAGAGATCCAAGAAATGCAGAGTCACACTCATAGAAGTTCACAGCAATAACATTACTTAAAAAATAATTTGAAAAGAATGGATACTGTATCTGTATGTTGTTGTAGTTGTCCTGTTGAATTTGGTAAGTAAGTTGCACGCATCAAACCATTCCTCTTATTAGCGGCACTCCTCCATTCCAGTTGATGCTTCGTCCATCAATGTTGGTGACCAGAAGACACCCTCTCCACTGCCTGCCTGGCGGATGCTGAATTGCGGCTCGCTAATGTGAAGCCTGACTTCATCCTTTTTTTCCCATTGCACAGACTGAAACCCGGCCTGTAATTATTGATGGAAAAACAGGAAGTGATATTAGAACACCACTGATAAATAAATATAAGGCATGTACGCTGTGTAGTGCAAAAAGTCACACTTTGAGTTTCCTAATAGACAGTACAATATTTTTGAAAGTGCGTACTCTGTCTGAGTCTCCTTTTGAAGGATAAATAAGTATGGGCAAATTAATTTAGCGGATTTTTCCCCTCAAGCTAGGTGTACTATAAACTGTGTTTTAGAACAAAATTAGACCTTCCCAGCAGTGCTCCCACCCAGACCCTTACTAAAGCCAGTCGCAAAAATGTAGAAGACCCCCAATCAGATCTCAAAAAATGAGGCCTAGTAGAAAACTGGTGACAAAACGTACTTTGAAAGTAAAAGTAGGCCCAAATTCCCCTTTACCCACCATGGATTGTATTCAAACCACTTGCAAGCAAGCAAATGTATCCATATCCAACATCGCTTCAAGACTCGCAAACCCCCCCACAAACAGCCCTCCACCCAAACACATGCAATACGAATACTGCTAACCCTAATGAGTATAGTGGCAAACGCTTTCTTTAACTATGCCAAATCCCCCCTTTCCCACCATGGATTTTCTTCAAATCACTTGCAACCAAAATTACAAATTCCCACAAGTGCTCTAAGACCCCAGAACTCAGTTGCAAAAATCTAGAACACCCCGAAACACATGCAATCCTGCTGTTAGGGCTAACCCTAACGAACCCTAAGTTACAAAACGTGCCAAAAGGCTTTTCCTCATGGATTTTGTCCAAACCATTTTTATCCGGTATTAGACCTTCCCAGCAATGCCAAAAAGGAAAATCTCATACTTACAATATTTATCGGCCTTCTGTCCAAACGCGCTGTGTAGCTAGGTCATAACTCCCGTTTTCCACCACGGATTTCCTGAAAAGCAAATGCAATCAAAATTAGACTGTTCCAGCAGTGCTCCCAGACCCCAAAACCCATCCACAAACACCCGGAACCCCCCCAAAGAGCACCTCATAGGCAAGCAAGTCAGCAAAAACGCAAAACAAATTTTGCCTCCGATTTGGTCCAAACCACTTTTATCCGGTATTAGAGCTTCCCAGCAATGGCCCCAGAGCCGTCAACCCAGGCGAAAACTAGTAAAAGACCCCCAAACAGCCAAAAAGCAAAAGTACAAAAATGGGGACTTAGTCATTTTCATGGCAATTTCCAAAATCACTCCGCGCGCGCTCTGCAGCAAGGCCCTAACTCCCCTCTGCCACCATGGATTAGCTTCAAACCTCTTGCAATCAAAAGTATCAATAGCCAGCAGTGCTCCCAGACCCCGAAACCCACCCACAAACACCCAGACCCCCCCAAAGAGCACCTCAAAGGCAAGCAAGTCAGCAAAAAAGCCAAAAGAAAATTGCCTCCGATTTGGTCCAAACCACTTTTATCCGGTATTAGAGCTTCCCAGCAATGCCCCAAGACCCGCCAGCTCAACCGCAAAGAAGTAGAACACCCCCACAAGTGCAGAGTCTTTGTTCATTGGGCGTAATCCAGCCCTCTGCTTTGAGGGAAATAGGAGTCTGGAGGAGGAGGATAGAGGAGCATGTTCTTGTGAACTTGTGAACCTGAGGAATGCAGACTGCGGCACCTTCAAATCAATAAGCAAACAAGTGAAGACAGTTCTGCTGATGGGCTTGTTTTTGTGATTAGGTGATTAAAGTTTTAATTATATTAACTGTGCAAAACAAAGAAAGGCACACACAGGAATAAAAGTGAATAAGGACGAAAAAGAAAGTTATTGATTCATTGGCTCATTTTCAGGGCTCGGTGCAGGGAATAAGAATAAGAGTTCGTCCTCATACTCTGCGAATTCAGGCAGGAGTAGGTCAGTGTCACCTAACAAAGAAGAAATTCCCTCATCTAAGTTGCTGTCCTCCTCGTCTTCATCCGGCGTGTGTTCTCGTACTTTGTAATCTGGTGGTATGAGGTGCTGATTCATCTTGAACATTATTAACCTCTCCACATTTTTGGGCGAGAGGCGGGTCCGTTTGGAAGTTACAATGCCACCAGCAGCACTGAAAACACGTTCAGAAGACACGCTTGCGAGTGGGCAAGACAAGTAGTTTATAGCCAGGTTGGGGATCTGTGCCCACGATTCTTTTTTCCCATGCCAATACGCCAATGGGTCAGCATTAACATAGACCTCTGTTGAGTCATTCAGATAGTCCTGCACCATCAACTCAAGGTTCTCCAAGGTTCCTTCACTTTGCTTACTTTTTGCTGGGACCTTTTGAGAACCAAACCTAAGCCGAGCTAGCCAATCCTCTTCTTCACCCAATGTTACTGTTGTGTCTGGTGCAGATGATCCGGTTGCCGTGTCTTTAATGGCTGAGAGGTCACTTGTGCCACAGCCACAGGTGCAGAAGTGGATTCTTTTGACTGGGGATGGCCTGCTGATGCTGATGTACTGCCTTTTCCTTCAATTTGCTGCCGTTCTCTTTCAAACCTCATGGCTGACAAGGCTAGCCAACGTTTGTACTTTGTAACATCTTCATCATCAAAAGGAAAGAATGCTTGGCCTGCCAGCGCCTTTTTGTAGCGTGGATCCAGAATAGTAGCACAAATGTAATGCTGTTCTGAGTGGATCATTTTAAGACGTTCATCGCCAAGTAGGCGCTCTAACAATTTCTCTGCCAAAACAAAAGCGTCTTGCTTTTTTTGATCTTTTTGAAACATAGAAGACACCGCCTTCAGTTGGTGCTCCAGCATGCGCAACATTGGGATAGCTTTTCCAAAATTACAGTCCTCCTTGCTGACTGCAAGCGTGAAGACCTCAAAAGGACGAAGCATGTCTGTCAGGCTTTTAACTAGGTTCCATTGCGCCGCATCTAGCCTCAGGTCCTTCGAGCTGTACCCAGTGTTAAGAAATAGTGATCGAATACCGCATACTGCTCATACAGACGCTCAAGCATGTAGAAGGTTGAGTTCCAACGTGTTGGCAACTCCTGGATGAGTGCTTTCACTGGCATTCGACGTTCATGTAGCAGGCTCCTCAGATGCTTCCGGGCCTTAAAAGAATGGCTGAAATGGTTGCACATTCTTCAGCAGGTGGCCACTAACTCGCACGCTGGACTGTCTTCATCACTCAAGAATTTTTTAACAACCAGGTTTATACAGTGGGCAAAACACGGCACTCTGAAATAGTGACCCAGATCCATGGCCTTAACTACATTGGCGCCATTATCCATGGAAAGATAACCAATCTGGCGTTTTTTTGGGGACAGCCAGTGAAAGACCTTTGTGTTAAACTCATTCAAAATGTTTTCTGCTGTATGACGTTTCTCCAAGCCAAACATGGCTAGTGTTGCATGTTTCCGAGCAGCTTTAAAAACTTGGTCCGGGTCAACACCTGCATTTAGCTTTGCTTAAACCCCTGAAAAAGAGACCCAGCGTGCACTGATGCACATGTAATCAGCGCCTGCGCCACTGGTCCACATGTCTGTTGTCAGATGTACAGTGTGAACAGCACTCTTCTGCAAAGCTGCCCCAATCACCTCCAGCACATCTTCATGTAGTGCTGGAACCGCAACTCTGGCAAAATAGAACCGGCTAGGAACCTTCCATTTAGGGCAGAGCGCTGCCACTAATTCTAGAAAACCAACCCCTTCTACAAAAGAAAAAGGGAGAAGGTCCAGAGCTAGCATTTTAGCCAGCTTCGTGTTATACAGACGTGTCAGTGGGTGGTTGCGATCATATGGTGCTTCTGAAAACAACATGGTTCTAATGTTGGCCTGGACCATGCTTTTACGGGATGATGATGATGATGACTTCTTCGACCCAGTTACGCTCGCTGATGAACTTTTTCGCATTGGTGTCTCACTCTCTCTCACACTCTTAGAGTGGCTCACAGGGGGTGTGCTGCTGACAGGGGTACTGGGTGTAAGTGAAGTGTTTGACACTTCTTCCTCCTTGTCATCATCAGATGAAACATCAACGTTTTCTTGACTTGCAATTCGGGCTTCGTTGATCTCCTTTAGGTGCGCAAACCATTGGACAGCGTTCTGTCTCTTAAGATGACCTCTCTGGCCTCCGGTACCATAGTTGGTACCAAACTTACCACGACTAACTGCAACCTTACAAATGCTACAAATGGCGAAGTTTTCCTTTTTTGGGCAAACACTAAAGAAGTCCCAAACTGCGGACTTGAAATGTCTGTGGGGGGCGGAGGAGGCGGCAATACTGGTGGTGGTCATGCTGCAAATGCCAGATGAAGTGGAGGATGTGTATTGCCAAACTTTACTACGTTGTGCACTTTCACCACCACTAATTGAGGTCGAGGTGGATGGAGGTCCCTTCTTGCGAGGAAGAAATATGGAAGCGGTAGGTGTTGGTGTACTAGTTAACTCCAATATTGTGGTGTTTCCATTGCCTCCTCGTCGACAACATCATCACGCTCATCAGCTTCTCGGACTAGGGTCAAAATGTCTGTTTGCTGCATGCCCGCTGGGGCTGCAGTGACCTTTATGATGACTGCGTCGTCGTCATGAGAGTCTTCATCAGCAGGAGTATCCGCCACTTCTTGTTGAGCCTCATCACACTCCATAACTATGAGACTTTCGACGACCTTCTTTTTACGCTTAACTACCTTTGTCAGATCATAGTGTGCCTCACTCTCAGACGGCAGTGATGGTTCCCAATTTAGATCCGTATCATCAGAAGGAGGTGGGCTTGAAGAAGATGTAGACACCACCCTTGATCTTTTCCTTGCTAGGGATGTGGAAGACAATGAATGATCATCAGGAGGAGTGGCTTCCTCAAATGATACCTCGGCTTGATTGTCGATTTCCTGATGTGCCCCTACTTCGGGAGGAACAACTATTGTGGGCACTTAAGACCCTCCATGCACCTCTGCTTGCGCATCTCCTTGTGCTGCCTCTCCTTCCACATGTACTTGGGCTTGTACTTGCACATGTGGTTGTTGTTGCGGCTGTGGTTGTTCAACACTCGTCAGATGAGTTACTACCTGTGTTGATTGAGGGACATTGCTGCTACTTTCTTGCGATGAGCCAACATCACTGGTCGATTGTGATTGAACAACTAGACTAAGTGCCTCTGCAGCACTCAAGGGCTTGGACTTAATTTGGCGTGGTGGTGGTGGCACTGAGAATGGTGCGGGGGTGCTGCTCCCAGCTTGGTCCCCAGCAGATCCCGCTGCTGCTGCAGGCGTACTTTTTTTTTTACTCCCAAAAAATGTGGCGGGCGGCACACCAGTCTCCTTGGTAACTTGCTTCTTCTGCTAATTACTGGCAACTTACTTTCTAGAGGACCTACGGGGAACTTTTTTGGGGGCCATCTTCTTCAGAGGTCAGAACGGCAGGCCGCAGTTGCACGAGTTGCAGAGTTGTCTGTGGCCAGACGTGACGTCCCCTCACGTTATGCTGCACTCATACACCGCTGCAGGACTTCTTCCTGGCACTGGTGGTTCTCTTGAGTCTTGTGCACCTAAAAGCAATGGAAGACAGAGGAACATCAGTTCAGTTATACACCCCAAAAACTCGAAAACCACATAAAAATCAGCACAATCCCATGCCATCCAAGCCCTCCATGATGTTTAAATTCAAGACACCCCACAGAAAGACTAGGCCCATGCACCACTCACTACCCCGGGCCTAATGTATGAAAGCTAGGCAAAATGGGTGCAGGCCTGAGAACACTGCCTGCATTCAAAATGGTCCCTTGCCTCCCAGCACATGCCCAGGGCCTGCCTGTACCAGCACTCAAAATGGCCCCCACCCACATGGCCTGTCCCCATGAACACCCCAAAAAATCGTAAAACACAGATAAATCAGCACAATCCCATGCCATCCATGCCCTACATGATGTTTAAATTCAAGACACCCCACAGAAAGACTAGGCCCATGCACCACTCACTACCCCTGGTCAAAAGGCCCCAACAACAGCCCAAAAAATCGAAAAACACAGAAAAATAAGCACAATCCCATGCCATCCATGCCCTCCATGATGTTTACATTCAAGACACCGCACAGAAAGACAAGGCCCATGCACCACTCACTGCCCCGGGTCAAAAGGCCCCAACAACAGCCCAAAAATCAAAAAACACTGAAAAATCAGCACAATCTCATACCATCCATGCCCTCCATGATGTTTAAATTCAAGACACCCCACAGAAAGACTAGGCCCATGCACCACTCACTACCCCTGGGCCTACTGTATGAAAGCTAGGCAAAATGGGTGCAGGCCTGAGAACACTGCCTGCATTCAAAATGGCCCCTTGCCTCCCAGCACATGCCCAGGGCCTGCCTGTACCAGCACTCAAAATGGCCCCCACCCACATGGCCTGTCCCCATGAACACCCCAAAAAATCGAAAAACACAGAAAAATCAGCACAATCCCATGCCATCCATGCCCTACATGATGTTTAAATTCAAGACACCTCACAGAAAGACTAGGCCCATGCACCACTCACTACCCCTGGTTAAAAAGGCCCCAACAACAGCCCAAAAAATCGAAAAACACAGAAAAAACAGCACAATCCCATGCCATCCATGCCCTCCATGATGTTTAAATTCAAGACACCCTACAGAAAGACTAGGCCCATGCACCACTCACTACCCCTGGTCAGAAGGCCCCAACAACAGCCCAAAAAATCGAAAAACACTGAAAAATCAGCACAATCCCATGCCATCCATGCCCTCCATGATGTTTAAATTCAAGACACCCCACAGAAAGTCTAGGCCCATGCACCACTCACTACCCCTGGGCCTAATGTATGAAAGCTAGGCAGAATGGGTGCAGGCCTGAGAACACTGCCTGCATTCAAAATGGCCCCTTGCCACCCAGCACATGGCCAGGGCCTGCCTGTACCAGCACTCAAAATGGCCCCCACCCACATGGCCAGTCCCCATGAACACCCCAAAAAATTGAAAAACACTGACAAATCAGCACAATCCCATGCCATCCATGCCCTTCAAGATGTTTAAATTCAAGACACCCCACAGAAAGACTAGGCCCATGCACCACTCACCACCCCTGGTCAAAATGCCCCAACAACAGCCCAAAAACCGAAAAACACAGAAAAACCAGCACAATCCCATGCCATCCATGCCCTCCATGATGTTTAAATTCAAGACACCGCACAGAAAGACTAGGCCCATGCACCACTCACTACCCCTGGTCAAAAGGCTCCAACAACAGCCCAAAAATCAAAAAACACTGACAAATCAGCACAATCCCATGCCATCCATGCCCTCCATGATGTTTAAATTCAAGACACCCCACAGAAAGACTAGGCCCATGCACCACTCACTACCCCTGGTCAAAAGGCCCCAACAGCAGCCCAAAAATTGAAAAACACTGTAAAATCAGCACAATCCCATGGCATCCATGCCCTCCATGATGTTTAAATTCAAGACACCCCACAGAAAGACTAGGCCCATGCACCACTCACTACCCCTGGGCCTAATGTATGAAAGCTAGGCAAAATGGGTGCAGGCCTGAGAACACTGCCTACATTCAAAATGGCCCCTTGCCTCCCAGCACATGGCCCGGGCCTGCCTGTACCAGCACTCAAAATGGCCCCCACCCACATGGCCAGTCCCCATGAACACCCCAAAAATTCGAAAAACACAGAAAAATCAGCACAATCCCATGCCATCCATGCCCTCCATGATGTTTAAATTCAAGATACCCCACAGAAAGACTAGGCCCATGCACCACTCATTACACCTGGTCAAAAGGCCCCAACAACAGCCCAAAAATTGAAAAACACTCAAAAATCTGCACAATCCCATGCCATCCATGCCCTCCATGATGTTTAAATTCAAGACACCCCACAGAAAGACTAGGCCCATGCACCACTCACTACCCCTGGTCAAAAGGCCCCAACAAAAGCCCAAAACTCGAAAAACACTGAAAAATCAGCACAATCCCATGCCATCCATGCCCTCCATGATGTTTAAATTCAAGACACCCTACAGAAAGACTAGGCCCATGCACCACTCACTACCCCTGGTCAGAAGGCCCCAACAACAGCCCAAAAAATCGAAAAACACTGAAAAATCAGCACAATCCCATGCCATCCATGCCCTCCATGATGTTTAAATTCAAGACACCCCACAGAAAGTCTAGGCCCATGCACCACTCACTACCCCTGGGCCTAATGTATGAAAGCTAGGCAGAATGGGTGCAGGCCTGAGAACACTGCCTGCATTCAAAATGGCCCCTTGCCACCCAGCACATGGCCAGGGCCTGCCTGTACCAGCACTCAAAATGGCCCCCACCCACATGGCCAGTCCCCATGAACACCCCAAAAAATTGAAAAACACTGACAAATCAGCACAATCCCATGCCATCCATGCCCTTCAAGATGTTTAAATTCAAGACACCCCACAGAAAGACTAGGCCCATGCACCACTCACCACCCCTGGTCAAAATGCCCCAACAACAGCCCAAAAACCGAAAAACACAGAAAAACCAGCACAATCCCATGCCATCCATGCCCTCCATGATGTTTAAATTCAAGACACCCCACAGAAAGACTAGGCCCATGCACCACTCACTACCCCTGGTCAAAAGGCTCCAACAACAGCCCAAAAATCAAAAAACACTGACAAATCAGCACAATCCCATGCCATCCATGCCCTCCATGATGTTTAAATTCAAGACACCCCACAGAAAGACTAGGCCCATGCACCACTCACTACCCCTGGTCAAAAGGCCCCAACAACAGCCCAAAAATTGAAAAACACTGTAAAATCAGCACAATCCCATGGCATCCATGCCCTCCATGATGTTTAAATTCAAGACACCCCACAGAAAGACTAGGCCCATGCACCACTCACTACCCCTGGGCCTAATGTATGAAAGCTAGGCAAAATGGGTGCAGGCCTGAGAACACTGCCGACATTCAAAATGGCCCCTTGCCTCCCAGCACATGGCCCGGGCCTGCCTGTACCAGCACTCAAAATGGCCCCCACCCACATGGCCAGTCCCCATGAACACCCCAAAAATTCGAAAAACACAGAAAAATCAGCACAATCCCATGCCATCCATGCCCTCCATGATGTTTAAATTCAAGATACCCCACAGAAAGACTAGGCCCATGCACCACTCACTGCCCCTGGTCAAAAGGCCCCAACAACAGACCAAAAATCGAAAAACACTGACGAATCAGCACAATCCCATGCCATCCATGCCCTACATGATGTTTAAATTCAAGACACATATATTTACAACAAGGGGTGGTGAGGGACAGAGTCTCTGAATTAAGCAGAAAACTCTCACCCAGTCAAGAGATCAGGGCTAGATCCAACACCGTTTTTTAGCTCACTGCACCATCCCAGTTTCAGAACCTGGCTGTATGCAAATTAGTCTGTTCCTGTCCCAGTGCATGATGGGAACAGGGCAAACCAAACTACAAAAGCCAATTCTTACACTGGGAAGGAAACAAGCTCCCGGGGACCGGTTTCTGGCATTACAGCCGTCTTCGGCCCGGTTTGCATGAATCCTGATGGTGCAATGAGCAAGGGACTCATGTCTGAGTATACCCTTCCACGCTTAGGGTGGACAAAAATATTTACAACAAGGGGTGGTGAGGGACAGAGTCTCTGAATTAAGCAGAAAACTCTCACCCAGTCAAGAGATCAGGGCTAGATCCAACACTGTTTTTTAGCTCACTGCACCATCCCAGTTTCAGAGCCTGGCTGTATGCAAATTAGTCTGTTCCTGTCCCAGTGCATGATGGGAACAGGGCAAACCAAACTACAAAAGCCAATTCTTACACTGGGAAGGAAACAAGCTCCCGGGGACCGGTTTCTGGCATTACAGCCGTCTTCGGCCCGGTTTGCTTGAATCCTGATGGTGCAATGAGCAAGGTATACTCAGATGTGAGTCCCTAGCTCATTGCACCATCAGGATTCAAGCAAGCCGGGCCGAAGACGGCAGAAATGCCAGAAACCGGTCCCCGGAAGCTTGTTTCCTTCCCAGTATAAGAATTGGCTTGGTAGTTTGGGCTGCCCTGTTCCCATGATGCACTGGGCCAGGGTCAGACTAATTTGCATATAGCCAAGTTCTGAGCTGGGATGGTGCAGTGAGCTGAAAAACGGTGATGGATCAAGCCCTGATCTTTGGACTGGGTAAGAGTGGTCTGCTTAATTCAGACACTCTGTTCATCACTACCCCCCTTTTCTGAATCATTTTTGTCCACCATAAGCGTGGAAGGGTATACTCAGATGTGAGTCCCTAGCTCATTGCACCATCAGGATTCAAGCAAGCCGGGCCGAAGACGGCTGAAATGCCAGAAACCGGTCCCCGGTAGCTTGTTTCCTTCCCAGTATAAGAATTGGCTTGGTAGTTTGGGCTGCCCTGTTCCCATGATGCACTGGGCCAGGGTCAGACTAATTTGCATATAGCCAAGTTCTGAGCTGGGATGGTGCAGTGAGCTGAAAAACGGTGATGGATCAAGCCCTGATCTTTGGACTGGGTAAGAGTGGTCTGCTTAATTCAGACACTCTGTTCATCACCACCCCCCTTTTCTGAATCATTTTTGTCCACCATAAGCGTGGAAGGGTATACTCAGATGTGAGTCCCTAGCTCATTGCACCATCAGGATTCAAGCAAGCCGGGCCGAAGACGGCTGAAATGCCAGAAACTGGTCCCAGGTAGCTTGTTTCCTTCCCAGTATAAGAATTGGCTTGGTAGTTTGGTCTGCCCTGTTCCCATGATGCACTGGGCCAGGGTCAGACTAATTTGCATATAGCCAAGTTCTGAGCTGGGATGGTGCAGTGAGCTGAAAAACAGTGATGGATCAAGCCCTGATCTTTGGACTGGGTAAGAGTGGTCTGCTTAATTCAGACACTCTGTTCATCACCACCCCCCTTTTCTGAATCATTTTTGTCCACCATAAGCGTGGAAGGGTATACTCAGATGTGAGTCCCTAGCTCATTGCACCATCAGGATTCAAGCAAGCCGGGCCGAAGACGGCTGAAATGCCAGAAACTGGTCCCCGGTAGCTTGTTTCCTTCCCAGTATAAGAATTGGCTGGTAGTTTGGTCTGCCCTGTTCCCATGATGCACTGGGCAAGGGTCAGACTAATTTGCATATAGCCAAGTTCTGAGCTGGGATGGTGCAGTGAGCTGAAAAACGGTGATGGATCAAGCCCTGATCTTTGGACTGGGTAAGAGTGGTCTGCTTAATTCAGACACTCTGTTCATCACCACCCCCCTTTTCTGAATCATTAAATTCAAGACACTTCACAGAAAGACTAGGCCCATGCACCACTCATTACCCCTGGTCAAAAGGCCCCAACAACAGCCCAAAAATTGAAAAACACTCAAAAATCTGCACAATCCCATGCCATCCATGCCCTCCATGATGTTTAAATTCAAGACACCCCACAGAAAGACTAGGCCCATGCACCACTCACTACCCCTGGTCAAAAGGCCCCAACAAAAGCCCAAAACTCGAAAAACACTGAAAAATCAGCACAATCCCATGCCATCCATGCCCTCCATGATGTTTAAATTCAAGACACCCCACAGAAAGACTAGGCCCATGCACCACTCACTACCCCTGGTCAAAAGGCCCCAACAACAGCCCAAAAATCGAAAATTCCAAAATTGTAATTGCAGCAACTGTAATGCCCGAAACAAACTTACTTGTGAAATTTCTAATCCAAAAGTGATCCAAAGAAAGTGAAAAAGGCCTCAAATCCAAATATCCAGCAGCATCCACAAAAAGTAATCCCTCCAGGTCAAGATCCAATGAAAGTGACCAGCACATGAAGAAAGCACTGGGAGGAGCCTGCTGGACAGGAACAGGAAGTTGGAGACTGTGGGGCACTTCCTTCCTCCCACCCCCCCCCAAAAATGGACTCCTTGCTAAAAAAGTGCAGGCAAATGTCAACCTGAGGAGTTATTCTGATAAAAATCATCATTTTCAGAAGGTTTATGCTGCTTGCTGGTGGATTTCTTGTGCAGAATTGCAAATTCTGCATTTCCCGAGTGCGAGATTGTTGCTGCCCGCCGCATCTACGTGTTCGCAATTGCGAACTCTCGAGATGCGTGCTGTGCAAGGTGGCAAGCCGCGATTACGTAATCGCGGTCGCCAAACTCCCGCGGAATCCCGCAGCAAGATCTAAAATGGTGCAGCACTCGCAAAATATCTAGAAAAACAACTCGGCAAATGCTGAATGACGGTAAGTGAACGCCGCACGCCGCAATATTGTATCACCAAGAAAAAAAATCCTCTGCATGCAAATTTGCGGATTTTCGGTAAATTCGCGAGAGTTCGTGGATTGCGAATTTACCGAAAATCCGCAAAATCCGCGAGCGGAACGGATTTTCCGCCCATGCTTAGTTAGTGGTGTTATTCCTTTTCAATCTGAGATATTCTCCATATGGAATGCTGTTCACAAGGCAGCGTTGGTGTTGACTAGAGAAATGCAGAGTTGCATTGCCCGCCTTGGGTTTACGAAATAATCTAGTTTTTAAAGTGCCACCATCTGCATACACTAGTAGATCTAGATATGGTACTTCTTGTGCACTGATGGTACTGGTGAAGTGAAGATTCACATCATTCTTAGTAAGGTTACTGATATATTCTTCTAGTTCTTGTTTAATACCTGTCCAGGTGAAGAATATATCATAGATGAAGCGGGTCCAGATTCCTATTTTCTGCGACCACACCTCATTGGTGCCTGCCCAGGCCACGTGCTTCTCCCACCAGCCCACAAATAAATTTGCGTAGCTGGGGGCGAAGCACGTGCCAATCGCAGTCCCCTGCCTCTGGATGTACAGTTGTTCAACAAATGCAAAAATGTTATTATTTAAGCAGAAGGATAAAAATTGTAGAATCATCTGATTGTGTTCTGTATATTTCAATGGCCTAGTTCTAAGAAAGGACTTTACAGCTGCCTCTCCCTTGCCACGATTAATGCATGTGTATAAGCTGGGAATATCAAGAGTAACAAGTAGAAAGGATTCACCCCAGCTGGTATTGGCAATTAATTTGATGAAATTGGTACTGTCTTTGATATAAGATACTAAGTCAAAGACAAAAGGACAAAGTACATTGTTTACCAAAATTGAGGTGTTCCCAAAAAGCTACCCATGGAGGAGACAATTGGTCTCCCCGGGGGTCTTTTTTTGTTTTTGTGCAATTTTGGGATGTGATAGAAGGTTTGGGTCACAGGGGGATCTGTTTTGATGAAATCATATTCATTTTGACCCAATGTTCCTTTACTTTTCCAGAAATCAATCATACCATAGAATTCAAGAATGCTTTGGTTATAATATTTAGTAGAGATTCTTTCATAGCATGCATGGTCATTCAATTGTCTCAGAGCTTCCATTTCATATGTAACACTGTCCTGTATTACGATGTTTCTGCCTTTGTCTGAAGGCTTTTTGACAATTGAAAGATCTTCCTGAAGGGCTTTGATGGCTTTCCGCTCTTCCAGTGATATATTTTGATGTTGTCCTTTTGTTTCTATGGGATTCCTTCCTTAATCACCATTTCATGAAAGCTGTGGATCATGTCAAATGCAGTTCTGGGTATGAATTCTAATTTCTTTTTCAGATGGCTAGCCATTCTGGTTTGTACTATTTCATTTTGTTCAAGGAACTCGGTGTCACTCACTGCTTGTGTTGTATTTTCACCCTCCAATTCATCCCTTAGGCCATGGAGTGCTCTAAGTGCTGGTAATTCACTTCCAGTTAGAAGATCCATCGGTTCAATTGTCGGATCTGGATCCATAGGGGTTCTAGATGTTTTTCCTTCAAACATTTTTTTCAGTTTCAGTTTTCGTATAAACAAATACAAGTCTATACATGTTTGAACATAGTCCCATTTGTTTGTTGGACAGAATGAAAGTCCCTTACGTAGAACCTGTTCTTCCATTTTAGATAATTCACGATTTGACAGGTTTACTACGGTTAGGTCAGTTTGGCTTATTTTTTGTTGGTTCCCTCTTGCTCCGTTTTACTCTTAAAGTGTATTGGACATTTGCCTTTTTTACCCCTTCTTGTTTTCCTTTTTCCGATTTTAGGGGCCTTGTTCTCTGTGGTAGTTGACGCCATGACTGCTGGATTATGGCGTACTCCTGGGGAAAATGTACTCTTCCTCCTATATTATCTGCCACACTTGGCACTCTGATTCTATATATATATATATATATATATATATATATTCACTGAAAGAAAAACATAGGTTTCAGTGACATTATAGTTAGTTGGACATTTGACTCATATAAAACCAGAGAAATTTACCAGTTATAGTTAGTTGAGCTAGCTATAACTAGGGCACCCACAATGCACTGCTGATGATGTCACATATTACATCACTCATGACATGGTCAGTGACATCACTGATGACATCACTGATGACATCATCCAGTGAATGTGTGTTTCTGTAAAGTTTAAATATTTTTCATATATATCTATGCCAAGGTGTGCTGAAGAATGAGCAGATTTACAAGTGCCTGAATGGATTATTTAGTAGGTACGTGACTAACTGTATAAGTGAGTGATTGAACGTTTCTTACTAAATACATGGGTTAGTGACTAAACTGTGTGAAACTCTGTATTAGTTTCTCAGTTGGTGTGTAAGCGGCTGCATGGGTTGGTGAGTAGCTACATGATGGTCTATATGGGTTATTGATTTGTTGTCTGGGTGCCTGAGTGTCTGTGTGGGTTGGTTTGGGGGGTGTGCCTCTTTGCACAGATGCCTGAGTGGGTATTTCACTGGTTGTATGGATTCAAAAATGCATCTGGGAAGGGCTGTATGGGTGAGTTAGTGTGTGTATGGGTGTGTTGGTGAATGAATGATTGTCTCATTGGTATATGTGTGAGTAACTTCATATGTTTTAAGGCAGTATATATGAGTGTTGGAGTGTATAAATGACTATACGTGAGAGTAAGTTATTTGAAGAGTGGGTGTATAAATGAGTGTCTGTCTCAGTGATTGTATGACAGTAAGTATGTATTAGTATCTGCATGAATAAGTGATGTGGTGTGTGTGTATAAATAATTCAGTTGGTGTGTATAACTGTATACATGAGTAAATGAGTATGTAATTTATTCTTTTCATGACTGACTAGGTGTGTGAGTAACTATTGATGAGTGGTAGAGTGTGACTGTATGTTTAGGTGTATGAGTACATATTACAGTACTGTATTGATAAGTAACTGTATGTATAAGTCACTGGATGTGTGTATAGACCTAGGAAATAGTCGGTGGTATGTAGTGTCTGGCATTGTTGTGTGTATGATTTCAAAAATAGTAGTCTGTATTTTAGACTGGGTGTATCAAAGTTTATATTAGAGCATCAGTATGTGCATCAGATTATCACGTGGATGATGTCATCAGTGATGTCATTTGAGATGTCATCAGTGATGTCACTGACCATGTCATGAGTGATGTAATATGTGATGTCATCAGCACTACAGTTGGTTGAACCTAGTCAGTGGGGGTACACGAAAATTATCATAGACTTTAACTTCTGATATCCTCGATCATAGAATCAAGACCCTGTTTCACTGTTCGGATCTGCTGTACCGTGGTGTAGTCCAGCGACTGCCGTCAGCCAAGCCCAATAATCATGTACAGCACTTAACTGCGGAAGCACAGAGTGTGATGTACCTCAATGGAGGGAGTTCCGTGAAAAGCAAGTAGCAGGTAATATCAGACATCGTCCATTGTGGGATCAAGACACCTTTCCACTATTGGGACCTAGAGTTGGTTGAACCTGGTCGAAGGGAGTACCTTCATCTCCAGTCTCAGATGCAGTTCTAACATTGTCCATTGTGGGATCAAGACACCGTTCCACTGTTTGGACCTGGAGTTGGTTGCACCTGGTCGAAGGGAGTACCTTCATCTCCACTGTCAGATACAGTTCTAACATCTTACACCATGGTATCAAAACACTCTTCTGCTGTTGGTACCTGTTGGACTACTGTGTTAGTAGTACACAGAGCACTCCACGGTGCTGGGCCTCAGGCTGGGCGCTGTGTGCCTGTGTCGCGGTAGCCATCGTTGATCCCAGGAACCCTCTGACCTCGCAGACCTCGGCCCAGGAGCTTCCGCCGCCACGTGGTGGGCCCTCTTTCACATAATGCGGTAGTAAAAGGTGAACTGTGGAGCATATGTGCGTTGCAGCGGCCATGGGGGTTTCTGGATACCAGCAGGCTGAGAGCATCATTCACGCAGCCACCTTCGCTCACAGGGTCAATCTCATTGCGGTGTAAGCTGCGCAGACCTGGCAGACACGTTTTCCATGCCTGAGCAAAACCACACCCACACAAATGTGCCTTTTATTCATACCACTATGCTAGCCTTGCATATGCCGAGCCAACCCACTCCACTAAAGATTTGGGGGGGAGGGGCACGTACGCGCTATGTTTTCATAATCTTCCCTACTGGCTGTACTATCATGGTTGCGTCCACTGTCTACTTCACTCAATAGGCCATAAGTGTATGTTCACATGTAAATGTCTGTGCTCTGCATACTCAAGTCTGTTTGTCACATCCTCTCAACACTTTGCATTGTATACTTTTATAATAGAGAATCACTTCCCACCTTTGCACAAACTTTGCTCCCATCTCTCTCCGCATTTTGCATTGTGTGGCAGAGGTGCTATGCCATGTTTGGTTTGTATACATGGCTAGCCACGGTTCCCTCAGTACGTAGTGTTGTTGTGTCTGCTAGGTGTACATGTTGTTTGTCATGTTGCATGTGATTATATAAGGTAGCGCGTTTGTTCACGAGCAGTGGTTTCTCCCATTTACATATCGCTGTCTTAAAGAGGATACAGAACTTTTTCTCACAGGTGAAAAGTGGGACCACAATAGAACTCATTCATTACTATCCAAAAGTGTCCACCTGCACTACGCTTCTAAACTTACAGCCCCCAATCGTGTGTGCTTTCTTAAAACCACGCCATCTCCCACAATCAGCCCAACATTCACACAGCTTTCTAACAGCACTTATCTGCTTCTCAATACGATGCATTCCTACGGAATATGAGCTGGCATACCATCTGTCTTTAATAAAAGAGAGAGCGACCCCTAGACCAAAGGGATAGGGTACCACAATAGACACTAGTCAAAAAAAGTCAATTCCCTTTGGGCAGATAAACATTAATACCACAGTACTTACAAACAATGACCTCACTAATAATTGGAATGTTTTTATTTATTATTGTTACGTCCTATGTTTGTTTCCCAATTTTCAATTTTTAATTACCATGATGTATGTCAATAAATTGTACTAATGTTTTGATCCTATTATAGTGTTTTCACGTTTTTGAATTTTTCATTTTTCATTGCTTCTTTGTCATGTCTATGTATTAGTGAGGTCATTGTTTGTAAGTATTGTAGTATTAATGTTTATCTGCCCAAAGGGAATTGACTTTTTTTGACTAATACCATCTGTCTTTACTGTTTCAAACTGAGTAACTTCCTGTGGCAATGTCTATTCCCACCCACACAAAATAACTCCCAAACTTCAACATGACCTTCAAAACCTACTTTGAAAACAGATTTCATTAAACTAACCTAAAGTGAAACAGCTTTTGTTCAGAACAGAAGTGTCCCTCACTTCTACAAAAGAAATTTCTCGACTGCAGATAGCACGACTTTCAAGTAAAATACAGTTCCTTTTAAATACAAACCTCCCATTACACTTTGTGAATTGTTACACAATTTTCAACACATCTCACACTCAAGGTCTGGCACACTTTTTTAACACGGTCTCCTCCGGCCTTCTCACAATCTTTCAAATTGTTTTTGGTATAGTACCAGACTTCATTTATTCGATCATCTATGGAATAACAGCAACAGTGCCCATAATTCATGCCCTCCTGCAGCCACCCAACTACTAATTTTGTTTATAAAAAAATGTTGCGCTCCCTGTGCTAACAACCATGTCCGACAGAATACGCCTCTACGCAAAGCTACATCAATACTGTCAAAAATGGAACAACCTTTCAGCTGCCTGCCTCTATCTATTATCGGATCCAGCTACAACATGACATTTATTTAAACATATGCAATTTGCGTACAACCATCTTTTTATTGCAAAACGTGCCCATTCGACTGGCAAATGGATCTACTCCTTGCCAACATCCCAACAAACGCTCCCGATATCCAGCAGGTAATGGAGTATCTTGAAAACCAGGAACTTGAATGTTCAGGCAGTGAAGAAATGGCGAATGCAACACAAAAAGGTATCGTGGCAGAATGGGATTTATGCGCAGCGGCGAAAGATCTCCTGCAACGTGCGACCTTTGACAACATTGCAGATTGCCTGTGATTCAAATTGCTGCTCCAGCATTCGAGGAACATTACTGTCCCTTCGAGGATATGAAGTGGATCGCTTCACTTTTCTCACACCATGGCAACAATGACCTATTGGATCATTACGCATCTCAAGCAGCTGAATAATTTCCATACTGCAATCTCCAAGACTTGTAAGAAATTCATGTAATTCTTGGATTGATTTTTTCTAACTTTTTGGACTTTTTCCTTAAATTTTTTTTAATACACTTAAATGTAATTATTTTCATATAATAACTTTCTAAGTATGCTCACGCATTTGAACTCTGTTTTCATTATTGCCCCTTACGTATCCACTCTAACCAGGGATCGGTGATGTATGGCCTATGCAAGTACGCTATTTACTTGCTAAATTAGCCTAAACCCGACATCCATTTTGAAACCATGTCTATTCTTTGTGCATGCGTCTCTCTCTGCCTGCCTGTTATCCACAAAGCCCTTTCACTCAAATGTACTCTTCCTCAGCCTGTGCTCACAAGCTGCCGAACAAGATCAAAAAACACAACATTGTTTAGGAACTGGTTGGCACAGTGTGGTAATCGTATCCTACCTTTATTTTCATTATACAATTTAGTCATTCACGTCTAATAGCTATTTTTTTTTGAAAGAGCTGAAGACAATAATGTATGGTTTCACCAGAAGGGTACCGAATGTTCTTCTCAGAAGCGCAATGTTTGTATGCCTCCTCAAAGTTCCAATGTGGGTAGAACTATTACCAATTATGACATGCACCAGATAGAATCTACTGTACAACAGATTCCTGACTATTCTACTGTTGATAATTTTGTGTTACAAAAAAGCAGTACCAGGGTACCTAAAAAGTGTGATGATTACATTTTGCAAAATCTTTTTTTTCTTTGTATTCTTAAAGGATACATGCGTCTCTCTCTGCCTGTCTGTTATCCACAAAGCCCTTTCACATTAATTTACTCTTCCTCAGCCTGTGCTCACAAGCTGGCGATCAAGATCAAAAAACACGACATTGTTTAGGAACTGGTTGGCACAGTGTGGTAATCGTATCCTACCTTTATTTTCATTATACAATTTAGTCATTCACGTCTAATAGCTATTGTTTTTTTGAAAGAGCTGAAGACAACAATGTATGGTTTGACCAGAAGGGTACCGAATGTGCTTCTCAGAAGCGCAATGTTTGTATGCCTCCTCAAAGTTCCAATGTGGGTAGAATTATTACCAATTCTGACAAGCACCAGATAGAATTTACTGTACAACAGACTCCTGACTGTTCTACTGTTGATAATTTTGTGTTACAATAATGCAGTACCAGGGTACCTAAATAGTGTGATGATTACATTTTGCAAAATGTTTTTTTCTTTGTTTTCTTAAAGGATACATGTGGTAATCATATCCTACCTTTATTTTCCTTATAGAATTTAGAGTCATTCAACTCTAATAGGTATTGTTGATGCCACATGGAACTGTAACCTGTAATGTGCAATTCACTGATACAGGAGCTTACGTTTGAATCCAGCAGAACAGCTTAGAGTTTGCTTCAGCTGGATGCCTTAGCTATGGCCCAGTGGGTCCATTTATAGCACTTAAATAAAGACAGTTTTATATAACTTTCAAACTCCATCGCTTTATTACACACAGCCACTTTCTTACACCTGATTTCACCATTTGTCTTCTGTGGCATTGCAACATTCTGCATTATATTCTTCACAATTATTTCCTTTAACCCTGCTCGCAGGCAGGTCACTCCCAAGCCACCACACAGCCCCCAGCTGCCTCGTTGCTCCTGCTGCCACCCTCTCCCTGCTGCGGCCGCCGTCTCCTGCTCCTTTGTTCCTTCCGTTACGTCCCTGCGGCCCCGCCACCCTGACACCCATTGGCCACCCCGCTCCCGCCACCCAGCTGCTCCTCCCTCCCTCTCCCCCTCTTATGGAGGCCACATCAAAGTCAAGCCTGTCTGCACCCGTCCGCGCCTGGACCGCACCCAGCGCCAAAACCCCTGGACCCCACAAACGCCACCACACCAGACTCCGCTACGATGCCAGCACCCTCTACGCACTCAACGCCGGCCAAAATCACACCTGCTTCAAAGCCACACCAAAACGGACTCACAGACCTTTCACATACCACACCTGCAGCTTCACCTGCGACAAAACCACCAAACCTCCAAGGACCGGACCCAACCACCTCCGCTGCATGGTCCTCAACATCTGCTCTGCAGGCAAACACGACGTCGAGCTCTGGGATCTGCTCGACACCTCCACACCACACGTGGCCTTCCTGACAGAGACCTGGTGGAACGACTACTCGGTGCCCGACATCACCATAGCCATCCCGGACGCAGGGATCGCGCCAATGGAATTGGAGGAGAAATTGCCATCGTCCACAAGTCCACCCTCAAGGTTGCCACCCACGCAGACGACACCCTCAACACCGCCGAACACCTACACTTCCGGATCCACAATGACCACACCACCACCCTCAGAGGAACACTCATCTACGGACCATCAGGGCCCCGAAGACAATTCAGCGACTCCCTCGCTGACCTCACCAGCACCCACACACTCGCCTCCACAGACTACATCCTCCTCGGGGACCTGAATTTACACCTCGAGAACAACAACGATGCCAACTCCACCACCCTGATTGACAACCTCGCCAACCTCGGCCTCAGACAACTCGTCACCGCACCCACCCATGCTGCTGGCCACACACTGGACCCCATCTTCTCCACAGGCATCCATGTCGCCTTCAACCACACCACCGAACTCCACTGGACTGACCACCGATGCATCCATTTCACCTTCAACAAACCAACCACGCACCACCACACCCAACAGCTGCTGGGGCAAAGTCACTGAACACCAGCTGATCACCACCCTCGCCGAGGACCCACCCACCGACCCCACCAACGCAGACGCCGCAGCCCACAACCTCAGACAGTGGATCGACGACTGTGCCAACACCCTTGCCCCACTCAAGAAGCCCTCCAACAACCACGCCAGCAAGAGAGACACCTGGTTCACCGACGAGCTGCAGACCTCCAAAGGCACCTGCCGGAAACTGGAAAGGATATGGCTCCACGAACCCACTCCGAACAACCACGCAGCCCACAAGGACGCCACTCGCAGACATCACCACCTCATCAGAATAGCCAAGAGATCCTCCTTCAAAGATGGCCTAGATAACAATGCACACGAGAGCAAAGAGCTCTTCAGCATGGTAAAGGAATTCTCCAACCCCAGCACCAACGCCAACGGCATACCACCCTCACAAGAACTGTGCAACTCACTATCCATCTTCTTCCACCGCATGATCGCTGACATCCATGACAGCTTCAACACCATGGCTGCCCCGACTATGCCAGACCCCATCCCCCGTGTGAACACCACCAGTGCCAACCGCCTGACCTCCTGGACCAAGGTCAACGATGACAAGACACGCAAGGTCATGACCTCCATACAGTCAGGATCTCCGTCAGACTTCGTGCCCGCACCATGTATTCAACAAAGCTGACGCTGCAATCGCACCCCAACTACGGAAGGTCATCAACATCTCCTTCGAAACAGCGACATTCCCGGAAAGCTGGAAACATGCCGAACTCAATGCCCTCCTCAAGAAGCCCAAGGCGGACCCCAAGGACCTCAAGAACGTCCGGCCCATCTCCCTACTCCCGGCAAAGGTCATCAAGAAAATCATCAACATGCAACTGGTCCGCCACCTGGAAGACAACAACATCTTGGACCAGTCCCAGTCCGGGTTCAAACGAAACCACAGCACCGAGACAGCCCTCATCGCCGCCACAGACGATATCAGGCGCCAACTAGACAACTGTGAAACATCAGCCCTCATCCTCCTGGACCTGTCAGCCGCCATCGACATGGTCTGCCATCACACTCTAAAGTCACGCCTCCTGGAAGCCGGAATCCAAGAGAAGGCCCTTGACTGGATCACGTCCTTCCTCACCGGCAGAACCGAGAGCGTCCGCATCCTGCCCTTCCGTTCCGAGGCCACCGACATCATCTGCGGCATCCACCAGGGCTCATCCCTCAGCCCGGCGCTGTTCAACATCTACATGCCCATGCCCATGTCATGAATGATGTAATATGTGACATCATCAGCAGTGGATTGCGGGCGCGCGAGTTATAGTGAGTCCAACTAACTATAACGTGGGAATTTCAATGGTTTTGTATGAGTAAACTGTTCAGCTAACTATAACTGGTGTGAATTCTATGTTTTTTTCAGTGAATTTCAAAGGTTTTTTAAAAGCTAATTCCTATCTATAACGATTGTGAAACCTATGGTTTTTTTAGTGAATTTGAAAGGTTTTTTAAAAGCTAATTCCTAACTATAACGTTTGTGAGACCTATGGTTTTTTTCAGTGAATTTCATAGTTTTTTTAAAAGCTAATTAATTTGTATATCGACTTTGTAACCTATGATTATTTTTATTGTTAGCTGTTTTTTACAAAAATTAATTTTTTTATTTTTTAAAAAAAACATTTTTTAAATATATATATTTTTTTAAACATTTTTTCTCGGTGCGCGCGTACCGGAGAGCGCACCCGAAAGCGCACCCAGTGCTTACCCCGTGAATTAATTGTCAGGGTCCTTCTAGGCCCCCTCAGAAAATCTAGGGGGTCAGAGGGTGTCTATTCTGCCCCTTTTTAATTATTTCCCCATTTATTTTTCACCTCTTGTGTCTCTGTTCTTCTATGCAGACCATTTAGAATGTTTACTGACACTCAAGAGCCAATTAGCTTTTGAAATTTACAACCAATTAAAATGTTTCTTTGGTTTTGAATTTGTGTGTGATGAAGTTTCATTGGTTTTCTACTAATGAAATGGTTCTCTAATGAGAGGGAAACACAGCCATTTTGTGATAGTACTCTTTGAGGTACATTTGTGAGGAATTTCTGGTGTGAAATTTACACAGTATTATCTCTTCTAATGCTTTCGAAAAGGTGAGTTGTTAATTTGTAAGGGGAATTTACTACTTGATAAAGCTAGTTTAATATTACCTATTACTAAAAACGATAAATAAAAGTGGTTTTTTTCTACTATTTTCAGCAAGAAATTTAAAAAGAATATGGATCTCAATGAGAACACCATTAATATTAATTTTGAACTTTCTGCAATCTTTGTTGAGAATACTTTGATTGAGGTCTCAAATGATCCTATTCATAACACTATTCAAGAAGAAGACCTTGTTTTGAGAGAAGATGGAATGGAGGATTTTAATGATGAGACTTTGGATGTTGAATTAATGGAATGTTTGGACTATGTTGAGTTCCAGGAGTCATTTAAGAAGAGTTCGGATGAGGAGATTCCTGATCAATTAATGCTAGAAGTACTTCTAAATTATGAAAATTCTGAAGAATAAATTTATATTTATAAATTATAAATTGTTTGAGACATTTTTCTGTTATTTTGCTTGAAATTTATGAGATTGTAGTGAAATAATTGTGGTATAGAGTGAGACTTATAGTATAGAGTGCACCATTTCTGTATTACATAGTTAGTTTACTCACAGTTACTTCCCTTCTCCCACTATATTTTCTCCAATGTGCATTTCACATCTCTTTTTCATCTCATGCCTTCATTTTCTCACTATTTCTCTCTAAAGTACACTATCACCACCATTTTTTGCATTTTTAGAAGACAGTGAAATGTAATGCTTCACGTCGAGAGGAGGCACCCCCAGAACTATGCCTGTTTTTAATAAGGCTTCCATCAAATACAAAAAATCTAGGTAGATGCGTCACTTTGTAAAGCCCTGTGCAACATTATATGTGCGTCAGGTGTAATGTATACAAAGGGGGCGTATTGACGCAAAGAAGGGTTGTACAAATGACGCAGTGAAATCTATGAGATTTCACTGCGTCACTTTTAGGACGCTGTTGTGTAAAAATTTGCACCTGCCTCACAGTAGGTGTAAGACTGACGCATGCCCTTTCCGTTAGGGCTTGCCCCATGTGAAAGGATGCATTGCTGAAAAATATTTCTTTAAATGGCATAAATTGAGATAGAATACACAAAAAAAGAGAGACATATTTACAAGCTGCGTGCGCAATCTTTGATATAGTTGTGTGTTTATAAGGTAGATTTCTTTATAAATTGTTTTTTATGCTTGGATTCAATGCTGGTTTAGAAATTGTGTAATGGTTTCATTGGAGTTGTAAATGTGCTCATTTTTATGAAGCACATTGTGCAACCTGTAGCATGGGTAGAAGGAGTGAATGTCTAGAGAGGGATAGGAATAGCAGATAGAAAAACATATGAAATGGTGGGGAGATGCATAAACACACAGCTATGTCAAAGATTGTGCACGCAGCTTGTAAATATGCAGGCAGACAAAGCAATCTTTGACTGTGTGTTTATAAGGTAGACTCTCACAGTGATAAGATCTCTCACAGCATTTCATATTCTTGTCTGAGTGCATATTTACAAGCTGTGTGCACAATCTTTGACACAGCTGTGTATTTATACGGTAGACTCTCACAATGTTAACATCTCTCACATTACACAAGGTAAGGTCATGAGCTTGCCCCATGTGAAAGGATGCATTGCTGGAAATTATTTATTTTTTACTTCAATTTTTTACACTGTTTTTCCCTGTGGTGCGCTTGAGGGCCACATTTATGAGACCATGCGTCACTTTTACGCCGCTGGTGCATCACATTTTGTGACACAGCAGTGGTGTAAAAATTGCACCTTGTTGAGATATATTTACAAAGTGACACATCTAGGTAGATGCGTCACTTTGTAAAGCCCTGTGCCACAGTATATGTGCATCAGGTGTAATGTATGCAAAGGGGGCGTATTGACGCAAGGAAAAGTCGTAGAAGTAACACAGTGAAATCTATAAGATTTCACTGCGTCACTTTTAGGACACCATTGCGTGAAAATCTTGCATCTGCCTCACGGCAGGTGTAAGACTGATGCAGGTACTTTCACATGAGACTTACCCCATGTGAAAGGATACATTGCTGGAAATTATTTGAGGGTAATAGAAAAAGACTGAGAAAAGTAGAGTGAATAAATTAGAAGATAGAGGATTTGAGATAAGGAGTTATTGAAGTGAAAGAAAAAGAATGAAAGAGCAAAGGATGGGAAGAGAGAGGAAGATAAATAAAGGAGAAGGTATCAAAAAAGGTGAGTGTGTGACTATACCTAAGTTATAGGGAGTGAGCTCGACAGAAGACAAGTGAGAGACTAAAGAGACAGAGAGAATGAGGCTAACAGAGAAAGAATGAGGTAAGGGGAGTGTAGAAGTAAGAGGACAGAGGGAGTAAGATAAGGAATTAGTGAAGTGGAGTAAGGAGAATAAAGGAAGGGAAAAAATAAAACAAAGAAGTAAGAGAAGACAGAGGAAAGAAAGTACAAGAGAACGCCTCAAAGAAGGTGAGAGTAAGAGAAGAGTGTAAAAAAAGAGAGTAAATGTGGGGATTTAGAATAAGTGAGGCAAGCGCTATAAGGAAACAGAGGTGTGGGAATATTAAAGAAGAGTAGTAAGGTTATGGAAAATAGTATAGAGAAAATAAATATTCTACACCAAACTTACCTTTTAAGTAATATCAACTTAGTTTTATATTTTCATTTTAATTTATATCTGTGAAAGACAAAACAAAATAAGTTACAATATTTATAATATATATTTTACAATACAAGAGACAAAGTAGGAGATTAACAAGGGTAAGTGAGGATGAGTGAAGGGCAGGGAGGTTGATGAAAAAGGGGAAATAAAGAGAGGATAAAAGCAAGTAAGCTTGAGACAAATGAAATGAAGGAGTGAGAATATAGAGCTAGTGAAGAAAAAAGTGACACAAAGGAACTGAGTAAGAGAGCAAAGAAAGGTAAGGAAGGGAGTGTGGGTTATTTTTAGGGAGTAAGCATGACGGAAGAGGAGTGAGAGAGTGAGAGGATCCAGAGACTGAAGCTAAGAGACAGGCTGTGAGGGAAAAGGTGTGAGAAAGTGAGAGGATAGAGGAAGTGAGAAAAGAAGTGAGTAAAGTGTAAAAAGGTGAATGAGAGAAGGAGAATTATTAGGGCCAGTGAGGTTGAGTTAAAAAGAGTGATAGAGGGTGGAAATACGTAAGTGAGCATAAGAAAATGGAAAAATAATATATATTTAAAAATAGAAAATACAAAATCATTTCAACAACATATTAAATGGTTTATTTTTGCTGTTCTCAGAATATATTGAATTTCACTTAAAACAGTGACTTCAAAAGTACTCATCATATAACAGCGGGCAAAAAAAAAACACAATCAAAATGATTGTGTTTAAAAAACCCATTGAATAATTACTTAAATAATGTAAATTTTTAAAAACCATATCTAAACTCACTTTTGATCCATCCACTTTTCCACGAGGCCAAATAGTATATGGAAAGTCCTTTTCTATGTAAATTAGTCCACTGTTTTCGTAATGTCTCATTTACCCAACTTTCTGAAAGAAAAGCTCCAACATCTTTCACGTTATGAAATAAGAGTTTTACTTCCATCTCTAGCTTACATTTAATAAATAATTCGTATAATACTCACAGCACACTTTATATAATAAACATATACTATCTCTATGAGAACTACATGTTTTTTATTACCTTCATCACTCTCAATTAGAAAGTAATTTTGAAGAGCAAACTAAGTTATATTAACTGCTGCAATCTTCATAGACCAATTACCTTCCCTAAAATTTTGTTTGTAAGAACACTAGGTAAGAATTTAGTAAGTCAGAAGGCAAACGTTGTTTAAAAGTCAATTGAGTATAATTACAGAGCTTCCAACCTTTTTCACATTTTAAATAAGCTGTGTAATGTCCTGATGTTGTTGAAGGACCATCATGGTAAATAATTCCTGCAGTTGTAAAGGTTCTTCCTGAAATTGATAATTGAGAAGCCACAACATTTTTAATTAATGTTGTCAATTTAGTCCCATCAGGTCTACATCGTTGGAACATTAAAATAACATACTGTCCATATCTTATTAAAAATAAAGTTGATAGCATTTCAGATTTACATTGACTACAAACCATGTTTTGATTTGCTGCTCTAACTAGATTATTAAAAGACACTGATTTGCAGTCTGGTAAAGTCAAATATATAAATCTTTCAGTGTGTACTGTAGTACTACTTGAAAAGGAGCAATTGTCACAGTTATGTTGCCATTTATAAGAAAGGCCAAAAAGATTTTCTACATCTACTCCTTCATCTTGTAAAACAACAAGCATATACATTAGAAATTCCTGACAATCTTGCTGAATATTCTGTGAAAATTGATTTATACCAGAACATATGTCTAAAACCTTTCGAATTTCAGAAACACTTTGTATTTTTGTTCTATCACTGCTACATTTCTCAAACACAGAATTTAATAAACAACAAAGTGTTTGATTATGATTTTCAGCAATCTGTTCTTTTACAGTTTGGAGAAAGAAAACAACATTAACCACTACATTAGCATAGCAGTTGATACCAGAACTATTTTCAAACTGAAATCCAACAACATCTTTAACTGAATCCTTTTCCTTTCTGTTTACAATTACTGTTTCATCTACTTTTTTTCTTTTTGCTACAACTTCACTACAATTCTTCTCATTTTTTCTTTTTCGGCCTACCACACGCTTTTCAAACAGAGGATATTGAGGTAAATTTGGAGCATACTCTCTTCTTAACCTATTATATTCTTTTACACAATTTAGATCTGCATTAATCTTTGTCTCATCAAAATCAATCAAGTACAATCCAGATAAAGTTCTGAGTCGAGATAAAGCAACATATGCCATGCCCTCCTTGAACACAGAATTTCCAATATTCACCAAAGCAGTATCAACACTTAAACCTTGAGATTTATGAATAGTTACTGCATATGCTAAAGAAACAGGAAACTGTTTTCTGCGGACATATAAATCTTTCACTAGCAAAAAGCGAGCAGAACAACGACTGATTTGTTGTACTTCTTCAATATCATTAAATTTAATTTCTATAATTTCAATTCCATCTCTATTTCGGTAATTCACAAAATCCACAACATGACCCATTGCTCCATTTACTAATCCTCTTTCCACATGCAAATTACGTTGTAGAATTATACAACAATTTCAAGATGCATACAGAGTCTTTTCCATACCAGCAGTTTTAGATATTGTCTTCTCTAAAGAATTCAATTTTGTTTTCAACTTTTCTGACAAAATAATAGTGGCTCCTTCATGTTCTATTTTATCAAAAGCTTCCAGTTTCACAATCTCTTGATTTTCCAACTTTAACATTTTGGTGTTGAAGATTGAACATTCTTGCAGAGTTGGCATCAAGCATATGACAGATTTGTTTTCAGGAATTTTCTTAAAAATATTCTCTGGGAGAATATTTTCCTTTGGAAACAAATTTGAAATTAATCGTGCATATAAAGCTTTTTTGCCATGCTCAGTTACTTTTCCAATTCTTACATCTTGTAGAATATTTTTATAATTTTCATCCTTTGCCTGTCGCATATTTTGAAGTAGTTCTGCATATTTGAAATGTAGCCATATGTTAACATTTCCAATGCTTCCTAAGCACTTCCTGGTATCTTCAGGCGTAAGCATTTTAAACACTGGCTGTCCTTTCACTGGAGTTAGTTGCAGTAAATCTCCAAAAACAATGATGTGTTTTCCTCCAAATAACACATCAAAGTCTGTTTTAAGAGTTTCTTGCATTCTTAAATGCACAAAAGAAAGCATTACATTTGATACCATGCTTACTTCATCAATGATAAGAAGTTTCATTTTCTTTAGTACTCTTGAAACTTCACAACAAGCTTCTCCAGAGAGCTTGTGGTATTGTAATTTTTTATCATACTCCACTGGCAGCATCAATAAGCGGTGTAAAGTAATTTTGTGTGCTGCAAACCCAGTTGGAGCAGTAACAACACAAGAGAGCGATGACTCAGTTTTTTTCTGCAAATATGTTGCAATCACTTTAATCAGGAAACTTTTCCCAGTTCCTGCTTCTCCACTGACATATAGTTGGATAAGCACAAATGATGTACAGAAGCACTCTTTTTTCTCATGTAATAAACCATGCTCAATTTGTTGTGTGACTTCGTCATATATTTGTCCCTGTTCAAGGTTTAGTTCTTTTTCCAAATCTTCTAAGTAAACTCCATCCTCCTGAGCTTGTTCCATGGCTCTTTCAACTTCATCCATGGCAGTGGCAGCTTCATTTTGTATAGTTTGGTCATCCTAGTGGATCCTGACTCAATGAAGCAGAACTCTGACTGTCTTGAGAACTGTCTCTAGCAATCTCCGCTGCAATTGTAGCTTCTTGCTGTATTTCCTTGTTCAACATTTGCAGATAACTTGAAAAAACAGGACATTCTATGGTATCTTTGGTTGCATTGAACGAATCTTCATAAGTAAGAAAATCTCCAAGTAGTTACTCTTCTCTATGCCAAGGTTTAAAGAGTTGTAAAAGTGCTAAGTAATAAAATTCTCTTTTGTCTGGAGAATCACAACTCAATTTTCAATGATTAATCAAATGACCTTTTCTTTGTTTTACTAAACAGCCTTCACATCCAATTACAGCATATACACCTTTATTGATGTCTTCCGTGATGTTCCTTTTAAAAGTGTAGGTTTGCAGAACTTCATAGAGACAAGCGTTCTCAAGGTGAGTACTTCTATTTGGATGGTATGTATCCAACATGTTTGTCTTCAAAATATCTGTACAGTCTGGTTCTTTCTCCGCCAAATACTCAATTTCTTGTACAGATTTCAAAACTCGGTTTTGTGTTGCAGCAAGACCTAGACTCACCCAAATGATGGTTCTAGATTTGGCATATAGACTTGCTGATGACAACCGCTCAGAACATTCATACGCTCCAATTTCTCGATGCGACAACATCTTTAGACTGTAACTGTAAAATTTCATGTGAAATTTCCTCCCACATTTCCTTCAGTTCCGTTTTTTCTGATTTTGTGATGTAAGACGTCACATATCGAGCCACAGCAATAGAGTTGTCAGCCACATATTGAATATCCATGTTAGCATTCCACATGGACAAAATGACTGGGTTACAGTCATTTATGTATTTGGATTTCTCATTTGTCCTTAGGTTGTATGTATTTTTGGGTGATTTCCTTGTCACAGTATGTCACAGTATGTCGCAGAGAAGACATAAAATTATTGACTCTTCCTTTCGATGTTACTGGACGTGGAAATGCAAAACGACATTTCGTGTAGAACTTGTCCTTGGATTTGTATTTTTGACGACAGTATTTCCCACAACAATGGGTTTGAAAGCGTAAAACTTGCTGTTTTAAATTGTTTTCGGCTGTACTTTTCGGAACAGTACATGTAGAATACTGCTCAATGAAACTCATCACTTTCTCATCTGAATCTGTTCCAAATGCTGGTGCATCTTTAATCCATAGCAGCATATGTATATTAGGAGCACCTCTTGCTTGATACTCCTTTCTCCAAAAGAAATCCAACACCTCTCCAAGCTGAGGATTTTTTTTTGTTTGTAATAAAAGACATCATAGCTTCAAACCTATGATTGAAATACCTGAATACATTAACTGGATCCAAAGAGCACAGTTCTCTAGGTGTCTTGTATTCAATATTTTCAATGTTTTTATTTCCCTCTCTGAGAAATTCAAGTAAGTCTTCCCAAGCATACTCAGCACAGCTAAGAGTGAGGAACCATGTAGGAGTTCCTAAGTTTCTTAGCATACATTTCAATTCCCCATTACAACGGTACCAATACTCATTAGTACCACGCTGACATGCCATAAGATTAATTAGCCGAGATTCCAAAACACTGTCTTGCAGTTTGACTTTATCCATAAAATCCCTTGCCGAAACATTATGTAGATGTGCTCCACTTTTCAGTATATGGTTTACTGCATAGGAAAGTCTAGACAAGTCACTCTCAAACAGTAGATGGAACAAATATGGAATGCATTGACGAAACCTTGGATCTTCTGCATATAATCTTGAAGTCCGGTATTCAGATGCAGGAATTTGAACAGGTCGGTCGTCATATCATCCACCTTCACCTGTTGGAAATAACTGTGGAAAACAACGAGCATCCAAACTTTCTTCCCATACACTAATGGGACTTCCTTTGGCTTTTTTCATCTGAAACAAGTCAATAGCATTCCCCATTACTTCTTTGGAATGCAATGGATGAACACTATCATTTTCATAAATTTCTTCACTTCTAGAGACATCAACTTTTTCTATTTGCCCAGCAGAGACATCAGTGTCCTCTTCTACAGTTGTTTCTTCTTCTCCCAGAAACACATTTCTATAGTACTGATTATTTTTTACCAAATACAACATTGCCTTTTTGACTTTCCTAACATTCACTAATTCCTGCCAGATTTTCTTACCTTTTGTTGGAACACCATTAACTAGAATAACCAGAGGTTCCTCTTCTACTTTTTCAACACCAATCGTATCAATATTTGTCTTAAAATCTAGAGGCAAATAAACAACTCTTCCCTTTATTCCTCTCTGTAAATCTGAAGGAGGCAATTTCCCAGTCTTAGGCTCCAAGCGAACAATAGCCTGAAAAGGATGCACACATTGAATCAGAATAGACTCATAGGTATTTAAATCCATCAATTCAGAAGGAATCTCTACCAACTCCAGATTATTATGAACAGCTCAAGCAGGCATTTTATTTTCATTTAATTTATTATAGCAATATGTACAAATACGTTGATCAGAGCCTAAATAAAAACAATTTTCAACCAACAAATAAGTAGCAAAATCCTTCCACTCATTATTATTTATCTTTTCGCTTTTTACATATAAATCAACAAATCTAGTCTGATGCTTATAATGAGTTTGTCGACAACAAACACAAGAAAAATTAGGCCTTTCACTTGAATTGACTTTAAACTTTATAATTTCATTTTCAAAATTTTCTGTACTTAAAATCTCTTCATTCTCTTCTACATTACCTTCTATTAGTGTATCAATTTCTGTACTGACCTCTTTTTCACTAAAGTAACAAGACTCAATTTCATCAGAAATGGTTTTGACATCTAATTCAGTTCCATGCAAAAGAGCACTGTTTAACTGTTTTAGTTTAGGTGCTGGACTTTTTGTATAGTACAACCTTCTCACTAATTTCCTCACTTTATTATGATGCACTGCTAACATCCTAAAATGATGAGAAACACTCTGACATACTTTTCTTGAAAGACAAGCCAATGAATGCCCTTGCAAACCCGTTTTTTCTCTCAGTCTACAAGGATCTTAGTCTTGTAAAATTTTCATTTTTTGTTTCACACTTTTCTTAGTATATGTCCATAAGAAATTGCAAAACAAATCAATTGATTCTTGACGTACACTACAAATATTACTACAATTCCATGTATACACTGGAGCCTTAGGACATCTCCCTAAAACTTCATTTGCTAACACCTCGTCTGTATTTCGAGACACAATCTCTTCTTTTTCAACCGGACAACCATCCTTCACCTCATATGCTCGACCACTGGTGTCAACTGCATGCACCAAATCATTATCTTGAAAGTAACTTTCTTCATTAAAATATGGCTCAGAACTTGAACTATGCTTCCATTCTCCAGAAAAAACATCCAAGAAATTAGTTCGATTAATTACTCTCCTCCACTTACATTTTGATTTGAACACATTGATTATCTTATCAAGTGTACAAATTCTATTCATTACTAAACTAAACAATTAATTTTTCACTTTAAATGCTTCATCCACAATCTTAACTATGTTTTTTTTCTTGTAAAAAGCAGTCTTTTTTCATACGTTTTGATATTTTTTAATTTAATTTAAAACAATTCTGTTGTAAAACATTTGTCTACGAATGTCAGAAAATTGTTTACTTCTTGTACTTCTTTGCAAGATATTGTCTCCTTGTACACGTCTAACATTTTTAGAAGGATATCCTGTCTTTTTGGAAATTACAGGTGTTTCATTTTTCTTAGATAAACAACTTTTTTTTGCTTGACATTTCAATAAGTTCCTCAGAAAATTTTAACTTTGCTTACCAGGAGCATTTTTCTTTTTTTCTGAAGATTTTATTTTGGTTGCTTCTTGATTTTCTTTTTCCTTAGACCTTAATTTTCGTTTATAATTTTTATCTGCTCTGGTTTTAGAAGGCATCTTTTTGTTTGTTTGTATAGATGATTATAATCTGTGGAAAACAAAAAAATTACATATTATACACCACTACAAACATATTACATAGCAATTACAATAAGTAAACAATATAAACACTAGTATACAACAAAAGGCTCATTTACATTACATGTGCTTTCCTTTGTGTCAAAAACGATTTACTAATTAATGTTGCATCTTGTTTATAAATAGGTGGCCTGTAGATACAGAGAAATAATTAGTGCAGAGACACACATAGTGCTTGCACAGACAGAGATGGTAGATTACATGTAATATCGTACACATGTGCCTCAGATCACACCAAATCTATTGCATTTTCAATGCTAGTTTACCTTGCTTTCATGAAGAAAGCAGTCAGATGTGTAACACATTTGCCCTAAATTTAGAATGGTAGCACTCTAGTTGCTCATTATTTCAAGCTTCACTCACAGTGTAATCTTAGACCGATTAATTGGATATTAGATATAATGTACCATGTCTGTCACTGCCAACAGTATGTGTGACACTGAGGGTGAGATCTATTGCATTTTCAATGCTTGTTTACTTTGATTCCATCAAGAAAGCATGCAGAAAGAAAAATGAGGGCACATTTTGAGTGACTTCTCAAATCCTCTTCTATTTCATTAAAAAATTCTGACATGCAGTCTCCCAAGATGGCCACCAGAGACAAAAGAGCCCAAATGTAGCCCAAATATCACCCAGATGTAGCCCAAGTATAGCACAATGACAGAATGTCCCAGAGTGTTCTAAAGAACAACTAGAGCGCTAACAGTCCTACTTATTACAAAGGTATGGCACACCTGAATCCATCTTGATTGGAATAAAGTGGTAACTCTTAAAACATTTAATTTAAAAGGAACATAATGAGGGGGTATATTTTGCCATAGAAAGTATGATTAGTGCTGCAGAAAGAAAAATTAGGGCACATTTTGAGTGACTTCTCAAATCCTCTTCAATTTCATTAAATAATTCTGACATACAGTCTCCCAAGATGGCCACCAGAGACAAAAGAGCCTAAATGTAGCACAAATATCACCCAGATGTAGCCCAAGTATAGCCCAATGACAGAATGTCCCAGAGTGTTCTAAAGAACAACTAGAGCGCTAACAGTCTTACTTATGACAAAAGTATGGTACACCAGAAGCCATCTTGATTGGAATGAAGTGTTAAGTCTGATAACATTTAATTTAAAAAGGAACAAAATGAGGGGGGTCATTTTGCCATAGAAAGTATGATTAGTGCTTCAGAAAGAAAAATTAGGGATCATTTTGAGTGACTTCTCAAATCCTCTTCTATTTCATTAAAAGAATTCTGACATGCAGACTGAAACATGCACTTTGAATACCAGCAGCAGACTTCCCTGGTGAGCAGTAGCTTTACTACAGTGACCTAATGAGCAACTAGAGTGCTAACATTCAGAATTTATGGCAAATGTGTGACACATCTGAATGCCTTCTTGATGGAACCAAAGTAAACAAGCATTGAAAATGCAATAGATCTCGCCCTCGTTTAAGTTGAAGCCATTCTGTTTGTAATGAGGTGGCTTATTAGCTTTGCTTGTATTATTGTTTTTTAAACTTTCATGTAAATAACATGCATCTGTATGCATATATGTATATGTATGCATGCATATATATTTGTATTTATATAGATATACAGATTATATATGTTTATATATGTATATATATATTTACTGAAAAAAACATAGGTTTCACACCAGTTATAGTTAGGAATTAGCATTTAAAAAACCTATTAAATTCACTGAAAAAACCATAGGTTTCACACCAGTTATAGTTAGCTGGAAATTTTACTGACATAAAACCATTGAAATTCCCACGTTATAGTTAGTTGGACTCACTATACCTTGTGCACTTGCAATGCACTGCTGTTGACGTCACATATTACATCACTCATGACATGGTCAGTGACATCACTCATGACATCACTGATGACACCATCCAGTGAATGTGTGTCTTTCTGAAAAATAAATATGTTTTATATATGTATATGTAAAGGTCGATGGAAGAATACATGTTTAAATACGTGTCTTAATGGATGTTTTGGTATAGAGGTAGAGAGTGAGTAATAGAGAGTAGAGAGTGAGTAGTAGAGAGTAGTAAAGAGCAGTAAAGAGAGTAGCAGAGAGTGCGTAGTAGAGTAGTAGAGTGAATAGTAGAGTGAGTAGTAGAGAGTAGTAGAGAGTGAGCAGTAGAGAGTGAGTAAAAGAGAGTAGTAGAGAGTAAGTAGTAGAGTGAGTAGTAGAGAGCAGTTGAGAGTGAGTAGTAGAGAGTAGTAAAGAGTGTGTAGTAGAGAGTAGTGGAGAGTGAGTAGTAGAAATTGAGTAGTAGAGAGTGAGTAGCAGCGAGAGAGAATAGTAGAGAGTAGTAGAGAGTGAGTAGTAGAGTGAGTAGTAGAGACTAGTAGAGAGAGAGTAGTAGAGAGTGAGTAGTAGAGTGTAGTAGAGAGTGAGTAGTAGAGTGAGTAATAGAGAGTGAGTAGTAGAGAGAGAGTAGTAGAGAGTGAGTAATAGAAAGTAGTAGAGAGTGAGTAGTAGAGAGTAGTAGAGAGTAAGTAGTAAAGAGTGAATAGTAGAGAGAGAGTAGTAGAGAGTGAGTAGTAGAGAGTAGTAGATAGTGAGTAGTAGGGAGTGAGTAGTAGAGAGAGAGTAGTAGAGAGTAGTAGAAAAGTAGAGAATGAGTAGTAGAGAGTGAGTTTTTGAGAGTAGTGGAGTAGGAGAGAGTAAGTAGAAGAGAGTAGTGGAGAATATTCCAAAGTTTGGCACAGCACCACTTGCACAATAAGTCCAATCAAATCATATCACTTAGAGTCCTTATTGAAGCGCTGAATCTTGGTGTATATTCAAATGCTTTTATTTTCCTTAAGTTTATGTACCACAGCCAGCCGAAACGTTTCGTTCTGTACAACAGAACTTCTTCAGGGCGTTCTTATTTACTTCAAGTTATGGCGGTATCCTGTTGTCATATAACTAGATATTTCTTCCAAATGTTAGAAGAGACGTAAGTACATTCTTATTCAAAGTGACTAGGTATCAATTTTACCCACACAATTCGGGCAGACTTGAGTAATTTATAGCATCCTCAAAGTCAGTCTTTCAAAAATTCCAAAGTATAGGACATGATAATCCAAATGTTTCTCAAGAAAAGTCATTTTCAATCGTTTGGAATATCGGTGTTTGGGCAAATCTGACCCAGGGACCCCCAGTATGCAAGGGGAATTAATCCCTCCTCTGCAAACGCGCCAGTGGCCTGCGTTGCAGGGAGGTGTAAAAAGGGGCATAGCCTCATTACACCTCTGTGCAATGCAGCCCCCTGGCGCATACTGGAGGTTCCAGGTGGGCTAGTTGGCCCCCAGGGACCCTAGTATGCAAGGCGAATTAGTTCCCCTCTTCAAACATGCACGGGGTCTGCGTTGCAGAGAGGTGAAAAAAGGTTGTGGCCTCATTACACCTCTCTGGAATGCAGCCCCCTGACGCATACTGGAGGCTCCTGGTGGGCTAGTTGGCCCCCAGGGACCCCCAGTATGCAAGGGGAATTAGTTCCCCCTCTGCAAACGCGGCAGGGGGCTGCGTTGCAGAGAGGTGTAACAAGGGGCATAGCCTCATTACACCTCTGCAAAGCAGCCCCCTGGCGCATACTGGAGGTTCCAGGTGGGCTAGTTGCCCCCCCCCCCCCCCGGGCCCCCAGTATGCAAGGGGAATTAGTTCTCCCTCTTCAAACATG
Source organism: Lissotriton vulgaris (assembly GCF_964263255.1). NCBI lineage: Eukaryota > Metazoa > Chordata > Amphibia > Caudata > Salamandridae > Lissotriton > Lissotriton vulgaris. Next base: position 1,355,239,193 of record NC_141693.1, read on the forward strand.
CACGGGGGCTGCGTTGCAGAGAGGTGTAAAAAGGGGCGTGGCTTCATTACACCTCTCTGCAATGCAGTCCCCTGGCGCATACTGGAGATTCCTGGTGGACTTTCAGGTCTTATATAGTTAGGAATTAGCATTAAAAAAAACTTTCAAATTCACTAAAAAAACATAAGTTTCAGGCCTTATATAGTTAGGAATTAGCATTTAAAAACCTAAGAAATTCACTGAAAAAACCATAGGTTTCACACCAGTTATAGTTAGGAATTAGCATTTAAAAAACCTATTAAATTCACTGAAAATACCATAGGTTTGACACCAGTTATAGTTAGCTGGAAATTTTACTGACATAAAACCATTGAAATTCCCACTTTTAAGTTAGTTGGACTCACTATAACTTGCGTGCCTGCAATGCACTGCTGATGACGTCACATATTACATCACTCATGACATGGTCAGTGACATCACTCATGACATCACTGATGACACCATCCTTGTGACAGAGTGACAGACCTCCTTTCAGTGTAATGTAACCCTTGAAACACATATTCAAAAATAGAAACTAAAATTTTCAAAAAAATAGAGATACCCATACCAGTTACAACAACCAATTCAATAATACTACCATCTATATACACATCCACTCATTCACCAACAGTTCTATATAGTCACTCATACATATACTCACTCATCATATGTAGTGATACACCTATACATCCTGTTACACACCGACAGTCATCCAAAAGTTACTCACACACACTACCACCTTACTTCTAAGGAAACTTACACATACTTACTCTCTTAAACAATCACTTATAGAAACACATACTTATTTAAACAAGAACTCTTTCAATCTCTCACTCTCACATATACTCACTTATATACATCAATACTCACATATACTAGATTAAAACATATGTAGTTACTGATAAAGACACTAGTGAGACAGTCATTCACTCACTAACACACACATATACACACTCATCCACCCATACAGTCCTGCACAAATGCTGTCTTCAAAACACATACAATCAGTGAGTCAGTCATTGATGCATCTATGTGCTAAGTAACACCCCCACCAAACCATACAGACACTCATACTGATACTAAAAGAAACATCTAATAACCCATATACACACACATGTAGCTACTCACCAACCCATGCAGCCACTTATACACAAAGTGAAACACTGATACAAACATTTAAATATTTGAACAATACTCGCTAATATATGTATTCACTAAGATACACTTAATAAGCCAGTTAACCAATCAATTTCTTAAAAAAAAAACATCCATTAAGACACTTATTTAAACATTTATTCTTCCATCGACCTTTACATATACATATATAAAACATATTTATTTTTCATAAAGACACACATTCACTGGATGGGGTCATCAGTGATGTCATGAGTAATGTCACTGACCATGTCATGAGTGATGTAATATGTGATGTCATCAGCAGTGCATTGCAGGCGCGCAAGTTATAGTGAGTCCAACTAACTATAACGTGGGAATTTCAATGGTTTTATGTCAGAAAAATTTCCAGCTAACTATAACTGGTGTCAAACCTATGGTTTTTTCAGTAAATATATATATAGTTAGGACCTAGTTACCATAGGAAATCCCCAACATTTTACTGGGAATAACTTTGGCGCCGATAAAGGAATCTGTGTGTAATTTTCCTTACAATTGCTTCGCTCCGCTCCTTCCCTGAAAGTTTTGGGGGGATTCGTCAAGCGGGGGCCGAGAAAAAAGGGGGGTCCCAAAACGTGTTTTCCCCATGTTAATTTCCATTGGGACCTTTAGACACGGCTACAGCCCGAACGGCTGAATGGAATTACACCAAACTTGGCAAACTTGGCAAAATGGTAGGGCCTGGTATGCAACAACTACTGGAAGGATTTTCACCAAATATAGAAAAGGCACTACTGCATACCTGTCCCTACCAGTTTGCCAAGTTTGGTGTAATTCCGTTCAGCCGTTCGGGCTGTAGTCATGTCTAAAGGTCCCATAGAAAATGCCATTTGAAAAATTTCAAATTCAATTTTCTCAACAACTACTGGAGGGATTTACACCAAACATACAAAAGGCACTGCTGCATACCAGTCCCTACCATTTTGCCAAATCTGGTGTAATTCCGTTCAGCCGTTCGAGCTGTAGCCTTGTCAGAATGTCCCTTTGGAAATTAACATGGGGAAAACATGTCTTGGGACCCCCCTTTTTTCTCGGCCCACGCTTGACGAATCCCCCCGAAACTTTCAGGGAACGAGCGGAGCGCAGCGAGGCAAATTTAAGGAAATTTACTGGCAGATCCCTCAATCGGCACCAAAGTTAAATCCCAATAGAATGTTAGGAATTTCCTATGGTAACTAGGTTCTAACTATATATACCTACTGGCGACCACCAGTAGGTAATATATATATATTCCTGATTAATGAGAGCCCGCCCTGCAGAGTTGGAGGCCACCGGCAAAGTGGAGAAATGTTGTGCAGAAAATGGAGGAGGCATGACTCGCTTTCCAACCAAGACAGTCGAAATAGGATTGCCGTGACTATTTGTGAGGCTAGAAAGAAAGGGAGTGAAGGAGGTGTTTGCCTCTTTCTAGCAGTCTTCATGCTTTCCTTTCAAGCACCTACTCATTACGGGGCAGCGAAGTGCACTACGCTTTTAAAATAATTTCCCGAATGCATCTTGGACAATAAGGTAAATGCTGGACTTTGCAATAATTTGAAAGCTACTAATGCTAAATATGACACTATGTCGGAGCCAGCCTTAAAAATTTGCATAATGATGCATGTTGGGAACTGTGGTCTAAAGAAAAGGCCACATGACCACTGGGACTAGATTCAACTCACCTGTGACCAAGGCGCTGCGCGCTGAAACGCGTAAAGTATAAAGAGTTGTTAAAAGCTGCCACGTGATTCAGACAGAATAAAGATGTCAGTTTGATCAGTTACCGAAGCTGTGGGCTCTTCCTTTTTTTGTGTATGAACAAACAGGATTCTCCATTCCTGATTAATGAGAGCCCGCCCTGCAGAGTTGGAGGCCACCGGCAAAGTGGAGAAATGGTGTGCAGTAAATGGAGGAGGCATGACTCGCTTTCCAACCAAAACAGTCGAAATTGGATTGCCGTGACTATTTGTGAGGCTGGAAAGAAAGGGAGTGAAGGAGGTGTTTGGCTCTTTCTAGCAGTCTTTGTGTTTTCTATTTAAAGCACCTACTCATCACGGGGCAGCGAAGTGCACTACGCTTTTAAAATAATTTCCCAAATGCATCTTGGACAATAAGGTAAATGCTGGACTTTGCAATAATTTGAAAGCTACTAATGCTAAATTTGACACTATATCGGAGCCAGCCTTAAGAATTTGCATAATGATGCATGTTGGGAACTGTGGTCTAAAGAAAAGGCCACATGACCACTGGGACTAGATTCAACTCACCTGTGACCAAGGCGCTGCGATCTGAAACGCGTAAGGTTTAAAGAGTTGTTAAAAGCTGCCACGTGATTCAGACAGAATAAAGATGTCAGTTTGATCAGTTACCGAAGCTGTGGGCTCTTCCTTTTTTCGTGTTTGAACAAACAGGATTCTCCATTCCTGATTAATGAGAGCCCGCCCTGCAGAGTTGGAGGCCACTGGCAAAGTGGAGAAATGTTGTGCAGTAAATGGAGGAGGCATGACTCGCTTTCCACCCAAAAGAGTCGAAATTGGATTGCCGTGACTATTTGTGAGGCTGGAAAGAAAGGGAATGAAGGAGGTGTTTGCCTCTTTCTAGCAGTCTTCGTGTTTTCCTTTCAAGCACCTACTCATCACGGGGCAGCGAAGTGCACTACGCTTTTAAAATAATTTCCCGACTGCATCTTGGACAATAAGGTAAATGCTGGACTTTGCAATGATTTGAAAGCTACTAATGCTAAATATGACACTATGTCGGAGCCAGCCTTAAGAATTTGCATAATGATGCATGCTGGGAACTGTGGTCTAAAGAAAAGGCCACATGACCACTGGGACTAGATTCAACTCACCGTGACCAAGGCGCTGCACTCTGAAACGCGTAAGGTATAAAGAGTTGTTAAAAGCTGCCACGTGATTCAGATAGAATAAAGATGTCAGTTTGATCAGTTACCAAAGCTGTGGGCTCTTCCTTTTTTCGTGTTTGAACAAATAGGATTCTCCATTCCTGATTAATGAGAGCCCGCCCTGCAGAGTTGGAGGCCACCGGGAAAGTGGAGAAATGTTGTGCATATATATATACGACTCAGAAGATTAGAATCGAGATATATCATCGATTTAGCGACCAAACATCCGGGGGGCCTTAACAGCGGGGAGGAGATGGCCATTCACCTAGGAAAATGATTTGCCTAGGGTGGATACGAGCCTTCTGCTGACATCTTGCTTTGTAGTCATTGTTAGATAAGATAAGATTTAAGTCCTGAGTACGGCCTCAGAGTAGGAGGGTTTAAGATTCATGATTCTAGGAAATGAGTATAGAAGAAGAATATGGAAGTAAGAAATGAATTTTTGGAATTTCACCATGAACTTGTACAGCCTATCCATTAACCTGTATATATATGTACATACTTTCTGAAACTTTGAAGGAATATGAAGTCAGGACACATGAGATTAGGGCAGCTATCATGTGTATTTTTATATATATTTTCGTGTAATATTTTTCAGGTGTAATGTATATATGTGTGTATATATGTGTATATATGGTTACAAGTGTATTTTCTCTTTGATTTTCATGCCGATATAAGCCTTATCCTTATAATAGCAGACTAATAATGTAAGGACCTATGCCGATCCACGGCTAGATATTGACACATTGTATAATTTGTATAATTATTACTTTTGGCATTTACCTCTTGTTTTTCTAACCGATACACGGTTTGATTACTTTGGAAGGGTAACTGTATGTGTTAATGTGCACATCTTATCCATTACAAGATGACGCCCGTATTTGATCTAGGGTTTGTCCTTCACCTATGCCTGCTACCACTAGGAGGGTTTAAAATGATATCATGTGCTTAGTGTCATTGACACTGACGAAGGCTGACGCTGAAACGCGTTTGTTGTTGACTTTCAAAATAAACTAAGACCGCTGTGAAATGTATCACCCCCTGCTGTTGTTCCTTTTGAGTGAGGGGACCTTTGAGCGTTTATATATATATATATATATATATATGTATATATATATATATATATATATATATATATATATATATATATATATATATATATATATATAAAATATACACACATAACAATTAAGGATGTGGTATGTAGCTTGGGAGCTGTCTGATGCAAAAAGCTGTTTTCAATACCCCGGGAGGGGAGTGCCTGCTCCTTCTCTGCTAATACGTAATACCAGGAGCCTCAAACAGGCCAAGAAAAAGCCGGTAAACAGACAGTAACAGAGACAAAAAGATCGCACACCCCAGCCTCAGTTCTGGGATGTAATCTCTCAATCAGGGCCTCAGGGCATGCCGATTGTCACGGGGGAAATATATTTATTTTTCACCTGCTGCAGGACTGTGAATTGAAGTGCTTAAAACGTACACTGTATGGGGCCTAGGAGAGGAGGAGTCAGGGGCGATGGGGGAGGCTACGGCATGTGGTGAAAGAACAATATTTATTTATTTATTTATTTATTTATTTATTTGAAACGTTTTATATAGCGCTGGCTAGACCCGGAGGTATCAGAGAGCTTTACAAGAGGAAGTACATTGTTTCAGAACATAGTTACATGGAGTGTTGCATAACATAGAAAGGGAAACAGTATAATGTAGATACATGTGTTACAAAGCATAGAATAAACATTAGAAAAAACGGCAAGGGGGAAAGTAGTTAGGGGAAACAGGAATGTCAGGCTAGAACAGGGGAGGCAGACAAAGAATCATGGAGAGAGGAGGCGGGGGAAGGAAAAGAAACACAACGGGGAGGCGAGGAAAACTGTGTCCTATGTCCGGCTGGGTAGGTGACGGTCAAGGGGTGAACCAGAGCCAAACTCATCTATGGCTGCAAAGGACAGCTCCACAGGCCATCGGTCAAGGTTGCTCGGGCACCGTAGTACGCAAAGAAGGTTCTGGAATTCGCCTAGGCGGCATCATCAAAAGTTCTCTCGAGAGCACTGGTCACAGTGCTGTGCTCCCAGTGGTAGTGGTGCCTTTGTGTAGTGGCTCACTGGCTCCAAAACGTCCACTCCCTATTGTTAAAACTGCAAAGAGGGTGAAGGTTTTTCTATTTATGCTAAATGTGTATAAATATTCCCATTTAATCCTAATTTAGATGTTCTAGGGCCCAATTCACAGAGGCATTTTTGAGCACGTAAAAGAGTCCTACAAGATAATCACTTTTAAGTACTTCAAAATGTCTTTGTGAGTAGGCTCTGTGCTCTTACGTCTCACTAGTGCAAATTCACAGCCGGGTGAATGGGTGCCTTGTAAATAAATTAAAATAACATGCTGTCATAATATGGCCACTTCTACACTGATAGTTCAGAACTGGAGACAAAGTGCTCTGAGAGGCGTGTCCATCAGTAGTGCAACAGGTGCAGTGGCACCAGGGCCCAAGGATGCGGTGCAGTCTCCCTACCACAATCATGGCTGTCTTTTACAACTAAAACGTGTTGTGGGGGTTGAGGGTCCTCCGGGCCTCTGTCATCCCTGAAAAGCTATTGGCTGTCTATATTAAAAGGCTAGCCCAGTATTAATTATGACAACTTGTTTTTTATGTATACCTTATAACTCACTTCTGCCGTTACTAAGTGCTGCAGATAACACGTGCTACTATTTCACACTTATTGTTTTTCAGCCTTGTAGGAATCCAGGGATTCAAGCATGTGACTTGCTTTTCACTGCATGTTTCAGCAGCAAGTGCTGAACTATCGAGACATTTTTGCATTAATTAGCAGCCCTTCCGCTTTCACAGATGCCCCCATATCAGTGTATGAATTTAGTATTTTCAAAGCCCAGGTAGACGCATGCTGCCTGCTTCCGGATAAGATCAAAGGGGCGAATGGCTTTTGCATGTATTAAATTCTGCTCCCGAAGCTCTTTAAGGCGAAGCCAACACATTACCTGAACATTATGCGCAGCTGTGCGGCGACTTCTTTAATTTATGGTATTTTAAGACGTAGCCTCGAGTGCAGCGTTCTGAGGGGAGGCACGGATCCAACAGGCTGGTAGGGTTGGGACAAGGTCAGCATGAAGCTGGTAGAGTCAGTCCCTTGTCTGTGGAGGCCGGTGATTTCAGATTAGATGGTAGTGTCTGAGGTAGGGCCAGAACAACAGTCCTCTCTCTCTTGTGATACCACAAAGCTGGCTGATGCTGCACTACAGAACTGCCAATAACACGCCTTAACATACAACACTCAACAATAATTGTTCAGGTTGAGTGCAGGCTAAATTTCTACATACAATGGTAACCAAAGCCCAGAGGGATAAAGGCAGTTGGCCAGGATCACACCATTTGATGAAATGGTGCAGCCAGGAGTCAAAACTGCTAGAACACTTCGCCTGGTCTCCAGACGTGCTCTTCAGGGTGGACTTTAGCGCCGCGAGACACTTAGGGGTTGCGCGCACCTTACAAGGGCCCTCAGTAGTAGGAACTGTGCTGTTTACTTAGATAAAGAACCCCAGAAGTGGAAGTTTTGATGCCAGAGAGGGAAGCAGGGCCGGTTCTAGAGAAGCAGCAGCTTTGTTTGTGTGTGCATCTTTGGCCTCAGTGCACACAGTTTACAATATTTATAGGGTTTAATCCTGCTGCTGACGCACAGCAACACCTACTTAAGGCAGAAAAATGAACAGGTAACTTTTACCCACTGGTGGAGGTGATGTGGTTTCTAATAGTGCAGAGGGGCTTCACTCATCCCTCCAGGAGAAGGCGCTGTGTACCTAATGTAAAGCGACTGACACAGACTAGCAGGTATTTAACAAGTATAAATTACTGAAGGACGTAGTACTGGTACTCTGCAGCCTACTGGAAGGAAACGCAATTATAAAGAGGAATCCATTTTCAAAAGACATCAACATTACTGCGCACAGCACAGCCAGTGCCACAGTCCTGGCGTACAAACAAATGGGGAGAAACAATTAAAAAATAGAAAACATATAACTAAAATATAGCAGATAAAGCTTTGTTAAGTAAATGGTCTTCAAAAGACCTGTGAAGTACTCGGGTGCCACTGTGTGTGTGCTCGGGAAGGAATTTCCAGCAGCAGAAAGGTGGCGTGGTGAGATAACTCTGGATTCAAGCGCGGCAACATTTTCTAGTATTTTGCTGTTTTTACATATAAATACAGACAAAGGAAAAATTGTTTTCCGTCTGTATTTATATGCAAAAATCTGTTTAAACCGGACACTGGGAGCCCTAATAATAATATAGCTTTATTTAATTTATTTGAAATAAAGAGAAACAGTATTGCAATTAAAATATTATCAGATAATACTAAATATTGTTCAAATGTAAAATTGAAAGAATTTGCGGAATCGCGACCGGTCCACAGTGGTTCTGCAGAGGGGTCGGGCACCCGATGTGACACAAAAAAAAGAAATGTTATTTGTTAAAGATCCTGTTATCCTTAAGTTTGCTGGATCCCACCCTCTTTTCTTCTAATTTTTTTACCATACCAGAAGGAGAAAAGAAAGTTAATGCGAGAAAGGTGACATGCAACATCTGTAAAAATGTGCTGTCTCGCAGTTCTTAGAGAAAGTGTTTATGTGGTACATCCTCAATGTATAAACATCTATGAACCATGCACCAAAACAGGCTTGCAAGAGCCGAACTTGCAAGACAGAAAGAAGGAAATGATGTGGCGCACCTTCCACTTTAGTTGGCGACAGGTTGCAGTCCATCTCACCGACTCTTCTGGATTTCTCGAAAGCTGGACTTTTTTGTGCAAAGTGCATTACAGTTTTAAGCACTTGGAAACAGGTTTTCCAAACAATGTTAAACACAATTAACAATCACCATTGTTAAAAAACAAAATCCCCATATACGTATGCTGTTATTTGCTTGTATACATTTACTCACCATTTACGCATGCTATGTGCTTGTTTACATTTTGTTTACTTTTTGAAAAAATCTTAAACGCACAAGAAAACACAAAATTGTTAAAAATATATGTACATGGAAAATAGTTTTATTCTGGTTTAAAAAAAAGACAAGCTATATGTAGTATGAATACATCAATCAATGGATAGTGTCTATGTGATTGCATGAGTGTGTACGTAGAGTCTGACTGCGGGCAGGGGTAGTGCCTGGGGGAATGGATGAGTGCATGGGTAGTGCCTGAGTGAATTGTTGAGTGCAAGAGTATTGTCTGAGTGAATGCGTGAGTACATTGTAGTATCTGGGTAAATGCATGAGTGCAGAGGTAGTGCCTGTATGATTGGCTGAGTGCATGGGAAGTACCTGAGTGAAAGTGTGAGTGCAAGGCTAATGCTTGGATCATTGGATGAGTGCATGGGCAGTGCCTCTCCTTTCTATTGAAGACACATCTGTGAGTCAATGTGAATCAATCATAGCATAGTTGTTGTATATGTTGTATATTAATTTTTTGTAAAATGTGGGTGTGGGTTGTATATATGAAATTGCGTGTTTAAATGTGTTCAAAAGTTTTTTGATAAAAAGAAATGAGTAAGCAATCAAAAAGGAAATAAAAAATATGCAATTTAATTTGCCTTGATTCACATTGACTCACAGATGTGTCTTCAATAGAAAGGAGAGTAGCAAGCATTCAACAGTATTGGCATCTCTTTTGGTGTTGTTGCCTTAATACATGAGCAACACAATAATCATTTTCAAGCCGTCTAAAGAATCAACCTTATATATATATAAGAAACAAATAAAATATAATGACATTGTTTTTGAAAATTGATGTTGTCATGCCTATTATGTTATGTATTCTTGCCTTTTTAGTAATTTAGATACATTACTCAATAGAAGGGTTTTATTTCAAATTCTTTTTATTGACTTTCAAAATCAAAGCAGAGATATAGCACAATTTTTACAGTGTCCTTGTATGCCAAGAGTTACAGCTATCACATGAGGGTTCAGTAGAAGTGTTTTAGAGTAGTATTGAACTAAGCAGCATTAAAACTCTTTTCAAACTTCAACAGTACCTACTATAAAGAAGAAGATAAACTGTTATTTAATGATAATATATTAGAGAAATTATATCATATTTTTAAGAACACAACATAAATTTAGAATCAATCAATCAATCATGACATTTGTATAGCGCGCTACTCACCCGGAAGGGTCTCAAGGCGCTGGGGGAGAGGGGTCCGTTACTGCTCAAAAAGCCAGGTCTTGAGTTGCTTCCTGAAGGAGAGTTGGTCCTGGGTTAGCCGAAGGTGGATGGGGAGGGAGTTCCATGTCTTAGCTGCCAGGTAGGAGAAGGATCTTCCTCCGGCGGTGGTTCTGCGGATGCGTGGAACGGCGGCGAGGGCGAGGTTGGCCGATCATAGCTGGCGGGTGGGCGTGTAGAAGGTCAGGCGGTTGTTGAGGTACTTGGGGCCCAGGTCGTGGAGGGCCTTGTGTGCGTGGGTGAGGAGTCGGAACGTGATCGTCTTGGTGACGGGGAGCCAGTGCAGGTCTCTCAGGTGGCCGTATATGTGGCTGTGTCGGGTGATGTCCAGGACGAGTCGTGCGGAGGCGTTCTGGATGCGTTGGAGTCTTTTCTGAAGTTTGGCTGTGGTTCTGGCGTAGAGGGTGTTTCCGTAGACCAGTCGGCTGGTGACGAGTGCCTGGGTGACCGTCTTCCTGGTTTCGGTCGGGATCCATCGGAAGATCTTTCGGAGCATGCACAGGGTGTTGAAGCCCAGGTTGCGTGCGTGGTCCGTTGGCTTGGGAGTGGCGCCCAGGGCAGGGGGCCACCAGGAGTAGTCCCAGGTGGAGGGCGATGACCCCAGGATGAGGACTTCCGTCTTGTCCGAGTTCAGTTTCAGGCGGCTGTTCTTCATCCACTCGGCGTCATCTTTCATCCCTTCGTGTAGGCTGGTTCTGGCGGCGGCGGGGTCGTTGGTGAGGGAAAGGATCAGCTGGGTGTCGTCGGCATAGGAGATGATGTTGAGGTTGTACTGGCATGCGATGGCTGCGAGGGGGCTCATGTAGCCGTTGAAGAGGGTTGGGCTGAGCGATGATCCCTGTGGTACGCCGCAGATGACTTCAGTGGCCTCGGATCTGAACGGGGGAGGCGGACTCTCCGGGTTTTTCCAGAGAGGAACGAGATGATCCACTCCAGTGCCTTCTCCTGGATTCCGATGTTGCTGAGGCGCTGCACTAGGGTGCGGTGGCAGACAGTGTTGAACGCTGTGGAGAGGTCCAGGAGGATGAGGGCCGCTGTCTCTCCGTTGTCGAGCAGGGATCTGATGTCGTCATTGGCTGCGATGAGGGCGGTCTCAGTGCTGTGGTTTGCTCAGAAACCAGACTGCGAGTGGTCGAGGGATCAGTTCGTCTCGAGGAAGGCGGCAAGCTGTCTGTTGACGGTCTTCTCGATGACTTTGGCAGGAAAAGGGAGAAGCGAGATGGGGCGGTAGTTCTTGAGGTCGGTGGGGTCCACTGTTGGTTTCTTCAGGAGGGCACTGAGCTCGGCGTGCTTCCAGCTTTCCGGAGGTGGCAGTGTTGAAGGAGGCGTTGATGATGTCCCGGATTTGGGGTGCGATGATGGAGTCGGCTTTGTTGAAGACGTGGTGGGGGCAGGGGTCGGTTGGGGATCCGGAGTGGATGGTGTTCATCATGCGGGTGGTGTCTTCGGTGCTGGCCGGGGTCCAGGCACAGAGGGTGGTGGTGGGGGGCGTTGGTTCGGTGGTTGGGTGCGTGGTTGGTGCGCCGAAGCTGTTGTGTATTTCGGCGATCTTGCGGTGGAAGAACGAGGCAAGTGAGTCGCAGTGGTCTTGCGAGGGAGTGATGTCGTTGTTTCCGGCGCTGGGGTTGGAGAGCTCTTTGACGATGCTGAAGAGTTCCTTACTGTTGTGTGCGTTGTTGTCCGGTCGTTCTTTGAATGCTGTCTTCTTGGTGGTGCGGATCAGCTGGTGGTGTCTGCGGGTGGCATGCTTGAGGGCAGTCATGTTGTCTGTGGTCTGGTCATTGCGCAAGGCTTTCTCGAGGGTGTGGCAGTTCCTCTTGGGGTTCTTAAGTTCGTCGGTGAACCAAGAGGCTATCTTGCTGCCGTGTCTGCTGGGTGGGTCTTCAGTGGTGCAAGGTCGTCTGCGCAGTTGGTGATCCACTGTATGAGGTTGCTGGCTGCTTTGTTGGGGTCCGTTGTGCTGGTGGGAGGGTTCTGGCTGAGGGAGGTGGTAAGCTGGTCGGCGGTGATCTTGTTCCAGCTCCTGCGAGGAACCTGTTGCGGGTGGTGGTGGGTCGTGGTTCTTCTGAAGCTAAAGTGGACGCAGCTGTGGTGCGTCCAATGAAGTCCGGTGGAGTGGCTGAAGGCAATGTACTTGCTGGAGAAGAAGACTGGGTCAAGCTTATGGCCGGTGTAGTGGGTGGGGTGTTCACCAGTTGCTTGAGTCCGAGGTTGGCGAGGTTGTCCAACAGGGTGGTGGTGTTGCTGTCCTTGTTGTTCTCCAGGTGGAAGTTGAGGTCCCCTAGGAGGATGTAGTCAGCGGAGGGGAGGGCGTGTGGGCTGATGAAGTCTGTGATGTATTCGCTGAATTGTGTGCGTGGTCCCGGGGGTCTGTAGATGAGGGTACCTCTGAGTGTGGTCTTTGGGTCGGTGTGTATCTGGAAGTGGAGGTGTTCGGCGGCGGTGAAGGTGTCGTTGGCGCTGGTCGTGATGCGGATGGTGTTCTTGTGTACCTCCTCCAGTCTGGTTGACGCGGTCCCTCCGGGTGATCTTGTATCCGTCCGGGTTGGCGATAGCGATGTCGGGCGCTGAGGAGGTGTTCATCCAGGTTTCCGTGAGGAAGGCAACGTCTGGTAATGTTGTGTCGAGCAGGTTCCAGAGTTCGACGACGTGTCTGTGGACGGAGCGGGTGTTGAGCAGGATGCACTTGAGAAGGTTGCTGCTGGTGCTCGGCTTGGTGGGTGCGGTGCAGGTCCGGAGGCAGGTGAATTTGCAGGATTAGCAGGTGAAGGGTCCGTGGGTGCGTTTTGGGGAGGCTCAGTAGCAGGCGGGGTTTCGGCCGGCGTTGAGTGCATTGAGGGTGGCGGCGTCGTAGGTCCGTCATGTGGTCTGGCATCGACTGCACCTGGACCCGCCCTAGCGCGGTCCAGGCGCAGACGAGTGCAGATGGGCTTGCCTTCGGCGCGCCTTCAGCACGCAATCGGCGCACCCACTGCGCGTGCTCGCTGTGCGTATGCGTGCACTCCCCCATAAATGGCTAAGTGGGAGGGAGGAGCAGCTGGCAGGCGGGAGCGGGCGGCGAATGAGAAGGGAGACAGAAACAAAAGGGGCGGGCCGCAGGGGAGCAGCGGCGGGGAGCGGGGAGAATGGCGGGAAATGTGGCAGGGGCAGGGCACAGTATAAACAAAATACAGAGGCAGAATACAGACAATACAGAGGCAGAATGCAGAAAAATACAGAGGCAGAATACAAAAAAAATGCAAATGACCAGGAACTCAGCTGCAGGGCAGCGGCAAAACTCGGCAGAAGCGGGGGCAGCCTGGGCTCACTCACGGGGAGTGTGCGCGGTGCATGGAGTGACCGGCCCAGAACAGGGTCACGGGTCACTGCTTCCCTTTTTTGCGGTTCTCAGATTCCACTTAACTTCACCATACACAGTGATTTCAATGTAGTAACATCATTTAACAGTGGGAAAAAACAATCAGATTGATTGTAGAAAAATAAAATGTGCGTAGAGCATCATTTTCAATATGTGCAGCTATGTGTTTTTCTATCGCCTTTGTTAATTACTTCCTTCATCTACATTAACTCTAATATTTATCTCAAATACATTTGCCAAAATATAGATTCTCATTTACATCTAGTACAATAAAAACAACAAATATATAAACTATTTGCTTTTAAACACAATTTTCCTAATGCAAATACATTCTGGACCTAGACACCCGTATACCTGGGGGGCTGAACTCTGAAGAGGAACTGAAATGGCATTTGGGCGAGTAAACTAACACTATTGGATTTAGAGCTTTAACTGTATAGATGTGTTACGCAGTCTCCTGCTTGTGCTCCTTATAGTTTTAATCCACAAGTTATGTTTATCACTTTTTTCACTTTTTCTTGTTTGTGATGCACTGTTTTGATTCGAATCATTGAGGACGTATAGTGAATAGAAAATTGAAGAGCTTGTTTCTTTTTATACAGGTAATAATCGCTGAGGAAGATTGAATGAGCAAGATGGAATGTATTAATGGGCAATGTATACGGAGACAATCAACCCACTTGGGCACTAAACTGTATTTTGCCGAAATTCCCACTTGGGATTCACCAGCTAGAACTCTTTCATTTATGACTAAAAAGGACAATTTAATGACAATCTAAATAACCTGGATGGGTATAAATAGGAAATGTTATTTACTTCCTTTCCGACAACAGAGATGTGTATGATTGAAATGCTGTCAATTTCACTAGTGGGACACTGTTCCAATATGGCCGCTCCTTTTTTGATACGAATTATAGTCCTACGTTTATGTTCATATCAGGAAGTGATATGTGAAACTTTATTTAACTATGTTTCTGAGGAACTCAATTCACCCGTGATCAAGCCGAGTGTTCGGTGAAACGCGTTGGGTTGGCTCCATGCACTGTTGTCATGCTGGAATAAAAAATATGAAGAATACGAAATACGATCTTTTGGTCTGAAAAAGTGGTGTTTGAGACTGGAGAAAGAGTGCATTTTACGCTTTTTGAAGCGTTTTGCGAAACGGTGCAATATGAAATACCGCAAATAATAATCCAAACACCAAATATAGATATTAGTAGTTTGGACTCCTGTCTAATTTCTGTTCACATCTTCCCAATATGTCGAATGATGTACTCAAAAGTTTGGCTTCAAAATAACAAACATGAATTTGGTAATTCATAAGGAAATGTAGGTTTGAATTCCGAGTGGGCATCATTGCAGTGTGTCCATTCTTTATTGCATGTTGCTACAGATGTTGTAGTAGGTCCATCATGGAAAATAATAGCCACTGCTATAAACTTCCTACTGAAAAAGATATTTAACTTGCATTTAAAAAAAAAATGCTTCCAATTTTCTTCCATTTGCTCTACAACGTTGTAACGTTGAGATATTTTCCAAATCTTTCGATATGTAATGTAGACAACTTCTCTTATCTACAATGCGAACTTCTCTTATCCTGATTGGCTGTTTTAATAAATGTGTTAAAATGTACTGATTTGCAGTCTGGTATCATCAAGTATATGAACCGTACTGTTTGTATTTCAGTGGTAGAAGTAAATTAACACCCTTCACATTTATGATTCCATCTGTAGTTTAGTGCAAATAAGTTTACAATCTGGTATCCTTCATGTTCGAATACTCCAAGGATAAGGATTAGAAAATCTTGTTCATCTTGTTGTATATTAACAGTAAATGTCAAAGAACCAGTGCATATATCCAAAAGATGCTGAATACCAAAAGCAGTATGGATTTTACTTCTGTCAGTTACCAACTGTTGAAATACATGTTGTAGTAAAAAACAGAATCTTTTTTCTAAGCATTGGCTGAAAATTTGTTCTGCTCGCGGAATTTGTGGATTTCCCGCAATTTCGCGATCCGCGAATCTCGCGAAATCGCGGTAAAATCCGCGAATCAGCGGGGACGAATTATCAGCCAAGTACTTACAGGGTTACAGCAGCAGGTGCAATAGTTGAAGATAATTTTTTGTAACCTTTTACAAAAGGGTTACAAAGAAATTAACTTCAACTTGGGCACCTGCTGCTGTAAGCCTGTAAGTGCTTCCTGGCGCCTCATTGCCTACTTGCAACTATTCTCTGACCCTGCTCTGACCCTTGAAGCAGGGTCAGAGAATAGTTACAAGTAGGCAATGAGGCGCATGTCACGAAAATTAAACCTCAACAGGAAACACTGACAGATATAAAAACAAGCATTTGCAATGCAATAGGTCTCGCATTAGGAAAGTTTGAGCTATTAGTCTTGTAAATGACAATTTTTTTTATTTATGTGTTGGTTTTGAAAATAGGTAAATTAATAGCTTTGTCATTTACAATGCCAATAGTTATAACTTTCGCAAATGTGACACCTATAGCATTTGTAATGCAACATGTTTTGTATTTACGTGACTTAGCTGTATTGATATTATAAATTACAATGGCTTTTAATTTTTTTAAATAATTAATACTTAAATAAAAGTGATTTTAATTTATAATGGCAATAGCTTAAACTTTTGTAAATAACTTTTGTGAAGATTATGTTCAGTGTATTTTATTGTGACGAAAATGCAAGAACAGAAGTGAAATATTAACATCTTTTGTGACATTTGTAATAAAGTTTGAAACATTGAGAGAACATATTTTAACCAGTTGTTGTTGAATGGTTGCGCAGATTGATGCTGGGGTGGCGCTGAGTGGTGCTGTAGTGGTGCTGAGTGGTGCTGTGGTGATGCTGAGTGGTGCTGTGGTGGTGCTGAGTGATACTGAGATGGTGCTGAGTGATGCTGGGGTGGTGCTGAGTGGTGCTGTGGTGCTGCTGAGTGATGCTGTGGTGGTGCTGAGTGATGCTGTGGTGGCGCTGTGGTGGTGCTGAGTGATAATGTGGTGGTGCTGAGTGATGTTGTGGTGGTGCTGAGTGATGCTGTGGTGGAGCTGAGTGGTGCTGTGGTGGTGCTGATTGGAGCTGTGGTGGTGCTGAGTGATGCTGTGGTGGTGCTGAGTGATGCTGTGATGGTGCTGAGTGGTGCAGTGGTGGTGCTGAGTGATATTGTGGTGGCACTGAGTGATGCTGTGGTGGCGCTGAGTGATGCTGTGGTGGCGCTGAGTGGTGCTGTGGTGGTGCTGAGTGATAATGTGGTGGTGCTGAGTGATGCTGGGGTAGCGCTGAGTGATGATGTGGTGATGCAGAGGGCAGAAAGGCACAGAAAGCCGTCTAACAAAGGGCAGAAAAACAAGGGAAAAACGAGTCTAACAGAGGGCAGAAGGGCACAAAAAACCAGTCTAACAGAGGACAGAAGGGCAGAAAAACAAGGCAAAAAACGAGTCTAACAGAGGGCAGAAGGGCACAAAAAACTAGTCTAACGGGACAGAAAGGCACAAAAAAGAGTCTAACAGAGGGCACAAGGGCACAAAAAATGAGTCTAACAGAGGTCCGAAGGGCACAAAAACAAGGGAATAACAGAGGGCAGAAGGGCACAAAAAATGAGTCTAGCGGAAGGGCAGAAAAACAAGGGCCAAATGAGTCTAACAGATGGCAGAAGGGCACAAAAAACGTGTCTAACAGGGGGCAGAAGGGCAGAAAAACAAGGAAAAAACAAGTCTAACAGAGGGCAGAAGGGCACAAAAACAAGGGAAAAACGAGTCTAACAGAGGGCAGAAGGGCACAAAAAACAAGTCTAACAAGGGGCAGAATGAATCCCACCCTGCGTGTTTGTCCACGAAGATGCCACCTTTTTGTGCAATACCTCTACTCAACTGGAGTACTTTCTACTGTCAATTCAGTAAGTGCTCCCTCGTTGACTAAATGTATAGGGGCAGATTTACAATAACTGGCGCATCGTTATTGTGCGCCGCAGCTCCGCCACCCATGGTGCGCCGCGTTTACAATGCTGGGCACCGTGTGGCAAAAATGGCACAGATGCGTCACGCATCTGTGCCGTAAAAGCAGCGCATTGCTGGAGCTGCGTCGAGCTTGCGACACAGCTCCAGCAATGCTCTAGGAGGCCCTATCTCCCCAATGCTGCCTCAAGCCTTGCGCCTGCTTCAAGCAGGTGCGGGGTTTTGATGCAGCATTGGCCTAAAAGTGACTGAGTGAATTCTTGTAGATTTCACTCAGCCACTTTTAGGAGGCCTTCCTGCACAGAAACGCCCTCCCCTGCGCCGGAACGCCTCCTGATGGCGCAGGGCTTTACAACGTGAGGCATCTCTTAGATGCATCATGTTGTTAATACCCAGCACCATGGCGCATCTTTTGTGCTGCTGCTGCGTCACAAAAGGTCTCGGTAGAGGGTGGGAGTGGTGAACCAGAGGGTGGCAGTGATGAACCAGAGGGTGACAGTGATGAACCAGAGGGTGGCAGGGGTGAACCAGAGGGTGACTGTGCTGAACCAGAGGGTGGCAGTGCTGAACCAGAGGGTGGCAGGGGTGAACCAGAGGGTGACAGTGATGAACCAGATGGTGACAGGGGTGAACCAGAGGGTGGCAGTGGTGAGC
The DNA here is from genome assembly GCF_964263255.1 of Lissotriton vulgaris. Taxonomy (NCBI): domain Eukaryota; kingdom Metazoa; phylum Chordata; class Amphibia; order Caudata; family Salamandridae; genus Lissotriton; species Lissotriton vulgaris. The sequence continues at coordinate 1,355,257,484 of NC_141693.1, forward strand.
CAGAGGGTGGCATGGGTGAACCAGAGGGTGGCAATGGTGAACCATGAACCAGAGGGTGGCAGTGCTGAACCAGAGGGTGACAGTGGTTAACCAGAGGGTGGCAGTGGTGAGCAAGAGGTGCTGTGATGAACCAGAGGGTGGCAGTTGTGAACCAGAGGGTGGCAGTGGTGAACCAGAGGGTGACAGTGCTGTACCAGAGGGTGGCAGGGGTGAACCAGAGGGTGCTTTGATGAACCACAGGGTGGCAGTGGTGAACCAGAGGGTGGCAGGGGTGAACCAGAGGGTGGCAGTGGTGAACCAGAGGGTGGCAGTGCTGAACCAGAGGGTGACAGTGGTTAACCAGAGGGTGGCAGTGGTGAACCAGAGGTGCTGTGATGAACCAGAGGGTGGCAGTGGTGAACCAGTGGGTGACAGTGCTGTACCAGAGGGTGGCAGGGGTGAATCAGAGGTGCTGTGATGAACCATAGGGTGGCAGTAGTGAACCAGAGGGTGGCAGTGGTGAACCAGAGGGTGACAGTGCTGTACCAGAGGGTGGCAGGGGTGAACCATAGGGTGCTGTGATGAACCAGGGGTGGCAGTGGTGAACCAGAGGGTGGCAGTGGTGAGCCAGAGGTGCTGTGATGAACCAGAGGGTGGCAGTCGTGAACCAGAGGGTGGCAGTGGTGAACCAGAGGGTGACAGTGCTGTACCAGAGGGTGTCAGAGGTGAACCAGAGGGTGCTTTGATGAACCACAGGGTGGCAGTGATGAACCAGAGGGTGGCAGGGTGAACCAGAGGGTGGCAGTGGTGAACCAGAGGGTGGCAGTGCTGAACCAGAGGGTGACAGTGGTTAACCAAAGGGTGGCAGTGGTGAACCAGAGGTGCTGTGATGAACCAGAGGATGGCAGTTGTGAACCAGAGGGTGGCAGTGGTGAACCAGAGGGTGACAGTGCTGTTCCAGAGGGTGGCAGGGGTGAACCAGAGGTGCTGTGATGAACCAGAGGGTGGCAGTGGTGAAGCCAAGGGTGGCAGTGGTGAACCAGAGGGTGACAGTGCTGTACCAGAGGGTGGCAGGGGTGAACCAGAGGGTGCTGTGATGAACCAGAGGGTGGCAGTGGTGAACCAGAGAGTGGCAGGGGTGAACCTAAGGGTGGCAGTGGTGAACCAGAGGGTGGCATTGCTGAACCAGAGGGTGACAGTGGTTAACCAGAGGGTGGCAGTGGTGAACCAGAGGTGCTGTGATGAACCAGAGGGTGGCAGTGGTGAACCAGAGGGTGGCAGTGGTGAACCAGAGGGTGACAGTGCTGAACCAGAAGGTGGCAGGGGTGAACCAGAGAGTGGCAGTGCTGAACCAGAGGCTGGCAGTGGTGAACCAGAGGGTGGCAGGGGTGAACCATAGGGTGGCAGTGGTGAACCAGAGGGTGGCAGTGATGAACCAGAGGGTGGCAGTGGTTAACCAGAGGGTGCTGTGCCCATACACGACCGCATGGGTAACTTCGCCATGCAAGCGGCCCGCGAACACGCAAAAAGCCCTGCAAACATGCAAAAAACCCCGCGAACACTCAAAAAAACCTGCGATCACGCAAAGAACCAAAAATCCACAAATTCGCAGATTTTGCGGATTGCAAATTCGATTTCGCACAAATTTGTGGAACGCAAATTCGCAAATTTCGCCCATACTTACTTTTTTCACGCTTTCCCATGATTTCATGATGACAAACAAAACAACAAAACATTCATAATCACATTAGCATAACAGTTGGCACTTGAACTATTTTCCAACTGGTATCCTACAATGTCATCAACAGTTTCCATTTTCTTTTTCTTTATGCCTTCAAGTTTCTCTTCATTTGTTTTCTTTTTCTGAACCTTAATTGTATCTTTGACATAGTTCGGTTTTGGACATACTATTTGTTTTTCATATATGGGATATTCACCTAAATCAGGAGTATAGAGTCTTCTTAAACAATTGTACTCTCTTACACAATTTGCATAAGCACTAATCTTTTTGTCATCAAAATCTATCAAATACAAACCAGACAATGTTCTTACTCGAGACAATGCAACGTGTGCCATTCCCTCTTTGAACACTGTACTTCCAATATTTACAAAAGCACTGTCTATATTTAAAACTGGAGATTTGTGAATAGTTACTGCATATGCTGAAGACAGAGGAAACTGTTGTCTACGAACATACAAAACTTTTACAAGCAAAAAACATAGAACACAATGCCCAATATGTTTTACTTCTTTAATCTGATCAAATGTTATCATGAAAAATTCTATTCCATCTCTGTTCTTAAATTTTACAAACTCAAAAATATTTCCCATTGCTCCATTTACTTAAACTTCTTCTACATTCAAATTACGCTGTGGAATTACACAACAGTTTATACATACATGTAAAGTTTTTTCTAAGCCTGCAGACAGACTTTTCCAAAGAATCCAATTTAGCCTTTATTTTCCCTGTGAGAAGAATAGTCGCCCCCTACTGGTCAATGCTATCAATAGCTTTAATTTCCACTATTTGTTGTTTTTCCAATTTGAGAAGTTGTTGATTAAATATAGAACACTCTTGCAGTGTGACATTTGGCAAACTATAGACTGTTTTCTCCAAGCATCTTGTACATTACTTCAGCTCCAAGTTTCCAAGTTTTTTTATTAATTTAGCACAGTTACTTAAAACCATTGCTATACAAAATCTACTTTAGCATGAGTATAAAATTTAGCTTTTAGCACATTTATCAAGTAAAAACAAGGCTAAAGAACAATTTTCAAGGCTTAGAGACCAATATGCATATTGAAGAGCGGCATTATAGTTCCCTATGTGAGCGTTTTGCTATGCTTGGCCGGATAAAATAGTTAAGACAGAGAGTACTGGGCCAAAGGACGAAAAAAGTCTGTAATGAGTCTTTGAGGGGGAGGGGGAGGGGGGAGAAGCATGGCAACCAGGGGGGGTAATAAAAGATTGTCCAAAAGTCTCACGAATTTTCCAAACCTAGCGAGCACTTGAATGTCAGTAGATGTAAAGCACAAGGCCGAGGCCTCCCAGCACGTCCTGGCGCCCCATTTTAAAAACAAGGGTTTCAAAAGGGACCTTCTGGGGGCTGCTAGTGCCGGGCAGCAGCACAGGAGATGCAGCCATGATTCGGAGTGGTATTTACACAGCCTGCAAGCTCCCCCCTCGCTTGTTGGGGCCCATTTGTTGAAGGCCGTCGAGCGCAGGCCTAGAAGTCGCATAAACATTATGTTCTTCCGAGCCACTTTGCTTAAGTTTTCCTGGCAGTATGCTTGTGGACGCCCAAGAAGATACGAAGAGTTCAAGGGGAGCAGAATGGTTGATGTCTTTAGAGCCTGCAGATCCGTGGACTGAGAAATAAGTTTGACTTGCTTATTGATGGTGCTTTTCCAGGCCGAGTATGGGATAGTGACTGAGGGGTGTGTTGACTCGTCAATCTCTAACACTCTTATGACCTTTATAATCTGGGTATTCCAGGGATTGCCAGGGCTTGACAGGATTCCTTTTAGCTGGAATTTAAGAGTGTTATCACTTGCTTTTAGGGTCCTAATAAAATATTTCAGGATATCGGCCTCGCAGTAAAGAGATTGTCTTTGTAGGCCCAGCTCCAATCGTAGTCTTGCCTGCTGAATAAAACTTGGCAGATGGAAAAGTTTTTTGTAGGTAGAGATTTGGGCGAGCTCAAGACTGGAGGAGCATGTTCCAGGAAAGGCCTGGTGTCCATAAGTTAATGCAGGAAGTAAAGTAGCTTTAGCCACCTTCAGGATGGCTTCTGCAGAAGGGCTGCTCAAAGTTTGGTTCAGCCTGGTCAGGGAATATGTAATTGCGCCTGCTCTCTTTTGCAAAGCGGCTAGGTGAGCTGTAGGCCTGAACGTCTCGTTGAACCAGACTCCCAGGTAATTATATTTTACTGTTGTGTTAATCCTGGCGGGCCCGATGTTCCATGCCAACCATTTCTTGTTCTTACATCTGCCAAATACCAGTACCTTCGTCTTTGCCTGGTTGATTCTGCAATGGTTCCGCTACATAGATGATGTCTGGCTCCTGTGGCAGGGGAGCCAGACTGATCTGGCGGCATTCCATGACTGGCTCAACAACAGGCATGCTGATATTAAATTTTCGATGGCACAAAGCAACGAAAGGATGACCTTCCTTGACGTTGAAATTGTGAACATCAATGGGGTTCTTAAATCAACCCTGTTCAAAAAGGACACAGATAGGAATACTATCTTGCACCACAAGAGTGCCCACCCAAGGAATCTGAAATCCAACCTTCCATATGGGCAACTATTGCACATCAGGAGAAACTGCTCTGATTTGAGAGACTTCACGTCCCATGCGGAGACATTTTGCCACGAAATGCAAGAAAGGGGGTATCCCAGAAAACTGTTGAAGCACTCATTACAAAGAGCGCGCTTCACCCCCCGCGAAACTCTTTTGAAAGTACGTCCTAAACCCACACTAGAAAGACTGGTCTGTGTCACCACTTTTGGACCAGACACCCACAAACTCAGAAAAGCTGTACTGAACAATTGGCACCTAATGGCGAATTTGGAGTGTCCACTTCCAAAGCCCCTGTTCGCGTATAAAAGAAACCAAAATGTAGGACAGCACATCATGAGAGCGGATGTATCTCTACCAAAAAAGAAAAGTGATCTTTTGAGTCAGTGGAACCTCAAACCGATCACAGGACACCACAAATGTGGGACCTGTGTCGTGTGCCCAAACACTATTGAGGGCGACGAGTTCCAACATGGTTCCATTAGATGGAAACATTTAGAATTTTCGAATTGCAAAACCAAAAATGTGGTGTATCTGGTCCAATGCCCCTGCGACCTCATTTATGTTGGTAAAACCACACAACAAGTCAACACGCGAATTTGCCAACATCGCTCCAGGATCAAAAATAAAATCATGACCGCCCCCATGGTGGAACATTTTGTTAATGTTAACCATGATGCCAACGATTTGAAGTGGACGGTCTTGTATACAATACGTCCATCCCAGAGGACTGTGGATTTTGACAAAATGCTCCTTAAAATGGAAGCATATTTAATTCTGAAATTTAACAGCGTCCCGAGGGGCTTGAATAGCCTATCTGAAATCGCTAGACTTTGACCTAATAGTGCCCTGGCGCCAGACATCCGGATAGGTCGCGTCTCAGTATTGTTCACCTCTCTCTATAATGGAGTGTTTCCATTCAAACAACCACGTAGCACAGTGCGAACTACATATCCCATAAGGCCTAGCGCCTTCCCAAAAAGCTCATTGCCATGGTTACTCAGACAGTACCGGCCTTGGCGATTCGATAGAAGCACAGGGAGCCCAGAGCAAGAGACATGCAGGTAAGCGGCGCCTCAACGGGACCTGCCGCCGGCCTCTGCTTTACTCGCGGCTAACGCGGAAAGAATGCTAATCATTTCGCTCCGTTTTTCCCTTAGCGGAAACTGACTCCGGTTGAATTCTTAAACGCCGGTCTTCTATAAACAACGCGTGCCCAGTCACTCGGACGGCCTCGCATCATCCGTGAAGGTATGTTGCATGCAAACCACCACACCACTCGTTTCTTTAAAATAATTACCGCTCCCGGTTTCAACAACACTATTGTTCTTCCCCAGGGTGCCACAGGCTGCTGGAAGTGTAATAAATGTGCCAAGGAGCCTGCAACCAACTTTAAAAAAAAACGCCCACACTAATTTGAAAAAGTCTACGGTATGTGCACTTTTTAAACAAAGTATTTCGCACTCCCCAGTCATTAGCCTTACAATCGGTCTAATGTCAATTCTTTTTGTCATAGGCAGCTCCAACTCCTGGATGCCCTCTGCACTACTACACCTTCATTAAATTAGCTTCCGTCAAATGCGGTAGGTCCCCCCTAACTGAGTGTCACAATATAGGGAGACTGTCGCTCTTGTTTCATGAAGTTTACACAATCTTTCCTTGTCTTTGCCAAACTTACAGACAGAATAACCATGCCCTGATGAGAATCCGGAAAGTAACTCTCTGGATTCGAAACGCGTCGGCTAATCTGAAAAGGAAAATTCTTTTACCAGCTACCACTGGTCACACAAGATTCTCGAATTTACTTTCGCGTCTCTTTTCTTTCCCAATTCTTTTTTGCTTCACTCCTTTTTTGTCTCAATCAAATGCCTAATTGTACTTACCATTGATTGTAATGTATTTTGTAATGTTTTTGTCTGTAGTTTACATATTGTTCGTTTAACCAATGATTATATTAAGTTTTTGCTCATATTTAGTTTTGACACTGTGGTGTATTTCAAAGTTCTACTTTGAGTTGATTTTGTGTTACACATAGGTCTTGTCTGCTCATAATACGTTTTGTTTGACAAATGAAGTATAAATGTTTAAGTAATTGGTATAAATAAAAGTACCTGCTTGGAAACGACAGCTTGCGTTTTCAATGTTCCATAAATATGGTTGTAATTAAGTGGTGGAGAGGTACTCTTTTTTCTAATTACATATACTAGGCCTAGCCTCCCCACCTGTCCACTAGGGCCAAGCTCCCCTTGTACTCCTGGTTGATTTTCAGGGCATTGGCGGAGTTATATGTATGAAGCATACTTAATGCCCGTTGGAGACCCGCTTTTGCTTGGTCCATTATTACAATATCATCTGCATATTGTAATATGTGAAGAGGCTTTTTAGCGGGTCCCAGTTTTGGCGGGAGAAGGTTACTATTCTCCAAGAATGTACCGAGGTCGGCTGTGTAGAGATTGAACAGCAGCGGGGCAAGAACACAGCCTTGCTTTAGCCCATCTTCGACGGCAATTCTTGAAGAAAGTGTCTTTGGGCTGGTTTTAATTCGCACCCACGTGTTCTTATGCAGGGAAATTAGTGCACCTAGTAGGTCATGCGGAATCCCCCATTTGTTCAGCTTCCTCCACAAGATGTTCCGAGACACTTTATCAAAAGCTGTGCTGTAGTCTATAAAGCAGCAATATAGTGGAAGATTTTTTTTGTGCTGCTTTTTGACTCAGAGCGGCTAGAGTAATGATGTTGTCTATTGTGGAGGCCGATGCCCGGAACCCAGTTTGGTAGTATGGTATTATGTTATTTTCTTCAACCCATTTTTCAAGCAACCGAAGAAGACATCGAGCGTATGCCTTTGCCTCCAGGTCTAATAGGGCAATGAGGCAATAGTTAGCCGGTGAAGCAGGGTCACTTTTCTTGAATATGGGACATAGAGTCGAACCTAACCAAGAGTCTGGGAGCTGGCCTGTCGCGAAAGTGTTGTTAAATAGGGGAGTCAGAAGGTCCGCCCACTCTTCCGGGGCGCATTTAAATAACCCGGCTGGGAGACCGTTGGGCCCTGGAGCTCCATCTTTTTTCATGGCTCGCAGATGCTTGGTGACCTCGGCCGCAGTGGTCAGTTCTAAAGTTTCTGTTTGAATGGAAGCGGCACGATCTCTTAGTTCTATCACCGCGGGGTCGCCAGGGTCACTGCGATAAAGATCGTACACATGCAGGGCCCAGGCTTCTTCACAGACTGAATTTCCTCTCGCCTTGTTGGTGGAGCGGAGTTTGTTCATATAATCCCAAAACTGGGACTGACTTTTGCTCTTGAGAAGGTCAAAAAATTTTACCCACTCTGACTGTTCTTTGAGTCTCTTGGTCTCCCATAGGGATTTCTTGTAGGTCGTCCGCAGCAGTGCCACCTTTTTGGCGGTGTGCGTGGTTCCAATCAGTTTGTGCTGGCGGACGGCCTTCCTGAGGGTCTTTCTTTGAGAGGCTAACAATGGGTCATGGGTTTGCTTTGGATGTGGCCCAAATGTTCTATGATGTACCACGGGCCCGGCCAGGAGATCCTGTAGCTTAGCAATGGAGTTATCCCACCGGTGATGTGATTCTGTCGGGGCACTATGTCTGAAGTTACGCATTTCGCCCTTGAGCCAGGTTCCCACCTTGGCAGATCCCCGTGAGTCCCATTTGATTCTTCTAACCATAGTGTGCAATTCGGCTTGCGTTGAATGCCCCACATCTGTCGTTTTAAGGGCGACTTGCACTTGCAGGTCCAGTGTGGCCACTATGGGGTTGTGGTCGCTCTCCAAACGATAGGGAATTTCCATCCTGGCCAGGCGATCACCCAGAAGCGGGGAAAGAAAGATGTAGTCAATGGTTGAGATTCTCCTGAATGTTGGCAAGAAATGGGCGTCAGGGTGCAGTTCCAGCGAGATTTGCTGAGCCGAGCGGAAGTTATGGGTTGTTAGAAAAGTGATCATCGCTTCTTGCTCTTTATTTTTCCTTGCTAAGAGACCGTTGGATGCAAGGTCTTTGATGTTGAAATCTCCTAGTAGTAGTACCTCCGTGGATGCAAATTCTGCTAGAAGGTCTTCCAGTTGTTTTATCATCAGATCCGTTGTAGTTGATTTTGCGGTTTTTGCAGTATTATGATAAATGTTAATTAGGAGGATAGTATGTGCCCTGCCTGAAAAAGACAGACCGGTAATCAGAACCGACTGCCCTGCCGTCAGGTTCCGAGTGACAGAGGTAGCCGTTAACTTGCACCTGTAACTGATGAAAATGGAGAGGCCCCCTGAGGGTCTTTCATAAGAATTGACCTTAGCGGCCGGTTGAAAAAGTTCATGATAACCAAGCAAAGGCGATGGGGATAGAGACCAGGTCTCCTGAAAACAAATTATGTCGCTTTTGTTCAGGAATTCAACGGCTGATTTTGAAGCAAGGGTTGACTTTAGCCCGCTCGTGTTCCAAGATGTGATAGTTAGTTTGGAATAAGGCCAGTTGGTGTTCTTGTTAGGAGGATCGCTTTTGTTGGGCAAAGTTAATTGACGACTCTGGGACTAAGTCTCCGTAGCGCATGTTGTTGGCATGGGGGACAGGGCAGTTAAATTTGCAGCTTATCGTACGTTGATTTTTATGGCATGCAATGTTTAGGAGATTGTCAGCTTTCAACGCTTCTGGAAGCCAGGCATGGGTTGCGCCCCGGGACCCCTTCAGTACGCTGGTAAGCTGTTTCGCAGGGGCCTGTGGGAGAAGGACGTGGGGGTATTTTTGTTGAGTGGGAACCCACATTTCAATGCCCCAGTTTTCAAATTGGTTGGCTTCCCTAAAAATTGCATTCCTAATGGATTCCTGGGACCACGTTGTAATGGTGGCCATTACTTCAGCTGCTGCATTTCCAGTTGTAAACAAGTTCCTTAGTAGCCGACTTTCTAAAGCTTGTTTACCACGTTTTGGTAAGACACCAATTCTTATGTCTAGAAGAATATTTCCATCACTTGCTTGTCGCACTTCTGAACAAGTTCCTTATATTCAAAATGTAACTTTGGGAAGTATTTTCAATACTTCCCAAAGATTTCCTAGTGTGTACCTGAACAATTGTTTTAAAAACAGGTTGTCGTTTTACAGGAGTAAGTTGTAGTAGATCTCCGAACACAATTAAATGTTTTCCTCCAAACAGAATATCGTAATCTTTGAAATCTGTTGCCTTCTTAAATGTACAAATGCAAGAATATGAGGGTCCATTATGATGTCGGGCAGATCGCCACCCCTGATGGGCTGTGGCTATCTGCCTGACATCTATCCCCGCACGCCCTCCAATTACCCCTGCCATATTACAATTTCCATATTGGGGGTCACAGCGGTGGGTGGAAAGACCGTCCACTGCATCTCTGCCAGCAGGCAATCCCTCTGATTGCCTGCCGGGTGGATCTCTGACCTAACCATCCATATCAGGATGCCTGGCGGAGAGGGTCTTTCCATGACGGCGATGCCACCATGGAAAGGCATGCAGTCTTTTGTATTAAGGACCCTTTGCGGGCCCCCAGGGTGTTGGGGATGTACTTGGGGTATACCCATGGTACCCCCCTACATTTTCATGCATAAAGTGACAGGCATCGCAAATGCACAACATGCATTTTTTACATAGCAGCGGGTGCTGCTTACAGCACCGCCCACTGCATCCTGATTGGCATGGCAGGACCGCCGCACCTATGGCGGGCAGTCCCTTTTGCCGTTGTGGTGGCTGGCGGACTTTGTCCACCCGCCATCGTAATGATGCCCTAAGTTTGAGACCATGCTCACCTCATCAATAATTACGTTTCTTTTTCTTGAGCACTCTTGAGACTTCATAACAAGCTTCTCCAGATAGTAATTTTTGTAAAGTAATCCCTTTAATGTTGTGTGCTGCTAATCTAGTTGGAGCTGTTACAACACAAGATAAATGCGATTCTGTAGTTTTGCATAGATAACTGGTCAAAACTTTAATAGAGAAACCATTATAGAACATAGGAATCCAAAACCGCATTTTGTATAAAATTTTCATTTACATTTGTATTTTCAACTGCAGTATTTCCCACGTTGATGACTTTGAAACCGTAAAACTTGTTGTCTCAAGCTCTTTTTTCCTCCATATCTTGGAATGGCACATATAACATACTGTTTGTTAAACAACAAAACAGTTTTATCAGTATCAGTTAAAAACTTTGGTGATTCTTTATCCATATTAGAATGTGTATATGAGGAGCATCTCTGGCTTGGTACTCCATTCTTCCAAAAAATCTGTTTCCTCTTCAAAAGGTGGATTATTTTTATTGCAGATAAATGACATCATAGCAGTTCTCCAGATGTCTTCAATTCAATGCTTTTTATATTTGAATTTGCATCTCTTAGAAATTAAAGTAAATCTTCCCATGCATATTCAGCACAGCTATGTGTTACAAACCATGTAGGAGCACCTAAGTTTCTTAACATGCAATTAAGTTCTCCATGACGACAATACCAATACTCATTGGTACCACATTGGCATACCATCAAATTAATTAACTGATATTCTGAAATCTCATCTCTTTGTTCAACTCTGTCCATGAACTCTTTTGCATAAGCATACGAAAGTGCAGACAAATCGCTTTCAAACAGAAGAGGAAATATATATGGAATGCACTGCCAAAATCTCGGATCTTTACAAAATATTCTTGTTGATCGGTATTCTGAAGCTGGAATCTGTACAACTCATTCATCAAATTGTCCACTTTCTCCAGTGGGCATTAGCTGGGGAAAACAACAAACTTCTAACCTTTTTTCCCATACACTCACGGGACTTCCCTTTGCTTGTTTAATTTGAAATTACTCAATACTGTTTCCAATTATTTATTTTGAATGCAGAGGATGTACTGTATAATGTTCATAAATCTGTTGAGTTCTGCACTTGTCCACTTTTTCAATGTGTGCATCTGAAATTACTGTTTCATTTTCTAAGTATATTAAGTCTTTATCAATATTCACACTCTTATTATATAAGTTAATTTGTTGCCTTTTACTAACATCTCCAAACTCTTGCCAAATTTTTCAACTCTTTGTTGGTACACCATTTTCTTCTCTGTCTACATCAACAGTTTGAATGTTTTTCCAACCATTTAAAGGTAAGTAGACAACTCTTCCTTTCAGACCTTTTTGTAAATCTATTGGTGGCAGTTTACCTGGTTTAGGCTCCACACTAACTATGGCCTGTAATGGATGTACAGATTGAATAAGAATAGATTCATAGGTATTTAAATCAGTGAGTTCTTGAGGAACAGGTACCAAATCTAAGCTAATATGTACTGCTCTAGCTGGCATTTTGTTTTCTTCTAATTTGTTGTAACAATAATTACAAATAACTTGATCAGCACCAAATTCAAACTGACCATATACCAACAAATAAACAACAAATTGCTACCATTTATCATTATTTTCTTTTTCACTTTTTAAATATAAACCAACATTCCCAGTTTGACTTCTATAGTGAGTACAACGACAACAAATACAAACTTAGGGGGTCATTGGGATGGCGGGTGGATCGTCATCGCCGGCCCAGCAGTAGGGATCCGCCCGCCATCCCAAACTGATTAACCCCAGCCATATTATAATGGTGGGGAGGGGGTTTCACGGCAGACGCAAAGTGCGTCCACCTCTTTTCCGCTGGTCAGCAATCATTCTGATTGTCGGTCGGGCGGACTTGGGCCTCAATATGGTGGTGGGTCCTAGCAGGCAGCGCCATCCATATTAGAATGCAGGGTCTCAAAGGCCTTTCCATGGTGGCTTATTTGCAGTGGCCGCTTGTCGCGGGCCCCCCAGCGGTGTGAGGTCTATGTTATGTTATGTTATGTTATATGGATTTTGTATAGCGCACGGATGCCGCAGCAAAGTGGCGTCCCGGCGCTTTGGAGAATAATAACACAACACGACAGAAAGGTAGAAAAAAATGGGCCTAGATTGTGGCAAAAAGGAAGGTTTTAAGTGCCTTCCTAAAAGGAAGCAACTCAGGAATGGAGCGCAAAGGGGCAGGCAGAGAGTTCCAAAGGGATGCTGCCAACACTGAAAAAGAGCGACCGCCCATCCTAGATTTTTTAAAACGTGGCACAATAGCCAAATTTGATCCGGCAGAGCGAAGAGCTCTGGCAGGGACATAGTGCTGGATAGTCTCTGCAAGGATAGGAGGGGAGGCTGCTTTGAGAATTTTAAAAGTTAAGCACAGAGCTTTAAACTTAATTCTCTGCCCCACCGGCAGCCAATGGAGATCCTGAATGGTCCGACGGGCCGAGACAAACTTCGGAAGGCCAACAAGCATCCTAGCTGCCGCATTCTGAACTCTCTGAAGGCGAGATAGCTCAGCCTGGTTTAGGCCCAGAAACAGGGAGCTAGCATAATCCAGTCTGGTAAGAACCAGGGCTTGAACAATAATCTGTCTGGTCTCCGCATCGAAGAACTTAAAGATTGGTCGGAGACACTGCAGAGTACCAAAACAAGTGCCGGCCACACGTTTTGTGTGGGAAGTGAAAGAAAGCTTATTGTCGAACCACACCCCGAGGTTTCTAACCTCTGTCACAGGGGAAGGGACGGGGCCAAGATCAGAAGGCCACCACTGATCTCCCCATAATTCACTTTCCCTACCAAAAATAATGACCTCGGTCTTAGAGGCATTAAGTTGGAGCCGATTGTTCGCCATCCAGCCTGCCACAGCTTTTAGAGCTGACTGAAAGGTGGGGGCATCCATGTTGGAGTCGCCATTAAGTGCCACCGCCAGCTGCGTATCATCGGCGTATGACACTAAGGAGAGACCAAAACTGTGGGCTACCTCCGCTAATGGCTGAACATATAAGTTAAACAAGGTAGGGCTTAGGGCCGACCCTTGGGGAACACCCTGGAGTATGGGGCGAGAAGCAGAAACAAAAGGGGGAGTGGAAACCTTAAAGGCACGATCCTTAAGAAAGGAGCGAAACCACTCGAGTGCCACCTCTCCGACTCCCGCTTCCATCAGGCGATGTAGCAGAATCTGGTGAGACACCGTATCGAATGCGGCACTGAGATCCAAAAGGATCAGTGCCGCCGTCTGACCCAGATCCAACAAATGCCTGATGTGTTCCACCACAGCCAGAAGGGCAGTTTCTGTGCTGTGGCCTGCACGAAACCCGTTTTGGGAATTATCCAATATATTTGCTTCCTGCAGGTGAGAAGATAAAATAGCATTAGCATGAGCTTCTGCTAAATTAGCTGGCCAAGGGAGAAGAGATATAGGTCGGTAGTGTTCAGGCTTGGTAGGGTCGAGGGCGGGTTTTTTAAGAATTGGAATAACCGTCGCCTGTTTCCAAGCTTTAGGAACACTGCCCGTGCTGAAGGATAAATTAATAAGGCCATGCAGAGCAGGATAGCAGCCTTCAGCAAATTCCCGGAATTGAGTCTACACTTGGGTACCCCTTCCATTCCCATGCACAAGGTGGCAGGTACCACACAGTGCCTGCCACGTTGTGCATGGGAATGCACAAAATGTCACTTTGGCATTGCGGCGAGTGCTGCTTACAGCAGCACCCACCACAAAGTCAACAATGTGGAATGCAACAGCCAGGGTGGCGGTCACAACCTAATTAGTGGTGTGAGACTGCTGCACGTCTGGTGGCTGGTCCCAGCACCTCGAGGATGGCAGGCGGACTAAAGTCCGCCCACCATCCTAATCACCCCCAAAGTTTGGTTTTTCAGATGAAACAGTCTTACACTTTGTGATTTATTCTGCAAACTCATCAATACTAATCTCTTTCTCCTGTTCTTCAACACCTACACTTATCAAACTCTCATCACAAACTTTCTCTAAATCTGGTAAGCAGACATAATATCGAACTTTTGATATCGATATATATACCTAAATATCAGGTTTAGTGTATCGATAGTGTTGAATATCAATGTTATGTATATCGATGTTAAAAATATTGATTTTAAGTATTGTTAAAAATATTGAAGTTTGTAATCTCGACTGTAAAAATATTGTTATGTTAAAATATTGTTATTGTACTATATTTTCATGTATTTGGAGTTTGTTTGGAGCATAATAATAGTTAGTTAATGTTATGAAAAATAAAATGTGTATAAAAATTTATAGGATCGGGATTTATATGGAATAAGGGAGTGTTTTAAAATAATATATTACATTTTTTAATTTGAAATTTAAAATGATAAATTAGAAAATGTATTTCCAAATTTAAAAAATATTGTTTTAGGAGTGAGATGTTGGGTTTATAGGGCATATGGGTAGGAAGTGTTTTAAAAAAAAATTAAAGACATTTTTATTACATTTAAAAACTAAATATATAATTTAAAAATAATACTTTGAAATTTAAAAAATATTGTTTTTGGAGCTGGATGTTGGGTTTATAGGGAATAAGGGTGGTTAATGTTTTAAAATGATGGAATAAAATAAAAAAATTGAAAGTTATATACTTAATTTGGCAATATTTGTTTTGTATTTAGAAAGTATTGTTTCTGCATTTTGGAGTTGTGTTTGTAAGCAATGAGGTTGGTTAGTATTTCATACATTTTCTTTCAATATTTACAAATGGAAAAAAATTAAATGTTTAATTTATAAGATTTATAGTGAATTGTTTATTATTAATAAATACATTTTAAGAAGTTAGAAAATGTAATATTATTAATCAAAAATATTTAGGGGTCGATTCCAATTCGGGAAACAAATCCGTACGACGAATCGTATTCTTAGCCGTTTTCGTACGAATCGTACAAATCCGTCCGAATCGCGTAGTACGATTCGTAGGAAAAGAATATGTACGAATGTGTGCGAACCGTACGAAAAGCAAGGGAAAATCCGTACAATACAGGACCCTCAAGGTGAACCGTACGAATCGTAAACATGCTGTATGACCCGACAACTATGATCCAGACCGGGGAACGACAACGCGATTCATACGAAAAACGTCTTATGAGCAATTCGTACGGAGAACCACACATTCACATACGCACCGTACCTCTGCAATCATGTGGATACACACCGTGCCCCCATGCTCTGTAGCTCTACGCGCTGTACCCCGATGCACCGTACACCTACGCACCGTACACCCATGCACCATACACCCATTCACCGTACCCCGAAGCACCGTACCCCGATGCACCGTACCCCTACGCACTGTACTCCTATGCACCAAACCCCTATGCACCGTACCCCTGCCATCATGGGGTGCACTCGCGTACCAGGTGGGGTCCGTGTCGCACATAGTTCGAGTCAAAATATGCTTTTACGGACGTTTTAAGCTCCCGTAGGAATAGAGTCATATGGAGTGATGTTGTAGCAAATCCTACTTGCTGGTTCGTGAAAAGCTGCTTCAATCCATGAGGACGTTGCGTATTGCGTGTTCCGAATGCGATTTGTATGTATTTTTAAGTCGCATGGTCTTTCGTACGATTCGTACGGAGATCTGCTATGGGTTCGGATCGTACTTCATCGTATGTACGGGGACGTTGTAGGTGTACGATATGTATGGGAAAAATGCTCCGTACGGCGATTCGTAGGGGATTTTACCAAATCGGAATGAACACCTAAATTTAACCCCTTGCATGCTGATGACGGAGCGGTTCCGTCATCAGCTTCGGGTGAGCTGTGCTGATGACGGAACCGTTCCGTCATGACTCCGCCCGCGCAAGGCGGAGTCAGCATGGGCGGGGAATTCCCGCCGCACGCAAGGGGTTAATAAAATAAAAGATGCATTTATTAAAATATTTAAATTATAATTTTGTAATATTAAGGTTTAGGTATTTTATGTAGATAATACATCATTTATATGTGATTTATTACAGTATGAAAAACATATTAATATTTTAAAATATATTTAACAAATGTATCATTTAATTTTATATATGTAAACATATTTTAATTATTTATATTATATCCCCCTTCCAAGAAGGGTCAGGAGAGAAATTATACCATCAACCAAGTCTTCCACTTCACCCAATTGGCCTGGAAATCTGTGATATTAAAGCAGGGCAGTCTCTAAACTGCTTTTATTGATCTGAAGTCAGCTTTTGATCTTATCCCAAGGGCCGCACTTTGGCAAATCATATTAAATCTGGGCTCCCTCATAACATTCTGGCACTTCTAATATGACTCCACGATGGAAATTATGCTAAAGTATGATGGGGAGATCAAATGCAACTGACGGGCTCAATAAAGGTTGTAAGAGGGGTGAGGCAGGACAGTGTACTAGCTCCCACCTTATTTTCGCTTTTTATAAATGGGATGGTGAAACACCTAGTGGAAGTCCACACAGATGCTCCCTCATTTGGGAGTGTAAAAATAACCTTGCTGTTTGCGGATGATATGCTATTAGTCTCTAAAACCCCAAGTGGCCTTCAACTGCCAATAGACCACTTCATGTCTTTCTGTGGGATGAGAGGATTAAAAGTCAATACCTCTAAGACAAAACTCCTGCTAGGGAATCTCCACAAATCTTTTAAAGGGAAATTATCATGGGGGGATTCCATTAGAAAGGGTGGATTCTATTGTATATCTCGGTGTAACTCTTGAATGGAAACAACATATTTCAAAGCAAATCCTACAGCAGAGGATGACTTCTTGAGCCCTAATTTTAGAACATAGGTCATCACAAACTAGACCCATTGCAGTCTCGCTTCAGATATATGACCAGAAGGTGCTTTGCTTGGCCCTGTACAGGGCTGAAATCTGGGGTTTGGCAATCTGGAGGGCCTGCTTCTTACTGAAAATAAATTCTTAATATCAGTCTGCTCCCTCCCCCAGAGTACCCCACTCACTCCTTAAAGGTTAGATTTAGGTAGAACTAAAATGCAATAAGGCAAGGCTTTGTTCGCTTCTCTTTTTGGCTCCCCATTAAAAAAACACCAGAGCTTTTCCACTATGCAATTGCTACAGAGGAGGTTCTAAAGCTCGATCGTTTAAAAGAAATTGGCTGGTTCTGTAACATCAAAAATATGCTTTTTGAACTAGCTCTGTTAAACCTTGGGAAGAAACTGATTCAAGCTTATTGCCCAGTAGAGAGTGGGTTAAGCCTTATGGCTGGAAATGGGTGGCAGAGAGAACTGTTGCATATGCAATAGGAGGTTGCCTCGCGATAGCATTTACAGAGTTTAAGATGCTTAGTGTATATGAACCTTATATGGATTTCATCACTGTTCCGCAAGAGAGGAAGTAATTTATAAAATTTAGATTTGGATGTCTCCCCTTGAACTCTTTTACTGCATCATGGAACAGGGGCTCCTCAGACACACTTTACCACTGTCCTTGTTGCTATGAGACAGAGGAGATGCCTAAGCATGTTCTCTTTGCATGCCCTCTGTATAAAAACCCAAGATCTAAATGGTTAGCTCCTGCCTGTAGACAACTAGGAATCAGTAGTCATTTAGAGGCACTACGCATCCTCATAACAAATACAAGGCCACTAATAGTATGTGCAGCGGCTAAATTCCTGGGAAGAATTTGGTTTATCAGGAGGCAGATGCAAAAAACGAATTAAGTACACCTTCAGATCAAAAATCTATCCTCATTTAGTATTTAGTCCACATCCGATATCTTTTGTACATATTAATATATGACTTATGCCTAAATTACTGAGAACTTGTGCAATATTGTATTCTTCATGTATATTTACAGCTCCATATTTTTTATGTGTTTTTAGCTTTTCATGGTTTTACCTTGTCGAAGCTGTCTCACTAACCTGTCTCTCAGTTTTTAATGGTTTAGTTTTACTATGTTTTGCTTTTGTATATGTAATGTCATTTATCTTGTCCACAATACCTAACATGAAAATCTTTGCCTTATTTAATATACTGGATTGTACGCCTAGGCACTTTGATTGTCGTAAGACCGAATAAAGTTTGAGGATGATGATGGTAATTATTTATATTATATAGTGTGATAAATTATTATAGGTATTGTCAAATAGTTAACTTTTAATGTAGAATATAGTTATTAATATTACAATATTTCATTGGGAAAAGAAAAATATATATGTTTGAAGTCTGGCCACTCCTTTTATTTTACAGTAATTACAATGGGTATAGTAAATTAAATATGTTTAGTGTACAGCATCTACCTTTATTTAATGGTAACTGGGGTGGGATTGGTAAATTAATTATGTTTGGTGCCCAGAACCTACCCTGACCTAATACTAACTGGAGTGAGAATAGAAAATTAATTAGGTTTGGTGTCCAGCAACTACCCTGAATTAATGCTAACTGGAGTAGGAATAGTAAATTAACTAAGTTTAGTGTCAAGCACGTACCCTGGATTAATGTTAATTGGAGTGGGAGTAGTAAATTAATAAAGTTTAGTGTCCAGCACCTACCCTGAATTAATGGTAACTGGAGTGGGAATAGTAAATTACTTAAGTTTAGTGTCCAGCACATACCCTCAATTAATACTAATTGGAGTGGGAATAGTAAATTATTTAAGTTTAGTGTCCAGCACCTACCCTGGATTAATGTTAACTGGAGTCGGAATAGTACATTAATTAAGTTTAGTGTCCAGCACTTACCCTGAATTAATACTAACTGGTGTTGGAATAGTATATTAATTAAGTTTAGTGTACAGCACCTACCTTTAATTAATACTAACTGGAGTGGGAATAGTACATTAATTAAGTGTAGTGTCCTGCACCTACCCTGGATTAATGTTAACTAGAGTGGGAATATTACATTAATTAAGTTTAGTGTCCAGCCCCTACCCTGACTTAATACTACCTGGAGTGGGAATAGTAAATTAATTAAGCTTAGTGTCAAGCACCACCTTTTAATTAATGGAAACTAGAGCGGGAATAGTACATTTATTAAGTCAGTGTCCAGAACCTTCCCTGATTTAATGGCAACTGGAGTGAGAATAGTAAATTAATTACGTTTCATGTCCAGCACCTACCCTGGATTAATGTTAATTGGAGCGGGAATATTACATTAATTAAGTTTAGTGTCCAGCACCTACCCTGACTTAATACTACCTGGAGTGGGAATAGTAAATTAATTAAGCTTAGTGTCAAGTACCACCTTTTAATTAATGGAAACGAGGGCGGGAATAGTACATTTATTAAGTTAGTGTCCAGAACCTTCCCTGATTTAATGGTAACTGGAGTGAGAATAGTAAATTAATTACGTTTAATGTCCAGCACCCACCATGGATTAATGTTAACTGGAGTGGGAATAGTAAATTAAGTTTAGTGTCCAGCACCTACCTTAAATTAATACTAACTGGAGTGGGAATAGTAAATTAATTAAGTTTAGTGTCCATCACCTGCCCTTTCTTAATACTAACTGAAGCGGTAATAGTAAATTAATTATGTTTAGTGTCCAGCGCCTACCCTTAAGTAATGGAAACTGGGGTAGGAATAGTAAATTAATTAGGTTTAGTGTCTAGCACCTACCCTGAATTAATACTAGCTGGAATGGGAATAGTACATTAAATAAGTTGAGTGTCCAGCACCTACCCTGACTTAATGCTAACTGGAGTGGAAATAGTAAATTAATTAAGTTTAGAGTTAAGCACCTACCATGAATTAATGGTAACTGGAGTGGGAATAGTAAATAATTAAGTTTCGAGACCAGCACCCACCCAGAATTAAATCTAACTAAAGTGGGAATAGTACATTAATTAAGTTTAGTGTTCAGCACCTACCCTAGATTAATGTTAACTGGAGTGGGAATAGTAAATTAATTGCGTTAAGTTTCCAGCACCTACCCTAGATTAATGTTAACTAGAGTGGGAATAGTTTTTGTTTCTAGCAACTACCCTGGATTAATGCTAACTGGAGTGGGAATAGGAGATTAATTATGTTTAGTATCCAGCACCTACTTTTAATTAACGGTAACTAGGGTGGGAATAGTAAATATATTAAGTTTAGTGTCCAGCACCTACCCTGAATTAATGGTAACTGGAGTGGGAATAGTAAATTAATTTAGTTTAGTTTCCAGCACATACGCTGAATTAATAATAATTGGAGTGGGAATAGCAAATTAATTAAGTTTAGTGTCCAGCACCCACCCTGGATTAATGTTACTGGAGTGGGAATACCAAATTAAGATTAGTGTCCAGCACCTACCCTTAATTAATACTAACTGGAGTGGGAATAGTACATTAATTAAGTTTAGTGTCCAGCACCTACCCTGGATTAATGCTAACTGGAGTCGGAATAGTAAATTAATTAAGTTTAGTGTCCAGCACCTACTTTTAATTAATGGAAACTAGGTTGTGATAGTAAATTAATTAAGTTTAGTGTCCAGCACCTACCCTGAATTAATAAATATTTAAGGGAGAATAGTGAATTAATGAAGTTTAGTGTCCAGCACCCACCCTGGATTAATGTTAACTGGAGTGGGAATAGCAAATTAAGATTAGTGTCCAGCACCTATCCTTAATTAATACTAACTGGAGTGGGAAAAGTACATTCATTAATTTTAGTGTAACTGGAGTGGTAATAGTAAATTAATTACGTTTAGTGTCCAGCACCTACCCTTAAGTAATGGAAACTGGGGTAGCAATAGTAAATTAATTAGGTTTAGTGTCTAGCACCTACCCTGAATTAATACTAGCTGGAATGAGAATAGTAAATTTAATAAGTTTAGCGTCCAGCACCTACCCTGACTTAATGCTAACTGGAGTGGGAATAGTAAATTAATTAAGTTTAGAGTTCAGCACCTACCATGAATTAATGGTAACTGTAGTGGGAATAGTAAATAATTAAGTTTAGAGACCAGCACCTACCCTAGATTAATGTTAACTGGAGTGGGAATAGTAAATTAATTCCGTTTAGTTTCCAGCACCTACCCTATATTAATGTAAACTGGAGTGGGAATAGTTTTTGTTTCTAGCAACTACCCTGGATTAATGCTAGCTGGAGTGGGAATAGGAAATTAACTATGTTTAGTATCCGGCACCTACTTTTAATTAATGGTAACTAGGGTGGGAATAGTAAATGTATTAAGTTTAGTGTCCAGAACCTACCCTGAATTAATGGTAACTGGATTGGGAATAGTAAATTAATTTAGTTTAGTGTCCAGCACCTACCCTGAATTAATAATAATTGGAGTGGGAATAGTAAATTAATTAAGTTTAGTGTCCAGCACCCACCCTGGATTAATGTTACTGGAGTGGGAATACCAAATTAAGATTTGTGTCCAGCACCTACCCTTAAATACTACTAACTGGAGTGGGAATAGTACATTAATTAAGTTTAGTGTCCAGCACCTACCCTAGATTAATGGTAACTGGAGTGGGAATAGTACATTAATTACGTGAAGGTTTCCAGCACCTACCCTGGATTAATGCCAACTGGAGTGGGAATAGTAAATAATTAATTTTAGTGTCCAGCACCTACTTTTAATTAATGGAAACTAGGTTGTGATAGTAAATTTATTAGGTTTAGTTTCCAGCACCTACTGGAGTGGGGATAATAAATTAATTAAGTTTAGTGTTCAGCACCTACCCTGAATTAATAATAATTTAAGTGAGAATAGTGAATTGATTAAGTTTAGTGCCCAGCACCCACCCTGGATTAATGTTAACTGGAGTGGGAATAGCAAATTAAGATTAGTGTCCAGCACCTATCCTTAATTATTACTAACTGGAGTGGGAATAGTACATTAATTAATTTTAGTGTAACAGTAAATTAATTACGTTTAGTGTCCAGCACCTACCCTTAATTAATGGAAACTGGAGTGGGAAGAGTAAATTAATTAGGTTTAGAGTCCAGCACCTACCCTGAATTAATAGTAACTGGAGATGGAATAGTAAATTATTAAGTTTAGTGTCCAGCACCTACACTGAATTATTGCTAACTGGAGTGGGAATAGTAAATTAATTCCGTTTAGTTTCCAGCACCTACCCTATATTAATGTAAACTGGAGTGGGAATAGTTTTTGTTTCTAGCAACTACCCTGGATTAATGCTAGCTGGAGTGGGAATAGGAAATTAACTATGTTTAGTATCCGGCACCTACTTTTAATTAATGGTAACTAGGGTGGGAATAGTAAATGTATTAAGTTTAGTGTCCAGAACCTACCCTGAATTAATGGTAACTGGATTGGGAATAGTAAATTAATTTAGTTTAGTGTCCAGCACCTACCCTGAATTAATAATAATTGGAGTGGGAATAGTAAATTAATTAAGTTTAGTGTCCAGCACCCACCCTGGATTAATGTTACTGGAGTGGGAATACCAAATTAAGATTTGTGTCCAGCACCTACCCTTAAATACTACTAACTGGAGTGGGAATAGTACATTAATTAAGTTCAGTGTCCAGCACCTACCCTAGATTATTGGTAACTGGAGTGGGAATAGTAAATTAATTACGTGAAGGTTTCCAGCACCTACCCTGGATTAATGCTAACTGGAGTGGGAATAGTAAATTAATTAATTTTAGTGTCCAGCACCTACTTTTAATTAATGGAAACTAGGTTGTGATAGTAAATGTATTAGGTT
Organism: Lissotriton vulgaris; assembly: GCF_964263255.1. Taxonomy (NCBI): domain Eukaryota; kingdom Metazoa; phylum Chordata; class Amphibia; order Caudata; family Salamandridae; genus Lissotriton; species Lissotriton vulgaris. Next base: position 1,355,280,217 of record NC_141693.1, read on the forward strand.
TAGTTTCCAGCACCTACTGGAGTGGGGATAATAAATTAATTAAGTTTAGTGTTCAGCACCTACCCTGAATTAATAATAATTTAAGTGAGAATAGTGAATTGATTAAGTTTAGTGCCCAGCACCCACCCTGGATTAATGTTAACTGGAGTGGGAATAGCAAATTAAGATTAGTGTCCAGCACCTATCCTTAATTAATACTAACTGGAGTGGGAATAGTACATTAATTAATTTTAGTGTAACAGTAAATTAATTACGTTTAGTGTCCAGCACCTACCCTTAATTAATGGAAACTGGAGTGGGAAGAGTAAATTAATTAGGTTTAGAGTCCAGCACCTACCCTGAATTAATAGTAACTGGAGATGGAATAGTAAATTATTAAGTTTAGTGTCCAGCACCTACACTGAATTAATGCTAACTGGAGTGGGAATAGTAAATTAATTAAGTTTAGAGTCCAGCACCCACCATGCATTAATGCTAACTGGAGTGGGAATAGTAAATAGCTAAGTTTAGGGTCCAACACCTACCCTGAATTAATACTAACTGGAGTGAGAATAGTACATTAATTAAGTTTAGTGTCCAGCACCTACCCTACATTAACTTTAACTTGAGTGGGTATAGTATAATAATAAAGTTTAGTGTCCAATACCTACACTGAATTAATTCGGGGTGGGCGGAATTTGCGTAGTCCAGCTACGCAAAATTCTGAGAAATGGTAAGAAATCTCTGCAAAGACGCAGAAATTCCGCAAACACACAGATCAGAATTGGGCCCTCAGGGCCCGAATCCAATCCGGGTCAGAGAGCTCTCCGACTGAGCCGGATCCGGAGTGTTCTCCAACCGAGCCGAACCCCAGCAGTCCAACTAAGTGAGTACAATGTGGAATCATGCTGCTGGATGTGATTAGTCAGACTCCCATAGGTTGTACGATGCGTACATGGGCTCCCATTGACTGAATGGGTATGTCTGGCTCAAAGGTGCCCCCCTACAGTGGGTACATGTCGGTGCCATCTGCACCGTACATGCCTGTGTTGGGGAGACCGTTGGGTCTCCCCCTGTGTCTGAGTCATAAGGCTGCAGGTAATGGGGGGTCCGACGCAGACCCACAAAGGCAATTTCCCAGACGTTTTGCGAGCTGGACACTTCGGCTCGATCCGGCTGTCCTTGGCACGGTTTGGTTACGGATGAGACGTACAGAGCAGTTCAGACATGGAAACGATTCGGTCAGTGAATTTCACGATGCTCACATCCTACTCGCTCGCTCGCACAGCTGCATGAGTCAGGCGGAGAACACGCGTACGACTTCTACTTTTTCCAGCTGGATCGCGTTCGGAGCCCCTCTGAGCGAGATCCGAATCGGCCCCTTTGTGTTAAATTCTGAAGGTGTCTCTATAGACACTAATTTACACACAATGATCCGGCACTCCACCCAGTAACATATATACTTATAATAAACACATTTTCAGAGATAGATCAGCAGGTCATTGTGTAACTTCTTTTTTCAATGTTCTTTTCTTTCTTTAAAAATTATGACGCGGAGTAACCAACGCGTTTCGTCCTTACGGACTTCTTCAGGGCAAAATTATTCTTGTAAGGTCCTTTTCCAGTCTCTACTTGGCATTTCTTTCATACAATAGGTAGTCATAGATAATACAATGTTTTCAATGTTTCCAATACCATGTGTACATGTTGCAGACACCACCACCAAATTGCAGTCAACATCCCGCGGATCAGCGGCGGACGGACTTGCCATTCGCCACTGATAACACCGCCATCCTAATGTGGCTGGTGGTGTTTTGGAGGTCCGCAGCAGTGAATCTGCATCCTCCGGGCCGGCGATGGATTCAGCAGGCCCGGAGGATGCGGATTCACTGCAATCCTAATGACCCCCTTATTTTGTTACATATTTACATGGGGTGGGATGGGTTTTTGAGATAGAGTTGGGGTTTGGTTGGGTGTTTTACATGTTTTTAAAATGCATTTTGCTGTATACTTACTTTACTAGTTAGATGATTTTAGAAGCTGATTTGTAATTTTCTGGATGCTTTGAGAATTATTTGTAGAGGAGACATAAACTGAAAAAATATATATATTAATTATTTTAGTATGATAAATAGTAGTTTTTGAAGATTAGCATTACTGTTATTTCAGAAATGGTAATTTACTTAGTTTTTGAATTATGCAAAAGATGTTTCTTTAATGAAGTCCTTGCTTTTGGTAGAAATCCGGCAGAGTTTCAGCTTCTTTATTGTTTTTGGTTTAACCACATGGATGCTGCACATATTCCTCTGCTGTGCTGGGACTCAATGTAAATGGATGTGGTCATGACGAGCTCAGCTCGTCATGAGCACAAAAGAGGTGTACCTCATGACGAGCTGAGCTCGTCATGAGCATCGAAAGGGCTAAGGTGTAAATAAAAATACGTTTTCATTCTTTATATAGTGTTTAATTAATTATTTTGTTAACCTCATTGGTTTATTTTAAATGTTGTGTGTTTTTCATTGGTTGATCTTTATTGTTTTAATTGTTTTGGTAGTTGTTTTCCATATATGGAAAACGCTAATTCAGAGTCAGTTACTTTTTCTTTTTTTTACCCACAGGTTGAATTATTTAAATGTGTATTATATTATATGTGATGCTAAATAATGTGTGTAAATAATCTAAATATAAAATTTAAATGGCTATTAATAGTGTATTTATTATTTACTGTTTTAAAATATGTTTTACTATTTTCTAAATGTATGATATTTAATGAATTTTATATGCAGTGTGTGTTTATTTATTTAAATATATTTATGGTGTTCAATTTTGTTTATTTTACCTGATTTTAAGTTGTCGATATTTTAACAAAAATTATAATATTGCTGTCAATATTATTGTGATCGATATTTTGGACTTGTATTTTTTAAAGGATGTTCAATATTTTGAATAACGATATTTATGTGTTCGATATTACTGTAATCAATAATAATGTTTGACGATATTTTGGGGTCGCCAATAGTGTATTTAAAAAAATTAAATATAGGGTATCGATATTAGTGTCGTCGATTTTTTTGTGTCAATATAAATGTAGGCTGATATTGTGTCTGTCGATATTATGTCAGCGATTCTCTAAATCTGATACAGAACCATGCAAAAGAGCTATGTTCATTTCACTTAAACATAACACAGGAGTTTTTACATAGTGCAGTCTCCTTATCAACTTCAGCATTTCAGAGTGGTGCACAGCTAATATTCTTAAATGACGAAAAGTACTTTGGCAGACTTTTCTTTAGTCAAGCTAGAGAATGACCTTGCAAATTAGTACATTTTCTTATTTTACATGGATCCAGTCCTTACAACATCTTTACCTCCTGTTTAATTCTTTTTTGCATATTGTTGTAAAAAATTCGTAATATGACAATAGACTCCTGTTGAATACTGCTACAATCCCACTTAAATACAGGAGCTTGTGTATCCCTCCCTTGGAATTCTTCAGCTGTTACTTCTCCTACATTCCTGGGAATTATTTTTTCTCTTGGAATCGGAGAACCAGCTTTCATCTCATAGCAGATACCACTAGTATCAACTGCATGTACTAATGTGTTCTGTTGAAAATAACTTTCTTCCTTAAAGAAAGGCTCCATACTAGAAGTGTGCTTCCATTCACCAGTGAAAAGTTTACAAAATTTACTTCTATTAACTAGTCTTTTTCTTTTTCTTTTCTCCTTCATAAACAGCATTGTTTTATTCAATGTTTTAATTCTCTTCATTATTAATACAAATCATTTTCTTTTTTTTTCAAAAGCTTTATCTACTACATTTTCAATCTGTTGCTTTTTCTTATAAGCTGCTGATCTTCTTTTATATTTTTTACAATCTTTCAATACATTTTTCAGTACTCTACTTTGATACATTCTCTCTTTATTATGTATTTATGTTCTTTCAGCCTTCTTTCAACATGCATTCTTTTCCCATAACATGATTTTCTTTCATAAACTCCCTTTTTTCCCTTCTGATTTCTTGTTGAACTTTTTTTTTCTTTTCAATATTTTCAACTTGCTTTACATTCTGTAAAAGACTTTTAACAAACTCTTTAGTTCTCTTACCAGAACTCTTTTCTTCAGTGTAACATTTTACACTTTATCTACTTTTTTTCTTGTCTTCTCTTTTTATCTTTTTTCTCACTCGAAATTTTTTTTACCAATAAATGTAAATATCTGACAAACAAAGATAAGTTTCAATAGTTTGTTAAATAATGTTACACTTTTTAAATCATTTCTATATTAATAGTCATAACAATAAATAAACAAATATTTTCACTTACAAGCGAATGTCTCCATAATATGTAAGTATTTAGAATTTGGTACTTAACACAATAGCAAATCTGTCACAAGAACACGCACCTTTAAACAGTAACATGATTCAGAATGTTGTTTTAAATTTGGCTAGCTCCAAGATTCTCAGCAGTTGGTGAAATTGAAGCTTCAACAGAGAGGTGTGGTTTAAGACATGTTGACAAAAGAATTAGAGATTAAGCTACTTACTGTGAGTTTTTGGAAAGGTACATGTGAAGTAGGCCGTATAAGTTTATGTGTCTGCTTGAAATGAGAAATGTAGTCTGTCAAATGTATAAATCTGCATGCTCTTGTGAGTGAGGTATGTGTCTACATGTATTGTTTCATGTATTATTCATCTGAAAATGGTAGCTTGAAAACCTGGTTGGTGTGGCTACCGGTGGACAAATCTCTCAGTTCTCTTCTATCATTCGGCGGCACAGCCTCTGATGTCTTCTGTATATAGGTGTTATGGAGCCTCTCAAATAGCCTATTCAATACTCAGTTGCCATGTTTTATGAGCTGAGAGGATACATACACTTTTTTTTACAAAATTTAGAGACAATATGCTGTGAAACACAGGTATCCAAAATGCACAAACTGATGTATGTATGCTTTAAGAAATATGGCGAGACTTACAAATGTAATATAGTGAATACCTGTCTTTCAGAGCGCCTGCTGTCAAAATGGTTGTAAAAAATAATAGTGTATGTATTTCTTTCTGTTCATAAAACATGGTATCTGGGTATTAAACAAGTTGTGTGGGAGGCTCCACAATACCTTTATTCAGAAGACATCACAGGTTCTGTGACCAAACGACAGAGGAGAACTAAGACATTTGCCTACCAGTAACCAAAGAGACCAAGTTTTCCAGTTACCATCTTCAGATGCATAACACATCAGACAATAGATATAGAAGTAGGCACAGACGTCATTCACAAGACCATGAAGTCCCTTAAACTTGACAGATTGCACTTCCCAATTCAAGGAGACACTTACATTTAGGTGGCATACTTCAAGTGTACCTTTCCACAGACTCATAACAAGTAGCCTGATCACTAAGGCCATATGTATCAAGGAACCAATTTGCAATTCTGTAATAGCGATTTTTAAGAAATCGCTATTTCAGAATCGCAAAATGGTATGTATCAAGAAAAAATCATTTTTTTTGCGATTTCTTGATTTTCCTTAATTGCGAATTCGCAATTAGGGAATACTTTCCCATTCATTTCTATGGGCCAGTAGGCCCTTAGGAAGGAATGGGAATTTTTTCTCAATTTGCGATTTGCAATTTGCTAATCGTAAATTGAGAATAATTTCAAGGGTGCAGGGGTGTCCAAAGGACAGCCTGTTGCACCCCTGAAATAAGCATAGGTGCCCATGTGGTGCACATACCTGCCCTAAGGGCAGGTATGTGCGTCACATGGCACTTTGAAAAATGTAAAAATGTGAATTTTTCAAGGAATTCACAACTTACCACCAACTAGAATTTGGTGGTAATTTGCGATTCCTTAAGGCCATTTAGCAAATTTGTTTGCCTTCTTACATTGCATTTAAGGAATCGCAAAATTTGCTATTCCTTAAATGCAATCGCAAAATAAGGAATCGCAAATTTTGCGATTCCTTATTTTGCATTGGATTTTCCTTCATACATATTATTTTGCAAATTCGCATTCCCAAAGACCGAAATTCTGCGAATTTCGTCCTTTGCGAATGCGAATTTTAATGATACATATGGCCCTTATTCTTTTGCCAACACGTCTTAAACCTCACTTTTCTCTTGCAGCTTCAGTTTTCAACAACTGCTCAAAATCTTGGGCATAGCCAAATTTAAAACAGCAACCCTTCCCATGTCACTGTTATAAGTCTCACCATGTTTCTCAAAGCATGCAGGCATGTGTCTGTACCTTTTGCTAGTGGGATCATATATAAAAGAAACATACAAATAGATGTACACCTATGTTTTATACACCTATGATCTTCAGAAACATAACACATGTGAGAATACATGTACAAGTAGAGACATACCTCAGTCATAAGACCATGAGGTCCTTTACACTGAACAACTGCACTTCCCACTTCATGGAGACACCTACAATTATGTGTTGCACTTCAATTGTACCTTTGCAAAAGCTCATACGAAGTAGCCTAATCACTAATCCATCTGCCAACATGTCTAACCCTCACTTTTACGCTGCAGCTTCACTATTGAGCGACTACTCATAGTGTTGGGCCTAGCCAAATATAAAGCAGCAACCCTTTGCATGTCTCTGTTGTAAACTCTCACCATATTCCTGAAACCAAGTATGGATATGTATGTTGTTTTTTTTTTCATTTCAAAAAATCTTTATTTCGATCACAGATCATAAAAGATGCAGAACAATATGTACAATTAAAAACTTATTAAACATAGTGTGATCCAAATTTAAGAAAATTAGTTTAAATATTGGGTAAGACAGTGGGAAGAACCGCTGGTGGTGTCCATTATACCAGTCTTTTCATCATTCGGCTTCGGGTGAACCACAATGAAGTTAAAAATTTTGAGAGTGCAAAAACTACAGGAGGAGAGAGGTCTGATTTTAAGACTCTATAAGCGGTTTGGTAAGATCTAAATCCCAAGTTCCTGAGCATCGGAACTAACCAATATTTCCTGCTCCGCTCGTAGCCCTTGCAGAAGAAGACCGCGTGCATGTCGTCCTCCTTCGGGTGTGCACACATTGGGCAAGATGATACGGTGGAGCACGATGTCCAGGACGCTGTAAACGAAGCTAGAGGAAGGCATCCATAGCGCCATTGTAGAAACAATTTCCTTGTTAGTGCAGGGGAAATCTCATCTATAGTTTTTTTGAGGGAATAGGTGTCTTTCATTTTCAGGAATAAGCTTGTCAGGGACCCCTCTCGAGTGTCATTAGAGGCTCTAGTGAGCATCATGTCATAGTAGGCACTCGCGAGTACCTTTTTTGGGATCTTGGTACATGAATTAGAAGGATCTGTCCATAGTTTCGGGAAACCCATTTCCTCGAACCTTCCCTTGACGTAAGTCAGCCAAGGAATCCTCTTTATGTTCCGTAGTTCCAGGAATTCCTGTAGTTCCTCTCTATAAGTTACGAGGTCTGGGCTACACCACAAACGCCTCCAGAATTTTAGGGGTTTGAGTCCTAACTCCTCTGTTATGGGTTTAATTCCCAGGTCTAATCTAAGTGGTAGTAACGGGGTGCTCTGGGGGAGGGCAGCTACCTGTCTCAAAAATTTATTCTCAGTGGACTGTAGCTTGGAATGCTGGGTGTAACCCCACAACTCACCCCCATATGTAACCCCTGCCCTGGCTTGTGTTTTATATATATGAATAATTGGGGTAAGTGGTCGATAACTTGATTCATTTGCCAGGCGTAAAGTGCCACCCGCCAACTGTGCCAGTTTGATGGTCACTTTGGCCTGGTGCGACGTCCAAGTTAAGTGTTCGTTTATAGTTATCCCCAGGTATTCGATATTATGCACCCGTTCTAATTGAACCATGCCTAGCTTGGGAGGGGCTCTATTTCGGGAGTTGGGATTTAGAATCATGAATTTTGTTTTTTGGGGATTAACTTCCAGTCCCCGGTCAGAGCAAAAGTCTAGGAAGCCATCCAAAATGCGTTGGATCCCCATCGGGGATTTAGACAGCAACAGGGTGTCGTCTGCAAACATAATTGCAGGCACCCTGTTGCCAGTCAACTTTGGGGCGTCAGAATTGGCAATCCTGTTTAGGTGGGCAACAACCCCGTTCACAAAGATACAAAACAGGGTGGGTGTGAGCACACAACCCTGTCTTACACCTCTGCGAACGGGGAACCTTTCGGTTAGTTTGCCACCTTTGCCACACCTAACGCGGGCGTAGTTGTTACAATGAAGTCTCATCAGGATTGCCAAGATAGCTGCGGGGACGTTCAACTCTTCCATGACTCTCCACAACCTTGCTCTAGGCACCAAATCGAAGGCGGCGCGTAGGTCTACAAAGATGGTGTAAAGACTGCCGCCCTCGATTACCGCTGTTCTCCAATAGAGCAGGTGTAGCCTGAATATTTGATCTGTGGAGGATAGACCCTCCCAGAATCCTGCCTGGTATGGGGACAGGATGTCCATTTCTTGAATCCACGCTTGCAAACGATTTAAGATCAGTCTGCCAAAAAGTTTTTGGGATATGTCAATCAGACTGATAGGTCGATAGTTGGATGGGAGCAGAGGGGATCCCTTTTTATAAATTGGGACTACCTCTGCTCCCCTCCAAGTATCGGGCACAGTCATTCCCCCCTGGATGGCATTAAATAATAGTGTGAGGTACGGTGCCCAGATCCCTGGTTCCTGTTTAAACAGGTCCCCCGGGACCCCATCCAATCCCGGGGCTTTTCCAGCAGCTAGACCTTTAATGGCCTCCCTCACCTCTTTTTCTGTGAATACGGCCCCTGAAAAGGTGGGTGTAATTAAAAGTCCCTCACTTCTAAGATCCCCATCTCCCTCTGCATACAGCGCTTCAAAGTGGGCCTGCCATACTGAGGGGGCTATGTTGGGCTCTATTGCTGAAGATAACTCAACCGTGCCATTCGCTACTACACGCCAAAATTTACGTGAGTCTCTAGTTGACAGTGCTTTGACGAGGTTCTCCCAATAGTCGTAGTCCCATTCCGCCCTAGCATTCACTAAAAGGGATTTATACTTATTTCTCCTGTCACGGATTTCTTCCCTGCTAAGGCGTCCCTTAATGGCAGATAGCAAATGAGCCTTGGCCTTCCTAACGTGGCGTTATACCAAGAGGTCTTTGGCTTGTAGCCCTTCCTTTTCATAGAGGTTGTGAACAAGTCTTGTTCAAGGGAGTCATTGATGTTTTTGTGGATTAGTGCTAGCTCTCCTCTGGTGTCTTCATCTTGGTCTTTAGTGCCTAGGTGGAAGGCACTCTCCAATAATGGGATTAACCTTTCATAAAGGCAGGGTATTTTATCCGTGCTGCTAGCCAGCTTCTCCCACTTGACTTTCCTACGATTATTTTCAAGTAGGAGGCCCGACTTGTCATTGCCAGATCCCTGTGATGTGTCCTCGTTCCCGGGAAGGGAGTAAGTCAGTTCCAGGGAGTTGTGGTCACTATCCGATCTTGGGCACACTTTAAAGTCGACTATTGCTGGCCACATAAAAGTTTTGACCATGATATAATCAAGTCTGGATTCACTACCAGGTTTGTTGTAAGTGGGGTTACTTGGTATATCCGAATTACAACGGCCATTACATGCCCTAAGACCAAGATTAAGAGTAAGGGCATTTATTCGTAGGGCTAGGGGGGTCCAAGCCCTTGGGGGTGGTGCCGCCGTCTCGGGTATGAGCCAGCAGGAATCTTCATCTAGGGAAAGACCATCACGTAAACCGGGCAGAGGTTCATAGTGGGAGTTAAAATCGCCCCCAACCAGACAGGCGAGATCACACGGAATGCCCTCTAAGAACCTAGCTAACTCGTCTACAGTGGGCGACTCTTTGTGCATTTGGGTCGGCCTAGAGTAGATATTAATGACTAGTAGCTTCGATGAGTCAGGCCATTCTAGTAAGACAGCCAGCAGATCGTCGGAAGCGGTCTCCAAGTTGGAGGCTTGGCAGCCTAGATCCGTTGCTACCCCTATCATTAATCCCCCAGATGGTCTCCCCTTTCTCCCCCACTTGGCTATTTTGGAGAAAGAGGCAAAGCCAGGTAAATCTATTGTTTCTCGCGCCCAGGTTTCTTGTAGGAGTATTAAGTTTTTGGATCTAATATAGGAGCCCCACTCTAAGCAGTCTAATTTACTAGAGAGCCCTGCCACATTCCACGAAATTACTGTTATGTGTAATGATTGGACGCGTGGCGGGCTCACAACGATATCGATGGGCTCGGGGTGGGCCCTTTGGTTTGGGGAGGGATGGGTCATACCCAATGGACTAATAGCAGTGGGTAAGGAAGGGTTCGTCATGCCTGAAGTCTGGATTGGTTCACCTGAGCTTGCTGTCGATGAATCCGCCAGTATAGATGTATTCATGTCAAATATGGGAACTGTAAGTGTATTGATGACAGTTGGGGAGGTTGCGGGGGCAACATTCCCCTTTCCAGCCACCTGTCAATCTACCATATCTAAATTACTATATCGATTTTGTGTTGGTAGATAGGCAGGGTAGTGAGTTCTATATGGCCCGGGAATTCCCCTCCTATAGCCACCACCCCCCTCCTCCTCCTAGTGACGGTTTCCCACCCAGCCTCATCCCCGTAACCAGGGAAGTACTCAGTTGGTCTTCCCCTGTGTGAAGGGTAATTGTTGGTCTCTCTGGGGCGAGTTTCCCAACCCTCCAGTAACTCTTGGTGGTGTCCCCACCTGTGATCCTCTGAGTTATATAAATTGGAGGGGTAAAAAAATGAGAGGGGAAGTGTTTGGATGGTGTTACCAAAGTCCTCATCAGCAGCACTGGAGCAGATATATGCAGCTGTGTTGGGGTCTCTGAAGGAGACCAGAATACAGTCTCCTCTGATGGATTTCCTAGTATGCCCCACCCATGCTACTCTCTTGGTCGTAGAAATATCACTCGCTGTTCCTCTCGGAAGTGGTCTGTTTACCGAGAGCCAGTTTATCACTTTGTTCTTGAGTGAAGTGTATGATTCAAATGTGGGGGGGTCGAGTTCAGGGACCCCAACCAAAACTACGGTGTAAGGGGTGGCTTCTGGTGGGAGGTTTACAAACTGTAGTTTTTGTTTGGTATGTGGTTTCTCTCCCTCGAGTGGGGGGTCGTGCTTAGTTTTTGTCAATGGCGTAGGATTTGATTTTGATGAAGGGGCAGGTTTAGGAGTAGCAGTATTTGGTTGCTGTGTGGGTGTCGGGGCCTTGTATGCAACTGTGGGTTGTGGTGCATTGATTTTTGCAGGTTGTGTGGATTTAGGTTTTGAGTCTGATGGTTTATTGTTTGTTACAGCCTGTAGGTTATTGCCTTTAACAGGTTTGAAGCCTGTGCCCTCCTTTGATATTTTGGTCCCACTATTGTCAGTTTTCCTGGCATCGGCAAGTTGCACAGTTGCCTTTTCAATACTCACTAATCTTGCTTCTATCTTAATCAGTCTCGCCCCAAGGGGACTTAATAGAGACCTGAGCAGTGAACCTATATCCTCCAAAGTGATGTCATCTGAGGAGGTGTCTAATTGGACATTGTCAGTAGATTATGGAAGTGGGGTTAATTTGGGTGGTCTGGAAGTGGTTAACGTTCCCGATCTTTCCACCGTGGGAGCAAGGGCGGTTAGTTTCCTCCCCTTACCTCTAGCTTGTTTGGATTTGGGAGTTTTGGACCTAGGTTCTTCTAAGTTTTGTGGCCCTTGCTTCTTTTTTGGAATGGCCCCCTCTCTGGCTCCCTTATTGTTGTCGCTATTGGGTTCTGCAGTTAGAGCTATCTCTGTGTTCTGCGATGGTATAGGCTGGGTGTTTTGGGTGGTGGGTAAAACCATAAGGCTCATGTCCTCTAGATCACTTGGAACATCAATAGTGAGTTCTGGACTGGTTGTTAGGGTGTCCGTGAGGTGGCATGGTACCTGATCCGAGCTATGCGTGATAGGCCTACCCAAACTATTTTCTGGGGTTCTGGCTAGTGCCATGGGTCCCATAGATGATCTCCTTACCCAATCTATTTCTTGTGATATTCTTCGCTCCAGGACCTGGATCTCCTCAATCAGGAGTGAGCCAGCCTTGGCAAAGTAGGTGTCAATGGGGCCTTTAACCGCTCCGGCTGCAGCAAGGGAAGATGTTTTACTTCTTGTTTCCCGTGTACACATTTCACAAGGTGTCAGTAGTCTTGGTGGGGCAGGCAAAGAGAAGGGGCCCGGACTGGACTCTCCCGTACTCGAACGGCCTCAAACGGCCCGCTCTTTGCCCGGTCTTCGCCCCGTGCTCCGACCCGCGCGCGTCCCGCGTCGCGGTTGGGCTGGGGCGGATTAAGTACACAAAGGCAGGGGGCGTGGCCGCTGGGGGAAGAGGCACCAGCTGTGTCAGCTGAGGCTGCACGTCCTCGCAGTCCTCCGGTCGGCTCCACGCGCAATCAAACGCTCAATGCCACAACCTGGGAGCGCGTTGGTTCTTCACCGACTGTGAAGCCGCTCACACCAGCAAGGCACGGAGGATATGCAAATGAGCGGCATCCGCGAAGCGGGTGTCGCGAAAGGTAGCGCTGTTCAAGGATTCAAATTACTGCAGGAGTCTATCACTCTCCGTGAAGGGCAACAATCCCCAGAGGCACCCACTCGATCAGTGGACTCAGGCGGTCTTATCCCGAAAGGCAGGGGGCGTGGCCGCCGGGGGAAGAGGCACCAGCTGTGTCAGCTGAGGCTGCTGGTCCTCGCAGTCCTCCAGTCGGCTCCACGCGCAATCAAACGCTCAATGCCACAACCTGGGAGCGCGTTGGTTCTTCACCGACTGTGAAGCCGCTCACACCAGCAAGGCACGGAGGATATGCAAATGAGCGGCATCCGCGAAGCGGGTGTCGCGAAAGGTAGCGCTGTTCAAGGATTCAAATTACTGCAGGAGTCTATCACTCTCCGTGAAGGGCAACAATCCCCAGAGGCACCCACTCGATCAGTGGACTCAGGCGGTCTTATCCCGAAAGGCAGGGGGCGTGGCCGCCGGGGGAAGAGGCACCAGCTGTGTCAGCTGAGGCTGCTGGTCCTCGCAGTCCTCCGGTCGGCTCCACGCGCAATCAAACGCTCAATGCCACAACCTGGGAGCGCGTTGGTTCTTCACCGACTGTGAAGCCGCTCACACCAGCAAGGCACGGAGGATATGCAAATGAGCGGCACCCGCGAAGCGGGTGTCGCGAAAGGTAGCGCTGTTCAAGGATTCAAATTACTGCAGGAGTCTATCACTCTCCGTGAAGGGCAACAATCCCCAGAGGCACCCCATATATGTATGTACGTTTGGCTAGTGGAATCATATATAAAAAAAACATACAAATAAAGGTATACTTGTGTTTTATGCATCTAGCATCTTCAGATGCATAACACATGAGAATATATGAGCAAGTAGAAACATACCTCAGTCACAAGACCATGAAGCCCCTTAAACTTGATAGACTGCACTTCCCATTTTAAGGAGACACTTGCATTTATGTGCCATACTTCAAGTGTACCACTCCACTGATTTCTACAAAGTAGTCTAATCATTAATCCCTTTGCCAACATGTCGTAAACCTCACTTGTGTGCTATAGCTTCACTATTGAGCGCTTACTCAGAGTATTGGGACTAGCCTAGTATAAAGCAGCAATCCCTTGCATGTCTCTGATGTAACTCTCACCGTATTCCTGAAAGCATGTATGCATGTATCTGTGCCTTTTGTTTGTGGAATCATATATAAAGGAAATGAAGTAGCCTAATCACTAATCCCTCTACCAACATCTTTTAAACTTCACATTATTTCTGCTCCAGCTTCACTATTCAGCAACTACTGAGAGTGTTAGGGCTAGCGAAATATAAAGGAGCAACCCTTTGCATGTGTCTGTTGTAAGTCTCACCATATTCCTCAAAGCATGCATGCATGTTTTTGTACCTTTTGCTAGTGGTATCATACATAAAAGAAACATACAAATGGATGTATACCTGTCTTTTATATGCATGTGAAAATACATGTATAAACAGAGACATACCTCAATATAAAGACCATGAAGTCCTTTAAACTTGACAGACTGCACTTCCCATTTCAAGCAGACACCTAAATTTTTGCTGTGTACTTTAAGTGTACCTTTCCGTAGTCATATTCCAAACATCACACTTCACTAATAATTTCCAGACTTTGAAAATAAGGCTTTTCAAAGTTAAAAATATCACTACAAAGAGTGAAGCACTACTACATAATACATAACACACCTTACAAATGTGAAACTCACCTTTCAAATAGTATTGCAGAATATGAAATATCAAAAACACATGAAAGATTTTCTTTTTCACACAATAAATGTAATGCACCACTCTCAACAAGGTAAAACCACTAATGGCGAACTTTCCCTCTCTTTCTGCACACAAAGGAAAATGTAAGTTACAAATCAAATTGCTTCCTTCATCATTTCAAATTGTGAAACATATTTCTATTGGTGAGACATATTAACCCTTTCTAAGTGTCTTCTAAAAGTACCCAAACTTGTTCTGTAATTTACTGGAGTCGTTACTTCACTGCGGTGCCGCTGTGTAGCATCGCGATGGAGTCGCGAACCCTTATGGGAGTTCAAAAACCTATTTCCAATAATACTAGTATTATTTTTTAACAACACACTACTTTTAAATATACTACTGATTTTGAAAAAACTTAATTTAGCAACAAAACACTTATATATAATCCTAGTTTCCATAGTAACACTTTCTACAACATTTAACTTTACCAGAAGGTCACAAGCTCACCACATTTTCAAATTCAGCACACAAGCTTACAAATGCAAATACCAGGTGTGGTTGACTTTTGCACAATATTACCTTATCCTATCTACTGTACTTTTCAAACATTTTTTAATAATCAATCAGAAACATGCTTCTTCAGGAAAGTAACATGCATCCTATATTTGAGTGCGCCAATCAGATATCGGTTTTCTTAAAAACAGCATGTTCTCCACCATTTTAGATACCTTTCATTCTACCAACAGACTACAGACATCTTTTCATTCCTTCCAGATATCCCTTCAAATTCTTACAGTATGAATTGTAGGGCACAGCTGTGTGTTCTGGTGGAAAAGGTATGCTGAACACAGAGGGGTTGACAAAGACCTAGGTTTACAAAATGTGGATATTAAATAAACTGCACAGAGAGGATTAAAGTGGAACCAATTGATGCCTTTGGTTAAAACCTTTTTGCATCTCTAACCCCCTGACCTCATGATTGTGCACTGTGGTGGAAAATGAAATGACCTAGGAATATTGACTGGGGTACGGTTGGAAATCCCAATGAAGGATACCTTTGCACAATTGATGTTGGTTTTGCCACAATCGTTCTTTGTGTACTTTAGTATATGCCAAAGACAGAAATGGAAGCGGGTCAAATCAATTCTGTCCACAGACTGAGAAAGCTAGGAAGAATGTCAATAAAGTGGTTCTGCTTAATTCGGAGACCATAGAATGGGCTCCATGTATACAACAATCTATGTTTTAATACGCATGACATCTACAGAACTGATGGAGTTCATTTCACAGGTGAAGGAAACAGAGTGTTTCTCAACAACCTTAAGCTGTGTATCCGCACTTACAAGTAGCTATTACTAACTCAATCAAATGTATTGTGATTATTAACTTCAATCTCACTAACTCTATGAAAAATCTCATATATTTAATACTACCTTCTGAATTATATACTATAAAATTATTTATTTGAGCTAGAAACGCGAATCGACCATGACGTTACTTGGGGCATGCTGAGAGCCGCGATAGAGAGAAAAAAGTAATAATTAATGCCCCCAGTTCCATTACCTGATGCCGGCCCCGGGGACCACATCCCCCTAGGCTTGGCCACTTTTTTGAAGAAAGATTGAGGGGCCACTTTGCCCCTCCTGGGCAATTTTTTTCCCCAGGGACCCCATCCCCCGGGCCTGCTCAGCCTTTTATATAACAATTATGGAGGGGAGTCACGTGTCAACCTCCCGGGCCTTTTTTTGGCCCCAGGGACCCCATCTCCCGGTGCATGGCCTCTCTGTTGGGGACCACGGGGGAGCCCCAATGCCCCTGTGATCCTTGTACACTCCCCGCCTCCTGCGGGAACAAGCATTGCTTTTGGACAAAGGGACCTGCTAACATGCAGTTCCCTTTGTCAAAAAAACATATCTGTTTCGCTTCATGGAAGTGAAAGCTGTTTTCCTGCTCACTCTTCCATGAAGCGAAGCAGATGTTTGCTATGGCAGGGCGGGAGAAGTGCTCCGCCCTGCCATACCAAATGGCAACGTCCCGGGGTGGGTACCCTGTGACATTGCTCGAGCTGGCCGTGCAAGGTGGCGGTCCCCAAGGCCAAAGAGGACTTACATAATAAGTACATTTAATAAGCATTTGCCTTTACGTTTACAATTCATGCATTTACAATGAAATTTGCTGTAAAGCATGCTTGGTAAAGGCACATGCATTGAAAAATCCTGCACGGTAATGGTAATGCATGGTAATGGTACTCGCTTTGTAACAGTCGCGGCGTTGTAACGGTAATGCATGATAACAGCTGCTTTGTAATGCCTGTTTCCCACACAGATATCTTCATGTAAATGATAATAACAGAACAAGTGAAATTAAGTCTGAAAGCCCTATCATTGTTGACCTTGGAAACAAAGTACATACATCTACACATACACACACACAGACACTCTTACGTGCATACATTCTCACACACACACACACACTCCACACACTCATGAATTCACTACCATGCCACTCAAACACATTTTATACTTAGGTTGATCTCAGTCATGATACCTTGTTCAGATAGAAGGGGAGTGCAAGCAGACACACCCTAATCTGGAATGCAGGTGAAAAGTAATGTACAACATAACTAACTACCAGCTGTCAACAATCTCTAGTCATCTCATGGTTTGTACATAGCAATAGTACACAACCATGTTGAAATAAGGCTAGCTTTGTGTTAACCCTAGCTCCAATAAATGATATTACTATGCTGGAAAGTAACAGAACAAAACTGTAATGAAATAAGGATGAGGATAATGTTTAAGGAATTTTGACTTAACGTTGCCTCTGAACATTGTGTAATCTTGCTGCTACCCACAGTACATGCATTCATTCTAAAATATACATGTAAGCACTCATCACAAATAGCCCTCGACTCTGTAAATCCCTTGTAACAGACAGTTGCCTTGGTACTGATCTTCTTACCTTAAAACACCTCATGTAAATGCACATTCAACCGTTTTTTCCAGATCGTAGTGACTCGTGTTCAACTTGCCATTCCAAAATAAATCATTAATAAATATAAAAAATTCTAGCTCTATCAACCATCCTTGTTTTCTTCCATTACTTAACTGTAGATCACATCTCATAGTGACCTTTTTGTCTGTCAGCTAGTTAGGATTACATGTTAGTGGCACTATTAACTTGTGATTAGGCTGGTTTACATAAATGTGTAACTCCTTAACTCAATTTGTGCAACACATATCCTGCAACACTTCACCAGGAGAGTTTTCAACACAGCTCATCTTTTATTGAAGGCCCTATCTGTGCATTGTTATTCTCCAAACCAATGCAACACAACTAACGTAATCTGGCATTGGAATGCTGCTATCAGCCTGTTAATGTAGCTGAAACAGTGGGCTTTTTAAACGTTTTGCCAAGTTTTTGTTCAGCCAGTATTCAGAGGTGGGAGTTGGCTTTGTGGGCAACAGTGAAGGTATACTAGATTTATACTTGAATTTGAACTGTGAATTTGAACCTGTGAATGCACTGCACTTTAATGCATGTTTGCACATCTAGACAAACCCTCTTGGTAGGCTTTCTAGGAATCTTTTCTATGTCGGTCCTCCATAAATGAAGGCTGTGGCAAGGACGCAGCACTCAAACCCAATGAAATGCAAAACTAGTGTATTCTGGAATTGAAAACCTGCTATCAGCCTGTTAATTTAGCTGATACAGTGGGCTTTTAAAAAGTTTTATCAAGTTTTTAGCCATCCTGTATTGAGAATGAATGTTGACTTTTTGGGGAACTGCGAAAGTCATACTTGAGATATACTTGAATTTGAACTGTGAATTTGAATCTGTAACTGCACTGCACTTTACCGCATGTTTCCACATTTAAAGACTCCTTGGTTGGCACGCTAGTCATTTTTCCGGAGCCGTCCTCCATAAATGAAAGTCATGGCATGGAAGCGCAGCAGACAAGTGCAGCAGGTGCGCTGCTGAAACACAAAAGATAAGCCTGTCTACACTTATGCGCACCCAACCAGGAGTCAGTTACCCTGACCCTTTCAAACAAAATAAGGTAACCTACACCTCTACTCAACTGTGAGTGTGCCAGGTAAAACTCAAATACTCATGCCTATATTCAATTTATCTCAATATATCAGAATTGTTTTGCAAAACTTGTGCTTTATGCCCCCAACTGCATTCCAATCATTATAGTTCAGATATAGAGCAGGCAGAGTGGCATATGTTTTTGATTAACTGACGATCTTTGGCAGGCCACAAACTGGACATATTTTTATTTATCATGGTCAATCAGCCAGACATGTTATTTCTGATTGAAACATGGCTGCATGATGTATTTCATGCTTTACCTTCAGATGATATAATAAACACTGTGGATCAGAAAGATGTGGGATCTGGTGGTGTGGCCATTGTTTATAGAGATTAGTGTACATGTATCTTTACTCCTTTCACCCTCTCTAAATGAGAGAGCCTTCTTTTCTCTACCTCACTTATCCTGCCTTTCACTCTCTCAGGAGTCCAACTCTATAGGCCCCAAGGTCCATCTTCCCATTTCCTTCAGGCATTTCCCACATAGTTGCACAGAACAAAGGTGTATAAGACCACAGATACATGAAGAACCCATTATAAGAACCAAAAGCCGGAGAGAAGGAAGAACACTCACCAGCCATCAGCAGAACGAATTAAACATGAACTCATACGAGAGAGATGACAACAAATGGGTATTCCTGGACCTGTTACCAGCAGGGAGGAAAGGAAAGTCTGGAAGAAACATTAACCCCCCGAATAGGGCACAGGTTCTGTCGGCATTTGCAAAATGCGCTAGTCTGAGGGGGATCGGCACTAAAGATCTGCAGCACGTTGGATTTGTAGAAAACAAGCAAGGAAAGGAAATAACAAAAATCACATTATACTCAGACCTGGTAAAAAGAGCAATCCTGAATGCCACAAAGGAGATAACGCATCAAGGATTAAAGATTATCCCAGAGAGAGATATAAAAACTGTGAAAGATAATAATTTCTTAAAACAACATGCCGGGCTGCAGAAGAGACAAGTAATCCTATATAAAGAAACAAAAAGTGATCGAAACTCTCTGAACATTATAATTGAAAACACAGGTAATGACTCCTCATGGGGGAACTGGTCGTTTAACAGCACCTACGCGGAGGAAAGTATCGAAAGGAATACAGTGGCTACAGATGAGGAAGGAGAGCTGAGTGACGTTGAATAGGATAAAGGGGGTCCGCAAGACCTAGGTCTCTTGTCTTGGAACGTAAATGGGCTAGGCAATGAACAAAAATGGGAACACATAAAGGAATACATAAACAAAGTAGACATTGCCTGCTTGCAAGAGACCTGGTTATGCGACGATACCCCAACCTTTGATGGTTATGCCCAGTTACATCAGCCGGCCATAAAGAAAAATCGTGGGAGGCCCTCTGGGGGCCTCATGACCTTGGTATCAACAAGAGTATTGAGGGAAATAAAACTGTTGAACACAAAATGTAAATGGGTACAATCAAGCAGAATTGAACTCTTGACGGTGGATCTAAAATACAAAATGATGATTTTATTAAATGTATACATGCAGTGGGAAAATGGGGAGGAGTATGAAAGGGAAAGGAGGTTTTTTAAGGAGGATGTAGACAGTATTTTAGAAAAATACTCCGCAGACACAATAGTGATATTGGGGGACTTCAACCATAAACTAAACCCAAGAAAAGCAGACCTTTATAATATGGAACAGCTAGAGGCATACGGTATAAACCCGGCAAGGTTCCCAGTAGGGGAAACCTCGAAACAAGACAAGGAATTAATACATATCTTAGGAGGCAGGGGCTTTCACTGTGTTAACGGAAGAATAGAATCAGATACACCAGCAGGAAAAACGTTTATTCAAGGGCAGCAGAACTGCCCAATTGACTATATATTCCTGCAGGCCTGGAATTTTCACCAGATAAGATCCTTCAAGTTAATTCAAAATGTGATGAGCGATCACAAACTCCTCCATATAGTAATAATGGGGGGTAGGAAACAACAGAGGGAAACAGTGATAAACCAGGCGGTTGAGTACCCCAAACGAGTGACGACACGTCTAACTGAGGAATATCTGGAAAAAGTGAAGGCCACGCAAATAAAAATGGCACCTGCCAATTTTGATAATAAAAAACTGGAATGGTTCATCTTAAAATTAGAAGAACTGGTTCAATGCCTCAAGATAAATCTAAAAAGAGAAGATCCCAAGAGGGTAAAACAAAGAAATTATGGTAAAGGCTTCTCATTAGTATGTCAAAACAAGAAAAGGGAGATAAGAGCAACACAGAGGAAACAAAAAAAGACCTTTACACAAGAGAGACATGATCACCTGGTAAAACTGAAAAAAGAATTCAAGCAAATGGTACTCTCTACTAAAAGGCTACATAAAGAAAAATGCTGGTTAGAACTTTTGGAAGCCATAGAGAATAAAAATCTAAGGAAATTCTGGCAACTAGTAAAGACAGCATCTGGCACTTCAGAGGGCGAATTAAACTGTGTGGTGAGTGAGGCAGCATGGGATTCATACATAAGGGAATTGTACGGGGCAAGGACTCCCAGTCAGGAGATGGAGACTAAATCATGGCAAGATATTTCTGAAGATCGCCTTGCCAAATTCAACGAAGAACAAGTAGAGCTCACAATAAAAGAACTCAAGCTAACCCAGGCTGCAGGCCCAGACAATCTGCCTGCAATAATTCTGAAGACCGAGGTTACATGGTGGGCAAGTATCTGGCCAATATGTTTCAGGTAGTGCTAAAAGATGGCGCAATGCCTCCAACCTGGAAGGGGGCCATAATCAGGCCGATACATAAGAAAGGGAGCAAAGAGGAGCCAAGAAATTATCGGCTGATTAACCTCCTAGATATTGGAGAAAAAGTGTTCTCTAAAATCGTTTTAAAACAACTGAATACATGGGTAGAAGAGTGCCAAATAATCCCCACAGAACAGGGTGGATTAGGAGCAGGCCACTCGACAATAGACCATGGGTTTGCTCTATGGGCGTTGGCGAGGAAGTCGACGGAACAGAACGGCAAACTATGCTGCTGTTTCGTCGACTTCAAAGCAGCCTTTGATTCTGTAGATCGGGCCTGCCTATGGGAGACACTAAAGAGACTAAATATCCCGACAGATCTCCTGACCATAATAAAAGAACTACACAGGGAAAACTGGGGGCAAGTAATTAAAGATACGAGGGGCTCCCTAACTCCCAAAATACCCATAGCTAATGGGTTAAGACAGGGCTGCGTGCTGGCCCCCCAGCTTTTTTCAATCTACTTGTCAGATCTCCCGGCCTATTTAGAGGTGGAGGGCAGTGCCAGTCCAAAAATGGATGGAAACAAAATCCCATGCCTATTATATGCGGATGATCTGGTGATAGTAGATCAGACCGAGAGAGGCCTCCAAAGGAAGCTTAATGCTTTTAATACCTACTGTGCTGAAAAATTCTTGACTATCAACTTGGATAAAACAAAAACCCTATGTTTCGGGAAAAAGCTAAGTAGATTTAGCTGGTACATAGGTGACCTTAAATTAGAGACAGTAAATGAGTACCGTTACTTGGGTATTTGGTTTGATAGGACACTAAATTGGAACACCCATTTAGAAACGCAAAAAGCAAAGGCTCTCTCCTCCATTTGCGGACTTAAAAGGTTCAATAGGGAATATGGTGAGATGTCACACCGGCCAATGCTCAGAGCTTTTGAGGCAATGATCCCCCCCCAAGTTCTTTATGGCGCAGAGATCCTTTATTTGAGCGGTAAGGGATCCTGGGACGTCATAGAGGGAAATTGCATAAAAAGGCTCCTATCACTTCCTAAATCTGCCATGATTCAAGCCATCAGAACGGAAATAGGCACAAAGTCTTGGGCGATATTAACCCGGATGGCAGTGATCAGATTCTGGAAGAGATTAGAAGACCCTGAAACAAAAAAAGTGGCATACTGGTGGCATACTGGTGTCGCAAAGAAATCCAGAAAAGCGAGCTAAAATTGGCGAAGTCCAGTAGGGATAAAGTGAAGGGAATCTGTAACACTCTGGAGCTCGACTGGGACCTGAGCTCATTGCAAATCACTAGTACCAAAGGTGAATTGAAGCAAAGAGGGAAAGAAGTCTCGAAAATGCTTGATAGAGGCTATTTAAGAAAGAAAAAATCAGTGGTACACATGCTAAATGCGTGGTCCCTTGATAATTGGTTCCCCTACCTCGACAGATTACCCAATCGAGGATACAGGCAAGAGATCCTCAGAATTAGAATTGGGATCAACCCATGGTTAATAAGCAGAGACCTGAATGCAAAAATGTTAGATAAGGAAGGTCACTGCAAGTGTTACTTGAGGACAAAGGGAGACCCGCTGCATATCTTGTTAGACTGTTTTACACTCCTTGACCTTAGGAAACTTTTGTTGCGTCCTGTCTTCATAAAATACAATGTAAAAACAAGATCACAGGCAGCCAGTCTCTTAACAGAAATCCCCTTCATTGATATCGCAATTGCCCTCGGGAAATTTTTAAAGGTGTCTCTGACTGCACTGAGAGATACAGAATAACATGTAGTACTGTATGAGTTTTTAGCAGATTGTAATTGTACGGAGTAATAAGAATAGGAATAGGTTTTATTAGACAAATTAAGTTTTAAGATAACTGAAAATTTTACTGACTTTTTGTATTTTTGATAATGGTGTGAACGAACCTAGTATATGGATAAAGTTTTAAAATTAATAAGTCATACTCCATTCTGTGCTATTCTAATTGCATTGTTTAAAGACTACGGTCATAATAAACATATATTTTGACTTTGACATAGTTGCAAACGTTGCCATGGATAAACTGGAGAAAGTCCTATGATGAGTTAAGAAAACAATAGTATAGGAAGGCAATCGGGAACTATCATCACAAAATTAGAGCCTATCAAGCTTCTTATTATACAGCAAGAATAATCCTCCAACTCACCAAAAGAGATCTTTCAGATCCTAACATCTCTCACTGAACTCAAACCGGCAGTTCTCTACCGGAAGCAACAGTCAAATGCAGTAAAGATCTTGCCAATTTGTTAACAAAAAAGATCACAGATATTTACTAATCATTCCCCAACAGGCTGAATTTGCCTGATCCTCCATCTGGTAGGAAATCTTTAGAGATCATTGAACAAGGTCTGTCTGCCTTTCTCAATATCACATTAAGCCATCTTGTAGAACTATTCATCATGGTGAAGTGGGGTTACCCCTTGGATCCGGCCCCACTCCATATTTGAGAACAAGGGTCTGAGAGTATCTTTCCTGTCCTGATGGATTTACTTAACTTGTCTTTAACAGTGGGCTAGTCCCCCCTCAATGGAAACATGCATTGGAGTAGCCGCAGCTTAAAAAGCCAAATCTTGACCCACTTTGTCTGGGAAACTACAGACCTATCTCCCTGCTGCCAGGAGTGTCTAAGTCCTGGAGAAGTATGTAAATGAGAACCTCTCCTCCTTTCTGCAGTCAAACTAAATCCTTCATCCCACCCAAATTGGGTTCAGACCACAACACAGTACCAGAACGGCACTGTTATCTGTGGTGGAGGAACTTAGACAGCTCCTAGATCAATGAAGCTCCACAGCAATTATTCCATTGGATCTCAGTGCCTCTTTTGACACTGTTAACAATAAAGTACTTACCCAGAGAATTTCAGATGTGTGCATAAAAGACTGGGTGCTGATATAAGTAAGAATGTTTCTTGACGGTGAGACCTTCCAACTGCTTGATCAGACGTGTTACTCTGACAACTTCCTGTTGAACTGTAGGTTGCCTCAGGGCTCTACTTTTAATCCTACCGTCTTCAATTTCTATATGCGTCCTGCTTAGAGGAAGTGGCTGACTGGATGGCAAACTGCTGCCTTAAACTGAACGGGGATAAGGCTGAGGTCATATTTTTGGCCAAAAAAATAAAACAATCATTGTTGATTTTATGTCCCTTATGCTTTTTTAAATGTTTCGTATTTTTGTGTGTATATGTGACTTTTAAGGTCCTAAGAAAGAACTAGGCATTGACACTCTGGCATGATTATCTGGGAAACCCTTGCAGCCCAAAAGCCCATTAAAGAGCCTGGGGGTCTGTCTAGATAATACCCTCACTGTGGATTGCCAAGCCAAAAATCTTGCAGTGAGGAAAGTGTTAGATCGTCTCCCATTTTCTTCCAGAAGTCTAATCAGACAGGCTTTCATAATCTTGCATCTGGATTAACTGAACTCTCTGTATTTTGGATCTCCTCACTATGTAATAAAAAAGGCTGCAGGACATCCAAAAAGCAGAAGCCCACCTTCTTCTGAACATCCCCAGACATCAGTCACCTAAAAAGCCTTTTTCAGATCTTTACTGGCTCCCGGTGGAAAAGCGGGTGCAATTCATGGTGCTGTATATTGCTCATTGTGCCTCTTACAACAGTGGCTCCCTGCTGTTACAACCTTTGGCCACATCCTACATTCCTGGTAGGGCACTGAAATAGACCAATGCCCACTGCAAGACAGAACCCAAAATTCTTAGGGCAAGATGGGGTGGCCATTCGTTAACTCATCTGGATCCCAGGCTATAGAACTCCTTGCTGCACAGATTGCGTTAAATGGACCTAGAACTCAGAATGCCTCTGAAAACTTTACTGTTTGTGAACTTGCTTTCTCTCAGCCTTGGGCGCAGATTTGGTGGGTGTTGTGTTGGTTTTCTAGTGTGGGAAGCCTCTGTGAAGCCACTGGATTTATTAATTCTAACAGAATAAGAATTATTTAGGAGAAGGTAACATATTTCACAAATGTATAAATAGTGCCTCGACTTATTCTAAACATGTATGAAAATGTAACATTAAGGGCCAAATGTACAAGCATTAGGAATACAGATTTCCTAATGTCTGAAAGTCATTGAGTCTCATTTAGGGACTCCTTGTAGGTCGAAAATGGACCTGCCTCATGAATATTAATGAGGTAGGTCGCAGATTGCGACCCATTAGGAATCACAGCCATCAAAGGGATGGTAGCCTGGTAAGGTCAGCAGACCACCATGTCTGTAATTACTTTTTAATAAAACAAGTTTTTTTTTTATGTAGTACAATTTCCTTAAAGGAAAATGGGCTGGGTTTACTAAGAAAAAAAAGAAACCTTAAAGTTTCATTTTAAAAGAGTAGGCAGTGGTCTGCAGGACCACTGCCTACCCTTAAAAAATATAATTATTTACATTCTCAAAGAGGAAGGGGTCCCTTGGGTTCCCACCGGTTTTTGACTGGTGTCAAAGTATTGCTGTTTTGTGACTGGATTTGATTGCAAAACAGTAACACATACCATACTGATTTGGTATTTTGAAGGGATGCCTTAAACACGCCCCTTCCAAATACTGAATCCAGTGGCAGCTACTCCACTAAGGCATAGGAGCTTCACCTCCACTGCTTTATGCAGTGTAAAAAAGTAGAAATTAAATTATCATAATTTGAGGTTATTATAATGTGACAGGAAACCCCAGGAGCACCGGCAACGATGCCCCTGGGGCACCGAGCCAGACCAACTAGTGCTGACTATGACGACAGCGGAAGGGGAGCTCCTAACAGGGCTGAAAACCTCGGAAGCAAGGACGAACGGTGTCGAAGGACGACGAGGTGAGGAGCAGAGCACAGAACCACAGAACAAGGAGAGCAAAAGACCCGAAGAAGATGAGACCAAAGAGACGGATCCGCGAGGACCCAGAGATGACGACGGGGGAACCAAGAAGGAGGCCGAGATGTGCCCCAATAAAGGCCGTCCGGACGAGACAGCTGTGACCCTGTCATCGGGTCCCAGCTTGAGGCAAGTCATTGGGAAGACCAGGCACACACTGGTGGTGTGAATGCACGCGCAATCAAGCTTTTCTGGTCTATGTGGCAGATTAAGTGAAGGGAGAGGAGCGGGAGCACTGTTAAGGAAACAGGAGGGGCAGGTGAAAGCAAAAGGGGGACAAATCCAAACACATCCAACGGGAGGCTACCTGATCTAAAGGGCCCGGGGATTGTATATATATTTTTTACACTGACCTCATCACCAGGAATGCTGGTTAGGTGGGGGCACAAGAAGGGGATGACAATAGAAGCGCAAGAGTGCATGGAGGTCACGTAGAATAGGGAACACAGCATTGACCGTTTCTTGTCTTTTTCCCGAGGGGACGATCGGACAGAGAGCCCGTAGGAGAAGAAACCGATGGAGAAGGAAACAACGAGAGGAACAGTCCTCGCCCAGAGCTCTGGACCAAGGCGAAGACAGTCATTCACTCATATTGTCCACAACCCCTGGCCTGTGAACCCCAATAAAACCTATAAACAGCCTACAACTGCCTCGTCTGGTCTGTGGGCGTGTGACAAGTGGTGTCAGAAGTGGGATAGCCCAGACCACCACACACTGTTTGTTACCTACCTCCCCCACAGGTCACGATGTCACAGCCCATCAGCCTTGATGATATGCTGAAGCAGTTGGCCGAAGGACAGCGCCAATTACAGCTGGTGGTAGAAGGGCAGACCACAGAAGCCCAAATGGATAGAGAACACCTACAAGAGGCCCTCAAGCCCAGGCAGGCCTCGTGGCACAAAATCAGGCCGTACAGGACACGGCCATCCACGGACTGACCGACACCTTTGCCAGCACAAAAGTGCACCCAACTGTGCCCAGCTCAGTGTTACAAAAATATCGGATGGACGAGGACCTGAATTTTTTCTTCACCAATTTCGAAAGGGTAGCAAGTAGAGCCCAATGGCCAGTCGAACGATAGGGCCAGTATATTGCCCCTTACTGTCCGGTGAACTGCAAACTGCCTATCAGGCCGGGACCACCCCTTACGGAACAATAAAGAACACCATCTTAGAACATCTCTGGTGGGACCAAGAACATTATTGCACCCGATTTAGGAAAGAGAAGTGGCAGCCGCAAGATAACCCAGAGCTTCAGGATATGGGAACCTGGTGGCTCCAACCCCACATGTCTAGCATGGACAAGGTGATAGACAGGATTCTCCTAGAGCAGGTTATCAAAGGCCTGCCGACCACAACCCGGGCTTGGGTGAGCCAACACCCTAACCTAACAGTGACCAATGCCATAGAACCAGCTTGTGCCCATCAGAGGACCGCAGAGGCGCGACCCTTTACTCCCCTATACCCACCTCCGTTATCCCTCATTGGAGGTCTTCTGCTCCCGGTCCCCTGAACCCGCCCCCACGTCATCTCATCAATCCCCGATTCCTACCACGACCAGGCGGGAGGGAAGGCAGTCTGGATCCCCAGTGTTTTAATTGTGCTGAATAGGGTCATATTGCATGCAACTGTCTCCAAAAGACTAATCCTACCGAGCCCATGGAAGTTGGGTATACGAGAGGGAGGGTCCTGTGAGCAGGGAAAGGAAAGGAGGCATACCACCTGACTCTCATGGTTAATGGCGTTACTACCAAGGTTCCTATTGACTCGGGGTGTTGTCACTCCGTTATATCTCAGGAATGAATACAACCACAGCAATGGCAAGAGGGACAAAGGGTGTCTATCACCTGTGTACATGGAGACCAAAAGAGCTACCCCGTGCTGTAGTGACCCTGGGAAGCGGGGAACAGGCAAACACAATCCGAGTAGTTGGCATTCCACATCTGGTAGAGGAAATGATTGTAGGCACTGAATATATTTGTTTTTTTTACCTTCTGTAGAAAAAAAAGAAACCCAGCGATGGCTAAAGGACGCCCTCATGTCCTCCACAGAGATAAAAGAGAGCAGAAAAAGATAATGGTGTTGAATGGTCAAGCTAACACTCCTTCTACCTCCTCCTCAGGTTCAGATGGAGAGCCAAAACCAACACTTAGCTTTAGGGCAGAACAGAAAGATTATCCGGTGTTGGGACATGCCTGGGCCCGTGCCGTAGCCAACGAGGACGATAAGGTAGGCACTTGTTTTAATATTTCCAAAGGGTAATTGTACAGAAAAGTAACAAAACCGAATGAAACCATACAACAGCTTCTGGTCCCTCTTTCTTTCTGTAACCAAGTTCTCTATTTGGCACATAATCAGGTGGGAGGGGCCACTACAGAAGAGAGAAGACAGAAGAGTACCTCCTGAGATGGTTCTACTGGCCAGGAGTTTTCTCTGACATCCGGAGGTACTGTGCTGCCTGTCCAAGGTATCAATTGACTAATACACTGCACATACCCGGGCTCAATTGCACCTTCTCCCTATCATTGACATTCCTTTCTCCCGGGTAGGAATGGATTTGGTTGGGCCCCTAGTTACCGCTGCATGAGGCTATCAGTATTTTCTAGTCCTGGTTGACTATGTGACCCGCCACCCTGAGGCTATCCCCCTCAGCAGTATGACTATAAACAGCATTGCCCAAGCTATGATAATATTTTTCAGCAGGGTCGGGTTCCCCCAGGAACTCCTTACCTATCAGGGAACACCTTTTATGTGTAGGTTGATGGCCCAAATCTGTTCTTTATTGGGGGTGCGACAAATTCATACATCGGTATATGTTAGGGTTTGTGCACAGCAAGGAGCATGTCCCCTCTCTTTGCACTAGTGGTCTCTGTAATAGCTCTCTTTAAACACACTATTGAAAGCCTTTCTTGTTATCTCAGCCCCTCCCTAAGACTTCTGTGTATGTTGCTCAATGTATTCACAAGTTTGGACATTGCTGTCTTGTTTGCACATTGGACCTTGCTTTGATCAAGGCTTATTTAGAGCAATCCTCCCTAGGCCATGTGTTACTTCAACTCATTAGCATAATAACTGAAGCTCTGCACACCTGCTTGTGAGAACCACACCCAGTTCTTCGAACCACACCCAGCTCTTCGAAACACACCCAGCCCTGTCTAAAAAAGGCAGCCCCTGAGCCTCACCCAGTGCTTGTGCTCGTCTACCTCCCACTTACCTGAGAACAGATCCTTCGGTGCTGGCACTCCTTCTCTCTCCCGACCTTCATTGACTTCAACGGGTGCGGCTGCTGGCTCTTCCTTCTTCCGGTTTCCGGTTCCTTCTTGCCTCAGCCCCTCTTGTGTCCACTGCAGTCGACCTGCAAAAGAGAAAGAGGACAAGGTTAGACTGATCAGTATCCCTTTTCAGCAACAAGTAAGTGCAAAACTTTTTATTACCTGAAAGAACTTTGACGGCGATTTCTGGATTCATGTAAAGACAATTTGGAACAAGATAGCTCCCACGAACTTTGTGGTTCAAACCCTTTGTTACAAGAATACTTTGTGGAACTTTGTGAAATAAACATTGTTTTACATGGAACTTTTAAGAATCGAACAGAGGAAACCATTGACAGCAAGGCAAACAGTAAAACAAGGACTTGCACAAATTACCTGCTGTATTTTGATGTAAAAGTACAGTATTTGTTTTATAAAAAGTCTGGACATGTGTGGAAAGTGAGTTTGCTATTAGGAATTTAGGCTTTAGTTATATTAAGGTGAAGGTTAGATGTTGGTAATTCGGATAATGATATTCGTTTGATTTTATAGACGTTTTGCAGTAATAGAAAGCACATCCCAGAACAGTAACACATTCCAAACCTGGAAGCTAGAGACCAGGATTCAAGAGGTATTTTTAGAAGAGAATTTCTAATAGATTAAGGATTAGTCAGGAACACATGTAGGGATAGGTTGCACTTATCTGTTCTTTGTTTATGTTTCATTAGGCACCAGTTTCTTCAGAAGTCAGAGAGGGCTGCAGATTTTAGCAGCACTTCAACAATGGAAACACAAGATCGGTGTTGTCCCTCTTTTTTTATTTTATCCACTTCCCCCTTCCTTTGAGCTTCTGAATCTTAGTGCACTGTTACAAACTAGTGTGCTGGAACAAGCAGTTTCAGGGTGGGGTCGGACTGTCTTCAACCTCCATCAGAACTGAACAGAAACTCAGGTGAGCTGGGCTTCGACAGAAGCACAAGCCTTTAAAATATTCAGTTCTGTTGGACGATGAATGCCGGGGAAGAAACAGAGGGCATTGACGCCACGGATATGGCGCAGGCCCTAAACGAGGACTTGGCCCATAATGAATCTGTGTCTGGCATCTTGAAACATATGCAAAAGGAAATAGAGAAATTAGAGTTGTAAAACACCTTTTTAAAACAGGATTTAAGCAGGTATAAACCTAGGGCATCTCAGTGGAACACAGCTTTTACGCCTTTGTTTAAAACCTCCTCAGAGACAGGGGCGCGAGCAAAACATACAACTTTCCCTTCCCCAGTTGAGGTTACTGTTAATGTTCCTAATGCTGTGCCTTTAGCAGCACCTGAACGTTTTCATGGAGATAGTAACAAATTACATGTTTTTATCAATCAATGTCAATTACACTTCATTTGTAAACCACAACAGTTGATGCTACGAAAGTGGCATTTGTCTTGTCTTATTTGGGCGGTACAGCAGCCAATTGGTCAATTCCTTTCGTGGACAGAGATGATCCTATCCTCCATAATTGGAATCAATTTAAACGTACTATGACCAGCCTTTTTGCAAAACACACTTTTATGCAGGCAAGTGATAATGAGCTTTTAAATCCTAAACAAGGTACCAAGGATTTATTGACCTATCTCACTAGTTTTAATCGTTTACTCACCAAGACACATTGGCCAGAAGAAAAGCGTGTCTCCCTTTTTTATAAAGGTTTGAGAGACGAGTTAAAAGATGCGCTGGCTCATATCGTTGATTTGCCAGAGGACTATTCTGACCTTGTAGATTTAGTCGTGAAATTGGAACACAGACTAGGAGAAAGAAAGGGAGATAAATCCAAACTGGAATCACGGTTAACTTTTGTTCGACATGAGAAGAAAGACACAGATAATAAACTCCCTGAACCTCAGCCTATGCAAATAGGGAAAATCAGAGGTCCACTCATGTCAGAGGAAAAACATTAGCTCTTCCTATTTGCCTAAAGCCTTGTCCAGAAGCAGTATTTGCAGTGAATGGGTCAGAATTGACCTCTGGATTAATCACAAAACAAATGTGGCTTTCGGCTATAACATGTTTTTGTCCTAAACCCAGCCGGTACAAGTATTTGCCCGCATTTTTACAAAGTGATGGTAGTGTATGGGTAAAACAAAAAACAATAATATTTTGCCAGTAGACGATTCTTGATTTCATTAATATCTTGAGATGATAATCAGCCTACTATGTCGTTGGGCAACTGTGCTTTAAAGCGTTCTAATTGGCTTTTGTTCTTGGTCTTGGGATACATGAGTTGTCTCTCTGTCTTTGATTTTAAATTTAGAGCGGTGCTCCTCTTAACCTGAGCTACATCCAGGTGGGGTGAAGCGCTATCACCACTACAAATGGGTGAGTGGCTTAAAACTAACAAATCAATATGTACTAAATGTTTTCACTAAGATAAACATTGATATCTATTATGATACACTGACCACTAGAATGTGTCTTTACTGTGACATAATTATGTCTATTTGTCTTTGTCTTTTTTCTATGTTTCTCCTTGGACGTCATGTCTACAGTGTGATGCGGTAACAGTATGTGGTGGAGTATGAAACCTGAATATTGCAGGAGATATTGATTTTAATTTTCACTTTATAAGCAGTAGTTACCATCAGGTCCTGAAGAAAGCATTGGAACTATTCCATTCTTATGCTGAAACATGTTGACCAATTGCTTACAGATATTCTGTTAAATCTGTATTTTCACTATATTCTTTATTTTTTAGATTTGGACAATTGAGAGATAACATTAAAAATTATTAATCTACTCAGTTGATCCAATTTTAACTTTATTCACATTGGTTTTCACTCACTTTTTGCACTGCTTATTCAGTAGCCACACAATATATCTAAATTTTTTTGAAGTACCACCCTTCTTGATAACACACACTTACAAAAAACTATATATAGCCATTTGCAAATCAGTAGGTTGTGTTGTGTTGTCTTGCCTCCTGGGCAAGGAGAACCCAAATGATGTTAAAAAGGGCGGTACAGAACGGCTACTGATGGGAATATTTGCCCATGCCCTTGAGTCTTGACTCAGTAGTTATATGTCACATTTCTTTGCACTTTGGGTTTTCACCACTCTATTCTGTAATATGTTGAGGTCTGTGTCCACAGTTGAATCATATGGTTTTTGACCCCTAGATACTAGTGTGTTGCCCCCTCATCGGTCATATGACTGCCGTATGGATCTTATCCCAGGGGCCCCTTCACCTAATAACAGAGCATATGCTTTGACTGACAAAGAGACCAAATATTTAAGAACCTACCTAGACGACCTACTACAGTCTGGGTTCATCCGACATTCCACATCTCCGTGTCATCTCCACTTTTTTTTATCCCGAAGCCGGATAAATCACTGCGCGCGTGTATCGACTATGGAGGACTAAATAAGGCTACAAGAAAAAATAAATATCCTCTTCCTCTAATACCTGTGTTGTTGGATCAATTAAGACAGTCAACTGTATACACTAAACTAGATCTGTGGGGAGCTTACCACCTGGTCAGAATAAAAGAGGGGGATGAGTGGAACACAGCTTTCAAGACAAAGTTTGGTCTATTTGAGTACACAGTAATGCCCTTCTTGTTGTGTAATGCACCTGCGGCCTTTCAATTCTTCATAAATTAGGTCCTACACGAATTCCTGGACGTTTGTGTCATAGTATACATAGATGACATCCTCATTTACTCTAAGAACCCGGAAGAACATACCCAACATGTTTGTGCAGTATTATCAAAGTTAATAGAAAATTATCTCTTTGCTAAATTAGAAAAATGTACTTTTAATGTCAGCAAAGTGGACTTTTTAGGATACTGCCTGTCACATCAAGGAATATTTATGGATGAAAAGAAAATTAGTGCTATTACTGATTGGCCAGAACCATCATCTGTGAAGGATGTTCAGAAATTTCTGGGTTTCGCCAATTTCTATAGGAGGTTTATTTCTCATTTTGCAGACATTGCGGCCCCAATAACCACCTTGTTGCGGAAAGTGCAACGATTTCTTTGGTCTGATGAGGCGGCACACGCCTTTCAACTCCTGAAACAAAAGTTCACTTTAGCCCCAATTCTGAAACATCCGGATCCTGACTTGCCATTTTTTGTTGAAGCAGATGCTTCACAAGCAGCTTTAGGAGGAGTTCTCTCTCAACCAGATGCAGTAGATGGCCAATTACATCCTATCGCCTTCTATTCCAAAAAGTTATTACCAGCTGAACAAAATTACACTGTGGCTGAAAGAGAATTATTAGCTATCAAAGTAGCCTTTTCTGAATGGAGGCACCATTTAAAGGGAGCCAAGTACCCTGTTACCATCTTTTCTGAACATAAGAACCTACAGTTTTTTAGATCACTAAAAGCACTAACTCCACGGCAGATGCGCTGGTTAACTTTTTCTGGTAAATTTGACTTCGTTATAACCTATAGACCTGGTGCACAACAAAATCAATCTGATGTGTTATCTTGATACGGACATACCTCAGACATGAAACAAGACAAAGTAGGAGAACCCATTATTCCTCACCAAAAACTTTTGGCACCAGTACAACAGAAGGATTTCATCACAGATCTACATAATGCACATATGCAAATAGCACCTCAAGATTGGTTAAAGAATTCCCATAACACAATACAACGAGGTTTATTGTATCACGACAACATGCTGTTAGTGCCCACCACAGAATTACAAACACAGGTGATAATTTGGCATCACGCCTCCCCGTTGGCAGGTCATCCTGGCTGGGTGAAAAACCCTGGAAAATGTGCGAAAACACTTTTGGTGGGATAATATGAGTAAGGACATTAAGCAATTTGTCACTACCTGTCCAGTTTGTGCAAGACATAAATCTTCTCATAAGGCCCCTGACGGTTTGTTAATACCAATGCCATCACCCAAACAACCTTGGCACACTGTGAGTGTAGACTTTATTGTAGGTTTACCACCAGTAAAATCCTTCACAACAGTGTTAGTGATAGTGGATTTTTTGTTTAAAATGGCACATTTTGTACCATTACGGAAATTGCCAATTGCGGCAGAATTTGCTGATATTTTTATAAGAGAAATTGTGCGTTTGCATGGTTTGCCAAGTAAAGTGGTGTCAGACCGAGGTAGCCAGTTCAACTCTAGATTTTGGAAAGAATTATGCGAAAAACTGAAAATAGATGTGGCATTATCCACTGCTTTCCATCCAGAAACAGATGGACAAACTGAACGACTGAACCAAACCTTACTTCAAACGCTACGTTGTTTATTGGCTGATTATTCTAGTGAATGGTTGGAAGCTCTTCCTGTAGCGGAGTTCGTTTATAATAATACTGAGCATGCATCTCTACTTTGCTCACCATTCTATTTCATGCAAGGGTATCATCCGAGAATTATACTCATTTTGTTAGAAGATTCCCTGTTGCCTACAGTAACAGATAGACCAACGAGATTAGGTGACATACAAGACAAGGCCAGGAAACATTTATTAAAGTACAAAGAAAGCATGAAAAGACAAGCAGACAAACACAGATCTGAGGCCCCAATGTATAAAATCGGTGACAAAGTATGGCTCTCCACAAAGAACCTAAATATAGATGGATCCCGAAAGCTGCAACCACGTTTCATTGGACCCTTTAGTATAACTGCCATAGCAAACCCGGTAACAGTAAAATTGGACTTACCAAAAGAATACCCAGTACATTCTACATTCCATGTGTCCTTGCTTAAGCCTTACAACCCAAAAACCCGACCG
This sequence comes from Lissotriton vulgaris, assembly GCF_964263255.1. Taxonomy (NCBI): domain Eukaryota; kingdom Metazoa; phylum Chordata; class Amphibia; order Caudata; family Salamandridae; genus Lissotriton; species Lissotriton vulgaris. The sequence goes on from NC_141693.1 coordinate 1,355,315,149, forward strand.
GAACCACCACCTCCACCCATACCAATTAAAGGAAATCTAGAATATGAAGTGAAAAGCATAAAAGACGCAAAAAGAATTCATGGACGTCTGTTTTATTTAGTAGAATGGAAAGGATATGACAAAACTGAGAATTCATGGGAACCGGCGTCCTATGTACATGCCCCACGGTTGATTAGACAGTTTTATCTAAAAAAATCCAGGGAAATCCTGTCCTGTAGGAGGACCTTTGAGGGGGGCGACAGTTAGGGTTTGTGCACAGCAAAGAGTATGTCCCCTCTCATTGCACTATTGGTCTCTGTAATAGCTCTCTTTAAACACACTCTTGAAAGCCTTTCTTGTTATCTCAGCCCCTCCCTAAGACTTCTGTGTATGTTGCTCAATGTATTCACAAGTTTGGACATTGCTGTCTTGTTTGCACATTGGACCTTGCTTTTACCGAGGCTTATTTAGAGCACTCCTCCCGAGGCCATGTGTTACTTCAACTCATTAGCATAATAACTGAAGCTCTGCACAACTGCTTGTGAAAACCACACCCAGTTCTTCGAACCACACCCAGCTCTTCAAACCACACCCAGCTCTTCAAACCACACCCAGCCCTGTCTATAAAAGGCAGACCCTGAGCCTCACCCAGTGCTTGTGCTCGTCTACCTCCCACTTACCTGAGAACAGATCCTTCGGCGCTGGCACTCCTTCTCTCTCCAGACCTTCATTGACTTCAACGGGCGCGGCTGCTCGCTCTTCCTTCTTCCGGTTTCCGGCTCCTTCTTGCCTCAGCCTCTCTTCTGTCCACTGCAGTCGACCTGCAAAAGAGAAAGAGGACAAGGTTAGACTGATCAGTATCCCTTTTCAGCAACAAGTAAGTGCAAAACTTTTTATTACCTGAAAGAACTTTGACAGCGATTTCTGGATTCATGTAAAGACAATTTGGAACAAGATATCTCCCACGAACTTTGTGGTTCAAACCCTTTGTTACAAGAATACTTTGTGGAACTTTGTGAAATAAACATTGTTTTACATGGAACTTTTAAGAATCGAACAGAGGAAACCATTGACAGCAAAGCAAACAGTAAATCAAGGACTTGCACAAATTACCTGCTGTAGTTTGATGTAAAAGTACAGTATTTGTTTTATAAAAAGTCTGGAAATGTGTTGAAAGTGAGTTTGCTATTAAGAATTTAGGCTTTAGTTATATTAAGGTGAATGTTAGATGTTGGTAATTCTGATAATGATATTCGTTTGATTTTACAGAAGTTTTGCAGTAATAGAAAGCACATCCCAGAACAGTAACACATTCCAAACCTGGAAGCTAGAGACCAGGATTCAACAGGTACTTTTAGAAGAGAATTTCTAATAAATTAAGGATTAGTCAGGAACACATGTAGGAATAGGTTGCACTTATCTTTTCTTTGTTTATGTTTCATTAGGCACCAGTTTCTACAGAAGTCAGAGAGGGCTGCAGATTTTAGCAGCAATTCAACAGTGGAAACGCAAGATCGGTGTTGTCTCTCTTTTTTTATTTTATCCACTTCCCCCCTTCCCTTAAGCTTCTGGTTCTTAGTGCACTGTTAAAAACTAGTGTGCTGGAACAAGCAGTTTCAGGGTGGGGTCGGACTGTCTTCAAACTCCATCAGAACTGAACAGAAACTCAGGTGAGCTGGGCTTTGACAGTATACCACCCACAGACAGACGGCCTTGTAGAAAGGTACAACCAGCGTATTAAAACTCTTCTAAAGAAAACTGTTTCTGATACCGGAAGAGACTGGGACCAACAGTTACCCCTAACACTATTTGCCATCTGAACACACACACAATCCTCCACCGGGTGTAGTCCCTTCAAATTAGTCTTCGGGACAAAACCCAGGACTCTGGTAGACTGGGCAGCTGAAAAGTGGGAGGAAGAAGAGGATGAGGGTAAGACCTTACTTGAGTATGCAACCCACCTGAAAGAAAGACTATCGACTCTCTGGGATGAGGTTTGACAAAACCTAGACACAGCCCAGCAAAGATAGTGAAAGAGCTATGACTAACACACCACTCTCAGACAGTTCTCAGTTGGGAATAAAGTATTGCTTCCCCTTCCCTCTAACGATAATAGGCTCCTAGCCCGTTCGCAAGGACCTTATGTAGTGCTCGCGCAGGTTACCCCAGTCACCTATAGAATAGCGGTGCCCCACACAGGGAGAACAGGACAAATCTACCATGTCAACCTTTTAAAACAATGGGTTGATGGCCCAAACGACACAGCGCGCCATCCCACAAACCTCTTTATCACCAATACCTATGCCTTAGACATCCCATTTCCCCATGTTGACACCTCCAGAGAGACCAGGGCCATCCCCAAGGGTTCCCAGTTGACACCTGAGCATGACAAGACCCTCCTAAACATTATTGATACCTATCAGGATGTCTTTTCTGCAAAACCCAGAAGAACCCCCCTTGTACAGCATGACATCCTGACAGACGGGGCCAGACCTATAGTATCCCAGAATAAGCATGGGCGAATTTTGCCAATCTGGTGTTCGCGAATTTGCGTATTCGCGAATTCGCAATCCACAAAATCCGTGCACTCTCGCGAATTTGTGGATTTTTTGTGTTTTTTTGTGTTCGCAAGGGTTTCTGCCAGTTCGCGAGGGTTTTGTACCAGTTCGCAATTGTGAACTTACTTGTCGGCTTGCAACGGTCGCGGCTATGTTGTTTCTACATCTGGTTCATCATCACAGGTTCACAGCACCCTCTGTTTCCCCACTGCCACCCTCTGGTTCACCCATGCCACCCTCTGGTACATCACTGCCACCCTCTGGTTCATCACTGTAGATTATTGGGGGGAAAAGCAAGCACACCCGCCCTGCTTCAACTGACATGAATTAATTTTGGGTTGATTTATTAATGTGTCACCGAATTTAAACTTCCAGTCTGGCACCTGCTTCCTTATCTGTAATTTGCTTTCTGTTACAGTGCAATTTTTTTCCCAGGACATTTGTGGCCTACTTGTAGCTATTCTATTAGCCTGCTGTGAGGGTCAGAGCAGGGTCATAGAATAGTTGCAAGTAGGCAACTGAACTCTGGAGGGGCCCCTCAGGAAGCACTACAGAATGGTTACTAATGATGAGTTTGAACTTTTTCACCTGCTGAGTGCTTTCAGTTTTGCAAAACTCGTTTTTCTGCAGAACAGCAACTGTAATGCCCCAAACAAAGTTGATTTCTAATCCAAAAGTGATCCAAAGAAGGTCAAAAAGGCCTCAAATCCAAATATCCAGCAGCATCCACAAAAATTAATCCTTCCAGGTCAAGAGTCCAAATGAAAGTGACCAGCACATTAAGAAAGCACTGGGAGGAGCCTGCTGGACAGGAACAGGAAGTTGGAGACTGTGGGGCACTTCCTTCCTCCCCCCCCCCCAAAATGGACTCCTTGCAAAAAAAAGTGCAGGCAAATGTCAACCTGAGGAGTTATTCCTATAAAAATCATCATTTTCAGAAGGTTTATGCTGCTTGCTGGTGGATTTCTTGTGCAGAATTGCAAATTTTGTAATTTCTCGAGCGTGAGATTGTTGCTGCCCGCCGCATTCTACGTGTTCGCAATTGCGAACCCCCGCCAACTCGCGTTGACAAACTCTCGCTGTGCAAGGTGGCAAGCCGCGATGACGTAATCACGGTCGCCAAACTCCCACGGGATCCTGCAGCAAGATCCAAAATGGCGCAGCACTCACAAAATATTGAGAAAAACAACTCGGCAAACGCTGAATGACGGTAAGTGAACGCCGCGCGCCGCAATATTGTATCACCAAGAAAAAAAATCCGCTGTGTGCGAATTTGCGGATTTTCGGCAAATTCGCGAGAGTTCGCGGATTGCGAATTTACCGAAAATCTGCAAAATCCGCGAGCGGAACGGATTTTACGCCCATGCTTATCCCAGAAGCAAGACGGCAGGTAGTGGAAAATGAGGTAACCGACATGCTACGCAATGGGATCATTGAACCATCACATACTCTATGGTGTTCACCCATTGTAATGGTGCCAAAACCCAACGGCACCGTAAGGTTCTGTGTGGACTTCAGGTGGTTGAACACCGTTTAAAGTTTTGACTCGTACCCCATGCCCCGGGTTGATGAGATGATCGACAAGTTAGGGACTGCCCGATATATGACAACCCTTGACTTGACGAAAGGGTACTGGCAGATAGCCTTGTCACCCACCGCCCAAGAGAAAACTGCCTTTGCAACCCTCTTAGGCTTATACCACTTCAGGGTCCTTCCCTTCAGACTGCATGGGGTCCCTGCCACCTTCCAGATACTCATGGACATAATTTTGAGGCCACGACTATGCAGCTGCTTACCTTGATGAGATTGTCATCTTTAGTAGTACATGGGACCTGCATGTCAATCACCTCCGGGCCGTCTTAACTAGTATTAGGGAAGCCGGCCTAACCGCCAACCCCGAAAAGTGTATGCTAGCAACCAACAGCATCAGGTATCTAGGGTATCATATACAAGAAGGAGAGATCAGGCCCGTGGTAGACAAGGTGAATGCGATAAAATCACTGAAGACACACACCACAAAAAAGGGTATCAGGGTCTTTCTGGGGTTGGTCGGGTACTACAGGAGATTAATTCCCAACTTTTTGAAGGAGGCCGCCCCACTCACAGACATGTTAAAGAAATCTCCCCAAACACTGCTGGGACATGGACCTCAAGACAAACTCAAAGCTTTGAGCATCTCAAGACATTGTTAGGTAACAACCCTGTGCTTACTTGTCCTGACTTTAAGAACAAATTCACGCTACTAACAGATGCCTCAGACAGGGGCCTAGGAGCCGTTCTGTCACAGACAACAGGTTCAGGTGAACTACACCCAGTGGTTTACCTTAGCCGCAAACTTCAACCCAGGGAAGCACGTTACTCTAACACTGAAAAGGAGTGTCTGGCAATCCGTTGGCGGGCCAGACCCTACAGTATTACCTGTTGGGCAGTCCTTTTATCCTCCTGACTGATCATGCCCGGTTAGTCTGGCTGGTGATACACAAGGATACTAATGCCTGTATTCTCCAATGGTTTTTGGCTTTACAACACTTTACCTTCCAGGCCTCCCATTGGCCGGGGGCCTTGCAGGTGAATGTGGACATCCTCTCCCGCACTCAGGTCTCTTCATAGCCCGATTGGCCATGCCTGGTGGGGAGGTTCTGTGACAGGAAACCCCAGGAGGACCGGCAAAGATTCCTGGGGGGCACCAAGCCAGACCGACTAGTGCTGACAATGGTGACAGCTGAAGGGCGGCACCTAACAGGGCTGAAAACCCCTGAAGCAAGGATGGATGGTGTGTAAGGCTGAGGAGGTGAGAAGCAGAGCAGAGAACCACAGTACAAGGAGTGCGAGAGACCCAAAGAAGATGAGAATGAGGAGACGGATCCGCGAGGACCCAGAGACGACGATGGGAGAACCCAGAGGGAGGCCGAGACGTTCCCCGAGGAAAGCCCTCCGGACGAGGCGGCCATGACCCTGTCATCGGTCCCGGGTTCCGGCAAGTCATTGGGAGGACCGGGCGCACACTGGTTGGGTGGCTGCATGTGCAATCAAGCTTTTCTGGTCTATGAGGCAGATTACGTGAAGGGAGAGGAGCGGGAGCACTGTTAAGTTAAATAGGCGGGGCAGGTGAAAACAAAAGGGGACAAATCCAAACATATCCAACGGGAGGCTACCTGATCTTAAGGGCCCGGGGATTGTATATATATATATGTACATGTATATATATATATATATATATATATATATATATATATTACCCACTGGCGGTCGCCAGTAGGTAGTTATAGTTAGGATTTTTTTCAATGCAAAATCTCAAAATTCTATTTGGATTAACTTTGGCGCCGGTTGACGAATCTGCCTGAAAATTTCCTCAAAATGGCCTGGTCAAACTCCCGTCCTTCCCTGAAAGTTTGGGGGGGATGCGTCAAGCGGGGGCCGAGATAAAAGGGGGTTCCAAAACACGTTTTCCCCATGTTAATTTCCATAGGGCGGTCGAACTCACTTTTAGCCCGAACGGCTGAATGGATTTACACCAAACTTGGCAAAATTGTAGGGACTGGTAGCCCGATGTGCCTTTGCTATGTCTCAAGATATGTGCTCCAGTGGATTTTGAGTAATTTAGGTTAAAAAAATATATATATCTATGGCAGCGCCCCAGGACGCGCACCGGGGCGAGTACCGGGCGCGCTACACGACCTGCGTGCGGAAAGCTGATTGGCTCTCGGGTGTCTGTAAACATTCCAAACAGTCCGGAGTGGCCGCCATCTTGTGTCTCGGTAGGATCGAGACACAAGAGGTGGCTAAAACAAAGGGGGTATTGACCATAATGGGGCAGAGTAGACCCCCCCTTGACCCCCTAGGTTTGATGTGGGGGCCATAAAAGGGCCCCGCGGGGCAAAAAAAAAAAAAATTATTTTCACGGGGGGAGCGCCGGGTACGCGCACCGGGGAGCGCACCGGGAGCGTACCATGGGGAAAAAGAATGACAGTTTTAAAAAAAAATAGCTGTTTTAAAAAAAAATCTTCTTGTTGTTTTTTTTAATATATATATATACATAAACATACATATATATAAATGCATATGCATATATATGCATATACGTGTATATGTGTGAGTGTAGAGAGAGGTAGAGAGGTAGAGGTGTAGAGGTAGAGGTAGAGAGGTAGCGGAAGAGAGGTAGAGACTAGTAGAGAGAGAAGTAGAGAGAGGTAGAGAGGTAGAGAGTAGAGAGTGAGTAATAGAAAGTAGAGAGTGAGAAGTAGAGAGTAGTAGAGAGCATTAGAGAGAGTAGCAGAGAGTGAGTAGTAGAGTGAATAGTAGAGTGAGTAGTAGAGAGTAGTAGAGAGTGAGTAGTAGAGAGTAGTAGAGAGTAAGTAGTAGAGTGAGTAGTAGAGAGCAGTAGAGAGTGAGTAGTAGAGAGTAGTAAAGAGTGAGTAGTAGAGAGTAGTAGAGAGTGAGTAGTAGAGAGTAGTAGAGAGTGAGTAGTAGAGTGAGTAGTAGAGACTAGTAGAGAGAGAGTAGTAGAGAGTGAGTAGTAGAGAGTAGTAGAGACTGAGTAGTAGAGTGAGTAGTAGAGAGTGAGTAGTAGAGAGTGAGTAGTAGAGAGTAGTAGAGAGTGAGAAGTAGAGAGTGAGTAGTAGAGAGTAGTAGTGAGTAGTAAAGAGTGAGTAGTAGAGAGAGAATAGTAGAGAGTAGTAGATAGTGAGTAGTAGGGAGTAGTGAGTAGCGAGTAGTAGGGAGTGAGTAGTAGAGAGAGAGTAGTAGAGAGTAGTAGAGTGAATAGTAGAGTGAGTAGTAGAGAGTAGTAGAGAGTGAATAGTAGAGAGTAGTAGAGAGTAAGTAGTAGAGTGAGTAGTAGAGAGCAGTAGAGAGTGAGTAGTAGAGAGTAGTAAAGAGTGAGTAGTAGAGAGTAGTAGAGAGTGAGTAGTAGAGAGTAGTAGAGAGTGAGTAGTAGAGTGAGTAGTAGAGACTAGTAGAGAGAGAGTAGTAGAGAGTGAGTAGTAGAGAGTAGTAGAGACTGAGTAGTAGAGTGAGTAGTAGAGAGTGAGTATTAGAGAGTGAGTAGTAGAGAGTAGTAGAGAGTGAGAAGTAGAGAGTGAGTAGTAGAGAGTAGTAGTGAGTAGTAAAGAGTGAGTAGTAGAGAGAGAATAGTAGAGAGTAGTAGATAGTGAGTAGTAGGGAATAGTGAGTAGCGAGTAGTAGGGAGTGAGTAGTAGAGAGAGAGTAGTAGAGAGTAGTAGAGAATGAGTAGTAGAGAGTGAGTATTTGAGAGTAGTGGAGTAGGAGAGAGTAAGTAGTAGAGAGTAGTAGAGAATATTCCAAGTTTTGGCACAGCACCACTTGCACAATGAGTCCAATCAAATCATATCACTTAGAGTCCTTATTGAAGCGCTGAATCTTGGTGTATATTCAAATGCTTTTATTTTCCTTAAGTTTATGTACCACAGCCAGCCGAAACGTTTCGTTCTGTACAACAGAACTTCTTCAGGGCGTTCTTATTTCCTTCAAGATATGTCGGTATCCTGTTGTCATATAACTAGATATTTCTTCCAAATGTTAGACGAGACGTAAGTACATTCTTATTCAAAGTGACTAGGTATCAACTTTACCCACACAATTCGGCCAGACTTGAGTAATTTATAGCATCCTCAAAGTCAGTCTTTCAAAAATTCCAAAGTATAGGACATGATAATCCAAATCCAAATGTTTCTTAAGAAAAGTCATTTTCAATCGTTCGGAATATCGGTGTTTGGGCAGATATGACCCAGGGACCCCCAGTATGCAAGGGGAATTAGTCCCCGCTCTGCAAATGGCCTGCATTGCAGAGAGGTGTAAAAAGGGTGTGGCCTCATTACACCTCTGTGCAATGCAGCCCACTGGCGCATACTGGAGGCTCCTGGTGGGCTAGTTGGCCCCCAGGGACCCCCAGTATGCAAGGGGAATTAGTTCCCCCTCTGCAAACGTGGCAGGGGGCTGCGTTGCAGAGAGGTGTAACAAGGGGCATAGCCTTATTACACCTCTACAATGCAGCCCCCTGGCGCATACTGGAGGTTCCAGGTGGGCTAGTTGGCCCCCAGGGGACCCCAGTATGCAAGGGGAATTAGTTCCCCCTCTTCAAACATGCACGGGGGCTGCGTTGCAGAGAGGTGTAAAAAGGGTCGTGGCTTCATTTCACGTCTCTGCAATGCAGTCCCCTGGCGCAAACTGGAGATTCCTGGTGGGCTTTCAGGTCTTATATAGTTAGGAATTAGCATTAAAAAAACTTTGAAATTCACTGAAAAAACCATAGGTTTCACACCAGTTATAGTTAGGAATTAGCATTTAAAAAACCTATGAAATTCACTGAAAAAACCATAGGTTTCACACCAGTTATAGTTAGGAATTAGCATTTAAAAAAACCAATTAAATTCACTGAAAAAACCATAGGTTTCACACCAGTTATAGTTAGCTGGAAATTTTACTGACATAAAACCATTGAAATTCCACATATATAGTTAGTTGGACTCACTATAACTTGCGCGTGTAATGCACTGCTGATGACGTCACATATTACATCACTCATGACATGGTCAGTTACATCACTCATATATATATATATATATATGTTCGACACCGACCCACATATCACAGAGAATACTGGTTGGGTGGGGGCACAAGAAGGGGACGACAATAGAAGCACAAGAGTGCAGGTGAGCTCACATAGAAGGGGGAACACGGCACTGACCGTCTCTTGTCTTTTTACTGTGGGGAAGATCGGACAGAGAGCCCGTGGGAGAAGAAACCGACGGAGAAGGAAACAACCGATGGGACCAGTCCTCGCCAGAGCTCCGGACCAAGGTGAAGACAGTCATTCACCCATATTGTCCACTACCCCTGGCCTGTGAACCCCAATAAAACCTATAAACAGCATACCTCTGCCTCATCTGGTCTGTGGGCGTGTGACATATCATTTTATTTTTTCACTTTGCATCGTCATTGTGGGGTGGTTTGCTCTCAGAACAGGGGGAGGAGTGGTTTGCACTCCCTATGTGAGCATGAGTGATTGGATGGCCATCTTGTGCAGGCCAAAAAGGGATACCAACATAACATTTTCTCCATGCAGGCTGCATTACAGCCTGCGTGGAGAACATCCCCACCCCTCCAACCTCTGTCTGAGCACCGTGGAAAGGAGCACAGACCAATCACAATGCTGCATTGCAACATTGTGTTTGGCTGCAGGGAATGTGTGGGAGCCCTGGTGCTTCCTGTTTCCCCCAAGAAGCCAGGAAGAGGACACAGGAGTAGTGGCGGTCTGGCCAGGTGGCTAGCCAGGAGGCTTTGTACATCATGCATTTTGTACATTTGAAAAAATATTTTTCCAGTCTTAATTGACTCAATTATGCAAATCGGGCCGTTTGCGACCGGAAAGATGCTTTGCACATGTGGCCCAAAATGATGTAAAAAGACATAATGCCTGAAAATCCTCTCACTTAATATTAACAGTTAAGGAAACGGGTAGGGTTAACAGAATTGGGCCCCTGGAATAAGTTAGACTCTGACTCGGCCAGCAAAAAGCTTAGGAGCCTTAATCATTATTTTGCAGACAGATTCTATGTCACAAACGTGAGGATTATGTAAATGTGTAGTACTTGTATAGCGCACAAATCACCCATGGGCATCTATGCACTTGTACGAATACCGCTGAGGAACCCATCCTGGCCTTTCCCTGTGAAGTGCCCACTCCTGGGCACCCCCAAGGTGAAGCCAGGCATCCTAGCGTTGTTGGGGCCGTTGTGGAAATTAAGCAAGCTATTGTCCAGAGTTGCAGAGTGGGACCCATGATTAGAATAGGCACTGAGGTGAGAATTATCAGGTCCAAGGAAGTTGAGCCCAGGACCCGCCGAGGCAGGAATTGAACCCTGGTCCCGGCTAGTCCTCTGCATCAGGTTCTGCCGCTCTAACCATTGAGCCACACTTCCTCACCCCATATAATGTATTGCAAGTGACACTGGACAAAATGCACTTGTAACATGGCAGTTTGATTTCCGTCACTTTGTGATGGAGTAACCCATCACACCCTTAGTCACCAGTGGACAGAGGTTAATGTAGGAGGGATCTGAAGGGTACTTAGTACCAATACTTATTTTAATTTGACAAAAACTGTTCCCCCACTTTTCTTTTAAAAGACAGCAGTTGGACCACTTAATTCATAAAGTTGAGATGCCCCAGCTAAAGAGAATGGGAGGGAGTCTCTAGTGCTGTGAAGTCGAGGGAGGGACACTCAACTAAACAAGGAACAAGCCATCTTTCCGGATGTACTGCTGCCCAAAAGAAATGTAAATGCATGCAATTGTTTAATCTGCAAATATAAAGGTTGCTTGAAAGTCGTTATTGAATGTAATTGTTGAAGTTCTCAGTTTGCTTTGAGTAGACAAATATGGATTTTCTTTGAGGGGTCTTGCAAGGGTATTATCTATTGACCTGTGGAATGCATGCTTTGAACGGACAGTTACAAACAATGTGTTCAGTCTTTTATTCATATCTATATTTTGAAAAAAAAACACAAGTCACCATTCGCCACTGTTCCAAATAGAATTCAATTCTGTCACTCTCTGTAACGTAAATAAACATGAGCAGTGATCACTTTAACCAAGAGAAGTTTCATAACATAAAATAGTGCCTCTCTCACTGATGAGTTTAATTAGCATTATATATATTTTACATTTAAGATGTGCACAATTTTATATGCAGATACCTGATGCTGAAAGACCAACAAAATAGTTGATAAATGTTCTTTTTAGCTATGCTTTTGATCCTGTCCCCACGCCCACCCACCTACATTGCGCCTAGGAACATATTTCTCATGCTTTTTCTGAAACACTTCGACTGCTGTTTATGGGTTACTGCTGGACCCCCTGCAGATACCAACACAATGTATATTTTTTGCATCATTATCTCAAACAATTTGTACAAGCTTCTTCTCTCCATTACAAATTAGAAACTATGTCGAATCGTGTGCTGCTTTTCTTGCCCAATTAAGGATCTAAAAATGTTTTTTGAAAGCCAAAGACACAGTTTTTCAGTAATTACACCTCTCACTGCTAATTCACCAAAGGCTTACTTCAAGTTGTCTCCAAACTTACTAGCCCTGACAGCATGAAAGCATACATTACCACATTCCCATTCTTTGAGTGGAAATCTGTTGTTGTTCTTTTATAAAAAAAAATCAAAGATATACAAGATTTCATTCCTTCAGACTTGGCATTATCATTATCTTTCCCTGCCGAGTTGACTTTCCCTCCCTCCCACCTAGTCGGGCTGTTAAAAACGTTGTCTACTAATTTCAGGAATGGAAGTCTTTGCACTGCTCTCTGGACTGAAATCAGGCTCCCCTGATGATGGCTGTCTAGTTAAGACCCTGAACTCTATTGCAGCAGCTAACATGCTTGAGATTACCTCCATCCTTAACTCTTCCTTCAGTGCTGTCATTGTCCTATATTCTTAGAGAAAAGTGTTGTAAAGCCATGTTCGACCTCATATCCTTGGTATCGTTTTCCCACTAACGTTTTACCTTCAGACCTCCTATTTTTGCTGAAATTGCTTTTGCTGGCCTTAGGACTCGGCACACCTTACCACTACTAACTGGTACTAACGTGTTTGTGCTCTTTCCATAAAACATTGTAACCTTGGCTCATACCAAAATGGCATATTTAATTTACTGATAAATCCCTAATTAATAAGCACAACATGTGCTCAGGGCCTGCAAATTAACTCCTACTAATGGATCTCCAGCACTGATTGCGCCATCCACTTTGGTAGCCCTTTAAGCATGTCTCAGGCCTGAAATTGCAGAGCCTGTGTAAGCAGCTTTAGACTGCCACTTTGATCTGGCAAAATGAACCATTTGCCAGACCCAAACCTTTCTTTTTTTAATTAATTTAATACATAGGCTACCACCTGGACAGCCAACGGACAGGGTGCAATGTATTTATTAAGTAGGACATATACTTTTAAGTTTTACATGCACTGGTAGTAAAAAACTCTTGTTTTTCACTACTGCAAGGACTATCTCTCCCACATGATAACATTGGAGTTGCCTTGCTATATTTTACAAATGTAATTTCTAAATGGGAAGAGATAACCAGTTCATGTTTGGTGTCTCTCCAATCACAATTTATAATCCTAAATTATTGTGAACTTGGATTTTAAAATGCAATTCAGAAAAGGCCACTTTTAGAAAGTTGCCATTTTCTTTCCTTGGCCATTTGGAGCCTGCAGCCTATCTCACGGTCACATGAATGGGCGGGTGGTAGTTGGGCTTTCTGTATTCCTCCTAGACAGCCACACACAATGGGGAGCTTAGTTGTGACTGGATGGGCCATCACTGGAAAGATAGGTAAAGCTCTACTTGCACTTGAATAGGTTGTGTCCTATCTTCACACAAAGGGCTGCATGCCCCTCTAGTTAATCTGGACCATTGGCAGGGAAGGCGAGGTATCTGTGCACTTCATAGGCATGCCTCTAGAAGCTTCTCATCACCTCAAAGGCATAACTGTGTATAAAAGAAAGACCTCAGACAACAACTCTTCAGAACACTCTATTGAATATTCTAACAGGACAAAGGACTGCTTTGCTGCTACAGGGACTGCCACTCTGCTCTAAAGTAACTACTGCCAAGCTGTGCTGGCCTACTGCTTGCTGCCTTTTTGCCTAGGGAAGAAGAACTAGACCTGCAACTTAATCTTGAATCCTGGACCCCAAAGTAGCTCAAAGCTGTAGTTTGCTGGCCTCCTGATCTGAGCCTCTGTGACATAGAAAGCTCCCCAACAAGCTCCTAGATCCAGTTGAACTGAGTTTCTGATCCCCAAGTGGTGCCCCTCAGGTTCTGGAACCTTGGAGTGGCTCACGGGTTTTCAAAATCAAGTTTTTGGGCTCTTTGCAACAGTGAACATTCCCATTGCTCTCCTTGCTCCCTGAGACCCTCTCGAACATTAACAGGACTCTTGACACAAAACTTGAGAAGGCAAACTTTCAGCAGGACTAATCTGAGACAGTATTTGGCCCATGCTCCATTACGGTCAGCCTGAGCTTTTGACTTGGACCCAGTCCAGCAAGACCAGATAACTGCGGTTGGTGCTGTCTGCTTTCAGGTGCTATTTTACAGTTTAATCTTTGAAAATGCATAACTCCAGTTCTACTGATTAGATTTTTGCTGATGTTGTTCTGTTTTATTTATTAAATTAAGCTCTATTGTTCTAATCTTGTATGGGATGTGTTTGTGTGGTGTTTTCATTGTTCTACTGTTTGACGTGCTGCACAAATACTTGACACATTGCCTCAAAGTTGAGCCTGACTGCTCTGTGCCAAACTACCAGGGAGTTGAATACAGGTTAATTTGGAGTTTGCTTGTGCCTTACCCTAACAAGGATAATGGTTGCTGCTTGACCAGGGTTCAATCTCCGGTCAGCCAGTAACTCAATTTCTGACAAGCCTCAACTAAAAAAGCCAAATTCAGACAATAGCATAGCAGGAATGCCATGGGCCCTGCTGAAACCAAGAGGTAGTAAAACACAGCAATTACCAGGGCTCAGTGGATCCATGAAAGCTATGGCCCCTGTGTCCTGTACCATCTGCACCAATGGTAGCTACACCCCTGAATTTACGCTCTATTGCGTTGTATTGTAAGTGCATTCATATAGCACCTACAACCCTGAGAAGGGATTGAAGTGCTTCACGCCAGGCAGGACACTGCACTGGACTCCCCAGAGTAGCTGTACATCTATTGATTAGTGGTTATTGTTAATTATTGGGATTAGTCTTGTGCTTTGAAGGAAACCACTCCATGCATCCATGCGAATACTCCATTTTCTTTCTGTATTTAGTAGTAGGTAATTATAGTTAGGTGTGATCATTAGTGATGGAGGTACGTGAGTTCATGTAGATGATTGGTGGGATTAATATTTGAGCTAGAGAGGATTATGTGTTGTTAGAATGCAGGAGTATGGCATTTTAACAGAGGAGAGTTTGTGATCTTGAAATGAAGTGCAGGTTAATTATAGAAATGCAATAACAGAGATAAGGGAAACATGTATTTGACTTAAAGTAGACTGTGTTGAGAGAGATAAGGCAATACAATAAACATTAGAGAAACCCCCCTCAGTACTAATAACATAGAACTAATCCCACACAGACAGCATCACAAATAAGTCCCTTTTTTGGTGTTTTATTATCAAAATATATATATATCATTAATCAATAATTTTTCAATAAATATTTTATACAAAAAGTTCATACATTTACATATAACTCACATCCAGATCAAGTTTGTGAGAACATAGACGGAGCATTGAAAAATTGAGGTACATGTCTCAACAACAAAAAAATACTATATACATACAAAAACCACAAAAAATCAGAAAAAATACAGATTACAAAAACATAACAAACATCATAAACATACAAAGCCACAACAAATTGTGCCAACGCGTGTTTCGGAATTTTCTTGTACCATCCTTCCTCAGGGCGCTGATGATGTATTAACAAATATTGTTAGGCCTGATATATTTAATTTCTTTCACAAGACAAAAGATACTTGAAGTAGGCGCTTCGTCACTCCAGTCTGTGGGAACAATATAACATCAAGGAATAATTAAAGAACCTAATCAAAAATATATAAACAATACCATAAGAGCAAGGGTATAGCTGAGAGCTGAAAAGACACCGAATAGTGTATCTAGACAAAGAAGTGTATATCATACACAAATAAAATGAATAAACCAATACCATAGAACAGATATATAATAGATGAGCGTAATAGAGAAAACCAACAAGTGTGCACAAAAAATGTTAGAGTGAGAGAAACCTTATACCCCAGCTTGTTATCATACATGTAAACTATACATACTAGCTGGACATGAGTAGCATTCCGATAGTGAAAATCCAAATCACGCGACCTAATCTTGGCTAGAAACATAGAATGACGCCCACCGCCTGCGGTATGCAGAGTCCTATATTAAGAACAAAGGTAAACATAAGCAACATATGCAGGGTTTCTCAAAGAGACTCAACACGTATAAACGATAAGTCTGGCCAAGTCTACTAAGTACCTCATATAGGGGCCAAACAGTCTCTGCAGGTATAGGAGCCAAACAATCTCTTCTGCAGGAATCGCCTTTTTAAAATATTCCAATGGCCAAATAGGGCTGCCAGCTAGAGATAAGGCATGCAGAGGAAGGAAAGTAAGGATAGGGTCATTTGAAAGAAAATGGAAATTCAACAATTGGAAGTTTTAAATCAATCTCACTTTATCATGCAGGAAGTTTAGGAATATTATGGAGGCATTTTGAGATACCATGCAATCCGAGGATTCACAGCCGTAGAAAGCATATGAGATGGTGATGTAATAGCTACTTTTGATAGACACTAGAATTAAGAGAAGAGTTTGTCCCACTGCAAGGGCACTGCTTTACTACTGCTTCAGCAAGGACAGCTGCTCTGCTCATGAGTTGGAAGTGTAAAATAATGGCTGGATGCATAAATAGAGAATATCTAGAGTTTTAGACTGCTTTCAAAGGTAACAGTATCCCCATGATCATATCTACATGAGATTACATATAGAGTAAATAATGAAACATTGGAAAGGAGAGTCTGCGAATGCTGCAGTAGATGTTTTATGATGTTCACCATTAAAGTTTGAGTCACAGTATTAATTTGAATAGAAAAGCTGGGCCTATTGTGGATGTTCCTGGTTTGGAAAGGCACATGTTGCAGTGAGGACAGCCTCTCCAGACAGTGGAAGTGTATTTCTCACGGGTGGAGATCAGACAATGAGTGGAAGAGCTCCTTTTAGATTTTAAATGAGGACCTTGGTATGAAAGGGGTGCTGATTAGTTGTTTTGCTGAGCACTGTAGGTTTGGTGTATGTTAAGTGGATATGATAAGAGGGACTGCAGTTTTATTGTTCAAGGTGAGGGAGTTTCCAAGCAGGACCTTTCCTTGTGTGTTTCTGATTACTGCTGCAGGAAGGGTGAAAACAGGTGCAGGGATGTCACACATTGTGCCTGTGTTGTGTATGCTCAATATTGGACCCAGCTGGGGTGTTACACGTTGTGAGAAGCATTACTTTATAGAAAGGAACCTGATAAGGACGGGGGCTATTTGCTGTCCCAAAGGGGCCTCCCTTAGCACTGCCTTGGTTACAGTTACCAAAAGAGTGTTTGCTTTATCCAGCTCCAATGGTTAAAGAAAATTTCAGGACCATCTCTCTTCTACTAGCAGTAGCCCGGATTGGCAAGCAGTTTCTCTTTCATTGGCTTTCCAGACATTTGGCAAAGCAACACCTCAGCCAAATGGGATTCAGGCCCGAGTTCAGAGATCACTCTGGGACTGTTTTGATTGCTCATAGATTGGGCCATAATACATGCATCCCCTCTTGCCTTATTCTTCTTGACCTGTCAGTCACAATTGATATTGTTGACCATTCAGATAGATTGAGGAGGTGGGTCTATCTAAACCAAGTAGATCCTCGCTTGCTTTTCTTTCAAGAGGAAGCCAGGGTTTATGTTCTCTCCCTTATAGACCTGATTAATTACTCATCAGCAGTGCTGTCTCACAGGACTCTTCATTCACTCCTATTTTGTATAAATATTCATTTTTCGCCCTTAGCTAACATCATAAACCATTTAGGGGCATATTAGCAAGAAACTCGTTAAAATTATCGCCGTTTTAGTGGCAGGAAACTGCCGCTAAAATGGCGATAATGGGCTTGCTAATATGCGTTATAGAATTCCAATAGAAGCCCAGGTTAGATGTCCTGCACATCTAACCTGGGCTTCTATTGGAATTCTATAACGCATAGTAGCAAGCCCAATATCGCTGTTTTAGCGACAGTTTCCTGCTGCTAAAACGGCGATAATTTTAACGAGGTTCTTGCTAATATGCCCCTCAGATTCTGAGTCGGCCTTCTATGGTGTTGGCACCCAGCTCCTGCCCATCCTCTATAAACCCTTTGCTTTCCATGGTACTCGGATCTCTGGTCTCCCATCACGGGAGCTGTGCCGACTCCAGTTCAAACGGTTAAATTTTTAAGATTTTGACTTGGAAAGAATCTTAATTTAGCAATGCAAATAAATGTTGTAATCTTTGCTTTTTTTAGATGACAATTCAAGGTAAAATCCTCCCTTTTATTCCAATCTACTTGAAAGCTCTTGTGGTCAATGTAGACATTAACTCCAAACTGAGCTATGCCAAAGCATGCTGGGAAACAGTGTTTACAACGATGTTGGTACAACGTGGTGCCATTACAACGCAGTCAGTACAATGACCTTGTTACTACACATACCATTACTACACAAGTCATTACAATGACTTGCTGTAAGGGGCTTTAGGTGTTGGATTTTAAATCCAACACCCTCCCTACTGTTGCACAGACTGGAGTTGGAATAGTTAATCATAATATTCCAAACTCCAGTGTCCCCTACAGCAAGTCGTTGTAATGAGCTGTAATGGTTCATGTGGTAACAACGCGATTGTTGTACTGACTGCATTGTAAAGGCATGCGTTGTAAACACATGTGAAGTAACGTCATATATTCAAGCATGCTGTCAAGGGCCCCCATCTCTTCAATTCGGGATTAGGAATTTGCCAGTGAGGCTGTCCACAGTCATTTTTAAGAAGCAACTTCCGTTAAAGTGCTGTATTCCTGCTGTAAATCTCTAATTAACGCTAGCTCAATCTTCCTCCAAACTTGTTACTCAATCATCCCCTCGGGCCTAGTTTGCAGCCTCTGTAGGCAATTCTCTGTATTTCGAAATCAGAATGGGAGGCTGAGCTTTTCCTATCACTGCATCTACCCCTCAAACTTCCTTCTTCCTCATCACCATCAACTCAGAAATTACCAGTTGTATAGGTAGCTACTCACAACCTTCCCCTTCAGCTGAATTACTATTTATTTTTCTATCAGTTCCAATGCCAAGATGCCCTATAGTGACTGTTTCCGTATTTGATAATTACATTCACCAACCATCTATTCAAAAAATAAAACTCTGGTCGCAGCTGAACTGTGTGTAAAGCATTATTTTAAAACGGTCTTTAATTAAACTGTTTTACGGATCTGGTAAAATACTCTCACCTTGACGGACATTCAAAATACCATTTTTCTAGCAGACTAATGTATCATATGCGTCCTCCTATTTAAAAAAACGAGAATGAGACGTGGCTGCTCCTGGAACCGAAGTTTCATGTGTTTATATAAACCAGCTTTACCGGCTGATAAAAACTAGCGAGGGTTAAAAAATCTAACAACTAGCAACCAATAATCAAGCAGATCAATTTTTTTTGTGACTGACTCGTAATTGTAAGTAAAAAGGTAAGTGATGCCTTCAAGAGAATTTGTTTTAAATATATCTTTAGATTGATTCAGAAAACTTGGATGGACAATTGAATGGTCCTGAAGTTGAATAATCAGCAACAAAGATTTCTTCAAATGACGAAAAAAGGAACACAATAATGTTCAACACAAAACAAATACAAATAGAAGAAAACAAAGACTAGAAGGGTGTATATAAAAGTATTGAATTTATCAAGTTAAAAGGCAGAGGATTTTAGATACAAATATATAAACAGGCCTACAGGGGTATCAATAGTAAACTAATATATGACTCTGTAGGTCCTGGTAACAACTTTCCTAGTTTTCAATTTGACAGATTAACAGGAGAAGGCGTTGGTCGATTAAGCTGCCTAGCGCCAACGCAGGCACCCTTGTACCATAGTGCAAGGGTGCCTGTGTTATTGGGAAGATTGTTTATGTGAAGGAAGGTTCTTTTTCCTGCGCATAAACAATCATTAAATGCTGATTTATGACTTCTATTTGTGCTGCTTCATGCAGCACTTATCGAAGTTGCAAAACAGCATTTTTTTAAGTGATTGTTTATCTGCAGAAAGGGGGACCTTCCTGCACATAAACAATCATAGGCAATGTGTTGTTTCTATGTGTGCTGCACAAGGCAGCACACATGGAAACAGCAAAAACGAGGCAAAATAAAGCATTTCTCCGCGTTTCGCCTGTGTAAGACTGGGTTGTGGTGGAACGCCCACCACAACACTCATTGCACTCCCCTTTCAAGCTAAACACAGCTTGAAAGGATGCCTTATTTACAAGGCAGCATTAAGCCACATTAAGTTGCTTGTATAAGCCTCTTCCATGTATGTAAAATTATATTTTTCTATATACAATAAAGAATTTCAGAAATAAAAAAAGCTGCCTTATAAATAAGGCAGGACCCCTATCACCATCACAACGTCACTAAAAGTGACATTGTGGTGGCGATAGGGAATTGTGAATGTTACCCTAAATCTTTTTTTCATTGTTTAAACAGTTTATACAGCTGAAACCAAGGCTTGAAGTGTCTCACGATATTTTGAGGAATCGGTTTCTTTCCCTAAGCTTGCCAAAAGTTGTTACGAGGCAGACCTCCAATCCTCAACTTTAGCACACTTTTCAGAACCACCTGCATGTTTTCTGTGATTAGTGATAAATCCCTTATATTAATCAATGCTGCTAAATACTGAATGCTGTTAATTCGTCTGGGCATTATATACCAGCGTTTACCCCTCAACCTACATCTTTACAATGAGACAAGGAGTTACCTCACTTCACTCATTCTCATTCATTGAGCATGGGACCTCTCTAGGGGTAATCCAGAGATAGACCCTGCCTATAGCAGTCACTTACTCAAAATGGGGCAGTTGCTGAACTACAGTGACCCCTCTCCGATGTGCTTATCATGGCCTCATCCTACACCACAGAATCTTTATCAACTAGACCTCTGCTCCTTACCCATGGAGACGGCTGTCAGAGGCCCATTTTAATCTACATCACCTGCAATCTATAGTTACTAACTTTTTTCGTATCAAATCAAGTAACAACGACTTTTGACCTTTATAAAAACATTCATTGGAAATCATTTTAAACTAACCCTAAACCACCTTCAAATTAAACATTGCTTGATTTCTGTGTACCCATTGCCCTCAGCCTTGATTAAGTCTGGGAGGACGAAAAACGTGTCAGCAGCTATGTAATCGGCTGTTTATTTTTAACAATTGTACAGTTTTGACTACTCTTCAAGGAACATAAATTGAGATTATTGGGCTCAAGCCTATAACAAATCTTATGACTACTTTGAAACTGAAACTGTGAAACTGTGCTCCATCCCTTTAAGATACATCCTGAGTAGCATCCAAAATAAGAGCTTCACCAGACAAAATGTCATCTTGAAGGACACTGAAAGGTTATTTCTCCTGGCCTCAAACACCTCTGTGTGCTCGCAGTCTTACGTTCAGACTTTCGCTCCTGACTCCCATCTGCTACGCATCTCATTGCTCTCAGCCCAAGCACCCAGCATTCCAATGATGGCACAGCAGGGTGTCTCAGCTCTGGCTGACCCTGGAACGGTCTGCACAATTGACACATACATATTCTTATACATACACTTAACAATCAGACGAAATCTCCTAGATGTACTCTCAATAAGAACAGATTCCAAATGTCGCCTCGATCCTTGTTCAGTCCACTCCAAGCTAGTTCAGAGTCACACTGAGCCCTCGGTCCAATGTGACTGTGGGAACTGTGAACATGATGAGCGTTACATATGGCATTATGAAGAGGAACTTGGAAGGAGAGATGGCATCTGAACGTTTCCTCGTTACTGTCTCACGTCTGATTCAAACTGACGCTAAATGAAACCTTTCAGCCCGTGAGAGTATTGATGAAAGTCGGATATCATAGAAACTGAAGAAGGTGTCTTCTCTTACTTGGTCAAATGATCTGCGGACATTTCACCGCAGAACTTACCCTGGCACTATAAACGCCGGAATTAGTCCTAGGGTGATATTTCCATCCCTCCCATTCACTCTACTTCCCTTTCCCCAAATTCCTTGTGTACCCTTTCTTTTTTTGGCGCCTCTTTGTGGTTTCTTTAATAGACCGTAACGCAGATTTGATCACAAACTTCTGTGGTCTGCCTATGACTATGTATGTTAAACCAGTGGGTTTAGAAGCAATTAGGTAAAGAAATAGTCAATATAACACATAGCTAATCCGCAAGTACAATGATTACTAAAAATATTAAACTGCTTTGTGCATTGTTCAAAATAATGATAAAAACAAAGTTTAATTTGAAATTAGGGTTAACTTTGGTCAAAACGCCTCAATTTATGTTTTAAAAAAGTCAGCTAGTCACTTAAAAACCGCGGGTGAAGTGCAGTTATGGTTATGAAATAAACCCAAAAAAAACACTGATATTCACAGGTTATGGTCAGGAGAGCAATCCATAACTCACACCATAGCCAATATACAAAGTGACAGTGTGGTGTGTAGTATAGCAAATTGCTATGTTAGACAAAGTTAGGTGGACCCCACACATTGGGTGTTTGCTCATCGTCCCTTTGTACTGAAAAAAACAATCCTTCCGTGAAAGGCCAGTTCTTGGATTTTTGGGGAGCCAAGCGAAGGGGAATGCGCGAGGCCCCTCTAATTTACATAAGTGATATCTTCAGGGCTCTGGAAGCTGCTTTGAGCAGACTCCTCCTTGGCCGCAGCTCCCCTCTCTGCCACCAACAAGCAGCTAAAGGTGTGAGAATAGCTTGGGGGCTGAGAGTTAAAACAGTTCAGACTGTTAAGTGCTGACAATGGGTGTCCAGCCGTGTCTCTCAATGGGCATCCAGGTAGGAGGCTTAATTGCAGGACACACCTGCAAAATGTGTCTCCATGCAAATGGGAAAAGATGAAGTGTCCCCCTCCCCAGGCCTCCTCACACCTTCCCCGAGAGGCCCAGGTAGGGCCTCCCCTTCTGTAAGCCCAATTGCAAACAGACGCTTTTCTTCAATGGGATCGGCAGGGGCACAAGAGGTTTGGTGGTATGCTGCACTGGTGAGGGCCCCATGCTGGTGGGCTGAGTGCGAGGCCCTGGGCAGCCTCCCATACTGCCCATGCCAAGTGCCGGCTCTGCTTCCGGTCTAATATCAGATCTTGAGTAAGATGTCAGTGTGCAGGAGGAGCATGCCGTGTGGAGCACACCACTGGGCCATCAGGGTCATGGATACTGATGTTGCCGCCATCGAGAGGTGTCGGGGCCAAGATCCATATCCAAGGTTACATCCTCCATTCCTGGCTACTGCTTTCTGGCTTAGGCTAGTGTGTGGTTCAGCTAGCAGCTGAATGCTGAACATCAACCCGCCAGTGGCGGCATGGCTGTATTAAGCCTCGCCTCACCCTGCATTGTTGCTGACCCCGGCCTGTGCTCCCTTGCACCCAGAGATGCCCCCAGGAACCCTGCAGCAGCCGGGCTGCAGTGGATCCGGCAGCTGGCCAGTACACCTCATTCGCAGCAGGTGGGGCAGCGTCTACGAGAGGCAAGTGCTGCCGGTGCGAAGCAGGCCTGGGGCGGTTAGTGTTGCGACCTTGGGACCTGAATGGACCAGGGCGGAGGAAAGGGTAGCACGAAGGCTGCGAGAGTTTGGCATCAGACGTATAGACGATATGACATAGAGGGGGGGGGGGGGGGGCTGTCCCTGCGGACACAGCTTGGCCCGACCCAGGTGTGGCTTGGGGAGAAGGGTGTCCGCCCTGCTCATAGTTTCCCTTGTTTAGCAGACGTGTAGCCCCTCCCTCTCCCCCCCCTGCCCCCCCCCCCCCCCCCCAGCCCCAAGATCGTATAATCTTCAGCACCGTGCCACTCCTGCAAAGTAAAGCAAAGAAAAGGCACACCACCTGCCAATAAGTAATTATTGGCACATTTTGACATTATTTCAGTGGCAATGATTTAGACGCTACAAAACGTATAACTTACCATTATAAAGAGGAAAACCACGATGCCAATTGGGTGACACAAACACCCCAACAGGCCTCTGTGCTAATTTGCGTTTGCTCTCGGATGCCTTTAGCAGGGCCCTGGCCCATCATAATGAGCCGACTGACACAAAAGCTAACCAAAGGTACAACTAAAGGTAAGCAAACAAACCCATTCCCACTTGGGTGGGAGTTGTCGTGTCGCCAGCCTGTTCTACCAGAGGCGAGTCAACGTAATGGCCAAAAGGAGAGGGCCTCATGCAAACACGCGGTCAATTAGAGCAGCCACAGCATTCTTTGGGAATGCTCAGACTTAATCATCAAGGCCTCAACCCGCTGGGACTGCAAATCCTGCGAGCTTGTGAGGGATGCCAGCAAGGTTCATAGACAAAATACCACCTCTGCCTGCAAAGCCACGGTGTTGACAGCTACAATTGCGTATACCAAAAAATCAAGTAACACCAAAACAAGCCGCAAGGCAGCAGCCGGCAAGAAAGTTTAAGTATTAGTAGAAGACGTCTTTGGGGAAAAAAACACCTGGCCCCAATTCTCTGATATAACCTGAAGTCGAAATCCTGCGGACTTTGTAGTTATTTCAAACTTGCCAGAAGTTACAAAATCGCTCTCAATGTCACTCCCTAAACAACATTATAAACACAATAGAACCCCGCCCCCCAGTTTAGGGGGACACCTCAATCATCGAAATCATCGACAGTCGCTCAGACAGCATGTTAGCAGAGTTTCATCTCACAATAGAGGCAGAGGAAAGGGAACAAAAGGGCAAGTGCATTATCATTACAACTTGCACTCGTAGACCACCCCCCATGCTGATTCTCAGCACCATCTACTCTATCAGTGACGCTCACTGCTGCCACCGCTCAGATCCACAGCCTCGGAGTGCAAGCAGGCGGGGCTCCCTCGCAGGGCCCCAGTGGGGGAACCCAGAGTCAGCAGAGGTAACAAGCATTGCATGGGAACAGCGAGACTCTCTCAATGCCACCAGGCCTCACATAGTGCCGCACGCTGTACTGAGGACAATCACTGTCAAATGAACCGTGCAGATACCTAGCAGCAAAACACTCAACCAACGTCGCCAGAGGACCACAATCTCACAGGGAGCTCGAGGAATCACAATAGAACAGCCCCCTCCCTCTCCCAACTCACAGCCAGCAGAGCAATATATTAGCTTCAATCAACGCACCTTTGGTTTCAATAATAAACACCCTGACCTGGAAGTCAGGTAAACTAGAATTGCAACCCGATCTAATACCAGCCTTAGCGACATTGCTGGCCAAGATGGAGGCCAAACCTAACGTCTTGGAACACAGGAAGAAAAGTGCCAGTTCAGTTGAAAAAGTCAAAACAACATGTGCTTGCCATTTAATAGTTAAAAAACTGCACTTTGCCAGAGGTTTTAACCTCAATGATCTCGGACTGGAAATTCGCTTTTCGTCTCCCAGTCAAAACTAGCTTGCAATCATTACACTCTACATCACCAAACTCGGCAAACTTGTCTCAAGAAATAACAGCTAACTCCACGAGAGTACTAGGAGGCATAGCCACATGGACCTCCGCAGCTGTCCCACGCCAGGACCAAACAATTAACCCCCACTCATCCCCAGGGAGGAAGCCTATAACAGAGTGCCTCAAGCTTCCACAGTGCCCAGACTGCCAAACAAGGAAAACACCTCTTCAAGTATCAACAATGGCAATACAGACCGCATGGAGAATCAATTAACAAGAGCGCTTTCAAAGGGATCAAAAAGGAGCAAAAGAACAACTTCAAATGAACAAAGGACATCTGACCGCAATCTGATCAGAGTTTATCCCACCTTTAAGGAGAGGGTGACAGGCAAGAAAGAGTTTGAACTCCAGAAAGTTATTCGACTTCCAGTCCCTCAGACTCCAACATGGTGGGGCCCCTTCACAGCACAAAGCACAGCAGTATCATCCCCTGCATCCACTTGGAGACCACTCAACCAGTACCTGCCAGACCTTGTGGGCGACCATGAATGCTGCGGGATACCAAAACAGCTCCTCAAAAAATGGAAGAACTACTAAATATGGTGGTTTTACACAGGTCCAACGGACTCTTCCCCGGATCAAGCTAGGGCCAGGGCACAAGTCCTAAAACAAGAAGTGGGGGCACGCCGTCACCGGAAGTGACGTCACGAAATTTGGCTTGCCCCATCGGGCTCATCGACTCTCCTCGCTCACCCATTATGCGATGGCATCTGGGAAGCCAGGGCGTGTGCTGCAAAACAATCTAAAACTCTTTGTAGGGGTATCGGCTGTGTTTTATAGTCCTTCACACTATCGCAGCATGCCTTATGTAGATGTGAATCTGCAGGCCTGTTGTGCTCAGCTCACACCGTTTAGCAGCAGCGCAAGAATCAGTGATTTTCCGTGTTGTGAATGTTTTCAAACACCAACTAAAAGGCTCAGGAGATTGTCCGGCGACCTATTTATGTTCGGGATTGTTGCTTTGTCGAACGGCTGTTCCGTGTGTCTGCGCTTTAGCTCATCTTTGCGCAGAGGAGGCGGGAGGTTGAAGGAGGTCTGTTGGCTCGCGCCAGGTACCCTCGTCCCAGAGAGGGTAAAGGGTGAAGTCCAGCTGTTTGGCAGGGGGGACAGCATCCACCCGGTAAAATAAGTGGGGGGATGCCGTCCACCAGCGTGGTACCCCGACTCGAGCCCTGGCTAGGGCTGCTCAAATTGGCAACCACTGCCTACCCAGGGAAGCTCCATGTGCCTCTAGGCCAACCAAGCTGTTGTTCTTCACAACAAACCCTTAATTTAAATAATTCTGCCCTGCCCAAACCTAGTCCCAAAAGTCGTAAAATATTAGCTACATAATGCAAATATCGGGAGAACGAAAACCCCTTTTCCTAGATTATATTACTTCTCATATCAAGTCCATAGGTTCCCATAGAATAACTAATCTCAGAATGTGGGTTAATAGTTGGGATGGTAGAACTCTTACCGCCTTTAATAGGCACACATTTTGATTGTGTATCAACACAAGTATCAGTAAACTTCTGCTCAGAAGCTGGTCGCTTTGGAACAAGCAGTAAGCAATTACCTACAAAAGTGTGTGCTAGGTTCAAGCAAACCCAAAACTTGTAAACTCAATAGAACAATCACACTAACATTTACACATTTATTTACACAAAAAGAGAGAAAAATGGTGCCCAGCTTGCGGTGACCACATCGAGACTATTGAGGATGTTTTTTTTTTTGCCCAGTCAATAAGCCAATTAGGAGTCGATGGTTAATTCCAATATGCAAGAACCTGGGTGTTAGGGACTATAAAGTGGTCCTTAGGATTTTGAAGACTAATACAAGCAAATCACTGGTGTTTTCACGTACCCGTTACTAGCTGGGATTATGAAGATGAAGATTGAGAGCAAGGCAAGTGTTAACTAAGACATCTCAGGAATAGGGAACCACTGCTCACTCTACTAATCAAATATACAAATTATCGTACAATTTTTTGCGTATGTATTTTAAGGGAATAATATCATGCTTTCACATCATTTAGGTTTATTGTCTTACTTTAAGGTCCACAGAGATACAATTATTTAATATGTATCACTATACAAATACGTCAGAATAAATGCAAGCCTAGCCATGACGTTGTATATAAATTAATTATGTATGACTGGGCAGCCATTTAAAACTTTCTTACTCTTCGCTTTTGTTATTTATGCGAAATGGTTTAGATTTGTATCTGTTTTATGGTCTTTTATGGCCTCATGCCGAATTAAAGATATTTTGACTTGACTCGAAAGGAGGCAAAATACGCCACACGAGTCACTCTGAAAAACGTTTTTCCCTCCTGTTAGACCTGATATCATTGGCTTGAGTCTCTCCTCCATTTTTCTGTTTGCCTCTACTGTTTTACGATGTTTTGCTGGTATATGCTTTGGGCGCCGTGTCACTGCTAATCAGTGCCATAGCGCAAGTGCTCCCGATGTTAAAATGATGTATCTATTGTATCCATGTTTGGCTTATTTGGTTTACTGTCAGTCCCTAGTCTAGTGCACCAGGAGTGCCGGGGCTTGTAAATACAAATGCCGCTCGTGGGCTTGCAGCACGTGTTGCGCCACCCACAGGAGCGGCTTCGTAAAAGAATGTCTATGGGTCGGTCATTGCGAGACCCACGTGCAGTCTTGTACTGTCACGCTGGCTGCGCAGGTATACCTACTTGCCAGCCCCTCCAACCTTCCCTTAACTTCATGTTAGTCACCCCTATGGTAGGCCCGTGGGCAGGGTGCATTGTAAGTGTAAGGAAGGACACGCCTGACCAAGTTGGCATGTCCTGATAGTGAAGTGCCGCCATCTTAGTGCTTCACTATTGCGAGGTAGCCTGCTCTCCGTTGGATAGAATGGGCCGCCGGGATTATTAATGCTATGATCCTAGCTGGCTCGGAGAGCACGGTGCAATGTCGAGTTTGGTATCCCTGAACTCGGGGTTTAATTACGCATCCGTTGGTGTGGATGGTTTTTGGACTCTGGGTTCGAAAATAGCACTTTTAGAAAGTGTCTATTTTCTTGCCTAACCATATCTGGTCTCTGCTGGTCTTACGTGTGTGTGACAGGAGCTGGGTGGCTCCACGAGGTCTGGATGAGTCAGTGTGGGATGAGTGGGACATTACGTTGAGAGTAGGGGGAGAGTAGTTGTTGATAGCCTGCCTTGCCTGATACAATGCTGGCTCCACCTCCTGCGGGGCGTCTGAGGACTCTGCCCGGCTCAATGAATAGACCAGGTGTGACTACCTAGCTCCACCCACCGCAGACCCAGGATGTTGGGAAACCCCCGGCATAGACAAAGGGATCAAAGACGAAAAGGGGTATAAGAGAAGGACCCCTGAACTAGGAAATCAGATCACTTCTGACAAGGAACCCTGTAACCAAGGACAAGAAGCCGCTGATCTAAAGGACTGCCTACCCCTTCTGCCCGTGTGCTGTTGTTGGGGGAATCCTGCAGTGCTTCTTTATTTTTGCCAAGGAACCAGGAGAGAGGAACTGTGTGTGTACTCTCACGCTTGCTAAGAAAATCTCCAAGGACTGGAAGAGTGCCAGTCTCCTGCTGAAGTCACAGGGCTAAAGGACTTCATCTGCTAAGAGTGCTATTTGCTGGGAGTGTGAATCCAGCACCTCTGAAAGGAACAGCAATCACGACGACCGGACGCTGGGCCCAACCGACGCCAGCAGCAACGCCAGTGAGTAGGAGTACGGCTCTAACTCCAGAGGACCTCGTGTCTGCCCCGCTGCTGATCGCATCAACCGTGTGCCCTTCGACGCCGTGAGCGCTGCTCACTCTGTGCAACTGCATCATCGACGACGCCTGCTGAGGCCTGATCGACACCGAAGACGCGACGCCGGATTACTCGACGCCGCTGATCATCGTGTGCTTCATTTTCCTAAGGTACTGTGTTGTTGGGGGTCCGTGTGACTCCAGGCCCGATGCAGCGCTCCTCGCGGTCGCCGCCGAACCCTCGGATTAACTTTGCCTCGACGTTGTGTAACTCCCGTGTGGGTTACCCTGTTGCTAAGAACTGTGTTTCCAAGAAAAAGATTTGCTTGTTACTAAAAGACTTTTGTGCTAAAGAAGAAACTACCTTTGAACTATCCTTTTTCCTTCCCGAACGTATTTATTCCGATTGTGTACAGTTTTGCCGTTATTTGGTCTTGTGCTAAGTCTTATATAAAAATACTTATTTTTATAATACTACTGTGTCGTGTCCATTTGTAGTGTATTCACTGTATTACTGTATGTGGTCATAATTGCTTAACACACAGCCTCTGAGATAAGCCTGTTCTGCTCTGCCAAGCTACCAAGGGGGTGAGCAGGGGTTATCGAAGGGTGTGATCCCCTTGCCCTGACTAGAAAAGGAGTGTCCCTATTTGTCAGAAGTGTATACCTCTGCCAACTAGAGACAGCCGGTTCTAACATTGGTGGCAGCGGTGGGATTTGGACCTTGCATTTATGACCCATGTACAGTGATTAGTGTGCGCTACATAGTGAAAGCAGACCATAGCGCAGTCACAATCTGATTCGGAAGGATCCTATTTTTGTTCTCCGCTTTTCTGAAACTTGATTTTCTGAACACTGCCAGTTTTAACCATGAGTGACAACGGAGTCACTGCCCCTGCTATCGTTGTTGTTGAAGAGTTCGAGAGGAGTAAGCTAAAGAGATACAAGAAAGATGAGCTGAAACACTTTTGCAACCAGTTTGAAGTTCCTACCACCGGCCTCTCGAGAAAAGATGATTTTTATAAAGCATTACAGGCCTGGTGGGAATCCAGAAATCCCTCTGATGTGGTGGTGGTACCCACAGAGGAAGGGGAAGAGGAGGTGCCAGTGAATGGACCTGTGCCCTCTCCCGGAAGCAGTGTTTCCTCCAAAGGTCTTTCCCCTGAAGAAAGAGAAGAAAGGGCGAAAGAGCGAGCTTACAACATGGAGATGGCAAGGCTAAAGATAAATGGGCAGTTGGAGTTAGAAAATGCAAGAGGTAGAAGGGAAGCTGATTTAGAGATCAAAAAGTTGGAGTTTGAACGAGAGAAGTTAGCTTTGGAGCGTGAAGCCAGGTTGAGGGAACTGGATATCCAAGCTAAAAAGTTAGAGTTGAACCCCTCTGGTGGCAGCGTTCCATCCGAGCCTGCAGAAAGTAAGTTTTACTTCCCGAAAGATGTGATCAAAGATTACAATAAGAATGAAGATATTGGTCAGTGGTTTAAAGCATATGAGTTAGCATTGTTGGCCCACCAGGTCCCTGAGAAGAATTGGGGAGCGGGGTTGTGGGGTCGCTTTGTGAATGAGGGAAGAGATACCCTGTTAGACATGCCTGTTGCGGATAGGATGTCGTATGCTCATATGAAAGATGCTTTAATGTTGCGATATGGTTTAACCCCCGAGCAGTACAGACAAGCTTTTAGAGAATGCAAGAAGTTGCCTGGTACGACGTGGGTTGAATATGTGTCTTATTTTTGCAGAGCCATGGATGGTTGGGTAAAGGGCAGCAAAGTGGAAAGTTATGAAGCTCTCTATGATCTGTTTGCGTGGGAGCACTTGTCTAATAACTGTTTTCCAGAGCTGCGCCAGCACCTGATTGATAGCAAGATATCTAACCCTAGAACACTTGCTGAGGAGGCGGACCGCTGGGTCAGTACCAGGGTCCACAAGGGTCCAGTGGGAGACTCAGCCAAAGGTGGGCAGGGTCCCCAGCAGAAGAGTGGGGGGGACAAGGGAAAACAGAAGGAGTCTCAGAAAGGGCCCCAAAGTAATCCCCAAGGGAACCAAGGGAAAGGTTCCCAGCCTCCCCCTGAGAAGAAGCCAGGGGGCCCGACGGGTAAACCTGTTCATAGGGGCCCCCTAACCTGCTACGGTTGTGGGCAGGTGGGACACCGGTTTTATGACCCCCAGTGTCCCAAGAAGGATTCGAATGCACCGCCGCGTGCGCCCCCTCGTCAGTTGGCAAGTGTAGCCTTGGGAGGGGAGGAGATGGTTGTCCATGGTGGGAGGGGTCCCGCAGAAATGTCCCTGGTCTCGCTAGGAGACATGCAAATGGTCCCTCCACCCCCTCTGCCTAGTAACACTAGTAAATATAGGCAGTGGGTGACCATTAATGGCCATAGAGTGGAAGCTCTCAGAGACACCGGAGCGAGTGTGACAGCTGTCAAGTGTCACTTGGTGTCCAGAGAGCAGGTGGTTCCCCACGCATTCTACCCCGTGATAGCTGCCGATAACTCCCAGAAAGAGTGTGAGGTGGCTCAGGTTTCCTTTGAATGGGGGGGAGTTTCAGGTACTCTTCAGGTTGCTGTGAGGCCCGCCATGCCTGTCGACTGTCTCCTGGGCAATGATTTGGAAGACTCCCCTTGGGCTAAGGTGGAGAGAGCGGCGCACTTGAAAATGTTGGGTGTGCCAGAGTGGGTGTGTGCAACCACTCGTTCGATGACAGCGAGTAAGGGTGTTGATGGGGTCCCGGAGCCTGAAAGTACGGCCCAGGACCCAGCTGTGAAGAGAAGAGGCAGAAGGCGCGGGAAACCGGCCCCCGTCGTTCCCGTGGTCCAGAAGGAGGTAGACCCTGAGGGGGATGCCCTGGAGCCCACAGGGGAACAAATTACCGAACTGGGAGATCTGCCCGAGCTGACCCACTGGCAGCAGGATGGTGGTCCCTCCAGGGAGGAATTCTGTGCGGAACAGAAGGTGTGCCCTTCTCTTGTGGGCATGAGGCAGCAGGCCTCAGCCCAATCCTCAGGTGATCAGTCAGGGTCACATTTTGTGTACTGGGAGAACGACCTCCTGTATAGCGAGCCTAAGGCTGCTGAGCCTGGGTCAGCCCGTGTGCTGGTGGTACCCCAGCGCTTCAGAGCCTTCCTACTGGGTTTGGCTCATGACGTACCGTTAGCTGGACATCTGGGGCAGGACAAGACCTATGACAGGCTTGTCACCCATTTTTATTGGCCTCAGATGCGTAGGGATGTAGACATCCATTGCAAGACTTGTCGCACTTGCCAGGCAAGTGGGAAAAGCGGAAGGAAGCAGAAGGCTCCCCTCCAACCTTTTCCAGTGGTCAGCACCCCCTTTGACCGGGTGGGTATTGACATTGTTGGGCCCCTGGACCCCAAGACAGCCCTGGGCAACAGGTTCATCCTGGTCTTGGTGGACCATGCCACGAGGTACCCGGAAGCCATCCCTCTCAGGACAGTGACGGCCCCCGTGGTGGGACGGGCACTGATGGGTGTTTTCTCCCGGATAAGGTTCCCCAGAGAGGTGGTGTCCGACCGAGGCACCAACTTCATTTCGAACTATATGAAGTCTCTGTGGAAGGAGTGTGGGGTAACCTACAAGTTCACCACTCCTTACCACCCTCAAGGAAATGGGCTGGTTGAGAGATTCAACCGGACCCTGAAAGGCATGATTATGGGTCTTGAAGAACCAATGAGGCGGAAATGGGACGTCCTCTTGCCATGCCTGTTGTTTGCTTACCGTGAGGTACCGCAGAAGGCTCTAGGGTTCAGCCCCTTTGAGCTCTTATACGGTCACCCGGTAAGAGGGCCTTTGAGTCTGGTCAAGGAAGGCTGGGAGCAATCTCCCAGGAAACCTCCCCAGGATGTATACAGTTACATGCTGGCCTTTTCGGAACCAGACTCGGCGCTTCAGAGAACTTGCTCAGGCAAATCTGGAGGCCAGCCAGGAGGAGATGAAGCGTTGGTACGACCGGAATGCCACTCTGGTAGAGCTTCAGCCTGGTCAGGAAGTGTGGGTCATGTCCCCTGTAGAACCTTGTGCGCTCAAGGACAGGTGGACTGGACCGTTTAAGGTTGTGGAGAAAAAGAGCGATGTCACCTACCTGGTGGACTTGAAATCTCCCAGGAACCCCTTGCGGGTCCTGCATGTCAACCGTTTGAAGCCCCACTTAGAAAGGTCCGAAGTGGGCATGCTCCTAGCTACAGATGATGGAACGGAGGAGGAGAGTGAGCCTCTTCCTGACCTCCTGTATGCTAAAGAGCAAGACGGGTCAGTGGATGGTGTGGTCCTCTCTGACACACTGACCCTTGAACAGAGACAGGATTGTCACCAACTGTTGGGGCAATTCCCGGATCTGTTTTCCTTGGTTCCGGGTGTCACGCATTGGTGTGTCCATGACGTTGACACCGGAGACAGCCCTCCTGTGAAGCACAAGGCTTACAGGGTGACTGACAAGGTCAGAGCGTACATTAAGGAGGAGGTCTCCAAAATGTTCGCGTTAGGGGTGATTGAGTCCTCTAGCAGTCCTTGGGCCAGCCCAGTGGTCTTGGTCCCGAAGGCTGCAGCGCCTGGTGCTTCACCAGAACTCCGGTTCTGCGTGGACTACCGAGGGCTCAATTCGGTCACGAAGACTGACGCGCACCCCATCCCCAGAGCTGATGAGCTCATCGATCGGTTGGGAGCTGCCCGGTACCTTAGTACGTTTGACTTAACGTCTGGGTACTGGCAGATCGCCTTGACCGATGGGGCAAAAGAGAGGTCAGCATTCTCCACACCAGATGGGCTATACCAGTTCCGGGTGATGCCCTTTGGGATGAAGAATGCCCCTGCCACCTTCCAGAGGTTGGTCAACCAGGTCTTGGCTGGACTGGAGGAATTCAGCGCCGCCTACCTGGACGACATCGCAGTGTTCAGCGCCAGCTGGGAGGAACACTTGCGCCACCTCCAGGAAGTGTTGTTGGCCCTGCGCGGAGCAGGCCTCACAATCAAAGCCAGTAAGTGCCAGATTGGGCAGGGTTCTGTGGTGTACTTGGGACACCAAGTAGGGAGCGGCAAGGTTGCCCCCCTGCAACCCAAGATTGATACCATCCTGGCTTGGGCGCCGCCCAAAACCCAAACTCAGGTGAGAGCCTTCTTAGGACTCACGGGTTACTACAGGAGGTTTGTCAAGGATTACGGTAACATTGTGCACCCCTTGACTTCGCTGACTTCCAGGAAGCAGCCACGAAACGTGATCTGGACTGATGCCTGTCAAACGGCCTTTGACACCCTGAAAACTGCAATGTGCACAGCACCTATACTCCAGGCACCCGACTTTTCGAAAGAATTCATTGTTCAGACGGACGCTTCAGAGCATGGCGTGGGGGCTGTTCTAGCTCAGGTGAATGAAGAGGGCCGAGACTTGCCTGTAGCCTTCATCAGTAGGAGGTTACTTCCCAGGGAAACGAGGTGGAGTGCGATAGAGAGAGAAGCATTTGCTGTGGTCTGGGCGCTGAAGAAGCTAAGACCCTACCTGTTTGGGACTCACTTCCGGGTTCAGACAGACCACAGGCCCCTCAGATGGTTGATGCAAATGAGGGGTGAGAATCCAAAACTGTTGAGGTGGTCCATTGCTCTACAGGGGATGGACTTTACGGTGGAACACCGCCCTGGCACAGATCACGCCAATGCTGATGGTCTGTCCAGATTTTTCCGCCTTAGTGATGAGGACTCCCTAGGTTAAGGGTAGTTCTCCCCACATTTCAGCTGGAGGGGACACGTGTTAGACCTGACATCATTGGCTTGAGTCTCTCCTCCATTTTTCTGTTTGCCTCTACTGTTTTACGATGTTTTGCTGGTATATGCTTTGGGCGCCGTGTCACTGCTAATCAGTGCCATAGCGCAAGTGCTCCCGATGTTAAAATGATGTATCTATTGTATCCATGTTTGGCTTATTTGGTTTACTGTCAGTCCCTAGTCTAGTGCACCAGGAGTGCCGGGGCTTGTAAATACAAATGCCGCTCGTGGGCTTGCAGCACGTGTTGTGCCACCCACAGGAGCGGCTTCGTAAAAGAATGTCTACGGGTCGGTCATTGCGAGACCCACGTGCAGTCTTGTACTGTCACGCTGGCTGCGCAGGTATACCTACTTGCCAGCCCCTCCAACCTTCCCTTAACTTCATGTTAGTCACCCCTATGGTAGGCCCGTGGGCAGGGTGCATTGTAAGTGTAAGGAAGGACACGCCTGACCAAGTTGGCATGTCCTGATAGTGAAGTGCCGCCATCTTAGTGCTTCACTATTGCGAGGTAGCCTGCTCTCCGTTGGATAGAATGGGCCGCCGGGATTATTAATGCTATGATCCTAGCTGGCTCGGAGAGCACGGTGCAATGTCGAGTTTGGTATCCCTGAACTCGGGGTTTAATTACGCATCCGTTGGTGTGGATGGTTTTTGGACTCTGGGTTCGAAAATAGCACTTTTAGAAAGTGTCTATTTTCTTGCCTAACCATATCTGGTCTCTGCTGGTCTTACGTGTGTGTGACAGGAGCTGGGTGGCTCCACGAGGTCTGGATGAGTCAGTGTGGGATGAGTGGGACATTACGTTGAGAGTAGGGGGAGAGTAGTTGTTGATAGCCTGCCTTGCCTGATACAATGCTGGCTCCACCTCCTGCGGGGCGTCTGAGGACTCTGCCCGGCTCAATGAATAGACCAGGTGTGACTACCTAGCTCCACCCACCGCAGACCCAGGATGTTGGGAAACCCCCGGAATAGACAAAGGGATCAAAGACGAAAAGGGGTATAACAGAAGGACCCCTGAACTAGGAAATCAGATCACTTCTGACAAGGAACCCTGTAACCAAGGACAAGAAGCCGCTGATCTAAAGGACTGCCTACCCCTTCTGCCCGTGTGCTGTTGTTGGGGGAATCCTGCAGTGCTTCTTTATTTTTGCCAAGGAACCAGGAGAGAGGAACTGTGTGTGTACTCTCACGCTTGCTAAGAAAATCTCCAAGGACTGGAAGAGTGCCAGTCTCCTGCTGAAGTCACAGGGCTAAAGGACTTCATCTGCTAAGAGTGCTATTTGCTGGGAGTGTGAATCCAGCACCTCTGAAAGGAACAGCAATCACGACGACCGGACGCTGGGCCCAACCGACGCCAGCAGCAACGCCAGTGAGTAGGAGTACGGCTCTAACTCCAGAGGACCTCGTGTCTGCCCCGCTGCTGATCGCATCAACCGTGTGCCCTTCGACGCCGTGAGCGCTGCTCACTCTGTGCAACTGCATCATCGACGACGCCTGCTGAGGCCTGATCGACACCGAAGACGCGACGCCGGATTACTCGACGCCGCTGATCATCGTGTGCTTCATTTTCCTAAGGTACTGTGTTGTTGGGGGTCCGTGTGACTCCAGGCCCGACGCAGCGCTCCTCGCGGTCGCCGCCGAACCCTCGGATTAACTTTGCCTCGACGTTGTGTAACTCCCGTGTGGGTTACCCTGTTGCTAAGAACTGTGTTTCCAAGAAAAAGATTTGCTTGTTACTAAAAGACTTTTGTGCTAAAGAAGAAACTACCTTTGAACTATCCTTTTTCCTTCCCGAACGTATTTATTCCGATTGTGTACAGTTTTGCCGTTATTTGGTCTTGTGCTAAGTCTTATATAAAAATACTTATTTTTATAATACTACTGTGTCGTGTCCATTTGTAGTGTATTCACTGTATTACTGTATGTGGTCATAATTGCTTAACACACAGCCTCTGAGATAAGCCTGTTCTGCTCTGCCAAGCTACCAAGGGGGTGAGCAGGGGTTATCGAAGGGTGTGATCCCCTTGCCCTGACTAGAAAAGGAGTGTCCCTATTTGTCAGAAGTGTATACCTCTGCCAACTAGAGACAGCCGGTTCTAACACCTCCTAAAATAGTGTACTTTTTGGAAGTCAAAATCTTCTACCAGCACAAGGTCCAAAGTGAAAACTGTGAGGGTCATTAGAAGTTGGATTCATCATCGTAGAGTGGCAGTGAAAGTGTTGGTTCTAAGGTTAATAGATCCAAGATGAAAAAAATATTGATTTCGAAGCCACTGTGCTCAGTTCTCCACTAGGACTTGATTGTCCTGTTCACTCATATCCCAGGTTTGATCAGCAAACTTAGTTACATTTTTGTTTTTGAAAAATGTTCAGCAGAGCAAGTCCTGAAGTTGTGGCTGGCATGTTTTCAAAAGGCTGGATAACTTTACCATGAGGTCCTGCTCAACCAATTTTTAGCATCAGCAAGAGGAGTGGCTGATTAGTGGAGTTCCTACTAACTTGATATTCACCTTGACAAAAATCCAAGTGTGGGACAAACTTGGTTATCTTGCTTGCCTAGGGAGTGACCTCTATGCAACAGCGTCAGTACCTTTCCCAAAGGTGGTAAAAAGACTATGTCATTCATGGTCCTTATTTTCCAGCATTACTTCTTTGCTTTAATGTAAAAATTCACAGAAACACTAAAGCTAAAAGGGCTAGCCCTTTCTTCCTTCTGAAGAGGCTCTGGCTCTCGCTTAGCCAGTCTCATATTCAGATGGTGTAGCCTCCTCTCTCGGAGGGTCAAAAACGGATTCTCCCTCTTCCAGGAAATGTAAGTTCTAAGAGGGCCCCGGGAATGAATTGGAGGAGATGCTGATAGTCGCCTTTGGCATCTGAAACAAAAGAGGTGGTGAGGGTGGTCCTTCGCACTGCCAAATGTCCCTGTCCCCTACTAAATGGCTAAAGTACCCTTTTTTACAACATCTGTGGTATCCTGGGCCTAGAGCCAGGAAATTGTCTTTTAGACAACAGGGGTGTTAATTCTAGCGAGGTAGGTGTATTGAGCCTCAAGTAAGGCTTTAAGTCTCAGGCAGCACAAACTACAATGTATTAAGTTACATTCCCATTAAAGCTAATCGAAAATGAATTGCCACTATTAAATTAGATTATTTTTAACTAAGAGGAACATGATGTTCAAATCATTTTGTTAGAATTTTCCCAACTGAATAAATAAAGTAAGGGTGTTAATTATATCAAGGCCTGTGGTCCCAACACAAAAATCTGACTTCAGTATCGACATCATAAAACATTATTTAATGTTTGTAAATCTTTTACATCTAAGGCAAAGGCAATTCTTCATTTGGCCCTCCTTAGACCTTTCTTAAGACCTTTTCCCTTATTAAAGCCCCGTAAAACTACACCCATTATTCCACAACTAATTTTAAAGTACTTCCTACAGTCTTTAGGAATGCTTTCACTAAATCGTTTTACCTTCATCAGACAAATTTATTCATTTATGCATTTATTTAGATAATTTTTAAAGAACTACATTTAGTCTTCGGTTACTTTAGAGCATTGAGGATGTTACAGAAGAAACATATCCTAATGAAAGCAGCAACAGTTTGAATCTACCCAAGTAAGTTAGTAACAATGTTCAATGTTTTCAAACAAGACCTTAATTTCTTTGGAATTTAATTGAAAGCAAGCCATTAAAAAATCATTTCAGACGTTTTCTGAGTCATATTGTAGATTGTATATTAGAGTTGAGACTGTTCCACAGTGTGGGTCCTTGAATTTCAAGTGAATTCCCACTGTGTTTCATCCCCTTGAGTACTCAGTGGGTAACGAGATGGAGGAATGTTGAATTGAGATTTGTTGTAGGTGCATAAGGGTATGTTAGTTTTTTTAAAGTATTCTTTTACCCTGCCCCAATATACTTAATGAACAGAGCATAACACCATACATTAGATCCTATTGTCAACTAGGACCAAGTTGAGTGTTTTGACTTTTGAGGCCTATTTAGTGCGGCTTTGGTTGCAGAAGATTACACATGCCTTAAATGTCTGGTTCCATAGTTTTTCACTAAGATCATTCGGGATGGCAGAATTCATAATATAACTAATCTGCACATGCAAAAGTCAAACGTTTGTGTTGGTGTCACTCTGTGATCAGTCATCACTCTGTGATCAGTCGGGACTAGTGGCAGAAGTTGTCAGAGGATTGGAGATCTAGAGATGTATACCCTTGGTTAAAGATTTGGATTTGTTTGCTCACATGTCAACAGTTGCATTTGTTTTTACGTCAAAATCCTTTTCCCTATTCATGCTATGGACACTCTGCTCTTCATAGAGATAAGCAAATGGTTCAAAGATGCTTTGATACTCTTTGACTTTTCAAGTTTGTTTTCTAACTGGAAATGGATGGTTGTATTAGTTGGTTAGTTGCTATAGCTCCCCGGAGTTTGATATTGCAATGTTGGACAGGAGCGACTGCTTGGTGGAGGTGATGCTGAGGTTTTCCTTAATGTTTTAGGCATAATTTAATCTGAGCAGAATTCAAAGTAACATTTGCATGTTTAGTGATTGGCTATGAATTTGACAGGGTGTTTCACGTTATATCAGTGCAACATCTATATGTATGAATGCAGTTGTGCAGAATATTCTAGTGCCAAAAGAGCTAAAGCCTCTTTTGATGCCATCATTGAAATGTTGGAGCTTGTGCTAAGGTGAAAGAACTGTGATTTATTTGACAAGAGAGAAAGGGTGGAAACTAGTAGCTGCTGTCCTTTTGCAAGTGACCCCGCAGATGTCTTGATAAAGGTAGCTACTGGGCAATGCATAAATTGCCTTGTAAATCTATAACGCTTTACTTTCAAGTACTTGGAAATTTGTAACTCCCCTGCTCTGGCTCCAACCTGGCTGCAGGGAAAATGCAGTGGTAACAAGTCTTTTCTGTGAAGGCAGAGCACAGCCTATCCAGTTCAAACTGGGTTGCGCCCTCCCTCTCTCTCCCGTGCTGTGATGCCAGCAGTTGTCCCATACAGGCACACCTAATCCCTATTGTGTGTGATTGTCTTTGAGGAATTAACAAAGTCCAACTGCCAACTACACCCAGACATTTGACATAGGGCAGGATGCAGGCACCAAATAGCAAACGGCAGGAAAATATCCACTTTCTAGTGACATTTTCAATACTGCAATTTAAAATCTGACTTTACCATTAAAGACGAATTTTTATTACAATTTCATAGATACCAAACACAAAATCTTACCCATTCCAATCAAAAGTTAGTACTTATTAAATAAATAAGGCATCCCAATGTTATCCTTACGGACACGTAGGCCTCACAGTGGTGAAAAATGAATGTAGGAGCTTTTCACTACATGAACATGTAAAACATAAAATTGCATGTCCCACCATTTAGTTACAATGCACCCTACCCTATGGGCTCCATAGGGCTCAGTATGGCCTACCTCAGTGGTGCCTTATATCTAAAAGGGGAGTTTAAGGATTAGCACGGGGGATACATTGCCAAGTTGAACTAGCAGTTTAAAACTGCATTCAGACTGCAATGGCTTA
The DNA here is from genome assembly GCF_964263255.1 of Lissotriton vulgaris. Taxonomy (NCBI): domain Eukaryota; kingdom Metazoa; phylum Chordata; class Amphibia; order Caudata; family Salamandridae; genus Lissotriton; species Lissotriton vulgaris. The sequence continues at coordinate 1,355,355,084 of NC_141693.1, forward strand.
CCCGTGGCATGTTTCAAGGGGCTACTTAAGTGGGTGGCACAATAGGTGCTGTAGGACTACTGTTAGCATTTATTGTACAGACCTTGAGTATATAGTATACCACTCTACAAAGAACTTATAAGTAACTTATACATGCCAATACGGTGTAAGCCAATTTTACCAAGTTTAGATGAGTGAGCTCAAGCACTTTAGCGCTGGTTAGCAGTGGTGTAGCTCACAGAGTTCTAAGGCCAACAAAACATATTCATCAAAAAAAGGAGGGACAAAGGCAAATAGTTTGGGGATCAGCCTGCAGCATGGGCCAAGTCCAACAAGTCTCTAATTCGATTGCAAGACATTCTTTCCTCTCCAAAGCATTACCTTTACGGTTTGAAGGAGGAGCCTGATTTGGTCTGTTGGTCTGTTTCGCAAACGGATCTTAATGCAGTTGAAGATTTATGTTTACTCCTTTTTTGACCAAATCGTTTCTCCCTGCTGTATATAGTGAAACAATTATGTATTTTCTTATTATACTATGTTCATGAATTGAGTATGTTAAAAATATTTAATTGTTTGTTGATTATGAGGTTTACCATCTAAAAGTTATTCCAGAGATAAGACTCGGAGTCTTGTGTCTGGCATTAAAACACTGCAGAGACTTCAATATTTTGGACCTCACAAATGTTAAAAAAACTAATGCAAACACTATTCAGCAAAGGTTATTTAGGGATACCAGGCATCTTGGGCAGGTTCAATTTGGTTGTGTTACACTTCATAAGAAAAAGGGTAAATTGTAATACTTTGCCAGTAACCGTTTAATGAAATGCTATAATGTGCCAAAGCAGCGCGCTCAATATTTAATAATGGCTTGGCCCAGATTTTATGATGTCTGGGACCTTCGTCAAATTAGCACAGACAAAATATATGGAAGCTGTGCTATCTAATAGCACCAAAAAAGAGAACTGTAATTTGTGGAGTCTGACCAGTCTGACTATGGTCTAGGCAGTTATTTTTACCAAAAATCTTTTTGTGGAAGAAATAACTTTTCGACTATTGAGAGCATTTAGTGTTTAAACTAAAAGCTATTGTCATGAGTTTGGACTAGGCACAGGCACAAACAAAAGAATGATATTTTAAAGAATGTAAGTGTCATACACCTGGAATAAACATACACCGAATAATGTGTACTTCATATCACAATCATTCTTTGCTATGAAAGAAGAAAAAAACAGGAACCTTTGTGTTTTCTAAATAAATAGAAAATGTAGGGGCTAGTCACAAGGGGGGAAATTTTCTACAAGAAAATGAACTCTTACAATTTTGAGTAACTGTACTCCTAAAGACTATTCACCATTTACAAGTGGTGAATTACTCAACAGTGTCCTCACCACATGTAACTTGGGTGGATCCAGTAAAAATGTCAAATATAGCTGTACGTTTAGTACTAGTAGTAACTTTACAACCATATTTGACATTTCACACACTTGGCAGAAACTATGCAATTTAGGCAGAGATCTCACTAAAGAAAAGTTTCTGAGAAATATTAAAAGCAAGAGCTAAAGCTAAAGGTATTAAACTTTAGAAAAATATAAAAATAATGTTAATTAAATTGATATATTTAAAAAATATTCTTTATCAATCAATCAATCAATCAGTCATTTGTAAAGCACAGCATTGTCACCACTAACGGTATCTGGGTACTAAGGGTGCAAGGTCTCCATCGAAGAGCCAGGTCTTGAGTCTCTTTCTGAAGTTTGCCAGAGAGGGTGCTTTTCGGAGGTGAAAGGCAGGTCGTTCCATGTCTTGGCAGCAGATGGAAGTTCTGTCGGCAGTTCATAACTGACGGGTCTTGGCCGTGAGGGGCTTTGTAGGTGAGTGTGAGTACCTTTAACTGGCATCTTTTCTGGATGGGAAGCCAGGGGAGGATTCTGAGTAAGGAGTGCTGTGGGTCTGTTTTAGACGGTTCAAGATCTGGCTGCAGCATTTCATATGGTCTGGAGTCTTCTGAGGAGCTGGGTGGTGATTCCAGCGTGGAGAGCATTGTCATAGAAGAGGCAGTTGGTGATGATTGCCTGTTTGACAGTTTTTCTGGTGTTAAGTGGGATCCATTTAAAGATTCTGAAGAACATGTTGAGGATGGTGAAGCAGGCCGATGTGACTGGTATTACTGGCCATTTCATGGTCAGTTGGTTTTCAAGGATGATGCTGAGGTTGTGTGGATGGTTGGTTGACTTGGGTGTGGGTGTGGGTCTGAGTTCTTCTGGCCACCAGCTGTGGTCCCATTGGAGGTGTTCTTCCCAAAGATGAGTACTTCAGTTTTGTCAAAGTTGAGCTTGAGGTGGTTGTCTCTCATCCAATTGGCTATGTTGGTGATCGCATTGCAGAAGTCAATCAATCAATCAATCAATCAGGGCATTGTGAAGCACGCTACTCACCCGTGAGGGTCTCGAGGTGCTGGAGGGGTGCAACTCCAAGTCAGTCAAAGAGCCAGGTCTTGAGGCTCTTCCTGAAGGTGTGCTGAGTGGGGACGCATCAGATGTTGATAGGGAGCTCATTCCAGTTCTTTGTCACAATGTAGGAGACGGATCTTCCTCCCATTCTGGCTCTGCAGATGCACAGGGTTTTGGTGAGGACGAGGTCGGCGGATCAGAGGTTTCTCTTGGGTACGTGGAAGGAGATTCTTTAATTGAGATATTGGGGTCCGGTGTTGTGAGTATCTTGTAGGGTACTCTCTTCTCAATGGGGAGGTAGTATAGGGTTAGTAAGTGTTGGGTGATGTGTTCATGTCGAGGGATGCCGAGGATGAGTCTGGTTGCTGTGTTCTGAATGGTCTGGAGCTTGCAGAGAATGGATTTGTTGATTCCGGCGTAGAGGGCATTCCCGTAGTCCAGTCTGCTGGTTATGAGTTCATGGCTGGTGGGCTTTCTTGATTCAGGGGGGGATCCATTTGTAGGTCTTTCCAAGGATGCGGAGGGTGTTGAAACAGGTGGAGGCGACGGCGTTGATTCTGTCTTTAATAGTGAGGGAGGAGTTGAGTATGATTCCGAGGTTCCGAGCCTGCCAAATAGGTTGCCGAGGGCAGTGGGCCTCCAGGTGTTGCCCCATGCAGAGGGGGAGGATCCAAGGACGAGAACCTCTGTCTTCTCAGAGTTTAGCTTCAGGCAGCTGCTGCTCATCCAGGATGTGACGTCTCTCATTCCTTCCTGGAAGCTGAGTCTGGTGGTGTTGGTGTCCTTGTTGAGGAAGAGGATGAGCTGGGTGTCTGACGTTGGTAGCGAGGGGGGCCATGTAGATGTTAAAGAGCATGGGGCTGAGCAAAGCTCCCTGGGGCATTCTGCAGTTGATCTCTTTGGGTTCGGAGAGGAAGGGCATGAGTCTGATTCTTTAGGTTCTGCCGGTGAGGAAGGAGCGGAGCCACCCAAGAGCGGTTCCTAGTATGCCGGTGTCATGGAGTCTGGCGGTGAGAGTGTGGTGGAAGAATGTGTTGAAAGGCTGCAGAGAGGTCAAGCAGGATCAGAGACGCAGTGTGACCTTGATTGAGGAGGGTGCGGATATCGTTTGTGGCGATGATTAGGGTGGTCTCATTGCTGTTGTTGCTGCGGAATTTGGACTGGGAGGGGTCAAGGATGGAGTTCTCTTCTATTAAGTTCATTCATTAGGCATTGACAATCTTCTCTGTGTCTTTGTCCCTGAAAGGGAGGCAGGAGATGGGTTAGTAGTTCTTGTGGTCCTTCAGATCTGAGGGCTTCTTGAGGAGGGGCTTGACTTCTGTGCATTTCCAGTCATCGGGGAATGTGCCTGCTTTGATGGTGGCGTCGTAGCTCAGGTGCTATGGCGGCAGGGGCTCTGTGGAAGATGCGAGGAGGGCAGGGGTCCATGGGGGTTCCTGGGTAAATGCTTTTCATGGTTGAAGCGGTGTCTTCGGTGGTGACTGGGTTCTCATAGGTGGTACGGTCTTCCGAGGTATTGCTGTTTCTCCTTAGCTTTCCGAGATGGTGTGCCTGGATTCTTGGAGGCCAGTGGTGAACCAGGTGGTCTTCCTGGGGCACTGCCTGTCGGGGGTGCGGAGGGGGGAGAGCTTGCCTGATGGTTGGTGATCTATCTATGAAGTTCTTTGGCTGAGGAGTTGGCATCAGTCGAGGTGAGTGGGGGATCGTGGATATGGCTGGAGTTGAGGTGCTCCTCTGTGACCTTGCTCCAGTTCCTTTGTGGAGGGCATGGCGTGGGTTTGGGGGCAGTGGCTTTGTAGAAAGAGAAGTGTACACAGTGGTGGTCCATCCAGGGTGGTTGCGTGGGTGGCTGAAGAGTATGTTGTTACCTCCTGCTTAAGGGTGTGTCCTGCCTTGTGGGTGGGGGTGGTGACGAGCTGTTTCGGTCTGAGATTTGCAAGGTTGTCCAGGAGGGTCACTGAGTTGGGGTCGCTGAGGTTGTTGAGGTGGAAGTTTTAGACTCCAATGAATATGTAGTCCATGGAGGCGATGGAGTGGGGTGCGATGAGGTCGACGATGGTAGTGGTGAACGCAGTTCGAGGTCTGGGTTGTCCATAAGCACGGGTGACACGTAGGGTGATTCTGGAGCTGGCCTGGATCTGGAAATGGAGGTGTTCCATGGTGGATGGGGAGTCGCTCATGCTGGAGGTGGTGAATTGGAGGGGAGCTCTTGTGTGTGATCACGAGTCCTCTTCCTGGGCGGTTGGGGCGGTCCTTCCTCAGGCTCTTGTATCCATCAGGAATGGCGGTGGTGATGTCTGGGGAAGAGGTAAAGTTGGTCTAGGTTTCCGTGAAGAAGGTGACATCTGGCGAGATGGTGTTGAAGAGGTCCCATGCCTATGCAGGGAGTGCACGTTGAGGAGGATCCACCTAAGGGCATCGGGATGCTGACGTCTGGTGTGAGTGCGGCCATGGTGGAAGTGCAGAGGATGGTGAAGGATTGGATTGGCAGTGTCGGCAGGAGAACTGGCTGTGGGTGGTGTTCAGCATAGACCACTGGCAGTTGTTGTTCCTTCCGGGGTTGAGTGCTTGGAGGGCAGCTGAGTCGTAGCCGTTTGTGGTCAGAGGACCAGGGTCCCTGGTGCTGGTCACGGTCAGGTCGCTGGCAGGCTCAGACGAGCTTGCCTTTGGCGCGCCAGCGGCATGGCCACAATTAAATAGTGAAGGGAAGGGAAGCGCAGCTGGGAGGAGGAAACCGGCAGGGGGAGGGAGGAGGGGCCGCAGGGACAGCAGCAGCAGGAAAGGGCTGGTAAATGGGCACAGAGGACACAGGGATGGCACAGGTACAATGAAAAACTTAAAACACGCAAAATAAACAGAATACTGAAATGACAATTACAAAGGCACAAATAACAAAAAAAAACTACTAAAGTCAGAAAATGGGTACAAACACAAGACAGACAACTGCGTACTAGCAGAAGAACAAGGCTCTTCCACTGGATTCTTCTGTTGGACCACCAGGGATGAGGCGCAGGCAGGACCCTGCAGGTGGAGGAGGGCCTCAAACACCTACCAACTCAGGATGGTGTTGATGCAGCGGCACCATATCTGAGCTGCTGGGGTGAAGAGCAGAGTCTCTGACCAGGAGGTTAGAGGTCTTTCTCACATGTCTGAGCAGTGGCTTCCATTAAATACAGAAGGAGGAGGGAAGCACTGCTGGGATTCGGGGTGGGAATCGGCAGGGGGGAGGGGCCATGGGGCAGCAGCGACAGGAAAGGGCGACAAAACAGGCACAGATACAATGAACAAAATTGAAAACAGGCAAATAAACAGAATACAGAAATTACAATTACAAAGACACAAATAACAAAAAAACACAGATAAAATACAGAAAACGGGCACAAACACAAGACAGACAACAGAGGACCAGCAGTAGAGCAAGGTTCTCCCACTGGACCACCAGGGATGAGGCATAAGCAGGAGCCTGAGGGGTGGAGTAGGGCCTCGAACACCTGCCATCTCAGAGACGTGAAGGGGGCAGCTGTACAGCAGCGGAGTTGATGGGGTGTGGAGGTCAGAGGTATTGCTCCCATAAGTTAGTTTTGGGTGTAGAGTGAGTCCGCAGTGAGCGAGAGGATTAGTTGAGTGTTGTCTGCGTAGGAGATTATATAAAATCCATGGTATCTGTTGACGTCTGTGAGGGGGGTCATGTAGATGTGGTACGCCCCTGGGTGAGCATGTGAACGGAGGAATTCGGATGCTCTGTGTGCGTCCTGTAAGGAAGGATGCAATCCATTTGAGGGCCTTTTGCTAAATGCAGATGTTGTAGAGGCTGCTGATGAGGGTGTGGTGGGAGACAGTGTTGAATGCAGCAGAGGGGTCATTGAGAATAAGGGCCACAGTTTTTCATGGTCGGCCAGAGTTATGATGTTATCTGTAGCGCCAATCAGTGTGGTCTCAGTGCTATGGTTGGCACAGAATCCTGATTGTGAGGCATCGATGGGGAGGCTGATGTCTTTTGCGAGTACTTTGTTTGTGCAGGGAGATCAGGGAGATCTGCCAACAGTTTTTGAGGTTGCTGGGGTCAGCAAAGGGTTTCTTCAGGAGTGGTCTGACCTCTGTGTGTTTCCAACTATCTGGTAGGGCTGCTGTGGAGATGGAGGCGTTCAGGATGCTGGTGAACTCTGTGCCGATTGGGTTGATTCTGAGGTTGAAAAGCTGGTGGGAGCAGGGGTTGGTGGGTGCCCTGGAGTAAATGGATAGCATGATGGCTTTGGCAGTCTTAATGGTGAGTGGCGACACGGTGGTGATTGTTCGGCTGGTATTCGCTGGGAAGTTGAGGTAGTTGAGGCTGAGAGAGGTGAATTGAGGGTTGAAGTTGTTGTAGATGGTAGTGATTACACTGTGGAAGTAGTCCAAGAGAGTGTTGCAAAGATATTGGGAGGGTTGGATGGTGTTCTCTGTGGCTGTTGGTTTGAAGAATTCCTTGTCTATTTTGAAGAACTCTGTGTGGTTAGCCGCGGTATCAATGCGGGTCATGATAGCTGCTCTCTAGGCTTCTTAGAGGCGCAGGTCGGAGTTCCTAAGGGCTACTTTGTGAGTGGCACTGTCGGCGGGGTTCTTGGTGGTGCACCAAAGCTTCTTGAATGAGAAGCAACTGGCTTGTTTTAAAGGTTTTTGTTAGCTTTCTCTGGTTTCAATGGTGCATCTCTGTCTGTGCATTTGGTGATCCAGGTGGAGAAGTTCTGGATGGCCTAGTCAAGGTTTGCTGACAGTTTGGGTTGGGTGGTGCTGAGGGTCTGTGTCCACTGAGTCTTTGTTACTTCACCCCAGCTGGGGTGGGGAGGAGATGGTGCTTGGTAGTGGTGTGCTGGGGTCAGAGATTGTAAAGTGGACAAGGGCATGGTCATTCCAGGTGAGCTCAGTGACCTGGGTCAATATGACTCTATCGCTGGAAGTAAAGATGGGGTGCAGTGTGTGTCCGGCTTTGTGTGAGGGTTCGGTAACCAGTTGGGTGAGGCCAATGTTGTACAAGTGCTCCAAGAGGGTGATGGAGTTGGCGTTGATAGGGTCATCAACATGGAAATTAAGATCGGCGAGCAGGGTGTAATGGTGGGAGTCACTGTCTAGGGGAGCGTTGAGGCTGGAGATTGCGTTGCAGAGAGCTGGTTGGGGTCCTGGGGGCCTGTATTCAATGGCTCCTCTTATCGTGGTCTTGACATCAGTCTGGAAGTGGAAGTTAAGGTGTTCCATGTGAGGCATTGGGTCATCATCATTGGTGATGGTGCATGATATAGTTTACATGAAGATGATGGTGATGCCTCCTCTTTGGTTGTTGGCGCTGTCTTGTTGTATCATCTAAAAGCTGCTGTGAGAAGCGGTGGCAATGTTGGGGTTCGAGGAGGGGTTGAACCATGTTTTGGTGATGAAGGCTACATCGGGGAAGAGAGAGGTGATGGGATTCCAAATTTCTCTGGTATCTTTGAAGAGGGAGCGAGCGTTGAGCAGGATGCAATGCAGTATTTCTGGGTTGTTCAAAGTCTTCTGATTGGGAACGGTGCGAGGTCCAGTGCGGGCAGGAGGTCCTGTGTGGCATGGGTGGTGGGAGGAAGAAAACAGCAAGAGGAGGGAAATGGCGGGAAGGGGAGCACAATGAGCATAAGGGCAAAGCAGAGTCAGAAATTGACAAAAAGAGGCAGAACATGCAGAAATGGGGGTAGAAACTGCAGAAAAGACAAGAACAGAAAAGACAAGAAATGGAGGCAAAATTGGCATAAAAAGCCAAGTAATGAAATCCAAGAATAGGGAGGCAGAAATGGCAGAAAAGGTCAAGAAATGGAGGCAGAACCAGAAGAAAAAAAGGCAAGTAATGAAGACAGAAACTGCAGAAAGAGGCAAGAAATGGACTCAGAACACACAGACGAGCAGGAGGCAGAATAAGGCGAAGATGAAGCAGAGAAAGCACAACAAGGCAGCACAGGGTTTCAGACTGCAGGGAGCAGCGCAGGAGACTGTCACAGTGGGAACAAGTACGAGTACCTGATCAATGTATTAGGAATAACTAAAAGTGATGTACACAATTAATTGCCAGTAATGTATAGAATGTTTGACAAAAATATACTCACCATAAGTTTCAATAACGAAAAACAGTTATTAAAATTAAAAAATAGAGAATGTTACATTTATAGATAATTTGTTTAACATGAAATTACATTGCTTTACATTTTTATATAGTTTATATAATTTAATTTAATTTAACATTAGTTCATATGGGATTTTTTCTCAAAGTCCCTTCCTCCATTATTTTCTATTATAGGGTGTTGCAGGACCAGTGGTTCACCATGAGTGGTGCTGGACTTACTTGAACTCTGAGCTGGAGTACATTTACTACTGTTGTGGATCTTTTTTGGTTGCAGTAACTATATAAGGGCAATGGAAATACTCTTTTATGGGTGAGTGCATGTCTTTTCATATGGCGCACCCTAGCCAACCTTAAATCCCTCCCTTACCGTACCCCTTTAGTCATAAGCATTTCCTATTTTTTCTGCAAATGTCGTTTGTCCCACGCACATTTACAACTGAAATGTATACTTGTGTGTATGAAATCTCGACAGTCAGGGTGTAGTAGATCTCCACACATAAAAGATTGGAGAGGCAGAGGAGTAGGCTTCAGCACATAAGTATGTGACTAGCATTTGGTAGTACATAAGAGCCATGTTGGACCGTGTGATGACCGAGTTGAATTTGCATGGTTCCTGGTCTGATCTTTTCCGGTCAACCCCCAAATCTACTTCCAGGGGCCAGAGAGACTATTGTGTTCATTCTTGCGGTGGTGTGACATGGCCCAATGTCTGTGTGTGGTTCACCGCATTTCTTTAACGTAACCCGAGTGTCTTGTGGGGAGGATCTCTGCTTGGTGATCACCTTATGAGGGCAATCCCTGAGTAATTAACTCACAAGAGAGGGACAGCACTGGAAAGAGGACATTGTATCATTTCCCTAGCTCCCTCTACCGCAGAGACCAGTACCCATGGTTTTAACTATGTGGCCCAAGCCCTGATGCAAAAGTGAAAGCAGACAACATGATCTGTTTTCACTTTGCTTTACTGTGAAGTCAGTGAACTGTACATGCTGCTTGTCACAGCAAAAGAAAATAAATCTGGGAGCATGAATGAGGCCTTCTCCTTGCATCCCGCCTTTAAATTTTGAAAGAAAATGTTTATGATGTTTTCACCAGTAAAAAAATATTTTCTAGTACCCTAGATGCCCTGCTGTTACACTCCGTGATGTGAATGTAGTGCTGAGGATGTCAATGGATCATCCATACATCAGCAATAGATCAGATCAATCAATCAATCAATCAATCAATCAATCAATCAATCAATCACAACACTTGTAAAGCGCACAACATACCCGTGAGGGTCTCAAGGCACTGGGAGGCGAGGGGATTCTGCTACTGAAAGAAGAGCCAGGTCTTGAGGAGTCTTCTGAAGGCCAGTAGGTCTTGGGTCTGCCGTAGGTTGGTGGGGTGCGTGTTCCAGGTCTTGGCGGCGAGGTGGGAGAAGGATCTGCTGCAGGTGGTCGTTCTTCAGATGCGGGGAACTGTGGCGAGGGCGAGGCTGGCGGAGCAGAGCTGGCAGGTAGGGGTGTAGAAGATGAATCGTCTTTTGAGGTATGCTAGGCCGGTGTTGTGGAGAGCTTTGTGTGCATGGATGAGGAGCTTGAAGGTTATCCTCTTGTTGACGGGGAGCCAGTGCAGGTCTCTCAGGTGGGGTGTGATGTGGCTGCGGTGGGGGCTGGCGAGGATCATAGGTGCGAGGTGTTCTGGATGCGTTGCATTCGTCTCAGGAGCTTGGCTGTTGTTCCTGCCTAGAGGGCGTTTCCGTAGTCCAGCCTGCTGGTGACGAGGGCCTGGGTGTCTGTTCTTCTCGTCTCGGTGGGGATCCACTTGAAGATCCTGCGGAACATACAGAGGGTGTTGAAGTAGGAAGAGGAGACAGCGTTGACCTGCTTAGTCATGGAGAGGGTGGGATCGAGGATGATACCTAGGATGCGTGCGTGGTCAGTTGGTGTCAGGGCTGTTCCCAGTGCTGTCAGCCACCAGGAGTCGTCCCACGCTGAAGGGGTGGAGCAGAGGAAGAGGACCTCCGTCTTGTCCGAGTTCAGCTTCAGTAGGCTGTTCCTCATCCATTCGGCGACAGCCTTCATTCCTTTGTGGAGGTTGGTTTTGGCGGTGTGAGGGTCTTTGGTGAGGGAGAGGATCAGCTGGGTGTCGTCGCATAGGAGATGATGTTGAGGTAGTGCTGTCGGGCGATGTGGGCGAGGAGTGCCATGTATATGTTGAACAGCGTTGGGCTGTGGTAAGAGCCCTGGGGTATGCCGCAGATGATTTTGGTGGCATTGAAGCTGAAGGGGGTGAGGCGGACGCTCTGAGCTCTGCTGGAGAGGATGGATGTGGTCCAGTCTAAAGCCTTCTCTTGGATCCCGGCGTCATGTAGGCGTGATCAGAGTGTGCGGTGGCAGACCGTGTCGAAGGCGGCTGACAGGTCCAGGAGGATGAGAGCCGCTGTTTCTCTGTTGTCAAGCAGGGTCCTGATGTCATCGGTGGTGGCAATGAGGGCAGTTTCGGTGTTGTGGTTGCTGCAGAACCCAGACTGGGTCGGGTCCAGGATGCTGTTCATCTCGAGGAAGTGGGTCAGTTGTTTGTTGACTATTTTCTCGGTGACCTTCGACAGGAACAGAAGCAGGGAGATGGGTCGGAAGTTCTTGAGGTCCTTGGGGGTCCGCCTTGGGTTTCTTGAGTAAGGCGTTGGTCTCAGCGTGCTTCCAGCCTTCCAGGAATGTTGCTTTCTCGAAGGAGATGTTGATTACTTTCCGGAGATGGGGTGCAATGGCTGTGCTGGCTTTGTTGAAGATGTGGTGCGGACATGGGTCTAACAGTGATCCGGAGTGGATGGCTTTAATGACCTTGCTTGTCGTTGATGCTGGTCCAGGAGAGCAAGCGGTTGGTGCAGGTGGTGGTAGTGGGGGGCGGTGGCTGTCGGGGAAGTCGAGGTGTTGAAGCTGTCGTGGATGTCGGTGATCTTGCGGTGGAAGAAGGTGGCCAGCGAGACGCACAGGTCTTGCGAGGGCGGTATGTCATTGGTGTTGGAGCTGGGGGATGGAGAGTTCCTTCACGATGTTGAAGAGCTCTTTGCAGTTGTGTGCATTGTTATCTAGGTGGTCTTTGAATGAGGCCCTCTTGGCATCTCTGATGAGTTGATGGTGTCTGCGGGTGGCATTCTTGTCGACTGCGTAGCTGTCCGGTGTTCGCTTGCGGAGCCAGTTCTTCTCCAAATTTCGGCATGTTCGTTTGGAGGCCTGGAGGTCTTCGGTGAACCAGGTGGCTTTCTTGCTGATGCGGCTGTTGGAGGGTGTCTTAAACAGTGCAAGGGGGTGGGCGCAGCCTTCGATCCATTGTCTGAGGTTGTGGGCGGCGGTGTCGGGTCGGTGGGATCAGCGGATGGGATCTGGGTGAGGGGTGGTGGTTAGCTGGTCTTCGGTGACTTTGCTCCAGCAGCGTCGAGGCATTTGTTGGGTGCGGTGGTGCGTGGTGGGCTTCCTGAAGGTGAAGTGGATGCAGTGGTGGTCAGTCCAGTGGGATTTGGTGGTGTGGTTGAAGGAGACGTGGGGGTTTGCGGTGAAGGTGGGGTTGAGCGTGTGGCTAGTGGCTTGGGTGGGTGTTGTCACGAGCTGTCTGAGTACAAGGTTGACAAGGTTGTCGATCAGGGTGGTGGATTTGTTGTTGTTGTTGTTCTTAAGGTGGACGTTCAGGTCCCTGAGGAGGATGTAGTCCATTGAGGTGAGGGCGTGTGTGCTGATGAAGTCAGCTATGGGGTCGCTGAACTGTGGTCGGGGTCCTGTGGGTCTGTAGATGAGGATTCCGCTGAGGGTGGTATTGGGATCGGTGCGGACCTGGAACTGCATGTGATCGGCGGTGCTGAGGGTGTCGTCGGTGTTGATCGAGACTCCTGTGGGCGATGGCATTTCCACCTCCTACGCCGTTGGTGCGGTCCCTGCAGGTGATTTTATAGCCTTCTGGGATGTCTATGGCGATGTCGGGGGCTGAGGTGGGGTTCAGCCAGGTCTCTGTCTGGAAGGTGACGTCTGGGTAGGTAGAGTTTAGAAGGTCCCAGAGTTCGATGGCGTTTTTTGTGGGCAGAGCGGGTGTTGAGGAGGATGCATCTGAGGTAGTTGGGTTCTTCGGTTGGTGGTTTGGCGGGCTGGGTACTGGTGAAGCTGCAGTTCTGGCAGGTGAAGGGTCCTTGGGTGCGCTTCGGGGTGGCCCGGTAGCAGGTATGTTATCATCCATGGTTAAGTGTGTGAAGGGTGCTGGCATCGTAGTGGAGTCGGGCGATGTGGTGTTCGTGGGGGCCAGGGTTTCTGGCACTGGGGGCGGTCCAGGCGTGGACGGGCGCAGACGGGCTTGCCTTTGGCGTGCCAGCCCGCAGCCGCCATAAGAAAGGGATGTGGGAGGGTGTAGCAGCTGGGAGGTAGGAGCAGTGAATGGGAGAGTGGGAGCGGGGCCGCAGGGGACGCAGTAGCGGGAAAAATGGAGGAGAAGAACAGCGAGGGATATAGAAAAGAAGGGCAACAATGAAACTGGCAAATTTACAGTGAAGCACAAGCAATAGACAATCACAATAAAACAAGCAATAGACAATCACAATAAAACAAAATACCAGAGGCGCGAGGAAGCGTAGAGGGGGAGCCTTGAACCCCTGACAGTAGCAGTGGAAGCTGCGCTGAGGCACTGGCACGCAGGCGGTGCTGTGCGATGTGGGGAACAACATACCAAGGGTCAAGGGTCGCTCTCACTGCTGCGCAGCGAGCACCATAAGAAGGCGAGTTGGGAGGGAGGAGCAGCTGTGTGGTGGGAGCGGGGAATGGGAGAGCAGGGGAAGGGCCCCAGGGGTCGCAGCGGCGAGAAAAACGGAGGAGAAGAACAGCGAGGGATACAGAAAAGAAGGGCACCAGTGAAGCTGGCAAAATTACAGTAAAGCAAAAGCAATAGGCGATCACAATAAAACAAGCAATAGACAATCACAATAAAACTAAATACCAGAGGCGCAAGCAAGCGTAGAGAGGGTGCCTTGAATACCTTGACAGTAGCTGTGGCAGCTGGGCTGAGGCACTGGCACGCAGGCGGTACTATGCGGTGTGGTAAGTGACCTTCCAAGAGTCAAGGGTCGCTCCCCACACATATCCAATTTTGATTACTGTCATAGAGTATATTCACCATAGTTTTTAAAATCATTTAAAAAACAGGGTTACATATATTCGAAGAAGGATAGTAATGAGAAAAGTATGAGGGGTACTACATATTGGCGAATTTAGGGGACTTGCATGTTGTTTCAATTAAATAACATGCTTCAAAATGATAATTTATTTATCATTGTTTGATTAGATATTGAATTTTATGGCCAATAGATACCAATATGTATATGCAGATTTGTCTGTCTAGGGCTACAGGTCCATTAGCAACACAGACCACATCCTAGGTATGCTTTGTTACTACTGTGACTACCTATAACTTGAGCAAAGTGGTTATCACAGTTCAAGAAAAACTTTATTTGGTTATCGCAACCTTAAAGCATAATACTAAAAATAAAACTTATTGTTTAGGAGTCAGTTACAAAGATTTAAAACTGGATTACATATAAAAATCATTTTAAAAAATAACGTTTATTTACAATTCATGCATGATTCTCAACTCGTTTATAGCCTAGTTCATTTTGTATTGTCCACTTTATGTAGGAGATTGTCAATCAAGTAAGAAACTTAACCCCTAGACAGATTAGAATAGTTGATGTCCCCCCAGCCAGCAAGATACAGTTTGTCTACAGGTACGTATGTTAAGATCTTTTAAAATTGGTTTTAAGAGTCTCATTCTTGCTTCTTTCACTATAGGGCAGATGCACATCAAGTGACATAAGGATTCAGTATAATATCCACATAAACGGCAATTTCCATTTGGGAATTTTCCTTTCCATGATTGTCGCAAATCCTTGGTTTCATATTCTCCAAACCAATACAGCATAAAACTCTTATTTAGAAACAATCGAAAATGTGCCGCTAAATAAGCTTGCGGTTTTAGCTTATCATAAGAATTTATAACTGACCAAGAGTCTTTGCGTTTTACCAATAATATTTTATCTTCGAAAAGGGACAGATTTTTTGCAGCACTGTTACACACTTTTTTGAATGCCGCCATTTCCATCTTACTATTACATGCCTCTTGTATGTCTAGTGTAGCCAATGGCTTTAGACACCTTTATCTGTAGTTCGTTTAAAACTTCAAAACCATATGCGAGTGTGGGAAGTAATTGTGAGGCCATTACTTTCATGAAATGACTGAATGATGGACAACTCAGTTTTTGTTTCAGTTTTTTGTAGGCAAAGATTAGTGATTGGACCTTTGCTTTTATTGCTCTTTTCTGTTCAGTGAATGGCATACCTCGTCCCAAATGAATACCCAGATACTTATATCTACTGATGTCCTCTATTTGTTCGTTTTTGGCAAACCACCTGCATTTTCCTGGACTAGGGCGTGCTAATTGCATAACGTTTGTCTTTTTCTTATTTATCTCTAGCCCTTGCTGGTCAAAGTATGTTATCAGGTGGTTAATGACTCTTGGTAAGCCGATCAAAGTTTGGTTTAAGACCACAATATCATCTGCGTATTGCAGGTACTGTAGGTTGTCTTCTGCCAACTTTGGAGGAAGACCATTTATGTTTGACAAATAAGATTGCAAGTCAGCGAGGTACAGATTAAAGAGACTTGGGGCCAAAAGGCAACCCTGTTTCAGCCTATTGTGAATGTTTATTTTGGAAGATAAGATGCTACCGTCTCCCAGCTTCACCCTTACCCAAGTTTTGTTTTGGAGGGCTACTATGGCATTGATTAATTGTTGCGGAAGTCCCCATTCTTTTAGTTTCATCCAAAGTTGTTCTCTTGGGACTCTGTCAAGAGCAGTTTTAAGATCTATAAAACATGCAAAAAGTCCTATGTTCTTTAGTGCGGCTTTTCCTGTAAGAATTGCTAACACAGGCAAGATTGTAATTGTGCCCATCCTTGTCTGAATTCAGTTTGATTTTTGGGAATTATATCTTTTGACTCAGTCCATGCTTGTAGATATCACAAAATGCAAGATGTGCAGAGTTTTGCCGCCACATCTATCAATGAACATACACAGAAAAATGCCCCCTTCTCACACTACGTACAATATGATTTAGAACAAAGACCAAATAAAAGAATTCATTGAATCTGGTCTGGTACATTTATTTATATCTTTTACTCATATTTTGATAGAAACTAATTTGATCATGGGGTTCTTGAAGGCCAGAACCAGGAATACACAATTCGATTTTATTCAATTAGTAAAAAATATTTCGAGCTCACAAAGAACATCATGACAACAATAAAGGAAAAACATAAACAAATAATTCAAATTGCATCCAAACAAACATGTACAAGAATATATTTCAGAAATTCAAAAAACACATTAAGTTATTTCATTATTCACATTCCTATGAAGACAAAAATTCTAACAAGAGCAACAACGCCTTTATCTCCTAATACAAATCACTGGATGAAATAATTGGCTCCTGTTTGATTTGCCGACGCGTTTCGGGTTAGAGTCATTACTCCCCCAACCCTCATCAGGGCTCTCTTACTGATCTGTATAGGATGTAGAAAAAAGGGGTTTTAATAACAACCCTTTTTTTTGGCCTCTTTTCTAACTGTCAAACCATTTGGACCACATAGTTTTTGTACCTGTATTTCCTTAAGCAGGTGTCCATTAGTAACTTCCGTCAATAAGTGTGAACTCTTTTCTTCAAGTAGCAGCTGGTGCACTCTATATTCAAAAAAGGTAATCACAAAATACTACTGTGTGTAGGTTCTGTTTTTGTTAAACTAGTCCTAGACTAGGTGGAGGTGAGTAAAAATAGAGAATTTCATACCTCTATCCACGCAAAATGATGCAGTGGGGAGGGGCGGAGGAGTATCTGTGTCTCTTTGCCTTTTTCCTACATGACAAAATGACAAACGTGGGGCTTTTAGTCCCATTTGTCGTAGCACTAGGCATTTGTACCTTACATACAGACACACCGTGTCTCCTACCTTAATCTTGGTTCAATCTCCTATTCTAGCGAGGCTACGTCGCCTATTTACAAGTCTTCATGGCCGCCGCCTATAAAAACAAAGCCATTCCATTATATTTGGGCATGTAACTCTATAGCTTGTTAAAGAAAAAAAGAGTCGATCTTTCACTTGTACCTGTCAACGTTGTTTGAGGAAATTAATTCCTCTCGCCCCCTTCTCGTGCCCCATCCGGGGCAGAATGCTCGAGATAGGAAGAGAATTCCCTCTGCTCCTCGTCGTTAGCTGCACGGCGAGGTCAACCGCATTAATCACGCTGTAAACAGACAAGACGCGGTAGGTTAAGCGTTTGCGTCTTTTCAACTTTAGGATTACAACGAGCGAGTGACTAGCTGCGTCTCGTTGTTCAACATTACCTGCATGCGAGTCTGCTCCACTTGGCCTGATGCGTGTTGCCTCTACTCCTGATCAGTACAGGCGCCGCCTGAACTGGCTTGTTATGAAACCGGCGATTACTTCGAATCGCTGGCAAGACCCGTTTTTTCTTTTTGGTGCATTGTGGGGTCAGTAGTTTATGCAGGGATGTGTGTATTTCCAAAAGCGCCCGTATTAGCGCGAAAGCGCTCGGGTATTAAAAGAAGGGGGTAAAGAAAGATTTACTATAAATAATGGCATTCTATGCGGGGATATTAATGTATTTAATCCCATGGTTTTATAGGCGGCCATTCATGTGATTGATACAGATTCTCACAATCTCCATAACAACCCGTGACAAGTAATGGGGCGCCAACCCTCAAAGTCTTGACAATTCCGATATGCTATTTAATCCGGTCACTATGCAATTAAATTTGAGAATCAAATATGCTTCCTTTTCCAACAGTTTACTTTCAACATCACAAGGGTGCTGTACATTATTCAGTGAAAAAAGAACCGACCATTTAGGTTTAAAGCATTTTATTAAACATAAAAAACATGGGGAAGGGAAGTAGGAGGTTAAGTTTACATACAGTACAAAACGAGACATGTTGCAGCAATTCTGGTGGAAAGTGGGGAGGTCGGTAGTCCCGGAGGGAAAAAGGCATATGCTGTAAGGCAATAAGGCAGTGCGAGTAACCCTCCAATAGTCCCCGACCTCCCAATCAAGGCTAAGCACGAGTAGCGTCCCGCAACACAGTGAAAACAACACAGTCCCTCCAAGCCCCCCGTCCCCAGAAAAAGAAAAGGAAGAAAACAATACCCCAACATCCCCGTCCAATAGCCCGTTATAGAAACATTCACCCCAAGCCGCCTACCCTCAACCCCCAGTCCCCCTGATCCCATCCCTCCTAATCCGCTGGAGCCGCCGGCGGCGTCAGCCTAAGAAGGCGTAGGTACCTCGGACATGTGAGCTCGCGAAATTCCGTGGACAGCAGTGCCAAGAAAGGGTGCCAGAGCTCCTCGAACTGGTCCACACTCCCAGCCACAGTGAGCGACATCTTCTCCATACCCAGTACCTGCCAGAGTCTATGCAACCAGCCAGTGATAGAGGGGGCAGTGGGGGTGCGCCAGTGTACAAGGATATTTTGAACCGCTGAGCCTAGCGCAATAGCAATCTGCCTACCCCTGCGGGACTTCAGCGGGTACATCAATTCGTTGGGAAGGCCTAGCAGGACGTATGCCGGGAAGCGCGGGAGTTCAACCTCAAAGTGCCTGTCCACCTCATCTAAGACCTCCTTCCAATAAGCAGACAGTACCGGGCACCCCCAGAGAATGTGCGATAGAGTACCCTCCTGTCCGCAGCCTCGCCAGCAACCCTTGTCGGTGAGTTTGTGCATCTCGTAGAGCCTCTCCGGGGTGTAATACTAGTAGGTGGACACCTTGGTGAAGGTCTCCGTCAGCCCAGTGTGGTACGCAGAGTGCCTCGCCCGATATGCGATCTTGTCCCACTCCTTGTGGCTCAGGGTTCTGCCCAACTCCCTGTGCCAGCGCTCTCTCCCCGGGTTGTGGTAATGAAACGGCGGGGGTTGGAGAAATTTGTACAGATCGGTGATAAGCTTGGCATCCGAGGTCCGGGTCACCAGCCACCGCTCGTAAGGTGTGATTTGACGGGCTGCGACGTCGCGCACTTGGGGTTGGAGAGCCCAGTGACGGACCTGCATATAACGCAGTCTGTCCACCTCCGTCAGACCAAATTCTTGTCGGAGTTGTTGGAAGGGGAGCACGCCCTCCGGCCCGTAAATCTGAAAGAGCACCCTGCAACCCGCACTCACCCAGTGAGAAAAAGCTCCCGGTTCTAGGCCCGGAGTAAAGTCTGGGTTACCAACTATGGGTGTAAACGGCGATGGGAAAGTAGTTAGCTCGCGGAGCTCACAAACCGCATCCCACACTCGCAGTGGAGCCCGGGTGACAAAGGAGGCATAGAGATTAGCCGGGCGATGTGCGCGCCGCAGGAATGGAACCTCTTGAAGGGTGCGACCTGCAACCGCCTGATCTTGAAAGAGCCAGTGCTTGTCCGATTCCCACCTGCTCCATTCCACCAAGTACCGGAGTTGCGCCGCTTGAAAATACTTCCGGAGGTCCGGAACACCGAGACCCCCCGCCTCCGGGGCAAGCGTGGAAAGAACCCTCTTCATCCGAGGCTTGCGGCCCTGCCACACGAAACGGGAGATGTCAGCCTGCGCTTGCTGTATCCAACCCACAGGGGGCTGGAGAGGTAGAGCGCGAAAAAGATACAAGATCAGAGGCAGTACCGTCATCTTCACCGCTGCGATACGGCCCAGCCACGAGAGCAGGCCCTTGCCCCATCGGCCGAGTTCCTCCTTAATCTTCTTGCTAAGGGAAGAATAGTTGGCTTTGACCATTTCAGGCAGCGAAGGAGCAAGCAGGATCCCCAGGTACGGCACCGTGGAAGAGGACCACTGCATAGGGAAAAGACGCTGGAGGTCTCGCCTGGTGTCCGTGGAGAGCGACACATCCAGGGCAGCCGATTTGGACACATTCATTTTAAAGCCGGCCACGCGTGCAAAGGCGTTCAGTTCCTGGACGCAAGCAGGGAGTGACCGCCTGGGGTCATCCAGGGTCAGCAGGACATCGTCCGCATATAGGCTAACAGGATGGGTATATTGACCCATCTTAACCCCAACAGCGTCCGGATTGTCGCGAATCCTCTGGGCGAACGGCTCCATACAGAGGGCGAACAAGAGCGGTGAGAGGGGGCAGCCCTGTCTCGTACCACGCTCAATGGCAAAACTACTAGAGCTGTGTCCGTTGACTCGCACCGATGCTGACGGTCTCTTATAACAGTTGAAGACCATGGTGCGGAACTTCTCGCCGATCCCCAGTTTCCCGAGAACCAGCTCAAGGTACGGCCAATGAACCCTATCAAAGGCCTTCTCCGCATCGACCGACAGTAACATCCGTTCCCCCGGGACGCGTGAGGCCTTTTCTAACACGTGCGTCACCCTCTTGGTGTTGTCGACTGTCTGCCTACCGGGCACAAAACCAGCCTGGTCCGCCTCCACCAGGCCCGGTAGGTGCAGTCCCAGTCTGGCCGCCAGGATCCCTGTGTAGAGCTTAAGGTCCACATTCAGAAGCGAAATAGGCCGATATGAACTGCACAGGGTCCGATCCTTCCCGGGTTTCGGAATAACCGACACCGTCGCGGAAAGAAGGTCCGGCGGGATAGCCCCCGGCTCAGAGAAGGAGTTGAACAGGCGAGCCAGGATAGGCGCCACAGTGGAGCAGAAGGTCTTGTAGAACAAGGCCGTGTAGCCATCCGGGCCCGGGGCCTTACCGTGCTTCAATCGTGCGATAGCGGAGATGACTTCCTCCACATGGATGTCCCTCTCCAGGTGGTCCGCCTGGGCGGGCTCCAGAGCC
Source organism: Lissotriton vulgaris (assembly GCF_964263255.1). Classification (NCBI taxonomy): domain Eukaryota; kingdom Metazoa; phylum Chordata; class Amphibia; order Caudata; family Salamandridae; genus Lissotriton; species Lissotriton vulgaris. The sequence continues at coordinate 1,355,375,493 of NC_141693.1, forward strand.
GGGAGGGTCATAGACTCCAGATAGGCCTCAGCTTCTCCCGGTGGGGAGGGTTCCGCGGCGTATAGCGCCTTGTAAAAGCTACGGAAGGAATCCGCCACATCCGCGTCACTGGAAACCGGAACCCCATCTGCACCCACTAGCTCCTTCACCACATTGCGTTGCTGCGCAGCCCTGAGCCGATGGGCCAGGAGCTTACCGCATCTGTCTCCGCCCGTATAAAAGGCATGCTTCAGACGCAACGCTGCGTATTCCGCCCGATCTAGATCTAGCGCAGAGAGGAGTTTCCTCACCGCTTTCAGCTGCCTCCAAACTCGAGGAGCCCCCGTTCGGCGGTGAACCTGCTCAAGTTCTCTGACTCGCGCCGTCAGTTCGTCCCTCTTACATTGCCGCTCTCTGTTCTCCGCCGAGGAAATGGAAATAAATTCCCCCCTGAGGACCGCCTTCAAGGCTGCCCACTGCGTCGCTAGAGACGTGTCGGAGTTGCTATTGTGGACCAGATACTCCTGAATGACCTCCTCCACTCGCTTCACCACCGACTTCCTATGCAGAAGAGTATCCCGAAGCCGCCACATCCCTCTGGAGGGGGGGGCTGCCGGCCAAGCAAAGACTCCGGAAACCGGTGCGTGATCGGACAGGGATAAAACCCCGATGTCTGCCGCCGTGGCGGCCGAGCGAAGCGGTCCACTCACCAAGAGGTAGTCCAACCGCGAATAAGTGCGGTGCGCGTGGGAGAAGTATGAATAGTCCCTATCAGTGGGGTGCATAGTGCGCCAGAGGTCATGCAGATCCATCTCCGCAATCCGGTCCTGCACCGCTCGGGAAAGCTCCCCCGTCTGCGGGAAGCGTTGGGCAGACCTATCCATAGCTGAGTCGAAGACCATATTTAGGTCTCCCCCCAAGACAACATGGCGATCAGGCGAGGCAGTGACGTCCACCAACACTGATTCCAGGAAACGATCCTGATGGTCATTCGGGCTGTAAACGGAGCCAACCGTGAAGGCGATACCCCCAAGCCGCATGCGATACACTAGGAGCCTCCCCTTCTGCTCGGCATATTTGTACAATACCTCGCCCCTAAAGGAGCTGGCTAAAAGAATGGCTACACCCGCAGTCTTGGTCGCAGCCGAAGAGAAGAATTGGGTGGGGAACTTGGCGGAGCGCAACCTGTGACAATCTTTGGAAAGTAAATGAGTTTCCTGCAAAAGGCAGATGTCCGCTCGCGTCCCCTCTAACAGGGAAAGGATCGCCCTACGCTTCACAGGGTTGTTCAGACCCTTAACATTAAGGGTCACCACCTTCAGGGACGGCATCGCTCCCAGGGGATCGAAGCGCTATGCAACAAGCGAGGGATCAGCGGGGGGGGGCGCGCGGGGCAGGGGCGCAGGGAAGGCCAGAACCGGCCACTCGTGTGCATGGGCAGTATCGGACGGCACCCCACCAACAACAAACCAACTCCTAAGCCCTCCCAGAACCATCCCATGGCAACTAGCCAAAACCATAGAAAAAGAAAAACACCCCATTGTCTCAGTCCAGCCCGAACAGGCAAGTCTGCAGAAATCAAACAAGTGGACGTTCAGCCACTCACCTCCAACCGTCCCCTCCCAACCCCCAGCCCCAACCCAGCATCGTAGAGGCTAAGAATCTCTCCCCCCGGAGTGAAGTTAGGCCGTCATGGCCACGCCGTTGGATTCAGGCAAGGTGCTGGCCGCCGTTCTCAGGGCCTCTGCCATATCCGCCCTGATAGTAGGGGAGTCAGGGCGGCTCGCAATTGCCGGCGATTGTCGCCTCCTCGATCTTCGCCGGCTCCGTCTCTCCGGACGTCTCCATGCGGGCGTCGCTCCGTCTTCTTCCGTGGCTGTGAGTCCCAACACCCCGCAGACGTCTTGGAGGGAGCGCAGCTGATGTAACACCCCATTCCATCGGAAGATTAGACGGAAGGGGTGACCCCAGGAGTAGGGTGTCTCATGTTCCCGCAGAAAATCCGTAGCGATCCGGAAGGACCTACGCTTCTGCAGCGTGATGGCGGACAGGTCCTGGTAGAGCACCACGGGCCGCTCTCTGAAAGTTAAAGGCTGCTTCCTGCGGGCCTCTGTCATAATGCGCTCCTTCAAAGGGAAATCTGGCAGGAACGCCAGAATATCAGGGGGGGTGCCGATGACTGGCGCTGTCGGCCCACTCTGTGCGCTCTGTCTATGCGGACCGGAAAGTCCGTGTCTTCTCCCAAAATCTCCCGGAACAAGTCCTGCAAATAGGCCACCAGGTCCGTTCCCTCATCCGCGGATGGGACACCCCGCACCCGGATATTGTTCCGCCTAGACCTGTTCTCGAGGTCCTCAGAGTGGGCCTGGAGCTCGACACACTGCTCCCGTAGGCGGAGAACGTCTTGCTGGAGATGGACTATCTCCTCATCGCGGCGCTGGGCCACCGTTTCCACCGTGTCCACACGTTCGCCAAGGCCCTCGACCTCTCTGCGTACTTCTCGGACCTCACTGGCTACCTCGTTCTTAAGCGTCTGGAAGTCTTCTTTGAGGGAGCTGAATAATTCCTCCATGAAGGACCTCATGACCGGTGGCTCGCCTCCAGTGGCGTCTGCCGAGGCCCGTGAGGACCCCGGGGACGGTTGTGTCCTGTCCCGCAGCTGCTGGGCCCTGCTGAGCATGTCTGGTAGAGTGCGGTCTCCCCTTTTCGCGCCTCCTCTCCCAGTCATCTTGGCCTCAGCAGTGGGCAAAGCTCAGGGCTGGCCGCCGTAGATGCGTCCAGTCCCTCGAGGGCACCAGATGTGAAGGCCCCGCCGGGGACAAGGGTGATGCGTCACAGGCGACAAAATGGCGGCTCAGGCCGGGGCGAGACGATCATAGAACCGACCAGGGTGGCAAACAGGGCCAAAGTCAGGGTCCTCCAGTAGTTCACTCCCAGGGAAGGTAGTGCAGGAGCCAGGGTGAAAGTAGGCACCCGTTCGGCAGGGGCGCGGGTGAAGGCCGCCAGCTCCAGTTCCTCAGTGACAAGATGGCGGCAGGGCGGAACCCGAGAGGGCGGCCCAGGCCGGCAAGACCGCCGGCGACCCTCGGGCTGCAATGGGCCAGGAAAGTTCAAAGCCAGTGTCTCACAGTTGTACCGGCGGGTACACCCAGATCGGCCACCGTTCAAACGCCTCCGTCTCCCGCCTCCAGGTTCGGGGTCCACGTCGTATCATATACCGACATCGGTAGTGAAGAGGCAGGGCGCCAGCGAGGGTCCAGGGTCCGCTGTGCAGCGGTGACTCTGGTCACGTAGGCTCCGGCCGGAGGGCACCCGCACTCTGCGGAGCACGTCGGGTCCGATCCTTCGGGATCACCAGCTTTCAGCACTCGGCCCAGCCGAGGCGCTCGGACAGCGCCGCAATACGCTCCGCCTCCCAGGCCCCTCTCTGTGGTCCGATCTAGGCTCTGCTCCGTAGTCCGATCTTTGAATAAACTTTCAGGGCTCTTCCTCCAGGGCGATGAGAGTCAGAGTAGTATCAAAATGTGCCCCAGGAACTCCGGCACAGTCCTCTCGCCCGCAAAGCAGCCGCGGGGGGAGAGAGGCGCAGAAATCGGGGCTCGAGCTGAGCCGGGCCGGAGGAGCTACGGGAGGAAGCGTCCGCTCACCCCGCCATCTTGGCCACGCCCCCAGAACCGACCATTTAAAGTCATTTTCATTGTGGGACATTTCCACATAATGTTCCACCATTGGAGCAGTCAATATTTTCCTTTTTATTCTCGACCTGTGCTGCCCTATTCGTAGGTTGACCTGCTGATTTGTCTTGCCTATGTAGATCTTACGACAAGGGCAAATTATCACATAGACTACGTTATGAGTCTTACAATCCGAAAAGCCAGTGTGTCTCCATTTTACTCCTTGGTGTTCAAACTCAGTTCCTTCAATTGTATTGGCACATGAGACACAATTGCCACATTTATGATGGCCGTCTATGGGTTTCATGTCCCACAATGCAAGAAGGTCACGTTTGGGTTGCGGCTTTGAAAGATCTGCTCTGACAAGTTGTTGACCCAAGCTCTGGTTCTTCTTGTATGCGAAGATGGGGCGTGGGAAAGGACACTCTAAGTCCTCCAAGAGGTGCCAATTTTTGAGCACAGCCTGTCTGAGTTTATGTGTGTCCGGCCCAAAGGTGGTCACACATACTACTCGGTCTAACTCTTTCTTTTCTTTTGGTTGTAGTAATACCTCTCTGTATTTCTGTGCAATTTCACCTAATGGGCAACATTTGGCCGTATGGCAAATTTGCCTTAAGGCTTCTGGGATGGTAGCTTTTATGGTGCAAGATGGTGTTCTTATCTGCGGATTTGTTGTATAATAAAAGTCTGAAATACAAGAAGGATATTAAATCCTTCAAAATAGAACAAGTATACCCTTTTCTTAAAGAGGATTATTATACTCAGGCGGAATCGCGTAGGGCGCTGTACGATTATCAAGGTAGATCCCGAAATCGGTTCACCACTTTTTCTGAGACATCATCATCAGAATCATCAGATACAGACTCAAGAGGCAAGAATTCACGCAAACAGGTGTCTTTTTTAGGGAGGGGCCAACAAGGAAAAACCAGATACAAAGCCCCATGGGAGATGCGAACACGCAACCGGTTCTAAAAGTCATAGAGAAAAGACACCTGTTTGCGTGAAAGGGTATACATGTTCTATTTTGAAGGATTTAATATCCTTCTCGTATTTCAGACTTTTATTATTGATCGTGATGTCTTTAAAGACCTGTATGTCTTTTTCAATTTTGTCAAGAAGAGTTTTGGCGTCCGTTACTGCCGGGTTATTAGCTATGGCTTTTGATAATTCCTCTATCTCCTCCAATTCCTTCACACATAACCTTTGTGCCGTCTCAATGGTGTGGACCATAAGTCTTAAGGATACCACAGACTTTTTAACAAAAGTTGAAGGAACAAAATTTGATCCTTTAAAGCAAAGAATGGTGACGATGGACGTAATGTCCTTATATACTCAAATTCCCCAAGAGGAAGCACTTGAGGTAATTGAGCTATATTTGGAAAAAACAGAAAAGCCGCACAGGGTGCCGACCTCATTCATTCTGAAACTTTCAGAAACAGCTCTAAAAAAAATAAACTACTTTCTATTTAACGACCAGTTTTACATGCAGATCAAGGGCACCGCCATGGGGTGTCCTTATGCCCCAGAAATGGTGGTGCTCTACATGGCACAGTATGAGTCCATGTTTGTGGAGAATAATAACCCATACACGAAAAATACCATTCAGTGGTGGCGCTATATAGACGACGTCTGGCTCCTGTGGGAGGGGAGCCAGACCAAACTATTGGCGTTCCACGACTGGATCAATACTAGGCATGGAGACAGCAAGTTCTCCATGGAAGAAAGCACCACGAAAATGACCTTCCTGGACGTAGAGTTGACCTGTGTTGATGGAGCATTAAAAACATTGCTATACAAAAAATTCACAGATAAGAACACCATCTTGCACCATAAAGGCTACCATCCCAGAAGCCTTAAGGCAAATTTGCCATACTGCCAAATGTTGCGCATTAGGAGAAATTGCACAGAAATACAGGACTACGACCATCATGCCCAGGCGTTTTGTAGCGAGATGACAAATAGATGATATCCTAAGAAGCTCTTGAAGCATTCTTACAAGAAAGCAAGATGCACTCCACGAGAGGTATTACTACAACCAAAAGAAAAGAAAGAGTTAGACCGAGTAGTATTTGTGACCACCTTTGGGCCGGACACACATAAACTCAGACAGGCTGTGCTCAAAAATTGGCACCTCTTGGAGGACTTAGAGTGTCCTTTCCCACGCCCCATCTTCGCATACAAGAAGAACCAGAGCTTGGGTCAACAACTTGTCAGAGCAGATCTTTCAAAGCAGCAACCCAAACGTGACCTTCTTGCTTTGTGGGACATGAAACCCATAGAAGGCCATCATAAATGTGGCAATTGTGTCTCATGTGCCAATACAATTGAAGGAACTGAGTTTGAACACCAAGGAGTAAAATGGAGACACACTGGCTTTTCGAATTGTAAGACTCACAACGTAGTCTATGTGATAATTTGCCCTTGTCGTAAGATCTACATAGGCAAGACAAATCAGCAGGTCAACCTATGAATAGGGCAGCACAGGTCGAGAATAAAAAGGAAAATATTGACTGCTCCAATGGTGGAACATTATGTGGAAATGTCCCACAATGAAAATGACTTTAACTGGTCGGTTCTTTTTTCACTGAATATTGTACAGCGCCCTCGTGATGTTGAAAGTAAACTGTTGGAAAAGGAAGCATATTTGATTCTCAAATTTAATTGCATAATGACCGGATTAAATAGCATGTCAGAATTGTCAAGACTTTGAGGGTTGGCGCCCCATTACTTGTCACAGCTTGTTATGGAGATTGTGAGAATCTGTATTAATCACATGAATGGCCGCCTATAAAACCATGGGATTAAATACATTAATATCCCGCATAGAATGCCATTATTTATAGTAAATCTTTCTTTACCCCCCTTCTTTTAATACCCGAGCGCTTTCGCACTAATATGGGCGCTTTTGGAAATACACATATCCCTGCATAAACTACTGACCCCACAATGCACCAAAAAGAAAAACCGGGTCTTGCCTGCGATTCGAAGTAATCGCCGGTTTCATAACAAGCCAGTTCAGGCGGCGCCTGTACTGATCAGGAGTAGAGGCAACACGCATCAGGCCAAGCGGAGCAGACTCGCATCCAGGTAATGTTGAACAACGAGACGCGGCTAGTCACTCGCTCGTTGTAATCCTAAAGTCGAAAAGACGCGAACGCTTAACCTACCGCGTCGTGTCTGTTTCAGCGTGATTAATGCGGTTGACCTCGCTGTGCAGCTAACGACGAGGAGCAGAGGGAATTCTCTTCCTATCTCGAGCATTCTGCCCCGGACCGGGCACAAGAAGGGGGTGAGAGGAATTAATTTCCTCAAACAACGTTGACAGGTACAAGTGAAAGATCGACTCTTTTTTTCTTTAACAAGCTATAGAGTTACATGCCCAAATATAATGGAATGGCTTTGTTTTTATAGGCGGCGGCCATGAAGACTTGTAAATAGGCGACGTAGCCTCGCTAGAATAGGAGATTGAACCAAGATTAAGGTAGGAGACACGGTGTGTCTGTATGTAAGGTACAAATGCCTAGTGCTACGACAAATGGGACTAAAAGCCCCACGTTTGTCATTTTGTCATGTAGAAAAAAGGCAAAGAGACACAGATACTCCTCCGCCCCTCCCCACAGCATCATTTTGCGTGGATAGAGGTATGAAATTCTCTATTTTTACTCACCTCCACCTAGTCTAGGACTAGTTTAACAAAAACAGAACCTGCACACAGTAGTATTTTGTGATTACCTTTTTAGAATATAAAGTGCACCAGCTGCTACTTGAAGAAAAGAGTTCACACTTATTGACGGAAGTTACTAATGGACACCTGCTTAACGAAATACAGGTACAAAAACTATGTGGTCCAAATGGTTTGACAGTTGGAAAAGAGGCCAAAAAAAGGGTTGTTATTAAAACCCCTTTTTTCTACATCCTATACAGATCAGTAACAGCCCCTGATGAGGGTTGGGGGAGTAATGACTCTAACCTGAAACGCGTCGGCAAATCAAACAGGAGCCAATCATTTTATCTAGTGATTTGTATTAGGAGATAAAGGCGTTGTTGCTCTTGTTAGAATTTTTGTCTTCATAATGAAATGAATAATGAAATAACTTAATGTGTTTTTTGAATTTCTGAAATATATTCTTGTACATGTTTGTTTGGATGTAATTTGAATTATTTGTTTATGTTTTTCCTTTATTGTTGTCATGATGTTCTTTGTGAGCTCGAAATGTTTTTTACTAATTGAATAAGATCGAATTGTGTATTCCTGGTTCTGGCCTTCAAGAACCCCATGATCAAATTAGTTTCTATCAAAATATGAGTAAAAGGTATAAATAAATGTACCAGACCAGATTCAATGAATTCTTTTATTTGGTCTTTGTTCTAAATCATATTGTACGTAGTGTGAGAAGGGGGCATTTTTCTGTGTATGTTCATTGATTAAATGGTCCAGCCCTCCCTTAGCCCCACAGGACCTAACTCCTTTTGTGCGCGCCACATCTATCAAGGCAACAAGCCTATAATTCCCGAGCTCATTATGACTTCCGTTCTTATAAATAGGGTGAAATAGACTCCCTTTCCATGATTGTAGGGTCTTGTTTTGGGAAAACAAATGTTTGAATAATAGCGTGAGATAATCGGCCCAAAAATCTGGTTCTTGCTTGAAAAGTGCATTTGGAAGGTCGTTTGGCGCAGCTGCATCCTCCGTTTTCAGTTTTCCTATTACTATTTTTAGATGTGTACTGTTGGTTATGGGGTTTGAGCAGTTGGGGCATAATTCCTTAAAGTCTTTTTCAGTTTGTACAATTTCCAAGGTAGATAGATGCTTAAAGAGTGTGCTCTGCTTTTTCTCCTGCAAGGTTTCCAGGTCACTTTGCTGCCTTGGTTGCTTATCATTCGTTGTATGATTGTACAGATTTTGAATATGTTGCACCCATTTGGCCTCCCTTATTCCTGCCATTTGATACCTTCTTGTTCCCTTTATTAGTTTGTTCAGAATGCCCAAAAATTTACTGCTGTTTGGCAATTTGCTAGCCCAGAGAAATTGCTCCCAGAGATTTCTCATGTTTTTATTTTTTTGCATCCCTGCACTTCTCCTTGTATTTTTTTCTCATATCTTTGATGTGTGCTCTTGTTTACTATTTTTCCTGCTCTTACTGCGACAGTTCTTTTTCTCACCTCCCTTGCTATTTCCTTTTTTTGGTCACAGAGCTGAATATTATACCATGGTTCTTGTATTCTTCTTTGCGAGCCTGGGCGTCCAGGGAGTACCGTAAATTTATTAACTAAGGATTTTCCTAATATTTCCCTAGCCTCTTCTAAAGGTTGGACACTCTGTGAACAACTGACGTTTATATATTTGTGCACTACATCCATAATTAATGCAATGTTTTTACCGCGCCATTATAACTTTTTTAAGTTATATATTACAGGCATTTCTGTTAAAGTTGTGGTGATTTTTTTTCTGACACAGATTCGAGTGCACAGCAAGAACTTGCGGATAGTGGTAACTTTCAGGGCGAGATTCAATATGAAATGATTCAACTAAATGGAGTAAGTCGTTGCTTACCATTGTGTAGTTAATAGTGGATTGTTTATTCTCACCTGAGAAGGTAATACTGGCAGGCTGGTCTCTCTTTGTTTTTCCATTCAGAAAATGTAGACCAAGGCTTTCCAATTCATATTTTTGGTTATGAGCCTCATGCAGCTTTCGGCATGCTCTTTTTTCAAATAGGTCCCTATTATTTTGGTATTGAAATCATCTGAAATGATCAACCCGCTACATTGCTACATTGGTAGCTGGTTTGCAAGACCTTTATCAAGTTTGTCAGGCAGGACAATTTGTCCTTCTTATCCTTTTTGTTTGGGTGAATATATATGTTTAAAATCAACAACTGCCTCGGCTTTTCGATTACAGTGTTTTTACTCTCCAGTTTTACTACTTGAAGTCAACTTTCACCCATGTCGAGTTCTTCCATATGCCAATCTAATTTTTCTGTGACATATAATGACAAACCACCCCTTGGATGCCCATACTTCTGGGAAGGCGTGGCAATCCTCGTAGCCAACTATTGTTTTTGGAGGCAGATTCCACCTTTCTTGCAACAATATAATATGTATCAAAACCTTGTAAGAATACTAGGGTCTCTGGATCCTGTCCCATTTCCCTAAAGCCATGGATATTCCATGAACAAAATGTTATTTGAGTTTCCTTGGGCTGTCTTGCAAATACCTCTGAGTGCTTTTTCCTTTGAGGGCCATCAATTACATGAGGATCATTGTTGACACAGGAAGTGGGGGACCCAAGACCAATATTGAAATCTTCTGACTGTCGTTTTGATTGTAGTGTATTTGACCTAGTTTTTCCCACTTATTACCTGTTTACCCTCGCTTGTAATTTCTCGTTCTAATTTTACTACCTTGTGGCTTATTACTATCCTAGTGAGTTCTTGTGTTGTTGGAGTTACAATTGGTAGTTTAGAGACTTGTCCTGATTTTCCAAAGGAAATCTTTATTAGGTTTCTAGTCTCTGTTTCCATAATGTCCATTTGATTTCCCAGCACTTTTGCCGTAGTTGTTGATGGCCCATTATTCTGAGTTGTTTTGTAATCTTCTTGTGTTTTTATATTAGGTATTACCCTTTAATGTTCATTTCGATTTGCTTCGTAATTGGATGAGTACTTTGTAAGTTCATGCGAGTGCGATTTTGTCCCTCTTGATTTTTTATTACTACTATAATATTACATTTCTGTTTTGAATTTACAGTATGCTTGTTTTCATGTTTTTTATGTACTTCAATTTTTGAGGGTTTTATTGATTTCTTCTTCACAATCAGATGAATTTTCTTTGTGCTTTTAATCATGTGTTATTAGTTTGGATCCTTCGTTTTGGGGAATTTAATTTTTTTCTGCTTTGTGACCAGATTTAAAACGATAAGAAGATGTATCATGAATATCAACTATCTCCAATAAATTTACTGGGTGCTCTTTATCGTATTTGGTTTTTTTAAAGCCTTCACTTTGATGTGCTTTAAAGTTTTCCTGGTTGCTTGAGGATGAAACACTTTGGATGGATTTACTAAGACTATCACTATAGTCTTGCTGATGTGACCTAGGACTACTTTGTTGCTCTTTAACAGTCTTTTTACTTTGTTGACTTTGTGTAAAACCTAGCCGTTGCTTCCTGGTTAGCTTGTTTGCACATGTTCCTGGCCTTAAGTGCTCGTTTTCATTGTCTTTTAGTTTGAACACCAATTGGTGAACTGAGTGTTGATGTAGATTGCTGGATAGTTTGCTGTTTTCCTGTTCCGATTTTACCCATAGATTCATTGTGTTTTATAGTACCTTCATGTTGGAGATTACTTAAGATTCTTTCCAGACCTGTTCTGTCTTTTTTTGCATCTTTGGATTCTTTCTTGGCTGAAAGTTCTGTGTTCTGAAAAGGTTTTACAGCACATAGAATATATGTTAGAATTTCTGGAAGGGATGCTAATTTATCTATTATTCGACCACATCCACAATTTGAGTTTGTGATTGACAAGCGGCCACTGCCTGGATCACAACTATTGTAATCTTTTGTAATATGTACTGTTATAGTATACAATTTTGAGTTAATATCTGCAATATGAACCGCAATTAAATTCATTAGGTCCATATGAACATCTAATTTATCTGATTGAAAATTTAGAACATCAGTCGATTTCTGAAGGGTTCTTAAAAGGGTTTCACTCCTTGTAGCTAAATCTATGGATTGTGCCGACGGTTGTTTCAAACCCGCCTAACTGATGAAATTGTAATTGGAGGGGACAGGATCTTTTGGCTTTCCAAAAGATGAAAGTTTTGGGTGATATTGTTGCCCTCCTGATGCTCCACACTAGTAGTACATTTGATTGGGGTGGAGGCTGCCCCCTCTGCCTCCTTATCTTACCAGTCTAATGGTGAAATGAAGATAGGAAAGTCACCGTGGACTTGAAAATGGACCTCCACTTTGTTTTGGGAGGGAACGTCCTCTTTGTTTTGTGTGTTAATTTCCAGAGCTTTAATGAGGTCTGCTCCATTAGATATTAAAAAGGAACCAGTCCATTTGTTCCTTTGGACTTTGTCTTGTGCTCCTATCTTGCCCCGGGCCCCTTTTTACTGAGATATTTTCCATGTTTCACTTCCTTGTGTTGATCTAGCACATCCATGGGTAGATGCACCTGCGCTGTTATTTTTATTAACCCTTTATTTGTTTGTTAGGTGGTTATCACAATCTAGTCTGAATGCTGTGAAAAACATGTCAAGGGTAACCGATGATAAGGACTTGGTTGATTTACTTTTAGGATCACATCCTGGCAAAAACAAAAGGTTCATAGCTACAATAAGCTTTGCCATTGCAAAAGAAGAACAAGCATATTCAGATGAAGAAGCTGCAGAAAGAGTTTGGGAGGTCCACAAAGAGATATTTAAAACACTTTTAAAGTGATTGACCATAGCGTTCATACCTTTTTAATCACATGCATACCATCTCTACTATCACCTTTTCTACCTTGAATCTTTTTCAAAATGATCTCGGATCCCTATAAGATTACAAACTTAGATTTGTGCCCAGACACAATTAAGTCAGGCACTACAAATACTTAAATCATATAAAGTGCCCTAGTCTTCATTCTGCTACCTTTAGTCCCTTTAATCTTATTTCAAAATAGAAAATGGTCTCTACGAAAGAGGTCACCTTTTTGAATTGTTGATAAATGATGATTCACATGTGATAGGGTTGTTGCATAGCGTAATCCCATTGTTTAATTTCTGTATTTGTCAAAAGTATATGTGTCTTGGATGGTATGAACACAAATATGATACCTCTTTACAACATGTTTATCATTTGCTTTTAAATGCCTGTATTTGACTACTGGCAATCTTAATTTTTTTAGCCCACCATCATGCGCTAATCTTTTAGGACACACTCCTTTGCAAACTTATGTTTATACGTGATTCTTGTAATCCTTTGAAAGCTGCCCTTGCATGCAAACGCCCTGTGAAAACTGTGTCGTTCATTCATACTACCATTCTTTGTTAAACAATGGTTGCTATGTGATTCAAGCAATGCTTCTTGCTGTGAGTTAGTTTAATGTTATGTATATCTTATGATGGTTAAAAAAATTACGAAATGTTGCATATTTACATTCTAGTATACAAAATGGGGGATCTAATGGGAAATGTTTTTAGGGGTCCAGCGTACGTGCCCTAATACTGAAACAACAAATAGAAATACGCTGTTCCCCAGGAGTGCAAAGGAAACGTAACCAAGCTGATGTAAAGGAAGGAAAGGGGAGGGCGAATCACCCTTTCGGAACTAAAACCCTCACACACCCAGCAAGCTTGGTGTCATGCTTCATCATATGGGTTCTGCTCCTCGTCAGACTGGTGCTGCAATGTCTGAAGGGCTCCCAGTGATGGGGCTCTTTACCGGAGATCTTCTGTTCCTGTCAGTTGGTGCATTTGGGTGTGAGGGCCTCAGGGAAAGTGTAGACAAAAAGTGAGTATGGGAGTATTAAAAAAGGTTAGCAAGTCCACGGCGACATATTTAATGATGTGGTTTACTACCTTTTTGAAAACAGTGAGTAGACAATAAACAGGCTCGTGTAAGGATTCAGCGGTGTTCAATCTACCTAGCGGTCGACATGTTTCATGCAAAGGTGCAATTCGTCAGGACCTAGAGTGTGCTACACCCGGAAGAAGGGGAATACTACCTTCCACCTTGAAATGAAAAGCAGGCTGTACGGTCCTACTCAGTCTTAGTGGGACCTGTAAGAAAACAACAACAACAGCAATGGGAAGGGTTACCATCAGTGTAATCTAACATAAAAGGTCACCACTGCTTGGTTACTAACAAGCTGTCAACAGGGAAGGGAAAAAAAGGGGGGTGACAGCCGCACAGTTAGTTAAAAGTTGAGAAGCATGGAAAACTCATGTGGGAGGAATACAAGGCAATCAATGACAGAAAAGGGAGTCTCACCCTACTAAGATCGTGTTCAGGCTTCAACGGTCTTTTCAGGTGTCCTGGCACCCAATTTTAGTTACCTAGGGGATTAGGTAAGTAAAAAGGAACAAACCAATATTGAAAGTTATGGTCTAAGTATGATGTATAGCAACAAGACACATCGTGTCGCAAGCAGACCAAAGGTGGAGTTATTGTATGACCTCAAGTCACGTGCCCTAGAAACACCCACTGCTCCTTAACACATTCACCCCCAACATATCAGGTGAATAATATGTCCCGAGAGAGCACGCACAGCCAAACGCCGTGCGCCCACTCAGACAAGCCCGGACATGCCGGGACTTATCGAAGGGCACACCGGCAGTCGAGTGCCCGCACTCAAACCGGAGCACAGAGGGGCCGGGAAGAGCCGTGAAAGTGATCAAGGACAAGCATGCACACAGTCACACGCAAACCCGGTGTCAACAAAAATTATTACAGCTCCATCGTAAGTGAGCTGCGATCCAATACAAGGAGTTTAGTCATTAACCATGAGGTGCCCCGGAGGGGACGAGCTTACCTGTCTGCCAGACGGACGTTAACAAATCACCTACACGCATGGTAAACGGAGAAAGACCGGAGCAGTAGTAGCATGGAGGTCTGCTGATTATAACCACTCCCGGTGCAATTTACTTCCTCACACATGATGGAAGGTGGGGTGAGCGTGTCCGTATGCTGGTTGCCGCGCATGCGCATGGTCATTGGCGGGTCCCGCAAGGACTCAGTGTAATGATAAAAATGGGATGCCAGCAGAGGCGGCGGCCATGTTATCTTGCCGTGATCATCAGACTCAAATGGAGAAAGATGGCGGCAGGCTGACGCCAGTCGTGAGAGCTCCGTCCCGATCGGGAAATGTCTGGTCACTTTATTGAAGTACCTGCGCCTTTATAGCACGTCATAAGGGTTATTACTATGCGGTAAGCATATGCAATCTATTTTTTCCCTTTTAGGCCTATTTTTCATTAAATCTTTCTACTTTGCTTTCACGATTTTCGCCGAGGGTAAAACAAGCTGATCCGGCGCGCCGAGCTGGGTGCACTGGGTGCACTAGGACCCGGACCGGGAGACTTGATGGGCGTAATCTCTGAGTCCGACGTCGGGCGTGACGAGGCAGGAGGCCGGTAGAGGCGAGACTCCAGGGCGCTGCAGCAAGGGTTTACCCCAGAAGACGCGGGATCCTATCGGTGAGCGGGTATCGTTCCGGGGGCAGGGAGGCGGGAGGAAAACTGTCGGACGCCTGCGGTGTGCTCATTTCAGATAAGCAGTACATTATACTTGGGGGCAGCAATAAGATACAGACAGTGGCACAGGCTTATCGTTTTAGATTCACAGGTTGTGAGGGGATGGACTCTGATGCCGATATAATTTCTAAGTCCCCTCAGTGACCTCGAAAGAACTTTGTCAACAGCAAGAGTGCCTAAAAAAGCATAATAATAACTTAGAGTTAAAAGAAACACCACAAGAAACTGTAGGTGTGGCCGCAGCTCCTCCAGTCATAAGGAGTAGATATCTTCTTCGTTCCTTGCCAGAAAGAGACACTTTGCAACTTTCCTCTCTAAACCAAGCTCGGGGCCTGTTTCCAGTCCCTCTGACTCCACGACAAAAAAAAAATAGAGGAGGGGGGAGGCAAATACAAAGAGGTGAAAAAACAGCAGAAAGTATCTATTGTATTAAAACCGGCTCCATCCCTAACATCTTACTTTAAGATAATGGAGAAAACAGTATCTAATTTAGATACAGCCACTAAGCAGATGCTACCCCAGGTTGATTCACAGGCTGATTCACAAGTGACTATTATTACTGGACCTAGTTAGGATGAGATTTTGAAAAATAGGTATGCCCCTTTACTCACAGAGCCAGAAACAGATCTGAGAGATGATCTTTCGAGCACTGTCTTACAGGTGGATGGTGGAAGAACTCCAGCCCCCATACCTCCACTGAGCTTTTTCCGGGACTAACTCCACAGGCTGCAGCTAGTTTAGTTAGCGACCTTCCTTCTGAGGTAGCTGACCCATTATCAGGGATCGGCCAAAGAGCAGAATAGCAACAGAAAGCGGGAGGTGAAAATATGGAGAGCTTATTTAGATCCCTACGCGAAGATCTTTTGGCAAAAATGTTACCCAAATTTGAAATTTCTGAAGGAAATCAGAAAGAAAGTACTCAGAAATGTACCATCCTTGAAAGTAAACTGGACGATATCTGTACAAGAACAGAAGCCTTAGAGGGGGAGGTAGCTGTTCTTACGAGGGTCTCGCAAGCACATTCAAAAATAATATCTGAACTGAAAGCCCAGAATCAGACCCTGCAGCAAGATATGGAACGTTTGGAGAGTCATGCGAGACGTAATAATCTGAAATTCTTGAAAATCCCCGAGGGGGCTGAAAATGGAGATGTAAAGACTCTGATTTGTAAGCTCTTGAGAGAAGGAGTCCTGAAGGATAGACTTGACATTAATCTTGAAAATGAAATACAGCGAGCTCATAGAGATCCCTTCCGTCGTCATCCGGATAGGAATGCCCCTAGAAAAATCCTGGTAAATTTCTCATCATATTCAATCAAGGAATTAATACTAGGTAGAGCCCTCGTTTATTCCACGCTTCAGATTGACTCCAAGTACCTAATCCGTTCAGATGTTGGCAGAGTGACCGCGCATAGACAGTGGGAGTTGGCGTCTCGGATGCAGGAATTAAGAGGGTTGGGTGCACACGTTATGATGAAGTTCCCAGCCTCACTTCGGGTGGTATGGAATAACAAGACGTATAACTTCATGTCCCCTCAGGAAGTAGAAAGTTTCATTATTAGCCTAAAAGAAGCTCAGAGATAGAGATAGCTCGGTACTACGGAACCTTGATATAGAAACTCGATCATGAGAATTTAGTGGGCCTTTTTATTGGGTTTTAGTATACGTGGAAATATAGACATATAGAGCTTAAGAAGCTTAAAGAAGTAAAATAAAAAGGAAGGGCTGTAAGAGAGTAATATTTACAGACGAAAGTAGAAAGGGAAAAAAAATAAAAAATAAAATAAAATTAATAAAAATAATAATAAAACCTTATATGAATAAAAATAAAAAATATAACTCACAGTGATAGATGGGTGTAGGTACATTTTATATATATAGTGGGCACAGCTAGGACCAGAATCCGGATCGGGGAGAAGGGCCCCAAATGGCGATACAATCGCCAAAGGTAATAAGGGGTGGTTCCTCATGGGGGGAGGTGGGTAGTGGGTGGGGGGGAAGGGGCACTAAAGAGAAAAAAATTTCCTCATATATCCAGAAATGATGAGATAGGCATGAGCCAACCAGTAATTAGAGTAGATACCGGAGCAGATAATGAAGTTAACTATACAATCGACTATCTCTTCTCTGTGTCAAATAAGGAATATGGAGAATAAAATAAAAATAATAAATTGGAATGTTAACGGGTTGAGAGAGAGTAAGAAACTTGGTAGAATCTGTGAATTCTTAAATAAGTCTGGGGCCCATATTCTCCTCTTAGAAGAAACCCACCTTGAACAGCAGCAATGTAGGATAGCCTTTAAAAATGAAAAATGGATACAGGACCTTCTTTGCTCTCAACAGAGTGGTAACACCAGAGGAGTCGCGATAATTACTAGAATTAATAGTGGGATAAGAGTTGAGAAGTACAAAACTGATCATACAGGTAGATGGCTGACTGCATCATTAGCTATAAAAAACACAAAACTGACATTCGCAGTATATTATGGACCAAATCAGGATTCTCCAGAGGCTTTGACCAGCTTAAAAACTAGTTTGCTTGAATTAAATGCTCCCATCATCATAGGTGGCGATTTTAATCTTGTTCTTGATCCAAGATTAGACCGTACTTCTAAGGTTACTTCGCCCCCCCCCCTACGTAGATCTAAAAGAGAGCTTAGAAATATTATGAGGAATTTTAATTTATTAGATGTCTGGAGGGTCAAGAATCAGAACAACAGAGACTACTCATTCTATAGCCACAGACACAGGCATCATTCACGTATAGACTTCTTCCTTATTGATCAAAGTCTGCTTCCTGAGATTCTGTCTACCTCTTATATCCCGGCAATATTATCTGATCATTCCTTGGTAGAACTAACAGCCAAACTTCCACAAAATACTCAAGTTAGGCGGTGGACTTTGGATAGATCCTTATTACTACAGAATTTGAATTTGTTTATTGCACAGTTAATAAAAACTCACAATATTACACAAAGATAAAAGGTCTTTTGACTATATAAAACTTTTCCAAACAAGAAGATATTGCACATTAGTAAAATCTCAAGGAGTCGATAATAAATTAGTAGGTCTTCCTGTTGGTCATTGCTATTAATACTTGTAGTTCTTATAGTTATAAGGCTGTTGCAGGGATCTCTGTTCTCCTGATGTGATTAATTTTCGCTCAGCAGTCTTAACATTTTTTTGTAAGGGCCATTTAGGAAGACTACTTTTCTCCTGGTGCGGTTGGTTTTTCGCATCCTTGTGTTATTCCATTTAATTTTTTGGCCACTATTTCAAAGTATTTGACTGTTCTACAGTTTAACTGAGTCTCTTCGGGGTTAAAGCAAAGCATCACTGCTTGCCTGCATGTTCTTACGCCCTTCTGGTTCCATAGGGGCCGGAGCATGGAACTCCTTACATCCACAAAAGCTTTACAGATACAAATAATATGTATAAGATCCTCCTTCGCAGATTGACAAAGGCGACATGCGTTTGATGGATCAGGCCTTTTACAAGGTACCAGGTGTCGTGCTATGGGTATGTTGCTTAAGCGCATGTTTAGGAACTTGTTTTTTGTTTTTTGTGTGAGGCCCCTTGATAGATATTCTTGTGGCTTTATGGCTCCGTACCCTTCAAGCACAACCCATCCATGCGCTCTCCTAGTCAGGGTGGCTCTGTCCTCAAATGAGGAGACCAGTTTGATGACATTTGTCACCGCTTTCTTAAAGGTCCCAAAATCCGTTCTTGTTTCCCAGAGCGTATTTAGTCCTAGGCTCTCCAAAGAGTTTGTTAGGTAGGCACTTGCAGGTGAGATTTCTTTGGCGTGAAGCTCAGTCCATAAGTTGGCGTTTAACGATCCTTGCTCCGAGTCTTTGATTTTGCGCCAGCTTTTTATGTATTCGTTTTTTTCTCTCCACAGATTGTTTCAATAGTCCAAATTCGAGACGAATTTGAGCGGGCGAGGAATTTTTAGGGAGATGGAAGATTGCCCTGTATGCACGGCTGATAGTATTGTCCAGAGTGCTTGCATCATTGCCCCGCATTGATTCGCTGCCATAGGAGAGCATAGGCTGTAGGCGAGCTTTTATTACCTGTAAGAGTGGCACTAATGTCCTGTCAGGGAGGGCTTTCTGCAGGGGCCTTATTGATAGTTGAAAGGTCATGCCCTTCCTGCGGATGGCCTCTAGTTGTTGCTTGGAGGAGCCGTTGCCCTCTATTATGACTCCTAGATATTTGTATGAGGCTACCAGTTCTAGTCTTTGATTGTCCAGGTACCATGCGGGCTTCTGTTTTTTGTTGTAGTTCATTGGCATGACTTTGGTTTTGTTCAGATTGATTGTTAAAGAATTTGCTTTTGAAAATGTATTGGTTTTGTCCAGGAGGTTTTGGAGGCCAATAGGAGACCGGCTGATGAGGACCAGGTCGTCTGCGTAAAGCAGATTTGAGAGCGTGATATTTCCTAACCGAGGTGCGTGTGATGTTACTGTTTTTAACTCTTCGGGAAGATCCACAAGGAAGAGATTGAACAGTGTTGGCGCTAAGACGCAGCCCTGTTTTAGGCCTTTACTAGTCTTTATTTTCCTCGATAGATGTGTGCCAGATCCCAGTTTTATTTGGACCCATGTATCAGTATGCAACATTTCCAGCTGCTGTAGAAGGGGGCCAGGGATTCCCCATGAGCTCAGCTTCTGCCATAGTTTGTGTCGGTCTACGTGATCAAATGCGGCGCTGTAATCGATGAAACACACGAACAGGGAGCTTTTTGCCGTTTTTGTTGCGTCGGACAGTAGAGTTAGCGCCATGATGTTAGTTAGGGTTCCCTGGCCCGTCCGAAAGCCCGTCTGTGTGGCTGGGATGATGTTCCTTTTTGTTGCCCATGTTGTTAGATCCATCAAGATGAGGCTTGTGTAGTACTTTGCCTCTACGTCTATCAGGGTGATCAGCCGGTAGCTGCTTGGGTCGATCCTTGCACCTTTTTTGTAGATTGGGCTTATTATCGAACCGCTCCAAGATACTGGTATTTTTCCTGTTTCCCTTGCTTCGTTGAATACTGGGATCAATGTGGTGCACCAAAAAGCTGGATCCTGTTTGTATAATATCGGAGGGATCCCGTTTGGTCCAGGGGCCCCCTCAAGTTTTCCCTTTGAGATTTGTTTAAGGATCGTGTCTGTTGTTTCCTGAGCCGATAGTCCAGGTTCTATTTTTCTAGGCACAACTATCTTGGGGCTGGCTTTGTTCTCTGCTAGAATGCGGGGCCCAGTTGTTTTCTTATTGAGTGTTTGGTTTGCTTTTTTGGCGGGTGTGTCATTTTTGTCCAGTTGGTGGAAAGCTCCCTCTTCCGAGTCTGTCCCTCCGGCTTTCTTCGTTGCGAGGTCACTTGTATTAAAATGAGGTTTTTTTTTTTTTTTTTGTGAACCTTTATTCGTAGCACATGTGATTACAGGTATGGGCCTACAACCATCACGGCCGGCCGCTAGACAAAGCCAAAACATTGCAAGCAATACGCATAGTTGTGACAGTTCGTAGCCCAGGACAATAAAATAACAGTACATAGTTTGTGAGCGGACACATCAGCTTGAATCAGGATTTAAAAGTTTCATTTTCAAATAAAGAACAAAGGAGAAGTGCCGCACAGTCGCAGCCAGTCCAGCGATAGTGTACGAATCAGGATATCAGGAACAGTAGCATTACGGGGGGCATCAGGGGATAAGATATACATAACAGGAGAAGTGGAAGCTCAACCCCATCGTATAACAAGTCTAATCCCCGCCCCTCAACTCCAAACACACCGCAAGGAACCTGGGCGACGGCGCCACTAAAAAGGAAGAAAGACTAAAGGGCCATAGAAACAAATACTAATCTAACACCCATCCCGCAACCCCCCACTCTGCACACCCGCAGTAGGTCATGGCCTACCCCCCAGCTGCGTGCCTGTCGCCCTAATAGAACCCGAAATATAGAAAGATAGGAAAAAGGAAGAAAAGAAGAGAAAATAAGCGGAGGAGGGCCCTCATCACGCCGCCCGGCCCCGCCCTTCACCCCTACACTTCGGAAATCCCAAAAAGGAAACAATACCATAAGGAAGAATAGCAAATCCCGAGCACAAAAACAATGAAATATCGATCGAAGATACCCACTGCACCGTCTGTCAGCAATAAAGCAGATAGATTGTAAGCCACCTCATCCCTGACCCTGTCTGGCAGTAGTACCGCCCGAAGTCCTCTCGTTAATCAATGTAAAGCACAGTCCTGAGGGTCCAAACAGTATGGATGAGCCTGGACGGGGTGAAGCCACAAAAGAGTATAGTAATCCAAATCTGTCCAAATATAGACAGCAAAGATCAGGCAACAACAACGCCGGTCCCATGAACCTCCCAAAGCTGGCAAATAATAACATCATCCAGGAGAGGAGAGTCAGATAGTCTGGCCACCACCGCGACACAACCAGGCCAGTCCAAGGAGGAAAACAGCGCTCCACCCCCAACCGCCAGCCGGACATGTGTCCCAAGGATACCTCCAAACAAGCAACCAAGACAGTCCGTGCGGGCACGGGAGCCCGGTATTCAAGTGACCCAAGGTGCCCCCGAGGATCCGAAACCTCCTTCATGGACACAGCAGCAAGTCCATCGGCCGGCCCCTGGAATAGGACCGTGGCCGCCATAGATGGCGAAATAGCAATGGCGTCCATCCTTGCACCCAGGTCTCGGACATGGCAATCCATGGTCTCGTGCAAAACTGTTAGGGCAGCAAACACGTCCCAGGGTGTGAACTCCGTCGTGCGTTGCGGGCATCCCGGCCCCATCCTTGCAACAGCCGCCCAACCTGGACGTGAACCGCAGAGAGGGGCACCAGCCGCCATCTTAATCCAGTCGGCCCCGTCCCTCTTCACCATATTCAGGGACCAGGCCTTACTGTGAAGGCACCGCGGGCTGCATCCCCAGGGCAAACGAACTGTGGGGCAGGGTCCAGAAAGGAGAGCCACCAAAAGGCTAAAGGCCCGCAGGGCCCCGGGAGTCGCCCGCCGATGTCGGGGGCAATCCTTGGCTATGCCCGGGCAACAAAATTTGGGGAGGGGGCAGGATTCAAGCGCCCCCTTCGATCCTGCGCCACCACACTGCCCCTCAAGGGTCCTCGACAAGTGGGTCGGGTCTTCACCGCAGTCAGCGGTCCTTCATATCATCGGCCCCCACCGGCCAGCTTCCCGCCGCCATCAACGGCCGTTGGTGCTGCAGCTGCGGCCGAAGGCCCCGCCTAATCAATGCCCCGGTCTCACCATCGCATGGGCCGCAGAGCAGTCGGGGAGAATTCCCAGGATCGGCAGCACGCAGGAGCTCCGGAAGCAAACGGTAGGTGCTCGTTTTCTTTCCTTTATCAAAGTATGCCTCCGTGGGTCAGGATATTCGGCAGGATAGACATGTGGGGTGAAAGGGCTCGCGGAGCCGAGCGACTATGCGGCCAGTTCGAATGCCTGCTTGGCTCCTCCCCCTTAAAATGAGTTGTTAAATAGTTAGCCCAGTCTGATTCCGGTATTTCAGAAGTAATACCTCCGTGGTCTGGCTGTTGGAGCCTTTGGATCATCTTCCAAAAGCTAGAGCTATTCTTCTGTTTTGAATTATGTAGAATTTTAGCCCATAGTTCTTCGTTCAGTTCCCGTTTCCTTTGCCAAGTTTTCTTTTGCAGCAATGCCTTTGACCTACGTAATTGCAGTTGAATTTCCAAATTGTTTGGATCTTGCCGGAGTTGTTTAAGGGTCTTTTTTATTTCGAGCTTGATATTTTTTGTTTCTGCTGTTGTTACTTTGCCAAGCATAAGCCTAGTGGCATTCCCTTTTTGGTCTTTCTTCCTTGTGGCATGAATTTCTCCGAGTGCCGCTGTAAAGTTTTCCCATAGAATAATGGGGTTATCGGTTGTATTAGATATTTCCTGTATTATTGTTTTTGCACTGCTTGTAAGAGTTTCTATATCCGAGATCTTGCATCGTAATTGCTTGTAGTTAGTGGTATATTCTGTGCACATACTTCTGATTTCGGCTGCTTCGTTCTTACAGGTCAGTGCTAACTTGGCTTCTAGCGGCAGATGGTCGCTCTGGGCTCTATCTCCTATCTTAAATACATGTACTTTGTCGTACAGCGGGAGTGTAACTAGAATAAAGTCTAAATAGGATGAGGCAATTGACGAGTGAAATGTTGGTACTGGGGGGATGTCCTCTTTAAATCGTCCGTTGAGAACGCGCAGGTTCAATTTCTCTAGAGCTTTTAATAGCTGGGAGGCAGTGTTGCTGTGTTTGTATCTATGGGGGATGTTTTGAGGTGGAATTTTCCATACTGTATCCATTTCCTGCGTCATATTGTCAGTTGTCAGTTCGCCGAATAACTGGAGGTTGAAATCGCCTGCCAGTAGTATGTTATCCATTTCTTCATCCTCCATGAGTCTTGTTAGTTCTGGGAATAATTCGTTTGACCCAGACTGCTTGTTCTTGGGATGAATGTATGTATTAACTACAAGTAACTGGTGACTTCCTTGGTTTTTTCCTATTGTGATTGATATAGCCTGGATTGCGTTCGGCGGGGTGATGTTTATGGTTGATGGTTTAATTTCTCCTATTACTGGTATTGAGGCGAAAATTACCAGACCGCCGGAGCAATGGCCGTACTGTGATTCTTTTCGGGCCGGGTGTGTCCAAGCTGTATATCCTTGCAGAGTTATTTCGTTGGGCTCCCATGTTTCCTGGAGGAGAATCAGATCAAACGATTGCAAGTAGTTCAATGTTTCGGGGTCCTCCAATTTGTCGGCTAGTCCATTTATGTTCCAACTGCAAATATTGAGTTTGTCTTTGTTTTCATAGGGACCTGTGGTTTTGGTAACTAGGTCTGACTTTGTTTGTCAGTTGGTGTCACTTCCTGTTATTGTGCGAGTTATTGTTCTTTAAAGGGAGCTGTTCGTTGAAACATTGGACTTTGCGGTTTCCTCAGATGTTTTTCCCATCCTGGGGAGTAGCTTCGTGCTCCTTTGAGTACTGATGTAGCTGGTAGGGATCGTTTTCCTTCCAATCTTCGAGTAGTGGGGTGGGGTAAGCTGGTTTTATTTCTGGTTCAAGCTGAATTCCCCACTGAGAGAAACTAGGTACGTGCTTCATAATCGATTTTGCTAACTCCCTGGTTTTCCATGTGGCCCTTGTTTTCTCGTTCCCTTGTGAATTTATTGCTGGATGGAATTCAACTGATAGCAAGTCCGAGGTGTTTATAGACTTTAGTTCTTCTATTGAATTGATTAACTTTAATATATTGCCCCTATTTAGGATAACTACTCTTCCCTTAGATTTGTATTCGGGGACGAAGACAATTGTTTCTGGATCTATTTCCCTTGTGGGCAGCGTTTTCTCAAGGGGATGTTTCTGAATTGCGTTTTTTCGCTCTGAGTATTTCGTGTTCTGTTCGTTTAGTTTGGGCTTTGAAATGTCCTGTTGAGGTCGGTCACTGGGAAGCTTGTCACCGGTGTTTGCGATACATGAAGTCTTAGGATTTGGTTTAGTCGATGTTATCTTCGTCTTCTTGCAGGTACACCGTGTTATAGAATTGTTCAGGGTCGTGTCGTCTTTGGTGGGGTTTAGATCTTCCTGGTCTTCTGTTTCTTCCTCCGGATTTATATTCTTTTCCCTTGAATGGCCATCCGATTGCCCTAGTGCCGGCTCAGTTTGATGTTGGACTATTATCTTGGTTCTGCTTTCTGCCGGTTTTCTCTTTGGTTGGTTTGTTGGGCCCGTACTAATGATAAGGGATTCTAATCCTTCTGTTGGCGTGCCGGTTAGGGGCAGTGGGGTTTCTGGTTTCTGTGGAGGGGAATTGTCATTCCTTTGAGGATCGATAGGATCGATAGTTACTAGTTGCCCCATGCCTTCCGGAGCTATGGAATTCCAGTTTTCTCTGTGGCAGTCCTCGTTGACCTTTCTGTTGCGCCCCTTCCTTTTTTGCTTACGACGCGCCCGTGCGTTCTGCATTCTCCCTGGTTCGATAGTTTGTCCGGTTGTGAGGGAATTCTGGATGGTCTTTTCTACTGTGAAGATGGCATATTGAGTTTGACTCACTGGCGAATTAAGTTTTTGCATGTCTGTAATATTTTCTCGAGGTCCTCCCTTTGTAGGTGGTGGCTGTGCCGCGTTTATTTTTTGGTCGGGCCTCTCTAACCTAGTTTCTGCTTGGGGGAGTTTTATGGAATTTAGTTTTATTTCGTCCAGAAGGTTGCTCAGCATCGAAGGTAATGATGATAACTTGTCGATTATTGACGAACAGGTACAGCTGATTCTGTCTATTTCAGTTAATTTTACTGACTCTTGTCCTCTTTTTATAAGTCCATTTAGGTCGGCTAGTTTCCTATCTATCCCCATTGTTGCCTCTGCTAGGCTTTGCAGAACAGATAGTTGTAAGTCCATCTTGTCAGATTGGTACTGTAAGGCCGTTGAAGATAGCTGTATTGTGTTAAGGAGGGGGATCCAAAAAGTGTTAACTGAGTCTGTAGTCCTCTCTGGAGGCGGGTGCGAGCTTTCTTTACTGATATTGTTAGTGGGCTGCCTGCCGTTGTATGCTGTCTCCAGGTCGATCCATTCTTCCGAGGTCAGGAAGGTTATATCTTTAGTTGGTGACGAAGTTGATGCGAAGATTTTGTGATCTAATTTTAGCTCTAGGTAATCAGAAGTCCTTGTGTTGGTGTGAGACTTTGGTTCTATGTTTACATGGGAAGTTTGATCTAGATGGTCTATGTTTTCTCTGGTTTTTCATCCTCTAAAGCTGCTTCTTGGGTGGGGGTAGAGTGAGTTGTTGTGATAGGCTTGTTACTCTGGTTGCTTCTGTGGGGCCCTGAGTTCCCGTCGTGTCCTTTCACTTCGTTAGAACGGATGCCTGTGTCAGGCTTGATGGTTGCATCTCCTCTGAGTGTCCCGCTTGTGGGGATGACTGAAAGGTGCGGCCTTCCTTTGATGGTGTTCTAGTTTGGAGTTGAGCAAGGTTGGCCTTATTTTCTGCTCCATGTCCAGTTAGGATAGTTGTTTCTTTTGGCGTTGGTGCCATGTGGATCTCTGCTGTGATAAGGCCTGTATTCATGGGGCAGGCGTTGGGCTCGCTGGCTGGTTGCAAACGGGATTGGAGACCAGTTATAGAATTGTTTGAAGAGTAGATTACATTCCCTGGATTTTTTAGGAAATTGAATTTAGTATACATTTTTGGCTGAAAGTTGTGTTTTATTTCACTTTGTTGTCCTGTTAGTTTGATTAATTGTTGATTGTTTTTTCGTTTCTGACCCTTGCGCCTCCCTTGTTTTGGAGATGGACTGCTATTTGTTTTGTTGTCCCAGGTCATTTCAGGTGCTGAGGCGGGACTGCCCTCTGCTCCTAGACTTAGTCCTTCAGCCTGCCCGCCAAGTGGGTTGGTGCCGGGTGGTTCTGGGCTTGTTGATGTACTTGTGTTGTTCCGTTTTCGTTTGTTGGGCTGGGTCTCTGGAGGTTTTCTTACCCTTCCAGACCTCATGGCGGGCTGCCAACGTCCTACTCCCTCAGCTCCCTCCGCTCCCTTTGCACCCTTCGCCGTTGGCTGTCCGGGAAGGCTGACGATGCACTGCTACTCCCTGCACTTGTGGTCGCGCCTCGCCACCTCCTGGCTGCTCTTCGGATCAAATGGGATTTTAAAATTGGCAGCTTTTCTTCACACACACACCCCAGCGGGTAGGTGGGTACTTTGGTGGATACTTCGGCCACTCTTAGCTGCGCTTGGCGGTATGATGAGTTGGCAGAGTGGCAGTTCGAGCTTGAGTAATGCAGGCAGGTGGTAGCACTCCCGCAGGCTGGGACGCCAAATTCCCGTGCTACAAGGTCGCTACAGGGCGGCAATGCCGAGCTATTGAGGCTGTTGAGGCTTTTATTGAGTGCTGCCAAACTCTGCGGTGGCTACCAGGGGGGAGAGAGTGAAGAGCGGACTTGTCAGAGTTTGTCCATGTCCGCGGCTGAAGCCTGAAGCGGCTGGGGCGGGAGGGAGGAGGGAGGGGGAGCAGTGACAGATGAACTAGCGGCTACGGCGGAGAGAAGGGGCTTAGGGCACACTCTGCGAGCTCTACCAAAGGTGCCGCCCCTCTCGGTCTCTTACCGCTTGCTTACCGCACTGCCTCGCGCTGCTTCGCCGGCCTCACCTCACACAGCCGGCCCCTCCTGTCAGCCTCCTGTCAGCTGCCGCCACCTCCTCCTGACCGCTTGGTCCGCTTGGTCCGCAGCTCCATTTTCGCTTCGCCGGCGGGTGCTCGGCTCACAATGCCTCACTCGGCTCTTAACCCCCGCACGGCTCAAAAAGTCATGAAAAACTCAGTTCTCGGTCTCTGTCTCTGTCCGCTGTCTCTGTCCGCTGTATCCACTGTGTCCACCTGAAAGGTCAGGGTGGAATGGAATGCCGGCCTCTCTCGTCCCGTCTCTCTAGCGCCACCTGTGCTCAGGCCACGCGCCACCTGCGCCTGATTGGATGAAGAGCTACTACAGGAAGAGCTAAAGAATGATCTATTGACACTTATGGCTGAGTATTTTGAATTTATTAAAGCTACTGCATCAGATCAAATATTATGGGAAGCTTTCAAGTCATTTCTAAGGGGGATACGTACAGCTAAAATGATAAGGAGAAATAAAATTAGGAAGAAAGCAGAGGAAGATTCTTTATTTAAAATAAAGCAAAAAGAACAAGAACTACAGAAAGCCTCTTTAGAACAGCAGATTAACCTGATATCCATACAGAAGGAGCTGGAGAGTTTAAAAATTAAATATCAGGCTAATCTAGATAAAATCATCAAGGAAAGATGGGATACAAGAAGACTGCAGAACTTCTCCTATGGAGAGAAAGGCGGGCCGAATTCTGGCTTGGAAGGCTAGATCCGATCGTACTATAAATCAGATAAGTAGATTAAGAATACCGAGCTCGGGGGATATATCTTTTGATAATGGTGAGATTTTGGAAGAAGTTAAAACATATATGCAGAACTTATATATGGGGAATATCGATAAAACATCAACTGAAGATGCTGTTCACTGGTTGGAGGGGGTAAGCCTTCCACATCTAACTGAGACAGATAGCCTGTTTTTGAGTTCTCTGATCAAAGAGGGGGAGGTCCGCGATCAACTGAAGAGAATGGCTAGGGGAAAGGCAGCCGGCCCAGATGGGCTTCCGGTAGAAATATATCAAATAGGGTCTGATATCTTAGTTCCCATTCTCATGGCCTTATTCAATAAAATACATCTAGCAGGAGTGTCTAATCCCCCGACCTGGTCTGAAGCTACGGTCACCTTGGTTCTGAAGCCAAATAAAGACCCTACAATAGTTAAGTCGTACAGGCCAATCTCGCTGCTAAACACAGACTATAATATCTTTGCGGGCGTGTTGGCAGCGAGATTGGCCAAAGTAATTAAGTCTTTGGTCCATGAAGACCAGCGCGGCTTCTTGCCTGGCAGACAATTGAATGAATTGACTTTTCAGGCAATTGCGGCAATCGATTTTGCTACAGAGGAAAAATCTCCATTAACTATTGTGGCTATCGATGCCGCTAAGGCTTTTGACCAAGTTGACTGGTTGTACTTATGGGAAGCGTTGTCAAAGTTTGGTATACCAACTAATTTTATAACATCTGTGAAAGCATTATATCTCCACCCTAGAGCCAAGTTTCTTGTAAATAACTTGCTTACAGACTGTGTCCAAATTACAGGTGGCACTAGACAGGGATGTCCCCTCTCTCCCTTATTGTTTAATTTATATCTAGAGCCCTTAGTTATCCAGTTAAGATCGGATCCTCTAATTGAACCTTTCCGCATGAACGAACTAGATTTAAAATTTGCCTTATATGCGGATGACCTTTTAATGATTACATCTAATCCTGGAATATCAATCCCTCAACTATTCTATCAAGCAAAAGCCTTCGGAGAGGTCTCAGGATATAAAATTAACAAAGAAAAAACAGAGGTCATGCAATGGAATCAGGAGGATCAATTCCCTGGAACAAAGTCTCGGATGAGATATTTAGGCATACATTTGACTCAGAATATTTTGGAGACATCCAAAGTAAACTTGGATAGAGTTTACAAGGACATTAATGTACTTTTACATCGTTGGTCGGGTCTACCACTGAACATCTTTGGGAGGGTGAACCTAGTGAAAATGGTCATTCTACCAAAGATTACCTTCCTTTTTAACTCGATACCTTTGTCGTTAAAGTCCAAAGGATATTGCCAAATTGCAGGGACGAGTAGGATCATTCATCTGGAATTCTAAATCGCCCAGGATTTCCTTGAAAAAACTGAGAAGGAAAATGAAGACAGGTGGACTTGCTATGCCGGACATTCTCCACTACGGCCATGCCTTTCATTTTAAAAACTTTAGGTTAATGGCCGATAAAGCTGACACATCTTGCTTGGGTATGCTATTTCAGGCGCTATTACATAACATCCCTCTAGGTCATGAATCTTTTTTATTTAAGTTTGGAGACCCTAAGTTTTACAAGAAGGTTAAACTGAAGGTCTTGGGCACGGCTCTGAGAAACTGGGTGTTTGTAAGAAAAAAATTAGGTATCCCTTATTATACACCTCTTGCCCCAGTATGGTATTCCCCGGGAACACCCGAATGTCTCAGAGATCAATTATCGCTTCCCCTTAAAACAGCTGGTATTGTACAGTGGCAGGATATTCTGGATGGCTCAGAATTATTGGACCAACTGGCAGGAACAGAAGATCTCCGGTAAAGAGCCCCATCATTGGGAGCCCGTCAGACATTGCAACCTGTTTCTAATGTGGACGGACACCAAAGACTCACTCAGTAACGCATTGAAAGAATTGCACACCAAGGATGAACGCATTAAACTTACCTGGCAAATAAGTGACACCGAAATCTCATTCCTAGATGTCAACATCAAAATCACCGACAAAGGACTAATCACCGATTTACATAGAAAAACCACCGACCGAAACAACACCTTACACTACACTAGTTTCCACGAGGGATCACTCAAGAAGCATTTGCCGTTTTCTCAAATGTTACGAGTCAAACGCATAGTGTCAGATGAACAAACCTTTAGCATCCGAATCAAGGAAATGTATGATCGCTTCCTTGATAGAGGTTACCCTGAAAATATCCTCAAGGAGGCCCAGACCCGAGTGGCAAACATCACCAGACAAGAAAGTCTACTTAAAATGTCCAAACAAGCAGAACAACGCATGGTGTTAGTATCCAAATTCTCCACGGCAAGCACCACTTACAAGAGAATCATCCTCAATCACTGGCCCATTCTACAAATGGAACCCGATTTCCGGGACATTTTTCAAAGTCCTCCACTGTTTGCCTACACCCGGAGCAAGAACATGAAGGAAATTCTCACCAAACCTTCACCTGTCATAAAACATTATAAAGGAACTCAGCCATGCTTAAACTGCAACCACTGCAATTGCATCATGAAGGGTAACATCATTAGACATCCCATGAAAGGCAACCCCATTAAACTTCAAGTAAATGCCACATGTGACTCCATGAATCTGATCTATGCCTTGAAATGCCCCTGCGGCAAAATGTATGTCGGTAAGACGGAGCGTAAAATCAAGACACGCATGAATGAGCACAAATCAAACATTCATAACAAACAGGAGAAATCCAACGTTGCCATGCATTTTCACAAATTTCGCCATACCATCGCGCAACTTCAATTCTTAGTTTTGTAAATCATCACCAAAACAGAAGGGACTGATAACCGCAAGTTACTACTCAAAAGAGAACTTGAATGGATGTACCGTTTACAGACTCTTAAACCCCACGGACTCAATGATCATATCGAATACAGTTGTTATGTATATCCAAGTTGTTATTTATAACCATATTGCATGATCAATGTAATGCATTGCTCTTTATTCTCTATTCTTTACTATACACTTGACATCCATGTTTGTTTACTTTCTCTTTACCGTTCCAAGATGGCCCCTCGTTCCACAGTCCCCTGTCCTCTTTTATTTCTACCCTTCCTTACACCACGTCAGTCCGCTTTTCATTTCTATACCCCAGCATTTAATCTTCTCACTCGCGCCGGCATTTCACCAGCGCGGACTACCTCCCCGGTAAACTTGGAGTAGCGGATTCCTTAACCATCGCTATGAAGTAAGTCCTTTTACCCTCAGGCAGGAGTCCTGCGACGGACCCGCGATAGCGCCAGAACCGCATCATCTGTTCTCCCTACGTTCAGTGTCCTCCCTCACGCGATTTAAATTCCTATCACACCCATGCCTACCCTTATGATTCTTGTATTTCTCTCCTCTCCTCTTAGATCATGATTCGAATCACCTCCCGCACCTACCCATTTACCGCACAGGCACTTGACCATACTCACCTATTGATCGGCACTTAACCATTAATCTTCCCGCGTTTCCTCAGCTTATATTCTGACACCGGCTCGTCTTTTCCTTTCAGCTCTCCTTGACAAAGGGCGTTCCGCCCGAAATGCATTGGAGTTCGCATTTATACTCTACTAAATTGGACCAACTATATGCTTCACTGATATGATGACAATATCATTGATAAAATTCATATGAAAACTATTGAACAATAAATAGTATTTGTACAAGAACTTTGGAATCATTTGATTGATCACCCACTGAGTGCCTCACCTGGGGATGTATGAGCATATCTATGCATGCACTGCAAGTTTCTATGATTTATTGGTGTTTTGACGGAAACGCCACCCACGAGTGCACCCATACTCCTTAAAAATCACTAAAAACTGTACACAAACCAGCAGTGCACCACCCACCTCCTTTTGTTTGTCTTTTGGATTTGATCAGTCCAACTCAAATTTTTATTCAGCCTGACATCTAGATAGTCAAAAACCTGGACTTGGTCAAGCATGTTGGAACCCAACCCAATTTTCCTTTTAAAACAGCAGTGGGGTTAAAAGCAGTGAATTTAGTCTTTGAGAAGTTTATCTCTAGACCAAGGTCAGTAAATGCTGTTGCAAACCTATTCAGTATATTTGGCATGCTCATATGTGTTTTTGCAATCAATAGCGAATCATCTGGGAACAGAAGAGATGGAAATTGGCTGCTAAAAATACTAATATTGCTCGATCAGTAAACTGAAAGAAAAAAGTTATATAAAGTATGATAGAGATGATAAATACCCAATTAGACAATGGTTTACCTCTATGATGTTTTGCTCCTACAATTTAGGTCTCAATGAACCTGCAGAATTTCAATATTGGCTAGATCAGATAATAATAAACTTTATAAATCCTAACCCAGATTTTGTTCTCTGTGAAATATTAAAGGTAATCCTCCGTGGGGTAATAACCCGCCTGGTGATGTCGAGCACTCTCACATTAGAAACCCTGTGACAGGAGATTAGGCATAACCACATTGCCAACTTAGCAAACAATTCTTTTCCTGACAAAAAAATCACTGCACTGTCAAGATTTGAAGAGGCCCCCTCGTTCCTCCAACTCCCTGAAGACCCGCTGGTCTAGTTGCCACGGGCTCGGGACTGACCATTCTCTCGAGCACCAATCTGCCCCCCTGTTTGAGGCTCCTGGGAGATCATCACGGACACATTGCTGGACAGGCAAAAGGCCCAGAAATCTTTGGCCAGACCTGCAAGGAGTTTCGATCATTTTGATGTAATGTACCACTGAAAGGTTGTACATCTTGAGAAGGACACTAGTCACCTTTTTCTCGTTCTAGCATTGGACCGCAAACAAGCCAGCCATGAGCTCCAGATGTGTAGTGACTGCTCTCTAGTGGACCATTTTCTGCAAGTAAATGAGTCCCAGCAGTGAGCGCCCTATCCAGACTTACAGGCATTGGATTCAATGACCAAATCCGGGTTGCAGGCTTACTTGCACGCCAGCCACCACTACATTTTGTTCTTTATTTTCTCCATCAGTGGAACCTGTTCTGCGTATCAGAGCCCCTGTGGAGGTGGGAGGCTTTGAGCTGCTGCAGGGCCCTGTAATGCAGCAGGCCCAGGAAGATTGCTTAGATCGAGGAGGATAGGAGACCTACCACTCGTACGACCTGTCACAACAAGGTTGTGGGTCTGGAAAGTTTCTTCCGGAGCTCCCACCAGATTTTCACCATCTTCTGAGATGGGAGATTCACAGGTTTCTTTGTAGTGCTGACCAAACTCTCCAGAATGGTGGTCTGTTTGGAATGGGTCTGAAGCAACTTCTTCTTGTTGATAATAAACCCCAAACTCTCCAGCAGATGAATCATCATCTGCAGTTGTTGTGACAGTGTGACCGGACACTGGTCCATTAGAAGGCGATTGCCTTGTTAGGTAATCAGGCAACAACCCTGCGCCCTGAGATTTTCTATGATTGGTTTCAACACATTGCTGAAACCCCAAGGGGCTGAAGAGAGTCTGAACGGTAATGTCCTAAACTTGTAAACCTGTTCCCATCTCCTGTACAGGAGGAACCTGTGGTGCGGGGTAAAAATTGGGACCGTTAGTGCGCGTCCTTGAGATCTAAATACACCATCCAGTCGTCTTATCTCAGAAGATCATGCAAAAGGTGTATGCCCTCCATCCTGAAGCAGGGAAACACTAGCCATCCCTGAGATTGATTACAGGCCTCTGGCCCTCATCCCGCTTCTCCACCAGGAACAGATTGCTGAGAAACCCAAGCAGGTGGAGGTAAGTTGAAGAAATTGCCTCCTTCCGAAGCAGATCTGCTACCTCCTGATCTTTCAAGGTGGCCTAGTTGATGTGGATGTGAAGGCTGAATGGGAGAACCATAAAATTCTATTTAGAAACCTTGTATGGTTTGTAGACACCATGCATTGGAGGAAAGAGCCTCCCAATTTTGTAATAACAAATTCAAATGACCAACCACCTTTAGTTGGGAAGAAAGAAGTACACTTGCCTGTTTGGGCCAACTGGAATTGTCCCCTGGAGGCGCCTCTAAGGTTGCAGATTCTGCAGTCTCTTCTGGTGGGGAAGTATTCCCCGAAGTGGGACTGTTCCTGTCCTTTACGGAAGCCTTGAGCCCTGGGAAGGCCTTGTGTGTAGAAACGGCCACCCATGCACCCTCTGCCACAGCCTACCCCCACAAAATTTGAGGATTGAAGATTTTCTTAATTGAGACTTGTGCCTTATTGACAGATGTAAATGTGGCAACAAATTTGCCTAACTTTTTAATGAAAAGCTTTCCGAAAAGCACTTTTTGAGCTACTGCGCCTGCTCCAGTTGTCATCAAATCCCATAATTTGGGATCCACCTTTATTAAAAGGTGCCTCTCTGCTGATAGTATATCACAAAAAATTGCCAGCAAGGGATTTGTTTCACACTCTTATACGCAGCATTCGGGATTTCTTATAAAAAGAGTTTTAAATCCTAACTGTAAACATCAGTTGCTGTATTGTATTTTAAAAAGTCCAATTATTTAGGACGGCGCAAAAATCACAATGTAGGGCTACCACACTATGAAAAGTCAAAGAACTATCCCTGGAAAGGAAGATTTTACGGGAAGTTATCTCACTCACTCACACCTCACTCACACTTAATACTACAGGTAATATTTAAGTCACTGGTCACAAACTAGTTTATACCGTTCACAGTCTTTTTATTAAAAAACATATAGATAAAAAGTTCATTACAAAATCAATTCAATAATACATGTAAAATAAAAACATTTCATATTGTACAATAAATTAAAGAGAATGTTAAAACATATTCATTTTTATACAGTGATCAAGCAGAGAAAGAGAATGGTAAACAGAGATAATATCGATTCCAAAATATCGTTTGGACAAAATATCGAGTAAAAAATATAGACTAGCCAAAATATCGACCAGACATAATATAGACTACAAAAATATCGAGTAATATCGATATTAATAGCCAAAATATCGAATCAAAAATATAGACTAGACATAATATCGACTAGATAGAATATAGCCAAAAAAAATCGAAAATAAGGTCGTTTTTATTAATTTTTAATAATTGTGTAATATAAAGCTGTAGCGGGTTGTGGGTTTATAGGGGAATAGGGTGGGAAGTAATTTAATTATAATTAATTAATTATGTAAATTAATAATAATTGTTAATTAATTGTTAATTGGTAAATATTTAAAATATAATTGGTAAAAAATAATAATTGATTAATAATTAAGTTTTAGTAAATTATTTTCTGTAGCGGGTTGTGGGTTTATAGGGGAATAGGGTGGGAAGTAATTTTATTATAATTAATTAATTATGTAAATTAATAATAATTGTTAATTAATTATTAATAGGTAATTAATTAAAATATAATTGGTAATTAATAATAAATATTTAATTGATAAATAATTATTATTTAGTAAATTATTTTCTGTAGCGGGTTGTGGGTTTATAGGGGGATAGAGTGGGAAGTAATTTAATAATAATTAATTAATTATGTTAAATAATAATAATTGTTAATTAATTATTAATAGGTAATTAATTAAAATATAATTGGTAATAATTATAAATATTTAATTGATAAATAATTAATATTTACTAAATTTTTTTATGTAGTGGGTTGTGAGTTTATAGGTGGATAAGGTGGGAAGTAAATGAATAATAATTAATTAATTATGTAAATTAATTAAAATTGTTAATTGTTAATTAATTAATAGTCATTTTAACCCCTACGCTATCCAGCGCTTTCCCTACTGTTGCACCCACTGGAGTGGAAATAGTAATTTTAACCCCTACGCTATCCAAGGCTTTCCCTACTGTTGCACCCACTGGAGTGGGAATAGTAATTTTTACCCCTACGCTATCCAACGCTTTCCCTACTGTTTCACCCACTGGAGTGGGAATAGTAATTTTAACCCTTACGCTATCCAATGTTTTCCCTACTGTTGCACCCACTGGAGTGGGAATAGTAATTTTTACCTTTACGCTATCCAACGCTTTCCCTACTGTTGCACCCACTGGAGTGGGAATAGTAATTTTTACCCCTACGCTATCCAACGCTTTCCCTACTTTTGCACCCACTGGAGTGGGAATAGTAATTTTAACCCTTACGCTATCCAATGTTTTCCCTACTGTTGCACCCACTGGAGTGGGAATAGTAATTTTAACCCCTACGCTATCCAACGCTTTCCCTACTGTTGCACCCACTGGAGTGGGAATAGTAATTTTAATCCCTCCGCTATCCAATGTTTTCCCTACTGTTGCACTCTTTGGAGTGGGAATAGTAATTTTTACCTCTACGCTGTCCAGCGCTTTCCCTACTGTTACACTCACTGGAGTGGGAATAGTAATTTTTACCCCTACGCTATCCAGCGCTTTCCCTACTGTTGCACCCACTGGAGTGGGAATAGTAATTTTTACCCCTACGCTATCCAACGTTTTCCCTACTGTTGCACCCACTGGAGTGGGAATAGTAATTTTTACCCCTACGCTATCCTGCGTGTTTCTACTGTTGAATTCACTATAGTTGTTACTATAAATCTTAACCATTTTGCTATGCTACGGAAAAAATATTATATATGTTTAGTTAATAATATGTATTTATATATATATATATATATATATATTTATTATTTTTGTTATATATTTTTGTAATTTACATAAATTATTTATTGATATTATATTTATTTAATCATTTTAACTAAGTTTATATTAAGTATATTTATTATTATATTAGTTTTAACTTAATTTAAAGACATAAAAAAACTATATTTTGACAGTCTATATTATTTACAGTAGATATTTTAGAGTCAATATTTTTGTACTTACCTGTATAAAGATAGAAACTCGATATTTTGTCCCTCGATATTTTCTCATCGATATTTTTGCAACTCGATATTAATGGGCTCGATATTATTTCAGTGATCCAAAGAGAATACAGTTCTAAAGTGTCAACATAATCCTATCGTAAATTGTAGAGAACATTATTAAGGAAGACAAAGGAATGACAAATACTTTCTACGATGAGATAAAAAGAAACGAAACCCCTACTCTAAAACAACACCTTTCTTTGTTACGGATTTTGAGATTCACCAGCCCTTACAATACTTTAGATTGGTTTCCCGTATTGCAATATGCCAAATATCGAGAAATTCCTGGGCTTGAATTCTGTGAGACAAAAAGTGTCGACGCGTTTCGGTGTATCGGCCCTTGGATATTGTCACACCTTCCTCAGGACAGTTCAGAATCGTTTGGGGTTATAACAGATATCCTTCCTGTGTATTAGAAAAGGATAAATCAATATGTGGTAACTTTTGTAGTTCAATGTCATTTTCTTATCTAAACTAATGTGAATCCTAAGCATAAGATTGTACATATGCGTCACGGACATATCTGCATTCAGAGAGACATTGTATGTTCTGATGTTACACGATTTATTACAGAGATTTCCCCTCATGATTTAGTCTTTGGCTAGATTGCTACTCCCTCCGTTATAACATAGTTGATGACCAGATCTGTTTACTCAGTCATACCACTCGCTCAGAGTTACTGACCTGGCGATAGGGATCTGAATCTCTTCTATTGAGATTTTGACAGTTTCCTCACCCAACTGGACCGTAGGCTCGGTCTGTCGGTGGATATTGCGAAGGGTCTGGTGATAAAGTATACAGGGATATGTATTACTGGATCACAGACTTCACGTTTCTAAGTTTTCATACATAAATATCTATTCACACTTATAGCACACATTTTTTTAATGTATATTACCGATAGGGATGTTCCCTCTCCCTTAAGTGTCCGAAATTGCCCTCCGGATATGGGACTTCTGATTATTTCCTCGTTCAGTTGCATACGTAGAACCCCTATAAGGAATGATATGGATATACATCTTTGTGGATATTTTCAAATTTTCAGGTTTCCATGTGCCCTAACTATTGGCTCAGTCATGTACCTACCTTAAGATACATAGGGTGTTCACTTCCCCGCGGTTGTCTTTCTTTTGTTTAGCTTCCACTCGCCTCTTGATAACGGGTAGTGGATTGTGAATGCTCCGATAGATCTGCGGGGAAAGTAAATTACAATTTGTTGCCCTTTCCGTGTGTCAGTATTGCCCTATTTCTGGTTCGTCTAATCAGCTATTTATTTTGCCTCGCACTACGGGATTCCTAAACAAGATAATATATAGTTCGACCCTATTCTAAGTGTCTATCCTAGGAGACATCATTGTTGTTACATATTTTTCTGTCTTTTCAGTCAGTATATTTAGTCCCGCATTTTGCTATAGCCCCTCTTTGAACTACTTAGGCACAAGGACCACTCCTACATGCTCTCATTCCTGCAGAATTAGAAAACTCAGGCATCTTTAGCCCCCCTCTCTTTACATCTATATTATCATGTTCGTTTACATATGCTTATTTCAGGCTATTATATAGATCGCTTTTTCTATCTTTTCAGTTAGTATATTTAGTCCCGCATTTTGCTTATGCCCCTCTTTGAGTTACTTAGGCACAAGGACCACTCCTTCATGCTCTAATTCCTGCAGAGTTGAAATACTCAGGCATCTATAGCCCCCCTCTCTTTACATCTAAATTATCATGTTCGTTCTACAGTCCATGCATAATATTAAATTTAAGATAAGCAAGGTTTAGGATAAAAGTGATCCCTCGCTAAGACGGGGTTTCTAATCCCTCCCGCTTACCTTTGCTATCTTGGAACCAGGGGCAGCCACGGGTATGTCCAGTTTTGTGTTCTCTCTGCTAACTAGGACGCCCTTTCCTTTCCGTATATATAAGCGATTCCCCCTCCTGTTTATCATTCTCAGCTGCGATTTTTCTTGCGTTAACCGTGCATGTGTAGAAGCGTTACCCTACCAGCGTGCGTGTGGGCGCCATCACTAAGTGGTGTATTTCATGTTAGACGTAATCTAATATTGAACGAAAATGATACAGAGGCATAGTTTAGAAGTATATCGTTTCAGGGTATATCATTCTCTTCAGCGCCTACCTTCTTTTGATTAATTAAATCCCCAACGTTGTATTGATATCAGTATTCATATTTTGATCTGCGGGTACCATGTCAGGCATTAGCCGCGCATGCTTATAAACCTTCCTATCCCGTTCATTTATACATTCTTATATGGGCTAATACCGTATAGAAGTAATTATAAAATATTTGCATACTTCTTTTTGGACTTACCTAATCGTATCTATCCGTTTTTATTTCCACAAGTTGTCTTACTTGGGCATAGTTGAAATGGGGTATTATCATTCATGAATATAGCAGACATTGTATTAGGTATTATTTTGAGCATCTCAGAATGTTTAAATGTGGAAATATATCCAGTTTCATCTTGATTTCATTAGTCCATATGTATGTCCACAGATGCATATTAATTTCATTAGTCCAGATATCCTGCTCGAATTTATATCTCTATGATTTGAATCGCATGTTGGGTCCTAGGTATTAGTATAGTCTTACTCCTTACTCTAATACATTTTTTTCGATTTTTATAATTTTTCACTACTAACCTCTCTTGCTATAGTCCCTCATGTTCAAGGATTTAAGCACAATGTAAGGTTACACAGCATTGTAGGCTGTCTAAAGAGACAGGGATTGTAGTGTCATGGGCAATTCCATGTATGATAACATTATACTACGCATACATGTTTCTTAAATCAGAAAGTCCCAGTCCTCTCTGGTGTTCAAACCCTTTTTAATGGTATCAAATTTTATTATGTACCACTGTTCTTGTTGTTACGTCTTTTCAAGCTATTGCCCATTCTTGTTCGTTCTTTGATTTTTTTCCAATACTATCCATTTTATCTCTGTCTCATTGTGTTTCTTATCTTTCCAGTGGTTTACCAGGGGGGCATTCTCTTTGTTCAGTCTGATGGCTGATTTGTGCTCTCCTATTCGTACCCTAAGTTCTCTTCCTGTTTCGCCTATATATCCCTGGCGACAGGGGCATAGGATCAGATATACCAGGTTTTTGCTTCTGCAGTTATTCAGTGTATTTATCTTGTGTGTAACTCCATTTAGGCATATTTCCTTTGTTACTAAGCATGAGTCACATACTCTGCATGAGCCACATTTGCGGTTTCCTACTGCCTTAGTGCCAGTTAGGGCTTTTTGTCCTTCTATGGCGTCCTCTCTGTAGGTGTGTACCAAAGTGGAACGCAGGCTTTTATTTTTTCTATAGGCATATAGTGGCCTAGGGAGTTTAGTTTCCATTCCTTCATTTAAGATTTTCCAATTGTGATTGATCACGTTCTTTATCTGATTAGCAATCCCTGAGAATTGGCTAACCATGACAATTTTGTCCAAGGTTGCATCTTTATCTTTTTTATCTAGCAGGCTTTCTCTATTGTAGTATCGGCTCTTTTTAATGAATGATTAACAAGTTTCTTTGGATATCCCCTATCCATAAACTTTTGTTTAGTAATTTCAGCATGTTTATAGAAGTCTTCTAAGGAGGTACAATTCCTCCTTAGTCGGAGAAACTCTCCGAAAGGGATGTTATCTTTCTGACTTTTTGGATGATAACTGTTATAGTGTAGGACCGCATTACGATCCGTTTTCTTTTTAAACAATTCTACCACTAGCAAATTATTTTCTGCCTTGATACTAATATCTAAAAAATCCACTTTACTGTTACTGTATGAGGCTGTGAACTTTAGATTTTCATCCCCTAGGTTGATCCAAATTAAAATTATTTTAGAACTTGTTCAGGTCCTGACCAGATGAAAAAAAATGTCATCTATGAACCTTACCCAATTTTTAATATTCTCATAGAAGGGGCTAATTTCATTGTATATGTGCCTTTCTTCAAATATACTCACATAGATGCATGCCAGGCTCGGTGCGCAAGTTGCACCCATACTGGTTCCTTTGCGTTGGATGTAAAGATCTTTTTTGAAGAGGAAGATGTTATTCAATAGTACCATCGATACACACTGGACTATAAAGTCCTTGTCTGCACCCACTATTTCTGTCTCTTCAAGAAGTGTTCTGATGACACTTATTGTATCTTGTTGTGGTATATTTGTGTAGAGGGACTCTACATCTAGGGTCACCATATATTCCGTATCTTCATTGAAACCAAGTCCCTCTACCTTGGTTATCATATCGGTGGTGTCTTTGATATAAGATTTTTGAACCTGTACTAGTGGTTTTAAAAATTTGTCTGCGTATATACTCAATTGTTCTAATAAAGAGTCAATCGGTCTTAAAGGTGGGTCCTCCATATTCTTATGGACTTTGGGGAGTCCGTAGAATGCAGGCGTTTTGGGATTCCCATTGTTTAGAAATGTAAACTAGTCTTCAGTAATCATTCCGTTGTTTTTGGCATTTGCTAAAAGGGAGGCTACTTCTCGTTTTAAAGACTCTAATCTATGATGTGAAACCCTAGAATAGTGTTCAGCATTAGAGAGGAGGGATAGGGCTTTCCGCTCGTAATCGTTTGTATTAAATACCACTCCCCCCTACCCTTTGTCTGCCGGCTTTATAGTTATAAGGGTATCTTGGGCAAAGGAGTTTAGTGCTTCTCTCTGTTCTTTAGAGATGTTATGTTGTACATGATGTTTACTTTCAACTATTTTACCTATTTCCATTTTAACCATGCTTTCAAAAATGTCTACGTTTTTGTCAACCATTCCTAAGCTTGGTGTGAAAGTAGATTTAGCTCTCAGGCCAGAGTCTGAGGGGGACCCCTTTGTGGTCTCCCTTCAAAAAATCTGCGTAATCTAATTTTTCTAAAGAATGATCTTAAGTCCTTTTCTAGTTGGAATTTGTTTATGCCCACCGTGGGGACAAAACTAAA
Organism: Lissotriton vulgaris; assembly: GCF_964263255.1. Lineage (NCBI taxonomy): Eukaryota > Metazoa > Chordata > Amphibia > Caudata > Salamandridae > Lissotriton > Lissotriton vulgaris. The sequence continues at coordinate 1,355,417,108 of NC_141693.1, forward strand.
GCCCATCCTAAGGACTTCCTCTTCTGTGCCTGTTAGGACTCTATTAGATACATTTATAATGGGGGTGGTCCCTACCTCCAGTAGACCTTGTTCCTCGTTCTCTTGTATTCTTGAGGTGCTGGGTTGTTTTGATACTCCTGCTCCTGGTCTCATATCTGAGGTTTCCTTGTATATCCTCCCCTTCCCCTGTTTGGGAAACCCCTTGATGGTCTCTGGGGGCGCTGATCTAAAAAATCTTCATAATTTCTATTTTGGTGGTTACGTTCCCTCTTGTCTATGGGGTGTATCCTCCTCTCCCCCACTACTTTCTGACGAGCCTGAGAAGTTCATATGTCTCGGGCGTCTATATTGGAACCTCACCCTTGGTCCTCTTTCCCAATTTTGTTCTGGCTTTTCTGTGTAGTAGTCCTTTTTAAGGAACGGGTAGATTACCTCTTGGCTGAATTTATTTATATCTTTTCTAAGCTTTTGAGTTTTTTGTTTATTAGGTATTCGCAGTAACCGTTCATGTCCTGATTTATCTCCTCTATCTTTTTTTTGGCCTCTTCTAATACGTTGGTCTCAATTAATGTTTTTTGTAATTCTTCTATCTCCCTCCTCTATACGTATGGTGCTCTGGGCTGTTTCTATTATTAGGATTATCCAGTCCCGACTACATATATTTGAGATGAAGGTCCAAGTTTCTAGAAATTTGGGGTTATTAACAAAGAGACCTGGTTCATTTTGTACTTGGAGCCCCACAGGAATGGTCCCGGCTCTAACATACTGTGCCATAAATTCAGCATGTAATTCTGTGCGAATAATTTTCTTTTTCAGGTTTACTAATTCATTCCATTTTTCTCCCCCGTTCTGGATTACTCTTATTGAGTTGCCATTTCTATTGGCACCAAGGATATTATTTAGCTGGTCCTCGCTGAAGCCAAAGGTCTTCATCGAATCCATTATTTAGATTTGGATGACCGGCTAATGGGTTACAAGAATAGAGACCCAAGGTGAGCTAAAGAATCTCTCCAGCACAAGGCTGTACTTTAAAGTCAACAAAAAGAGAGAAGACCCCACATGTTCCAGGGAACAGGGTACTGCAGACAATGAACTATCCAAAATGCGGGACTAAATATACTGACTGAAAAGACAGAAAAATATGTAACAACAATGATGTCTCCTAGGATAGACACTTGGAATAGGGTCGAACTATATAATATCTTGTTTAGGAATCCTGTAGTGCGAGGCAAAATAAATAGCTGATTGGACGAACCAGAAATAGGGCAATAGTAACACACGGAAAGGGCAACAAATTGTAATTTACTTTCCCCGCAGATCTATCGGAGCATTCACAATCCACTACCCGTTATCAAGAGGCGAGTGGAAGCTAAACAAAAGAAAGACAGCCACGGGGAAGTGAACACCCTATGTATCTTAAGGTAGGTACATGACTGAGCCAATAGTTAGGGCACATGGAAACCTGAAAAATTGAAAATCTTCACAAAGATGTATATCCGTATTATTCCTTATAGGGGTTCTATGTTCTAGGTTCTATGTATGCAACTGAACGAGGAAATATTCAGAAGTCCCATATCCGGAGGGCAATTTCCGACACTTAAGGGAGAGTGAACATCCCTATCGGTAATATACATTAACAAAATTTGTGCTATAAGTGTGAATAGATATTTATGTATGCAAACTTAGAAACGTGAAGTCTGTGATCCAGTAATACATATCCCTGTATACTTTATCACCAGACCCTTCGCAATATCCACCGACAGACCGAGCCTATGGTCCAGTTGGGTGAGGAAACTGTCAAAATCTCAATAGAAGAGATTCAGATCCTTATCGCAAGGTCAGTAACTCTGAGCGAGTGGTATGACTGAGTAAACAGATCTGGTCATCAACTAGGTTATAACGGAGGGAGTAGCAATCTAGCCAAAGACTAAACCATGAGGGGAAATCTCTGTAATAAATCGTGGAACATCAGAACATACAATGTCTCTCTGAATGCAGATATGTCCGTAACGCATATGTACAATCTTATGCTTAGGATTGTCATTAGCTTAGATAAGAAAATGACATTGAACTACAAAAGTTACCACATATTGATTGATCCTTTTCTAATAAACAGGAAGGATATCTGTTATAAACCCAAACGATTCTGAACTGTCCTGAGGAAGGTGTGACCATATCCAAGGGCCGATACACCAAAACGCGTCGACGCTTTATGTCTCACAGAATTCAAGCCCAGGATTTTCTCGATATTTGGTATATTGCAATACGGGAAACCTATCTAAAGTATTATAAGGGCTGGTGAATCTCAAAATCCGTAACAAAGAGAGGTGTTGTTTTAGAGTAGGGGTTTTGTTTCTTTTTATCTCAACGTAGAAAGTATTTGTCATTCCTTTGTCTTCCTTAATAATGTTCTCTACAATTTATGATAGGATTATGTTGACACCTTAGAATTTGTATTCTCTTTCTCTGCTTGATCACTGTATAAAAATGAATATGTTTTAACATTCTTTTTAATTTATTGTACAATATGAAATGTTTTTATTTTACATGTATTATTGAATTGATTTTGTAATGAACTTTTTATCTATATGTTTTTTATTGAAAAGACTGTGAACGGTATAAACAAGTTTGTGACCAGTGACTTAAATATTACCTACAGTATTAAGTGTGAGTGAGTGAGATAACTTCCCGTAAAATCATCCTTTCCAGGGATAGTTCTTTGACTTTTCATTGTCTGCAGTACCCTCTTCCCTGGAACATGTGGGGTCTTCTCTCTTTTTGTGGGCTACCACACTAGCCAAACAAAAAGAAAAAGAAGAAGCAACACAAAGGAATTATGTATCAAAATTGTTATTATTTTGAAACATTTATAAGGGTTATTCATCAGTTGATAGAATGAAACATAAAAAATTCAAATGTACAAGGAAAACATTCATTGGTCCAACAGTACAAAAGAATATGTCCCAGCTGTTACATATGATGCACTGACTACTGCTAAATTCGCAGTAAGGCACTGAACGCAAGATGTCAATACTAGCAGGAGTGGACGTGAAGGTCGACGTTTCGCTCTTACCAAGATTAGTTACAAGACCGTCATCAGGACGAAATTATGGGTATGAGCTGATGACCCCTACAAAATAACATAATTAATCAACCAATGGTAATATTCATTATGTGTTGCAACATAGTTACCAAGTTAAACATTCAAATTTATTACTACTTCCATTTCCAAATGTGCATAAAACAAGAAAAATCGAGGCAACTGCTTGGCACTCAATATTAACAAGGACGGTGTGGCGTCACTTCTATTTTCAATGGTTAAAAAGACATTTGATTAAAGACATTTCATTACGAAACATTCAATTTACAGTCTGACAGACAGCTGTGTGTCTGTAATATCCATATATGCATGAGCATGTCTGAAACCATATATTACTTCCATGTAGAGCAGTGTAGTGTATATACCCTTTGATTCTAGAGTGGGCACAGTAATACTGTCGCATTCCTTTAGTTGATCATACATAGAGTCAGACTTACTTGTAGAGGATAGAGGAGAAGCCCGCTATAACCAACAGTCACCTTTGAAAAATTTCATAGATTTGATTTCATTGGTAGCAGGTTTTCACTATTGGAAACAAGATAAAAAACATATACAGAAGTTAATTACCTGAACGACTTCAATGAGGTTTCTGGATCAAGATTCTTTGTCTCTAGATCAACGTTATATTCATGGAGGATCATTAGCATATCTGTAATTGCAAATAGCATTGTTCACTGCTTATTATCAAGCAACCTCCGATAGTTACCACTAAGGTCAGAGTGTTCTACATTGTCTCATAACGGATATGTAGTGACATTAGGCACATCTGTGTCTAATGTCACGTCATATCCGTTATGAGACAATGTCGAACTCTGACCTTAGCGGTAATTATCGGAGGTTGCTTGATAATAAGCACGCACGATATTGACTCCTTGTGAGAACTAACATATAGATTAGCACATCGTAGACTAGGACTTGATAATACAATAGCTGTCCTGGGTCTTCTATCACTGTGTTTATACAAACGTGGTGAACTATGCTATTTGCAATTACAGATATTCTAGAGATCCTCCATGAATATAATGTTGATCTAGAGACAAAGAATCTTGATCCAGAAACCTCATTGAAGTCGTTCAGGTAATTAACTTCTAGGTCACACAACACTGTTTTGGCCTTATTTCTCTTTGAGAGCAGTTCCAATTTAAAACTCTTTTTATTAGAAATCCCAAATGCTGTGTATAAGATTGTGAAACAAATCCCTTGCTGGCAATGTTTTGTGATATATTATCTGCCCAAGCTCACAAGGGTTTATTGGGTTACCCCCCTTCTTTACTCTCTGCTGATAGGGCACCGTTGGCATTCCCCAGGTAGATTACATCGCTCTGCTCCCAACAATATAGTGAAGGTGGGGAGATCACCATACCGGAAGCCTCAATCTCTTCCACCAGTTACAAACTGTTTGTGAAGGGACTGATCACATCCAATAACCCATCCTGACAGGACTTCCAGGATCTGTTGATACCCCTTTTGTGGTTCCAAATATACTTCAGGAGGAAAGTGGCCATTCTAGTATCTATATCAGGCATGAGGCCACCTTGCCAGCTGGTTGGTGGCGCTGGCACTCCGCTCCAGGAAGAGCTTCCTTCTCCACAGGTTTCCACAATCGGCCTGACACATAATTGCCTACTTTCACATCTCGGAACCAATCCATAGATCATGGATGTACCTAGTCATTGGGGTCTAGCGTGTTAGATGTATCTTCTGTCTGGACGTCTAAGGGTGCAACATGGGTAGGGTCAGGGGATGGGTGCCAGGGCTTAGAGGGGCCCGTCTCATCATTGGAACTCTGTGGGAATCATCATCCTCCCTCAGTGGCAGGGAATGGGGAAAAGACTGCTCAAGCAGCACTCCAAAGTCGTCTTCCACAGCATCTTCAGGAGGGCAGTGCACGCAAGGAAAGCCTTCGTTAATATCTCAAAGGCACTGAGGTCCCCTTTGCGCTTTGTGGTGTCGCAGCAGGGGCTTGCTGGGGTTCTTGAAAAGCACCAAAGTCTGTCACCACATACACTGCCTCTAGCTGGTGAGGCCCTCCCTTCCTGCCCTATGGGGTAGGCCTCTCTGTATACAAATTCCTGCTGCTGGGTTGCAGCAGTGGGGTGCACACACAGTTATTTACACACACATCTTGTGCATCACTAAACCCTCGTGCTGCTGCGGCTTGAGACGGGCCCACGTTTCCTGATGGTATTCAGATTTCAAAGGCCCTGGGTGCACTTAGAATCCATATACAGTGTACACCCATGCACGGCGCACCACCCACTTACAGGTCACACATCAGATGGCTCACACGTTTATACGAAGTAAGAAATCTGGTAAAAAAAAAACAACTTACAATACTCCTCGTTCCCTACCCATTACTTCTGACAGCTACGCCCACCTAGACAAAATCTGCAATTGAAATAGACAATTGTCATGGTTCTTGCAATCTGTTTTACCTGTGTCTTCAATGAAGAGGGCACGTTTCAACACACTTTTGTGCGACATGCTGCTAAACAGAAATATTCAAACAGCGCTGGACTCTGTTGAGATGTATTAATTGGATTAAATGGCAATGTTGCGTGGCAAAGGTAAAATAATGATTGCCAAACTGCACCTGGTGGTAATGTCACTACGGTTAAACCAACCATTGCTGGCGTCACTACCCATGCCTTTTTAATCACAATTTCTCTTTTAATTGTTATATGTTTTAGAACTCCAATGTCCCATTGCATTTATTCACATTAAAACTTTTCACACTCACCCGAACATGAACATGATTCAATTAACTTTCATTTAGTCAAGCTATGAGCACACTCCTTTATTTGAAAAAATTTGTAGCACAATAAATTGAATAAACGTAACTGCAATAAAACCTACCTTTAATTTGCAGAATGGTTTGGAGGGGTCGGCTAGAGGTGCGTTTTAGATGCACTGGCTCCTCTTGTTTGAATGCGGATGGTCGGGACCGTTACTCTCTAATCTGTGGTAGCTCCTGTGGCAGAGCAGCTTAGGCCGGCATTTCAGTTCGAGGCTGGCAAGACAGAGAGCTTGGAAGACCCAGCCAACAAAATGCTCAGTTCAGGGTGAGACAACCAGCGTGCTGTGTCTGGGCCATCAGTAAAATCCTGCTGCTTGGTTCTTTTCTTCAATTTCAAACACACACAGTAAAAGCACAGTATACAGTGCTGCGACGTGGTTGTTCCTTCAGTAGGCCCCAGCCTGCCAATCAAAATGAGCAACAGTAATCTTAGAGGCCAGTGACATGCCCAGCCTTTCGTTATCTCTATAGACCTACCCTGCCCCTGCCCATTTACTTTAATGGCACTGCTCCAGACACGCCCTGGGCCATTGCGAAGAATGCCCAATTGGGTTTCTGCATCCTCGCAATGAACAATCACCACTCCCATCACTATTGAAGTCACATTTCAAGCTTATTCTTGCAGGTTGAGCAAGAACTCACCCAAAAAAGTACAGGATCATCCTGTCACAGGCCATTCATTTGGACCTTCACCCCGCCCTCAGAAAAACGAAGAATCAAATAAAATGCAAACTTAAATTTTATTTTAAACTGCCCAGTGTTATTTATTTCTCATCCTCTTCTTCTTTCTCTTACAAGGTGGGAGCGCAGCGCTCATTTTGACTATTAATACCAGCCGCCCCTGCTCAGAGCTGGAACTGTACACTCTTCAGGTGGAGTGCAGTGATCCCCTTTGGTAGGCTCTAGGGTTGCATTTGTGGCCTCAAAAGTGTTAAAAAATACTCAAAGACGTTTATTTTTTAGTAAAGCTTCATTAAATATATTTTGGGACAATCACTTTCATTAAAGTTTGCAATGCCTGAATAAATTAAATGTATATATGCTTGAAGTTATTGCTGACTTTTTGACAAAGACAATAGTGCTCCTTATATATATATATTGATGAGCTGACCCCTTGATATAGACTATATGCATGCTTTTTATATTTTAATGTTCTTATCCTTCTTTAACAAAGTCGGTAGGTCTGCTTTCCATAAATAACACCTAGTCAGCCTGCGTGCCTGTGGGGGGATGGGATCAGGCCCTATTCCCAATCCCACACTGCCAGGTGTAGGGTGCCAGTGGAGGGTTGGGTGCAGGACCTTGGCCACAAGTAGGGCACCCGGAAGGAGGTTGGGCACAGCTGTGTCCTTTCCCCAACGCCACCCATGGCGATGGACGTCTTACTTTACAATAAAAAAACATAGAAATTCACTGAAGAAAACAAAGGTTAAAGTGATGTTATTGTGAGGAATTGTAATAATATCTTACTTTAAATTTTAAAAAACCTTAGAAATTCATTGAAATAAACAAAGTTTAAACAGACTTTCTAGTTAGGTAAACTATAACTCCTGCCCTAAAGTAACAATAACTCGCACCATCGCCATGCACTGCTACATACCTTCCATATTACATTACTCATGACATGTTCTATGACATCATTGATGACAGCACTGTGCATGGCGGGGCTCGAGTTATAGCCACTGTAGGGCAGGAGTTACATTTACTTGAGAAAACTATAATTTAACAGACATTTTCAACTAACTATAACGTCCCTTTAACCTTTGATTTTTTTCAGTTGGGATAAAAAGATATATATAGGATGATGATAGGGAATGGGCAATTAGAGATACACTCAAATTAGTGTAATACTCATTCATATGTGGAAGTGGCATGACTTACTGGAATATGGCTGTGTGCTATTAAATGCATCCAAGGTGAGAAAAATAATAATGCAGCCTCACAACCCAAAGAAGTGGTCTGGATGCCTGGAGCAAAGAAATAATATTTAAGAAAGCTGCCAATTAAACATGTAGTGTCTTTACATTACATTTTATGTATGGAGTCTAGGACAATGTTCTTACAAATACTATTCACATTAAATTGCTGATAGTAATTGTTTTTCCATGTCCCCTACATTTCTATGGCGAATGATCCTGGGGTGAACCATTGTTTTTCATTTTCCTATTTACCCAAGTTTGACTTGACAAATTGCGTTGATTTTGTTCTTTGTAAAGCTTTGGCCAGTGGAGTTGGGACCATCTAAGATCAATGAGTCTAGTATAGACAAAAGAACACATTTGTTTTCTGTCTCTCAAATATAGTCAAATAAATTGTAGACTTCAACAAGTATAAAAGAAACCAGTTTTATTTTTAGAATTTTTAATGATGTCAATAAACTACTTCGTTGGACGGGGCGTGGCTTACGCGCCGGCGTGTGATGGCGCTGCCCGTGTGAGCTCCGTGACGATGCGGGAATCCTTCCTGTTTTACTGGTGTTTTCTCTTCACACGGACACCGGCAAAAGTCATTTCCACACGGCGGAACATGGTCCCCGTGTATTGCGAGCAGCAGCGGCGCCCGTAATTGCCGCTTTGACATCTTTTGCATCGCTGCTTCTTTTCCAAGCACCGGGACGCGGGCGGCCGCCATTTTGTGCCGCCGCGCTCGCGTCCCGTTTTTTGGCATCTTCAACACCGTGTCAGCTCGTCTGCTGCTTCCACAGGTCATGTTCAGACAAGGTATGTCCTTAAAACTGCGCACCATGCTTCCATTGCATTTACGTGACTGTTGGCGCCAGAGTTCTCCTCAGCATCTTTATTTCTGCTAGCAATACTTCTCGGTGGCCATTTTGAGGTGCTATCTGCGCAATGCTCCATACCTACCTTTCTTACACCATTAACCCTCCGTGGCACACCAAATAATTCCCTTGGGTCCCATAATCCATGGACGCTCTGCTGTTTATTTGCCACCTCATTCCTGGATGGTTTTTTGGCTGTGCATACTGATTTTTGCTGCCTCTCGAAGCCTGTCTTATAGGTTTGAAATATTGCTTCTCCAGTGCTACCTGTCACCTCGTCTAGGACCTCTTTTTTCAAGTACTTTCTACACCTCTACATTTAGGGTCTCAAAACTTTTACTATTGCGGTTTGGCTTCCATTCCTGCGGTCCTCCTAGTTTGCCCCTCTGTTGGCATCATGTCTCAGGACGCAGGCCATACGAGAGCGTCTGTCACCGGAGGAACAAAACTAAAACGCCCTAAGAATGACCCTCCATCCCCAATTCGCACCTCTCAGATCCCAGTGCTGGACTCCATTTTAGAAGAGGTTCGTGGCCTACAACCTTTCATGGTGGCAACTAATGAGAAGCTAAAACAGATAGAAGACAGATGGGTAGTCATGGAAAACAAACTGCAACTAGAACAACGCATCAGTGACGTCCAGGATGTCTCTACAAAAATTCCTATTCTTGAAAAGGAGATACAGCAGTTGAAACTTCACACAGAGGACCTTGAGAACCGTAACAGGCGGAATAACCTCCGTATTTATGGTGTTCCGGAGTCCCTTGGGGAGGGCGATATGGTGACCTTCGTCCGCAAACTCCTCTACGAACTTTTGGATCTCCAACCAGAATCTATCCCTCTAAACATACAGCGTGCTCATCGTTTGGGACGACCAACGTCTAACCCGGCCAAACCCAGAGGTATCATCCTGTTTTTTCTGGAATTCACCGAATTGATGACTGTTCTTAAAGCTGCAAGAGCAAAACGTCGCCTCATTTGGTCGGGCCACACCATCTTCATAGCCCAGGATTTATCGAATGCTACGAACGCATGTCGCAAGGAGTTCCTCAATCTGCATCCACGCATGAGGGACCTAAGCATCCAATATGGAATCCTTCATCCTTGTCTCTGCAAAATAACCCACAATGGTCGTTCTCGTACCTTTGATGATCCACAGAAGCTTCGAGAGTATCTACTAACCGTCTCTACTTCCACGATGGACACTAATGACTGAAACTAACTCTCTTCTATTTTTTGCAATCACTTTTCTTATGTCTTGACGACTGTTGTGGCCTTGTCCCGGTCTCTTTCTTGTCATTTTTTGCTACGACTTTCCTTCTTATTGATTATATCCTATCTATATTCCCGCGTTTTCCTCGCTCTGTAGGGTAGGCGCCCGCGTTGGCGTCTCCATGCTCCTATTACCTAGGTCTTCTCTTTTTTCTCAGATCTGGCGTCTTTGCCTTGATCTGTTTCTTATCTATTTCCTTCTTTTTCTTTCCTTTCTTTTTCTTCTCCTTTTCACAGGCCATTTATGTTTATCCCTTGCTCATTTATGTTCCGTTCTCTTCTTTGTGTCCCTTATTGCCTTTCTTATTGCGATCTCTAGTACTCCTCATTGTTACTCCTCACTCTTCTTATTGATTGTGATGCTCCTTCGTATATTGTTTCCCTATATTTACCCGATTTGTATTGCTAACATGTTTGTCTCCATTGTCTCTCCTTATAGTTCCTTACCTGCAGTGTATTGGACCCAGTTGTTACCCTCCTCCCTTGCCTTCCATCATGTGTAACTTTGTAACGTGGAATGTTCGTGGTCTCGGCAACCCAGTTAAACGTCAAAAGGTATTGTCCCAGTTATCCAAGTTAAATGCTCAGATTGCTTTTCTCCAAGAAACGCATTGTACAGATGTCGAATCGCTGAAGCTTAAGAGGGCTTGGGTGGGTCAAGTTGTATTTTCTCCTGCGATTGATAAAAAAGGGGGTGTTGCTATATTATTTCGTAAAGGTTTGGATGTTCAAATTTTATCTTCTCAATCGGATGCTGAAGGTCGTTGGGTTATGTCAAAAGTGTCTATACAAAACAAAACTATGGTGCTCCTAAATATTTATGGTCCTGTCCGACCAGACCCTAAATTTTGGACTGATATCAAAATCCTCATTTCCTCTATTGACTGCCCAAACATTGTCCTAGCTGGCGACCTTAACCAATGGTTAGACCCCTTTTCGGATAGACTATCTTCCTCCAAATTCCAGCCTGATAAGACACATAAATCCTTCCAATCAGCCATTGCCTCCCGCCCCCTCTTCGATGTGTGGAAAACTTGTAATCCGAACTCACTCGAATATACATTCTACTCTAATGTTCACCACACCAGGTCCAGAATTGATTATATTCTAGTCAGCAAATCCCTTCTCCCTGCGATTCAGAAATCTGAAATTGGTTCCATTTTCCTTTTGGATCATGCACCTGTATATGCCATTTTGACCTGGCCCACACCTCCTCCTCTTTCAATCGTTGGAAATTTAACACTTTCCTTCTCTCCAATTCTGTATTTATGTCTAAAGTTAAAAGTTTCATCTCTGAATACTTCTCCCTCAATTTACCCCAAGACACGTCAATTTCAAATAATTGGGATGCTTTTAAAGCTGCATTGCGAGGTTTCACAATCTCTTATGTATCTAGGAAAAAGAGACTCAACAGGGACAAATACACCGCCCAACTCTCCAACATTAAGACCCTAGAACACTCTTACTTCTCGTTCAAGAATCCTGACGCTCTCCTCCAACTTATTAAAGCCAAATCTGAACTTAATCAAATTGCCACAGTTGAAGCTTGCAACACCCTCTTGAAGGTTAAATCTAAATTTCATGGAGGTCAGAATAAAGCGGGGAAAATGCTAGCAAATTATCTTAAAATTAAATCTGAGCGAAAATCAATTGGCTCTATTCTCAATGAAGAAACCAATACAAAGGTTTCCTCTGATGAGGATATTGCACAGGTTTTTCATAATTATTATAAACTCCTGTATACTGATGATACACATCCTGGTGATGATGATCTCTCCCGTTTCTTCGAAGACCTTCCTCCTCCCCCTTCTCTCCCTACAGAATTCCATCAATTAGAATCTGACATTACCCCTCAGGAAATTCTCAAGGCAATTACCTCCCTCAAGAAAGCGAAAGCCCCTGGTCCAGATGGTCTCCCAATTGAATTTTACGCCAACATGCATTCCATTTTTGTCCCCCATCTTTTACAACTTTTTAACTCCTTTATTGCAAATGCTAAAGCATCTGGCTCATTTTTGGACGCCCTAATAATCATAATCCCCAAACCTGACAAAGACCATTCCATGTGTAAAAATTATCGTCCCATATCCCTCATTAATTACGACTGTAAAATTTTTGCCAAAATTTTAGCGGCCCGCCTCGAATCCCTCATTCCTCTGCTAATCACAACCGATCAAGTTGGCTTTGTGAAAGGTAGACTTGCAGCTGACAATGCCCGTGTTTTTGCCAATATTATTTCCCACAGTAATCGATTCAAAGCCCCTCTAGCTGCCCTCTCCCTAGACGCTGAGAAAGCGTTTGACCGAATTAATTGGAAATTCATGTTTAAAGCATTACATTGGTTTGGGTTTGGTCCCCACTTCATCTCCCTGGTTAAACTACTTTATTCTGCTCCCCGTGCTAGTGTTTTTGTTAATAATCAATTCTCAAAATTTTTCCCCTTATCCAGAGGGACAAGACAAGGTTGTCCTCTTTCCCCTTTACTCTTTATTCTTTGTCTTGAACCCTTCCTTATTAAAATCCGCTCTAACCCCCTCATTCAGGGATTCAAACAGTCCTCGATTGAGACAAAAATTTCGGCCTATGCCGATGATGTCCTGGTCTACATGGCTAACCCTGTCTCTTCCCTCCCTCCATTTTTAGAAGAAGTCCACTTATACTCATCTGTTTCTGGTTATAAACTTAATCTCTCTAAAACGGAGGTCCTCCCTCTCAACTCTTCTTGTTATCAATATATGTTTGCATCAACTGATTTTGCATGGTGTCCCTCCAAGATCAAATACCTGGGTATTTGGTTCTCCTCTACCCTGCGTGACACACTCAAACTGACCTTTACCTCCCTTACCCAAAAAATTCAATCGCTCCTTCAATTATGGTCTCCTCTTTTCCTTTCATGGTGGGGTCGTTTAGACACCATCAAAATGATGATTTCCCCACATATTTTATACACTGTATCCATGCTTCCTGTGAAAATCCCTAAATTGTATTTTAATAGGTTAAACTCCATCTGCTCCAAATTTTTGTGGAATAATAAAAGACCTCGTATTGCTTTACATAAACTCATACGCCCTAAATCTGAAGGTGGGGTTCGCTTCCCTGATTTCCAATCGTACCATTCTGCCTTTTTAATAAAACAAGCCTTCTCATTAGCGTTCGATTTTAATGATACCCCTCTGCCCAGATGGATCGCAGTTGAACGGTCCTTGTTAAAGGATTTTACTTTTCAACAATCCCTTTTCATGTCAAATTGTTCATTCTTGACTACTCATCCTGTACTGAAATACTCACATACACTACTGCACAATATATTCTCGAAAGACTCGTCTCCCCTACAAACTTTTCTTTCCTCCAGTATATGGTATAACAAATATCTTAAGTACAAGGGTAAATCTTTCTATTTCAAGTATTGGAAAGAAAAGGATATTATGTTTGTCTACCAATTTTTTTCCGATTCATCCATTATTTCATTTGATGTAATGCAAACTAAGTTTGATTTACCTGTACAGTGTCGCAAAGAATTTGACATTATTACCTCTGCCATTTTGTCTCACCTATCTACCTTTCCTACTTTTGATCTCCTTCCTTCCCTTACTCCTTCCACCCCTCTATATCCTATGTTCACTCAACAAATACCCAAAGCTGCTCTGATCTATAAACTGTTATTAGATAATGTTGGCCTTAGGCCTAAAACCGTTACTGAAATTGTTTGGGAAACTGATTTATCTTTCTCGTTATCTGTTGATGTTTGGGATCGATTATGGTCTAAACTGTTTAAGACTTCAGTTTCGGCCCGTATTACTCAGTCACTTTTTTTTCTTTACCATAGAGCTCTTTTTACCCCTGTAAGCATTACAAAATTCTCCCCTTCCTCCTCACCCCTTTGTTGGTCATGTTCCTCTAACCCAGGCACACTCAAACACCTCTTATTTGACTGCCCACCAGTTCTTACTTTTTGGACCTCAGTTTGGAAATATTGCATGCGTATTTTTCATTTCTCTGAACCATTTTCACCGTTGCATATTTTTTTAGGTTCCCTATCTGATGTTTTGGACTTACATTCGTATAACGCTAAATTGTTTGATCTTTTCATTGCAACTGCATTCAAAGTAATCTTATCTTGCTGGAAGGATAACTCTAAATTGTCTGTGCAGACATGGTGGAATTTTGTATGTGATGAGCACAGAATTGCAATTGCTTCTTCTTCCTCTGTCACCTTAAAAATTAAATCTGATCTTACCTGGCTACCTTTCTCTACCTTCTTATCCTCTTCTCCCCCTCCCTAACCTTTCCTTCCTTTTTTCTTTCTCTCTCCCTATTTTTCTCTTTTCTTTTCTCATCTTTCTTTCTCTCTACGATTTTCTTCCATTACATAATTTTTCTAACCTTTTTTCATCTCCGATTATCTTTCATGATTATCTCATATTGATTTTGTTCTATGTCATGTTGTTATATTATGATGTACTATTTCTTTTACACACAATAAAACTTTATTAAACTGGAATAATCTACTTCGCTGTTGTATTCCGCCTCTTCGTTTCTTTTCCGAAAGAAGTGCCTCAGCTTCAATCCTCCCTGTATGTGTTAACGTAAAATAGACTGATTCTGTCTATAAATTATAGCACTGGGGTTTATGCATTCATTAGTTATTATGCTCTTTTTTGAAGGGGAACGGTCTCTTGTAATCTCAAGACTGAACACAAAGTTGTATTTCTTTTTGCATAAACATTTGGCAGTTTCTTGGTATTTTCTTTATCTTTAAATCATTTTCAGTACCTTCTGAGTTTAGTTATGTATTTCTTGGACACACGGTACAAGCAATAAATAATTTAAAACATTGTTTTGACTGAAGTGGTTTTTAATATAAAATCATTAAAAGAAAATCTAGTACACCTATTCTATTTGCATAAACAAACCTCTTAAATACATTCATAGAATCTTGTTTACCTTAATTTATTCTTCTAATGCTCGGCTTCCACAGACTGATGCAGTTACTCTTGCATTCATATGTTAGAATGTGATTTGGTGCTTCTGAATCTGCATCTATAGCTCTTTATTTGGATTGTTTGCATTGACTTTGTTTTAGTCTGCATTTTATGTACTCACTAAGTGGCTCCTTTGCTCGCACCTTCATAGCTGCCTTACCATCACCAGGGTGTCAGCGGGCAAGGACTATGTGTTCCATGACCTAATATTGATTAACTGACAGAGCATGGTCTGCTCAATTGGCATTTCATTCTTTTTCGCTATTTATAGTTCATAAGTGGGGCAGCTCTCAGGATCCTGGGTCTCAAGAATTATTGGTGCTTGATGGATGCTGGTTTGCTCATCGTAGCAGTTCATTCCGCCATGCTTGGAACTGCTTCTAGAAATGAATATTTTCTATTGTAAGCTTTCAGTTGTAACAGATTTTGGAGGACCTTGGCAAATCAGTTATCGGTAGGGCCGGACTGGGAACTGAAAGCAGCCCTGGCAAATTTTGCAAGACCAGCCCCCGTTCGGTGCTATAGCTAGCGAGTGCAGTGAGCGAGCCAGACCACTACTAGGAGGATTTGAGGGGTTCTCCCACCAAGAAAATTTTGGAAAAAGACAGACCAAAATGGTGAGTTTCACAGCACATTTCTCATTACATTTTCAATTGTATCAACTTTCATAGCACAGTAAATAGTAGACGGTGACCTTAAAGAGCACCATGTTACCAACCCAGTCATATGAACCCATGTGCATTCTTTCAGAGAGAACCAAAAATAGACACAAGTAGTGAATCAGAGAGAACACAGTAAAAGGGAGACCAGCCCCCACGTGTAGCGAGCAAGTGCAGTGAGCAACCACTACTAGGGGGAGTTTTCTCCCCCCCACAAGTAAATTTGGAAGACAGAGATGCCAAAACAAAGCATTTTTCAACACATTATTTATTACATGTTAGATTGTATTAACTTTTAAAGCATAGTAAAGGATTACCTTATGGAGCACAAGAATACCCAGTCATAAATCACAGACATTCCTACAGAGAACACTAAAAAATGAAATGTTGTGCACGAAACATGAATTTAAATATAACCAATTTATTCTTCATATAAAATAGCATGAAGACATTTAAAAACACACTTAACTTCAAACAACTGTGCAATGGTACGGAGGAAAAAATGCACAAGACAATGTGCAAACATAAAATTATTTTTATATCCTGAGTTTTGTAAACAGTGCTAAAATAAAGCATCTTACGTAAAGGGCAACAGTGCACAACTTTATCATTGTCGGCATGTTGACATTATAAACAGTTAACACGGCCTGGCGCAAATCCTTAATATGAAATACTGTGAAAAAATAATAACGTACTTCTTCAAAAACAAGTGTTATATTCAATCACACTGTGCATTAATTTGTGTCAAGAGGGTGTTTCACGGATGAGATGTGGGAGCAAGTCCCCAAATAACCACCCATGGGTTTTGATGTAAAGCCCTACCTACTAACAAAGGTAGACCTAGATTTAAGTCAAAAGCTGACACCTTCTTGAGCTTTTCCAAGAATGCATGTAATCTCTAGAGTGTAGCATAAATACAGTACAGTAAACATTTTAAAGTTTGCCTAAGCATTGGATTTTGTAGTGGGTGGATATTACCTGTTGTTTCAGTCAAAATCTATGCTAGACATTATGCTCACAGCCTTTCACTATGGTACAAAGGTGTGTGCGAAGAAGAGACCACTCCCTAGAACATACTCAGAGATAGCACAGTACAGAGGGAAATCACAACCTACAGATTACTCCATCGGTAGGTGTAAAAGAGTGAAATTGCATACATTGCTGCCCTTCAGGACACTCTTGTCTTTTCAACAAAAAGTGCTATACATTTTAGACTTTTGTTTTTAAGACTGTTTCAACGTCATAACTTTGAAACATAACAACTACATTCTGATATTCTTTTTTTTTCTTCAATACATTGTTATGCAGGTTGTCACCCATTAAGCACTGACATGTAATGTCACGCATGAGCACACAGGCCACTGAGGCCAGAAACTGCGTAAATGTTACACATAAGCACCTAGGTACTGACCCAGGCCTGGTCACACCAGGCCAGAAAGCATGGAAACGTCACACATAAGCACCCAGGCCAGTAAGCATGGATATGTCACACATGAGCCTCCAAGTCACTGAGGCCAGCCACTATGGAAATAGCACACATAAGTACCCAGGCCAGAAAGCGTGGAAATATCACACATTAGCACCCAGGCCAGAAAGCATGGAAACATCACACATACGCACCCAGGCTGCCAGAAGGCATGGAAATGTCTCACATGACACCCTAGACGGAAAGCATGAACAAATCACACAACGGTACCCAGGCTGCTGGCACTAGAACACTTTTCAGAGTGTGGGTGCTGCCATCAATTTTGCCTGTACATCATTGAAGTCATAGGATTGTGAAAAATTCAAGAATCACACAAAGAGCAAGGGTAGAAATTCAGCCTCGCCTCTTCGAGGGCATATAAAACTTAAAAGTATATTCCAAACCATTTAAATACACTGCACTCTGCATACTGCACCCTGCCTTATGGAAAGGGCTTGTACTAGTGGTGACATTCTGGTGGCATATGTAGTAAAAGGGAATATTTTTCATCAAAATTGCAGTTTTACAACTGCAAATGCAGACTGCAATTACAGGCCCTGGCCTTGACACATGTTTAAATAGGCTACTTGCATGGGTGGCACAATAAGTTGCAGGCCCACTAGCAGCCTTCAATTTACAGTCCCTGGGTACATGTAGAACTACATTTCTAAGGACGTACAAGTAAATAAAATTTGCCAATTCGGTAAAAGCCAATTTTACTATGTTTAAAGGAAAGAGCGCAAGCACTACTTTAGCACTGGTTAGCGGTGCTAAAGTGCACTGAGCACTAAGAGCCAACAAAAATGGCCTTTTTTGATGCATAAAGCAGATCAAACCTGAATTTAATTTGGAGGAATCTGAGGCCGACAAGGACTTATCTAACCATGTCTCAGCAGTGAGTATGAACAATATGTATCTAAAAAGCACTTCACACGGGATGTCTGTGGAAGACTAGTGCTACAGCCCGTCATCCTTGAAGAGCATCTTCCCATGTAGTCCCAGTATCATTTTGAATGTTTAACACAGGAGAGAGCTTATGGATGCATATTCTTTAAAGTCCTTTTAAAGTATTCTGAGTGTTCTGTGAGGCAGAATAGCACATACCTATGTCCCTTTACTTTGAGGAGTTAATAATTGGCATATCCCTCTACCATTGTATCAGCAGCAAATAGTTACAGACCCTACCACCAACCATGTAGCCCAACCGTGAACATGAAGCATAGGTTGTCCTCAAGTGCACTTCAGTGACAATGCACTTGTGTGACAACTTGTAGGACACTTTATGACAGGCATGTGCTTTACATGTTTATTGCATGTGCGCAGCCTTTTGATTCTTAAAAGAACCTGGAGGGGACTATGAAGAGTAATCCCATTTAAATGGATGGATATATGGATGGATGGCTGGATGGATGAATGAATGAATGGATAGATGGATGAGCTTTGATGAGAGGACAAAGATGTATGCGAAGGACATTGTAAGAGTTTGGCCCAAAAAAAGCCCTCCCAGGTTTAAAATACAAACAGTGCACCATCATATATTATAATCACATTGCCTATGCACACATTGTGTTAATGCATGCAATTAAAAACTCTGGGTTTACAAATCTAAACCCGTACAAAGCCTAATAAAAGCATAGTAGGGATCTCCACTTCTTGTTAGGGCAGACACAATGCCTGCGCACACCAAATAAATCTTTTTAATTATGATGATTGTCACATTCCCATGGTATTTAAAATGATCTTTTGCCCTTAGAAGGGTAGACACTTCCTCTACGTCTATATGGTCACCTGCTATCAGCATGTACATCATTTTCAGCGGTGCTGCTTGCGGCATGGAGGTGCTGGAGCAGGTGGATTTTAATAAATTATAATCATAGTAGCCTGCCTGCTACTTTTGGAGATACCCGATTTCCTACTTCTAAAAGTTCAAATGATTCTTCTGTGATCATTATGCGAGAGTTGATAGAACTGGTGTTACTAGGAACTCTTTGATGATGTGCTGGTCTATGATCTGGAGCACTGCAGTACAATGTAGTCACATGGGAGATCCATGTGTGGCTGGGGACCCCATTGCGCTGGTGTTGCCCATGACCTGTCAGCCGGTTGATGTATGACCAAAATTCAGCCTGTCTACTGGACGTCAGCAGGCTGAAGATATGCAACCATTGCGAGTCCTGCAGTTGTCTTTTGTGGTTCCATAGGGTTTTCCTGTGAGCTTTTCTTGCTAGCAACCGATTTTGAAGTGTTTTGTCATTACCCTCACTCTTTTGTTCACGGTTGGCTTGTCTCAAGGCCAGCTTACTTCGTGCGATTTTTTCACATCTTGGTTGAAATTGGCAGCACTCTCTTTCTTCACAGTCTTGCTGATAGTATGGTCTTTTGCCTGGCCAGAGGCGATACAGCTCTGGTGCCAAGTTAGTCCAGTTCTCGGCTATATTGTCATCTGCGAAATCTTTCGCAAACACGGACCAATTACTTTTCCAGTTTAACAGGCTAGTTGTGTCTATTCTGTTCCATTTTAGGCTTCTCAGAAGTACATGAGTTTCCTCACCACTGGAGTGACTACGAGGGGAATGTACGGGAGACTTGCTGTGGCTAATGGGAGATGATCACTAGTCTGCAGCACTGAGTATCGTAGTGCAGCTGCGTGATCATGCAAATGATTGCACATGAAGATGTAATCAATTGGAGGTTTGGTTTTGCCATTTGAAGCATTATTCGTGACATAATTGGTGAATAGTGGATCTTGTATTGGCCTCAAGCTGTACATGTTTAAAAATGTATTTAATAAGAGCCCAGCCCGATCCTTGTGCAGTAGGGCATCATTTGCTGGCCCCAGATTCTGGGTGTTAAAGTCCCCGGCCAATATGATCCCACTGTTTGAATGATTATTGAGCAAATCTTCAAGTGTGTCTACCAGGATTCTCATCTCAGAGTGTCTTGGTTTATCTTTGTAATTAAACTAGACATTCAAAAGGAAGATGAATCCCTGGAGGTAAATAGCTTGAACCATGTCCGTGACTGACACGGTTTTAGCTTTTGTGTTGCAGCCGATTTGTATGTATACGGATGAGCCCCCTGATGGCCTGCCAAATATATTATACTTTTTCGCCAGCTGTTGGAATTGAACAAAGCCTGGGATGACCACTGGAGTGATTAACCAGGTTTCTTGAAGACACAGCAGGTCCCCAGACTGTAAAAATTCAAATGCGCCTCTGTTTTGCAATGTGGTTTTTAGACCGTACACATTCTATGAGATGAGTTTCATATTGGTGATCTTTCGACTCCCCCGACAGTTGTTCCTTGTTAGGCTAGGGGCAATTTGTTTTTATACATGTTCGGGTCATTGCAGCTCCCTTTTAGGGGTTTCTATTTTGGTCGTTTTGTTCTCTTTCTATTAGGTTGGAGTTTGGTGAAAGATGTATTCTTAAATTAAGAAATGCTGACATGCGAGGAGCTTGTTTTGTCCCTCTTAAGATGGTTTTTCTTGGGGTTAGTGTCTTTTTATCAATAGGTCCACCTCTTAGCATGTGTGGTACCTTTCCTGTTTTGGTATGTGTACACTGATCCCCCATTTCGCAAATTGATCTCTTTCTTGCATGATCTTGCGGGCAATTGAGTTGTCTTTCCATTTTAATATTGTTGACTCTCTTGTTGTCTTGCTCCCCAATGTCTTGAATTGAACTTGAGTAAGGTCTTCGGTCACGATAAAAGAGAGCTCTGGGATGTGTTGGAAAATTTGTAAAATATTGGACCTGTTTAATGTATCTGAGTTTCCACAGGATATATATTCGGGTGTGAAAATGATGATGTTATTCTCTGATTCCCTGTGTACTTGGCCCCCTTTGACCGACAGCGGGGGGGTTGTATTTCCAGGATTTGGGCCGTTGATATGGTTACTCTGTTGTCATCGTGGGCAGCCATATTCCCCCTTGACCCGGGGTGTTCAGCTAAGGGGAAGGATGTCCATACGCTGCCCATAGGCTGAGGCAATGCAACCAACTCTTGTTTATTTGTGCTCTGTTCTATGAGGTGGCACCCTCCGGTGTCTATTTTTAGTGGAGGTTCGGGCTCATGTGAGTCTCCAGTAAACTGCTTATCTGTTCTCGGTGGTATGACCAGCTTCAGGATTTCGACTTATGGTTAATTTAATTGCTGGTGATTTATTTGGCTGCTTATCTTCACAGTTTGAATTTATGATTGATGATGTTTTGTTATTCAATCATCATTTCCTGGTCTAGGTTTATGAAATAGAGGATAACATTTCTGGGGCTCCAGGTGGCTTTGTGCGTGGGTCTTCTTTGCGATTGTCTTTTTTACTCTGGCTACCGTGTAGTGGGGCCGGACGCAGCTGTAATTCATTTGCACGCCCACGTTGTTTATTCATTTTTTGCTTGCTTCTTCAAGCGTTTTTTTTGCTCTCCTTATTAGTGCTTTAATAGCTTCTATGGCTTCATGCGGGTTGTCTAAATGGCTAGTGTTACTATGAGTGGTCGTGCCCGTCACTGATTCCTCATGGTTGGGGGTGTTTTTGCATGTTACTGGCGCTAGCTGCGTCAATAACGGAGGTGTGTCCAGCCCTAGAGTAGGTTTGCTATCCTAAGTCCTATTGTACTTGAATAGCTTGACTTCTGGTCTTGGGCTGTGATTTGCGCTCTTCATTGTCATTTGATGTAGAAAAATGAGGGAGCTGGCAGCCCCGTTTGTGGCATTAATACCATTGTGTTTTACATGTTTTGGTGTTCTTTTAGCAGTGTTTTGATTTGGTTGGTCTACGGGCTTTAATTGTCTTTGCTTAAGCTCTGAAATGATTGATGTTAAAACTTCGGGGAGCGAGCTGAGCTTCTCAATTATTGGTAAACAGGAGCACCCAACTGTTGTCTGCGATTTCAACAACTCCAAGTTTCCTGCTAAAATATCAATTTTACCTTCTATGTTATTGCCTGCATTGTGTCCATTTGAATGTCCAATTTTTGTGTTTGCCAAGTGAGCGCCTTGATGGCCGTCTTCAGTGTACAGTTTATTGAGGATAGCAAGGTGTTTTGATGGTGAGGGTCGCTTTAATTTGTGCTCTTTGTTTCTGCAGTTGGTTGTTGGGGGTTATATTCCCCCGAGTGGCTATTCTCTCTCAACTCCGATTCCTGCAAGAATAAGCTTTGATTAAATGTGAGGAGTTTGATCGCTGACAGATAAGATGACTGGGACAGTTCGAGCGGAGTTCTTCTGCCGCCTGCCGGTGGTGTCACCAAGCTGTCCCATAGTTTGACTTTGGTTGGAGACTCCTAAGCTGATGATATTTCCAGGACTTCCGGGACTGGGCTCGCCCCGTACCTTAATGGGAGACTCCGGGGCTGGTGATGATATTTCCAGAATTTCCGGGTTTCCCTGCCCCGGTGCATCTTCCCCCCTTTCATGGGGCTCCAATGCTGGAGGAGTTTCAAAAGCCACCAGGTTTTCTTGCCCTAATGTGCCTTTTCTTCCTTCTGGGGGTATGCAAGGGACTGCTCCTTTCTCCCACGAGAAAGAATATTTCCAGACATCCAATTTTTCAATGGTCTGTATATTTGGTTCCTGGAGCGGGGCATCTTCAGCATGTTGCTTCTCCTGTTTTGGTGTATTGCCGCAGGACTCTACCTTCCCCGATGTTCTTTGTCCGGGCGGCACAGGCATAAAGTATTTGCAGATTCCCATTCTATTTACTTTGGTATTTGTGCTTAAGATTGTATGTACAATAGGGGTAGACTCTAATTGCGCTCGGATCTCCTTGACTAGCTTTTTTTCGGTGTCGGCGCCGGCTCTAGTTTTACGCATTTTGGTGCCTGGTCTGCTCATTTCCCTCCCCTGCTGTGTGCAAACTTGTTTTTGGTGTCCTCGTGCAATCCTGTCTCCAAGTGTGTATGTTAGTTTATAGGTCAATTTCCGGCTGTGTGCCAGATGTTTGTGCGCTTTAGGTGCCAAGGTTATGCATGCTTTGTGAATGGTAGCACTACACTTGGTTGCTCCTTCTTTTCTTGTTCTCCTATTACCCTGGAAATTATTTGATGTCATTTGAAGTAGCTAAAAAAAGAAAATTCTGGGGCCGTGCGGGGCTGGAATCCGCCTCCTCCTATGCCTTGCTCACTGCTTGCTGCTCCCACGACTGGCAATTGAGGTAGATGCAAAACACGAACTGGACCAGAAAGTCAAAGGCACTCTTCACTCACTCTCGCTCTCACCTTTAGCTTCCCTTTTGGCCAGTTGGCTGAGGATCCACAGTGAGCATCAACCCGCCTCTTAATTGGAGCCAACTCTGCTAGCTCCGCTCCTTGGCTACTCAATTTGTTCTCAACGCTTTACTCCCACGCTGTGGGGCTATCCTTTCCCCTTTATGCTCCCGCAGTACTGCGCTGTCTGTCTGCCGAGGTAAACTGTGGTAGTAGAGGCTGTAGTGAAGCTAAATCCCAGGGCACAAGGTGCGCCTGGAGCGAGGTGCCAACTCGCACTGGTGCAGTGCCAACTCGATGCAGCACCTGCTTGGCACCCGCTCTGCTCGGCCTGCCGTGGCGCCCGCTCCGCTCGGCCTGCCGTGGCCCCCCGTGCGCACAGGGGCCGAGGGGCTGGGTGCTAGGAGCCGGGGTCAGGGGTCTGGGGCCTGGGTGGTGCGGGGGCACGAGACAGCACCTCGGCAGTTTGGCGGTCTTGGCATCCTTCTCCTTCTCCTTCTCCTTCTGCGGCAGCCAGTGGTCAGAGTCACAGTCGTCTCACGTGATGCTGTGACAACCCCTCTCTGTGCTCTGGCAGCAGGACCCCCGATTTGGCGAGAGAGACAACGAGAGTCAGATCAGCGGGGGAGTCAGCAAGGGAGACAGCTGGTCAGGGCCCCCTCCTTCCACGCAGCCTTGATTCCTGGGCTCCCAAGCTGGTGTTTTTTCGGCGATATTCGGCCATGATTTTGGGCCGCGGTGCGCGGGTCTTACTGCTCTGCTCCGCTCCTGCTGCCTGCTGGCTGAACTCGGTCGAAAATCTGGACTGGACTTCCTCTCTCGAAAATCACATGTCTTACAAGGTCAGTGTCAAAACAGGGGACTTTTAGACAGACTTTAACATCTGTAATAAAATGGCCCTTTCATCAAGGTCATCTTCCTTTTTTTACGGAATTTTGTTGCTGGTTTTTGGATTCTGCACACTACAGCACTGCTGCCTAGCGCCCAGTGTAGGTGCTCTGACCCCAAACACATGTGGAAATTGGCTAATTCCAGACTAGTCTTTTTATCTTTTCAATGGGGCAAGATGGCGGCTAGCAGCTAGCTGTGATGGATGCCTTCATTGCTGCCTGTAAGCTAAGGATCTGAAGTTTCTACTTGTAATCTCCGGCCCTGGTCTGGCAAAGCTCTCTATGAGCACTTTTATAATTACTGGGCTCTTTCATATATCTCAAGAATACAGTATAAACAATCTGATGCACGAGCAGGATGTGGTCTTTTGCACTCACCATCTGCCTTCATTGTTGCTTGTGCACCTCAGAACCACAACTCCTCTATGGCTAATATCAGCAGTAACAGTGTTCTTTGTCACAGCCTCTGTCTTGGTACAGAGAATAGCTCTGTGTCCACCCAGTGAAAATATAGAACTTGACATTGACAGTCCAAAAATATCAGCTCACAGCCATCAGAAGTCTCTCCACATGCACACAGTCTTGAAGTTTGTCACCCAAGGAAGAAAAGCTTGTCCTAGCAGCTGTAGCAAGACAAAGACAGACAGGGAAGGACCCACTTGAGATTAGCCAGTACACCACATGGGGATCAGCAAGGGCAGCAAAACCGGCATCGTCAGCACTAGCGGCAGGACTGAGAATTCTCTCCCCAGCTGGAGGATAGACAAGGGGGGCAACACTACCCATGCTGGGGACATGGATACGTCTACTGCGACAACTGATATGGGAACTATGCATATTCAGAATCTGAATCAAGGCAAGGGGGTTGGGGACACATATGGGGAGAAAAGCATGGGTAGTACAAGAAGTGGGGGTATCGCAATGACTACTGGATTAGAGGACAACACCCATGTGGAAACTATGCATGCTGTGTTTTCTAAGCACATACTAAGCTTCCCAGAAACTTTAACTATGTGGCTCACAGGGCCTCTTCACGTTTGGCAAGCTGCTATGAAGAAGGGGCCCAGGTCAGCCATGAAAAATACAGCCCTCACTGCTTACAATAAACAGAGGCCACTGCCACCAATTCAATATTTGATGCAATACCTGAAAGTACAGTAGGGGGCATGGCTAATACCTCAAAGGTTCCAAGGCCCCAACTAATGATACAATGCCTGACAGAGAAGGACTTTATTAATCTCGGCCCAGGAAATATCAGATAGCCACAAATTTTTCAAAACAGGGATCAGTGATTGAAAAAAGAAGAGCGGACTGGATGCTTATTTCTGACAATGCAGCCATGAGGCGAGGCAGTCTCACGAAGCACAACATATTGAGGATTAAGCTAACCTGAGAACGCTGATGGACAACACCCAGAGGAACAAAGCTTCATCCAAGTCATCTAATACTTTAGCCATAAACCTCTGTTGGCCAACAGCTCTGATACTTGCCCAATAATCACCCCCACTATGAAAGTGAATTCTAGCATATCAAGGGTCTCAGCAGTAATGAATAATACAGCTTCTAATGTTCAGCACAGTGGACAGTTAGGACATATCTGCTGGTAGTGGCAGAGGTCAAAGTGGAGGATAAGTGACAGATGACCAACTTTCAAAAACAGTCACTATCAGGGCCAGACTGGAAACCGAAGCCAGCCACGGCAAACTGGCAAACTGCTCGGTTGGCCCCCTGGGGGGAGACGAGCTGCAGCCGAGCTGTTGGTTAGGGCCAGTTTTGGCTGATTGTGTTACAAGGGGCCGATATTGCCGGCCCCAGTAACAAAAACGGCACCCTCATTAGCCAGAAACCAGCCCACACCCTGGCGGCCCAACGGGGAAACGACTGGTAACCTCTACCGCCAGTCCAGCCCTGGTCACTATTTGAAATATATGAGCTCATCCAGAAACATAGCGATGAGACACAACCACATTATGTTGAAATAAAAGGACAGCCTGTGCTACGACACAAAAAGCTGTACCGAACATTGCAGACGATGTCAGGGAAGAAGCAGAATGGATAAAGGGACTTGAGTCTAGAGCGACAAAACATGAGGATACTGTTATCCTTACGCAAGAAATCATCAGTGAGCATGCTCTAAATGTGAATATGGTGATGGACCAAATTGAAGATATGGATAACTGAAAGTAAAGAAACAAGCTCTGGGTGTGGGGATCATTGATGACTGCATAGAGAAAGATCCTCATACATTCATTGTCAACCGATCCCAAAAACAACTTTCCAGATTTGTCTGACTGGCACTTCCAAATACACAAGGCACTCAGATTACACTTTATGCCGAATTATAAGGCTTTGAAATAGTTCTCTGGTAATTTACAGTGGTAACTGTTAGAAATTTGGTTACTGGATGACTGTGGTGTGAGCCCTGGTCAAGCAGCAATGACACTCCTAGTTAGCCTAAGGCACAAGCAACCCAGAATTAACCTGAGCTTACCCTCTTGTAGCTCGGCAAAGAGCAGTCAGGATTTAACTTAGAGGCAATGTGTAAAGTATTTGTGCAACATCTTATCAGTAAAACACCACACAAAAAAATCCAACACCAAAATAAATCTGACTTTAATACATATAACAAGACCAAAATGACAAAAATCCAATTGGTAGAACTGAAGATATTCAATTTTAAAGTTTATAGAGAAAAGGGGCCATTAAGCACAAAGCGCTATTGGGAATTTCTGGTTGTGCTGTACCAGGGCAAAGTCACAAGTGGATAGATTGTGGGCCGGTTAAAGGTAACCAGTTATGCCTGCTGAATAGAGCACCTTAAATCCTGGTTGCCGAGTACTGCGTAGATCTGCGTCAAAGTTGTGTCGCGAGCTGAGGCAATGTGTCGGTTTCGAGATGCAGTGAGACTGCAGTGTGATATCCTGTTGTATCCACGTTGAGGATCCAGTCTACTGGCTTGTGATGCAAAGTCAAGTGTTGGGGGTGCAATGTGCAGTCAAGACGATTCTAATGAGAGGGGAAGTTGCGATGTGGTATTTCGGCATCATCTTTGAGACTGCTGTCAAAAAGAGATGCAAAGATATGTGCTGGGGTAAGTGTCACGCAGTGGCAGTTCAGAAGGTCATGAATCAGTCTCAAGTTGCGGGTTGCAGCAGCAATGCGAAGCTTTTGCGACATGTGCAGTCCATGCACCAGCGGCAATACTTCAGTTCTGCTCGGGGATGTCCCACTCTGCTGAAGAGATGCGTTGATTCTGCTTGAATATGCATTGCTCAGTTGAGAAGATGCATTGGTTCCAATGGTAAGCACCTTAGGCCCTCTTCCAAGGGTCCAAGACTGGGTTGGCATCACTTAGCAGGGAATACTCACAGATCGAAGAGTCCAGGTGCAAGTACAGGTGGTTAGAAGCCTAGTATGTCACTGAGGGTTCAGATCAGGAGGCCATCCAACTAGCCCTTGGAGTTGTTCATGGTTATTATATTTAAATTACTGAAGTGGTGGTGTCTGAGATCCTTCTTTTATACCCACTTGTATCTTTGAAGTGGGGAGAAGCTAATAGAGGCATGCCTTTGAAGTGCCCAGGTGCCATTCCATCCCTGCCCTGGCTCCAGACTAACTACAGGGTGTAGTATGTCTTTTGTGTGCACACAGGTGTAGGTGAGGCTGGGTCCATATCCTCACTCCCTTCCTAACAGTGGTGGCCCATTCAATTCATTACTGTTTCAAGGAAAAAGAGTAGCCTAAAGCCCTTCTTCTGGGTTATAAGCAGTGGCGGATGCTATTTGAAGGGGATGGCAGAGCGGAAGGGGAGGGCGTGGTAAATGAAAATTAAAATTAAAAAACACTTCCCTGCAGACAGGCTGGCCTGCCCGCCTCTCGTCCTCTTCAGCTCCTCAACAGCAGGGATCAGGTAGCACCCAGGGTACTGACTCCCTTAGCATATCACAACGCTACTTTACAGCAGTTTTTGTGATTTGTCTGAGCGCCGTGGCTTGGTGCTCAGAGAGGGAGTGGGAGCCTGTGCATGTTCCTCACCAGGCAGTGAATTACAGCCTGGTGGGGAACATGCAAAGTGCGAATTATGGTTTGGCCGGCCCAAGACTTTAGAAGGTGCTCACCACTCTCCCCCTGGCCCCTGCTCTGATAGACTAGCCCCGCCCATACCAGGAAACAGAAAACGAAAGTGGTAATAAGATTGGTTATTAACATTTTAGTTCTACTTTAACTACAGTTTTCAGCGCAGTTGGGCGACGCTCCTCCACCTTAACAGAGGAGCCGTCGCTGGATATAAACAGGCCATTGTGCGAGCTAAAGCACCTTTTTATACAGAGCAGATCGCATTTGCTAATAATTCTTCTATACAGCTGTGTAAAATAGTGAGGGAGCCGTCTGATCCTCCATCTCAGTGTTCATTTAATCCATCCCAAGAATTTTGTGAGAAGGTAGCTCTTTACTATTGTGACAAAATCCTTCATATTTTCTCGGACTTCAATGAACCTTTAGAAAATTATCCCTCTTTTGATAATTCTGCAACCTGCTCCCAATAAAATGTTCTTTCTGTTCTTCCTCTGATCTCCATTCAACATACTAAGGAGTTTTTTCTGAGACTTAAATGTGGCTCTCCTTGTGATGCTTGTATGCCTAAAACCTAAAACCTTACAATTAGCTTTGGACCCTATTGCTAATTTCCTGCAGAAGGTGTTTAATTTAACACTGCAATCTGGTTTTCCTACTATCAGGAAGGAAGTGATCCTCACCCGCTTCTGAAGAAACCAAACGGGACCCTAATGAAATCAAAAAATCTCTGCCCCATCTCTGCTAAAATCTTAGAAAAGTTAATTAACCAAAAATTGGCAACATTTATTGATACCCACTTTGTCTTTGAACCTTCTCAGAATGGATTTTAGGATGGTCATAGCACCGAAATTGGTCTCAATGTGGCGGCTAAAACATTTGTCACTAGGTCGTTCAGGGCAGGTGGCTATCCTGGTACTGCTCATTTGGGTTTTAATTGTACGCTGACAATACTCAAATTGTTGTACCCATCTCCAATAGTCTGATCTCAATGGTGGAGAGGTTCAACCAATGCATGTCTAACATTAGCAGCTTTAGAGGCAACTCTTTGATGCTGAATACAGACTGAGGTTCTTCTGATTGGGTCCCGGCGATTCATCTAGTCTAGCATCTGGTGGCCAGAAACATATGGACCTCTTCCCATTCCTTTAAAGAGTCTGTTCAGTTTGTTTATTAGTGTGAGAAGTATACTTTATTTTCCTTCTTTTTTAACAAGAAGTAAGTGCCAGAGAGATTTGAATGTGCTGTTCCTGTCCAACAGGCTACTCCCAAAGCGGGCCTGTGCAATTTTTCTAGGAAATAGGGTAAACATTCTAAAGATATGTTAACCATTTACAACGCCAAATGCCGATCAATCGCGATGTATGGTTTTGAGCTGAGGGGGCATGTAAATGTGGATTCATTACTGCTGTTAGAAATGTGTTTTTTTTAATCTTCTTGGGCTCCCAACCAGCTGTTCTAACTTTGTATGCGACTCGGAATTGGGAGCAACTTATTTAGCAGATCTGATAAAGGTGCATCCTGTTCTTCTCTGGCACAAGATGTGGACTTCAGACTATATGAGCCTTAATCATGCTATTGTACAGGACTGTTGTGGTCCAGAGCTTGCCCTTAAAATTCCATTGCTTAAATATATTAAGAAATTTATTCTGACATTAGCCATCCTGAATATTCCAATAATCCTGAAACCGTGAAGCATATTACAAGGAAATCGCTAAGGTTGGAATGCCTAAACCTATTGGAGGATGTGAGATTAATGGTAGAAATGGTCAAACCAACTTTACAGCATAACCAAATGGTTTTGACCAGCTGCTCGATGCAACCATATTTAAGTAGCGTTCTTAACGCCCAACATAGGTTTGTTTTGACATGTTTCAGGCTCAACATCTTTCATCGTTTGAAGAGCTATCCAAAGACCAATAATTGGTCTCATCAACTAGCGTACTGCCCTTGCGCCAAGATGTCTAAACAATCAACCATGCATGTACAGTTCTTTTGTAAATTTTATACGGATCTGAAGATCCTTTTTATCAAACCCCTGTTGAAATCCCTAAATTCAAGGCAATGTAGACCGGCGTATTTATTTCTATAATTACTCCCAAACCTATAAATATGCATAGTATTAGCAAGATTCTTGAGGGCTGTTACCTCTAGAAGAAAGTCATTAATCGGTGTATGCTAATTTGTGCCTGTTTTTATTTGCATTTGCTTTTACATTCTTTTCTTATTTTTTTATGTATTGCTATGTATACTTTTATGATTCATAACCTGAATCAAATAAAGAATACTTGATTGATTGATTGATTGATACTCCCAATGCTTTATCCATTCCTGGTCACTTTTCATTTGGATTTCGAGGTTTCCACCATTATCAATATTGGCTCTGATTATTTCTGTTGCATCTACAAGAGCCGACTCTGTACAATGTTTGGGTCTGAACTCACCCTGTGAATGGTCCAAGGTGTTAGTAGAGTCCAGAAAGGTCATGATTTCTAAGTTAAAACTTTTTTCTAGAATTGTAGCTGGAAGTGGATGTAAGTTTAAAAAATATTTGTTTAAAGGTGTTGCATGTTTGATAGAGGTATAAATGGTATTGTGGTTGGTGGCCTGCAGTTTCAGCAGAGGCCCAATACATGTTTTGCATTTGTTATCCTTCGCAAGGGAAAATAGATTGCACAGCTCAGTACGTTTTCTCCATGTTTGTTAGATTTGCACTATTCATTTATTTTACTATGTGGCCTAGTCTGCCAACTGGCCATCCAGCCAGAAGGCCTAAAACTAGTCTTTTTTATACATATGTTGTATTGATTTTATGCAGATTATACATGAATTGCAGAGTTACATAGCATCAATTATTATATATAGTTCCTGATTCTTGACATGGCAGCAATTACCCAACAGCTCTTGAATAACAAGCCCATAAATCCATACACAGATAGAAATAAACCACACATCATCGCACAGATACTGATAACGCAAGAACAGGTTACTAGAGCATATTGCAACTTCTACAATTAAGTTTCCCTGTACCTATCACATTCTCTGTATGTCAACCATATATATATTTACATAATTTCCTTTTTATTTATTTATTTATTTCTTTTTAAATATTTTTATTAAATGTTCCCCCCCACAATTTTTCTGATAAGTCCAGTACAACTTTACAGTACAGATTTTACATACATCTAAAATTCGACAGTCTTCGCCCAAAACAAAAGAAAAAAAACCAAAGTAACCCAGGGGGAAACGAAAAAAGACACATCATATACTTTTAATTCTCCCTATTCTTCCATTGCTCAATGGGTAACCAGATCCTACCCCCCAGTGCCCTTGACCTTCTACCTTTCCTATCATAGATAGCTTTCTCCAATTATATGTGGAGAGTAGCCTTGCTATCCATGTCTGAAATGTCGGTGCCGATTTATCAATCCAGGCTTTTGAAATAATAATCCTAAAGACTGCCGTAACCATAAACATAAATTCTGGATATACATTATTATCTCCTATACTAATACCTAACATTATCAACTCATCCGTTAATTTGGTCTTTAACCCAAGAGATCTCTCCAGAAATTCCTCTATTGCCAATTTTAAAGTGTAAAGTTGTGGGCATTGTGCAAACATATGAGTAATATTGGCGCTTGTTGAGTTGCAGCGTGGGCAAGTTATTCCAGTGCTCCCCCCCCCCACTGGGCAATTCTAGCGGGTGTATGGTACAACGAGTAGACTGTCTTAAAGTGTTGAGTTTGTAGCGTTGCTGAGCACAAGACAGCTCGGCCTAGGTCTAATGAGGCTTGAAGAGCTTCAGGATGGGCCCTTACTTGTTC
Source organism: Lissotriton vulgaris (assembly GCF_964263255.1). NCBI lineage: Eukaryota > Metazoa > Chordata > Amphibia > Caudata > Salamandridae > Lissotriton > Lissotriton vulgaris. The sequence goes on from NC_141693.1 coordinate 1,355,449,156, forward strand.
CACCCATTTATTGCCATATTTTTCTCTATCATCTGTTTTATATTTCTGTAATTCTGCGTACAATTGTCTAATCGTGCACTGTAGACTGCTCCCTAAATAGTCCATAATCCTACAATTTGTCAATCCTGCTGTCCCACCCCGTTTTGTTTGAAAGTAGCTCCTCACTTGTAAGTATTTAAAAAAATTATTCCCTGATATTTTAAATTTGTTTTAAATGTGTTTTGGATATCCTGGAACAGTAAGAACCCTCCTTTTGCATCCAGCAAGTCTCCTAATTTCTTAATCCCCCTGTCATCCCACTCTTTCATGACTGCATTCCTGAAAATCTCTACAGGAAGCTCGTTGTTCGTATACAGCCTCAAGTATCTATTATACCTCCCCAATCCTAGCTTTTTCTTAATTGCCCTCCAGATTTTATATACAGCGCTCAAAGTCTTGAACCTCGTGTGTTTAAAATAGACAAAATCCACTGTCGTTACTAAGGCATTCTCTGCCGCCTTTCCCAAAATTGCTTCGTAGACGTTCGCTTGACATGATCTCTCACCCTGCTGGTCACTTCCTCCTAATAACCCTTTAGAATATTGGAGAGCTGCCGCCCAATAATAAAATCTAAAATCCGGTGCCCCCCAGCCTCCCTTCTCTCTTGATAGTGTCAAAAATAGATATGCTCTACGTGTCTTCCCCTGTGCCCAAATTAATCTATTCACTGTTGATTCTATTCTATTAAACCATGTGCCATCAAAGTATAAGGGAATTGCTCTAAAAATATATAAAAATTTTGGAAAAGTAACCATTTTGATAAAATTAATACGTCCCATTAGTGTCAGATGTAGATTATTGACTCTCTCCATATTTCTTTTAACCTTCCCTAAAAGTGGTTCCATGTTAATCTCTATTAGGTTTTCTAAATCCGCAGTCACCCTGACTCCCAAGTACATTGCTTCTGAGACTACTCTTGTATCTTCAAATATTGTATATCTATTCTGCACTACCTGTGTCTTTCCTCTATTTATTAGATACCCTGAGACCGCTCCGAAATTCCTTGCCTCTTGTTCTATTTCAGTCAGTGCCCCCTCCGGTGCTGGTGTTGTAATAGCCACGTCATCCGCGTAGGCGAATAATTTGTAATCCTTCTTGTGCAGTCTGACTGAGGGGATCCTATTGTTATGTGTGAGCCTTCTTAAAAACAGGTCCAGATATATGGCAAATAGTAAAGGTGAGGCTGGACAGCCCTGCCTAGTCCCTCGTCTAATCTGTACTGCCTTCGTATAGGATTTATTAATTCTTATCCTCGCTAAGGGTTGTTTATAAAGTGCCTGGATTGCTGTTATATATCCATTGCCTATACCTGCCCATTCCATGGCTTTCCAGAGATAGTCCCAGGAGACCCTGTCGAAGGCCTTCTCGGCATCCAAAAAAATGGCTGCGACAGGGTCTCCTGCAGCCTCCGCTGCATCTAAGATGGTGATCATCTGCCTAGTATGTTGGGTAGCCCCTTTGCCTGGGATAAAGCCATGTTGCGCTGGGGATACCACCCCCTCTATAACCTTGCTCAACCTATTAGCCAGTGATTTAGAAAATATCTTTGCATCCGCATATAGTAACGTTATTGGCCTATATGAGCGTGGTTCCGTTGGAGGTTTTGTCCTTCTTAAGTATCACTATGATATCCGCACCGGCCCAAGATTGTGGGACTATTCTACCCCCCTGTGCCATACAGCAAATTGTCCACATGTCCTTAGCTAACACATCCCAAAAGGTCTTATAGAACTCTGCAGGTATCTGATCTTGACCTGTTGCTTTGCCAGAGGGGAGGCTGAATGCCGCGTCCCTCACCTCCTGGACTGTTAGCTGCAAATCTAGCTTATCCCTCTCCTCTGTGCTTAACCCTACCTGTGGTACCTGTGACAGATATTCCATAATCCCTGTCTCTAGATTTACGTTGTTTGTGTCTTGCTCGTATAAGATTTCGTAAAACCTTCTAAACACCTCCTGTACCTCCTCTACCTTATTAACAATTGTCCCTGTACTATCCTTAATTTCTTTTATCTCCCCTGCTGCTAGTGTTTGTCTGGTCCTAATTGCCAGGAGGTGTCCCACCCTCTCATTAAATTCGGAGCATTTTTCTTTTTTTGCTAGATAATTCCCTGCTGTTTTCTGCACCAATGTATTGCCTGCATCTGCCTTCTGTACTTCCAAGGCCAGCAGGATCTGCCAATAGGTTCTTGCCTACCTATTGCAGCCACTAGGCCCTCTTCTAGGTCCACCAAAGCTCTAATCTTCTCTTCCATCCTCTCCTTTTCCTTCTTACTTCTTAACAACGTATAACTTAATGTCTCCCCCCTCACTCCCGCTTTAAAAGTGTCCCATACCATATCCGCTGAAGCTGAGTACCTATTCATGTCCCAGAATTGTGTTATCCATTCCTGCATTCTTGTAATATATTCCTTCTCCTTCAACAACCCCCGTTTGAATGTCCATGTGGTCGTTGACCTATCCTTATTTTTAGGCACTGACATACTTAAAACCAGCGGATTATGGTCTGACACTATTCTGGGAAGTCGTTCTATTGTGGCTCCACCTACAAGTGAACTAGATATAAAGAAGTAATCCAGTCTGGCAATCGTTTTATGTGGGGCTGAGTAGAAAGTACTTCCTGTACCTATTGGGTTTTTTTCCGCCCACATGTCCACCAGAGCATTATGTCGGACAAGATTTTGTACTGCTCTGTGTGTCTTTTTTTTCCTCCCTCGGTATCTAACCCCACCCCTGTCAGTTAGGCCATCTAAACCATTGATGTTAAAATCCCCACAGCATATCACAGGTTCTGGCCACAGTGCTAATTCTCCATCCATAAATTCAATTAACTCAGGTTCATCTTTAGTTGACCCATACAATGAAGTAAGGGTGAATCTTCCAGCCATAGTTTCCATACCCAGCACCACCCATCTCTCATCTTGATCCTCCTTTTCTTTTTAATTTTTACAGTGCCTTTCCTAGCCAAGATCGCCACTCCCTTACTTCTCCCTTCCTGTCCTGTATAAGCAAGAACCTCAAATCCCATTTGATCCAGCATAAACCTGTCTTTGACGGCCACATGCGTTTCCTGTAAACAGATTATTTCAATTCTCCAGAATCGTAACAATGCAGCTAGCTTTTGTCTTTTCGCTCCATTATTTAGCCCACAAATGTTAATAGTGATTACCCTGACTGCCATTTACTCATGCTTACTTTTACCATCTTTTCAAATGCCATCTTGAAATTTTCCAGCCGCTTTCTCTCTCCCTTATACCTTTTAAAAATCTGTACTGTATTTCTACACCAACCATCACCAGTGCCAATGCCCCCCCACCAACCCCCCTCCGCCCCCCTCCTCCCCCCTCCCACTCTGCTGTTCCACCCCCCTGCTACAGGCAAATAGGTCACAACTGACCTATGCGTGACCACTGAGCGTTGTAGTGTCGCCCCCCTCTCCTTCCCTCAACTCTCCTTCACCCATTGTTACTCCCAAATACCAGGCTCATTAAGCTAATTATTTTTCTCCCATCAACCTTCTCTTTTTTCTCTCTTTGTGATTTCCCTTTTACTTCTTCCTAGCTCCTCCTTGTTCTGTTAATTCTGCCAAAAATTCCCCCGCTTTGATCTCTGAAAAGAACATTCTTGTTCGACCTGCAGAAATGACTTTTAGCTTTGCCGGGAACATTAAGTAAGCCTCTGCCCCTTGTCTCTGAAATGCTGCAATCAATTGCCTGAGTCTCCACCGCCTCTCAGCTGTTACATGGCAGAAGTCTGGTCTAGCAAAAAATGTTATTCCTTCGCTAGTCTTCCTAGAGTCTGGTCTGGCTTTCTCCATCAGTACTTGTCTTGCTTGAAAATTTACAAAGAATACTAGCATGGCCCTTGGAAGCGCATCTGTGCCCCCTTCTCGCCTTTTCTTTATTGAAAGTGGAAACCTATGGGCTCTCTGTACTTCTTGCTCCCATTGCCATGGCACCTCCGGGAAGGCCCCTTTAACAGCTTGATAACGAAACCTCTGGGATCTTGCCCCTCCACACCTTCCTCAATACCGAGGAGTCTGGCGTTATTACGCCTCTGGCGATTTTCCAAATCTTCCACCTTCCATTGTAGATCCTCCACAATCTTTGTCTGCTCCTCTCTAGATGTCTGCCAGTCTGTGACTTCATCCTCTAGTCTACCAGTTCTCTCTTCAACTCCTATGACTCTCTCCTCAACTTCCTCAAATTTTTTGTTTATTTTCCTGATTGAGGCTTGAATTTTTTTGGTATCATGCCTAGCTCTCCGACTTTCAGCTCTGGCTTCTGTTTGCATCTGTTTTAATGTGGCAAACATTATATCCAATTTTCCTCCTTCGCTTTGAACTTCTTGTCCATCCTCTTTATACATACTAGAGGTGGCAGAGTAGTCCCATAGCAGTTTCTTATGTGTGCTCAGGGGCGAGCCTGCCCTTCTAGATGCCATATTGCACCTTTTTTGAGTGCCTCTCCCTCTAGAGCCTCCACTGTCTCCAGAACTCAAGCTTAAATGTGAGGTGTCTCTCTCTTCGTCGCTGCTTGCTATCGTTGATTCAGACTCTTCAGGGACCGAGAAGAACCTGTCCCCCTCAGCCCCCTCTGTGAAATCCGCCTCTGCCTGTTCTTTCTGGCATCTGAGGCTCGCTACACTCCCCCTCTTTGCGCCATTATTTACTTGTAATTGGGCTTGCTCCTCGAGCATCTCTGCCTCTACCTCTTTGAGGGCGTCTAGCATCTGTCCAGTATTCAGTACCTCCGCCCCACCAGTGGCCTCTCTCACCTTTCTTTCGGCGTTGCCCAACTCGTCTTGGCTCCCCTGCTCCAGCTCTTGCTCAGCGCCGTCCGTCATTCTCGCTGTCGGGAGCTCCGCGGGAAGCGTGAGGTCTGAGTACACCGGTTGCCTGGCAACGCTTCCGCTTGCGTCCTCGAGGACGTTGCTGCTTGTTCCATCGGACGGCAGGCTTGCCGTGAGCGGCGGATTTTCCATGAATGATCCTGATGTACCCGGAGCTGTTTTCAAGCTGAAGGCTTCTGAGACGGAAGTGGGGTCTTTCTCGCTCTTCCTCTTTTCTGAAAGATCCTGCATCGAATGATTACTGCCGCTTCGTGTGTCCCTAACCAGCTTGAGCTCTTTCTCCTTCTCACTAGCTCTGTCCAGCTTGCGCTGCTGGGCTTTGGTTGCTGTTGATACAGCGGGTGTCGAGCGTTTGGCAGGAGGCAGCATTTTAGCTTTCTGTATGGTGCCCGATCTCCTGGCTTCTTTCTGGCATGTTTCTTTATTGAAGCCGCTGGGCATGGGCTGCTGCTGTTTATCTTTACCTCGAAAAGCCATCTCTCCCTCAAATCCGTTTGTGCGGAATGCCTTGAAAAGGGAAACAGACAGTATCTTCGCTTTTTCCCAAATGGGTGCGAGGCTGCCAAGTACACTGTTGCGCTTCTTCAACCTCGATCTGCTGTCTCCTCCTTGCTGACCCTCTGCCCAACATAAGATGAATTGCATACTACTTTTTAAAGTCCATCTAGCGCCTGGGACTAGTCTTGGGTCGGAGAGGGGTTGGGATGCGACTTTCTCCTACAGCGCTTCGGCGGCTATCTTGCCCAGATATTTACATAATTTCCATCCGTAATTTAAACATAACAACAAACCCCCCCACCCTCCCCACCCACACTTGCCGCTTGAGCACTCCCTAGCTAGTAACATATTCACATATGTGATCCTTCCTCCGTATGTACATTATTATACTGCATTCTCTGCCCATCCCTCCGTTGGAGATGAGCGGGTACCTCCGACATAACCTCTTGTATTCACTCCTGGCATCTAGGGGAAGCTAGGTAGAAGGAGTTATCTCTGCAGTCTCAATATGATAATATATCCATGGCAGCATGTTCCATGCCCTAGAGATTGGCGTCCTGCGTAAGCCCCTATGTTCTTCTCTGTGCAGTTCAGCTCCTTCTGCCCACCCCCACCTAATCATCTTTGCATGCCACTCTTGAAGTGATGGAGCCTTCCATCTTTTTGTAATGTTCCTTTTCGCCAGTATTAGTGCATGATTAGCAAATCTATGAGATGGATTGCCTTTCTTCCCGCGTGTTCCCAAACCCAGTATACAATATTCCATTGTGTCAGTATTGCGCAGTGGAACGACGGCCGTCAATATCCGACACACCGACGTCCAATAGTGCCTTAGTCTTGGACAGTCCCATATCATGTGTACTAGACTCGAATTAGATGTATGACAACGAGGGCAAGTGTCCTCCACATCAGGAAACATGATATTAAGCCTGCGTGGGGTGAGATATGCCCTGTGGAACAGCATTAATTGGATACATTTGAATTTAGGGTTGCGAGACACCTTCCTGGGGTAGCCCATCACAATATCCCATTCTTTATCTGAAAAACCACGACCCACATCCCTTTCTCATTTGGTCCGTAGTGTCTGCAACAAGATCTCCGTACTGTGGTAAATAAATATTTACCGTCGGAATTTCTATGCAGTAAAGTTCAATAAAATAACTCAGTCGAAAATAAGAGGCAAAATCCGTGATATCTGAGTTTATAAGGGTTTTATTCCATAAAATGGAATGGTTCGAACCAGGGTATCATGTTCCTTTCACCATAAAGGATCAGGAAGGGATAGACAATACTTTATTGACAGAATACAATATTTATAGTAAATGCATATAATGGTGATGGATACAGAAGGCGTAACAGCTGAGAGAAACGAGATAAGAACACATGTGCGTAACAGAAAGGCGTGCACAAGGGCGTACACAGAGGTGTGTGCTAGAAACGTCACATGAAGGTGTCACAAGTGGGTGGATACATAGTGGAATCTTGCAGTGTCAGCAGAAATCTGTATCAAGGATACGCGCGCAGCAGCATGACGTGTGACTGATGTGAGGCTGGAGGGTGCAGGGGACTTGACATTTAGCACTAGAGGAAAGAGACAGAAGTCTGGCATGTCAGATCGACTCGTTCCTAAATCATATCTGATATCTTGTGTTTGGGGAACTATATTATCTAGAAGGAAAGGTCTCTTGGGCAGAGGCTACTCTATACTGACTATTAATGCGTGCATATGTGACTACGTGTCTGCGTGTAATGCGAGGGGCCATGGGCCTACCATGGTAACAGGAGCAATGAATTACTTGCATGGAGACAGAGAGGCCGGGCCCTTTGCTCTGCAGCCGGGGAAATGTTTATCTATTCTGCTAGACTGGAATGTGTTTTCGAGGAGCTGAACTCGGCTATACTAATAACTTGAAGGCAAAATACTGTCTTTGGCAGGCAAGCAGGCCGAGCCGGGCACCGCTCGCCACGCAGGGAGTAGGACAGAGGTCAGGGATGCATCCCACGTTGCAGCTTTCAGGAAGCAGAGAACAGAAAGGGCTCGATGGCAGAAATCAGGGCCTAGCTCTGCAGGGCTAGGAAAAACGTGAAAGTGCACCATGAAAAGACGTTGGCAAGGCATACTTAGGAACTGAATTATCGATCCATTCATGGTGGATCTGAAAGAGGACATGTTAACGTTGGACGCAAATGTATTTGCGTCCTCATAGCAGGTCGAGGAGGGAAGTTACATGCACTTTAAGCTCGTACATGGAGACGGTGGGGTTCACGTTAGGGGACACAATTGACCATAAAAATTTATATTACCTCATTCTCTCCTTGTCCCCTACGGACCCTTCATGATATATCAATCTTCATTAGTCCATCTATTTGTTCATATAACATCATTTGCTCTTCCTTTTTCAGGCGGGATTTAGAACGTGGACTTGGATGAGGAAAACATGATGTGGCGCACAAGCCGCAAATCGCTGGCCCACATTGTATACATAAGCAACAACTGAATACTATGAGAAGGGCTATTCCGAGGAAGGATAGGACTTTCCAACCCCAGGCTGATAACACGCTCCAGAACCAACCGGACCAAGTCCAGGTGCCTGGATTCTGGTGTATCTGACTTGCAATCTTATGGAGACGCGTTATGGCTTTATATACTGACGGTGCGTTTTCTGGAATGAAAACACAGCAACTCGATCCGATGACTCTACAGGCTCCGCCCCTATCGGCCAGGATGACGTCAAGAACAAGACGATTTTGAAGGACAACAATTCTCATAGCAGACTGTTCCTCTGTTAAGTTGCCTAGGGCGGAAGTAGTTTCATTTACCACTGCTTCAAGGGTTCTGGTCAAGTGACGTATTGCTTTGCTATTGAAGATAGCTCCTAAATAGGGAAAGAAACCTTTATTGAAATCTGTATATTGTTCCAATGCCGTTTCAGTATAGTCGACAATCGGGAGATCTCTCTTGTGTCTATTAGGTACTAGCCGGGAGTTCTTATGATAATCAGGTGGAGCTAGAAAAACAGGTGGCAGAAGGAATGCAATGTAACATGTCCCATCCCAATCTAGTGGCAAACGTATATAGGCTGTATGACCACAAATGAAATAGGAATGGCGGGTAGCTTTGAATGTAGACTTGCCTTTATCACTGAATTCGATCACAGTAGTACATTTACTATGACCTAGGGGTACTGAACCATTCTTTCTGACACATAATTCGCCTTTGACTGGTAATACTGACATAGAGGGTAAGTCTGGTCCTGTATCAGACTGGACATTCAGAATCATGAGGTTAAGTGTATAATTACCTAATCCATATACTTCATTTTCTAGATCGGTCCCTGTCCTTTGTGGAAGACCCTCCTTGATAGGGTAACATGCTTTATGCAGAACTGTGTTCAGATTTCCCCATATCCAACTGCCTTTGTAGACTATGGACTCAGAGTCTAAAGAATTTATTAAACTAAACCATGCACCACAGGAACCATTATGTGTGAACGGATACGGGAAGAGGGGCAGGACTCCCTTGTATTTCTGGTAGGGAGGAAGTCGGCCACATATCCAACAATTGGTAGCATTGCTGGTCTGATGGGAATGATGTAACATACTGATAAAAGTATTGTTGCGCAGCGCAAGCCGGTAAGATAACTCGTGCGGGGGTAATTCGCTGAAAGTATGCTCGACAGTGCTATTTGGAAAGAAATGTGCATGTATGGAAATAGGGAAATACACGTGTAGCAGTAAACTTGCAGCAATAATCGTAAGACTCAGAAAAAACATAATCAATAATGTCACAATACAATGACTACGAAGAGATTTACAATATTCTCGTTTCTTGAGCTGTTTCTGTCTATCTCTCTCTCTATTGGGATCTAGCTTGTACATGTCAGGAAACTGTCTAACCGCTTCACCTAGGGGAGGACTTAAACAATTAAACTGTCTGACTTGCTAGACCTCAACTTTAAACGGTACTCCTGTTGAGGAGTTTTTTCTACCAGTGGGAGTTTAGTATCAGTCTCTAGGATGGGGCCGGGCTGGAAGTCTGACTCTGGCTGCAGTCCATGATATTTTTTTATATGACTTGAGTGGAGCCAGCCCTTGCGGCACTCCACTTTCACCGCTGTCCTTGTAGTTAATAAAACAAGCTTCGGCTCCTGCCAGCGGGGCTCCAGCGGACTCCTCCTGTCGAAGTTCCTCACAAAGACGAGGTCCCCCGGAGCAATCTCGTGTGGCTTCACCTCGGTGTTGTCGGGAAAGGCTGCAGCCACCTGTGAACGACAAGATTGTAGTGCAGACATCAAGGAGGCAAGGTAATCTGTCAACATGTTACTATCAACATCGGTTATTTTACGAGGCAGAGGCGTCCCCCACATATTCGGTGGCCTGCCAAAGACCACCTCATACGGGGATAGCCCTGTTCTAGAGTGTGCAACCATTCTCATGTAAAACAATGCAACTGGCAAGGCGACTATCCAGTCTACCCCTTTCTCGGCACAAATCTTAGCAAGACGTGTTTTCAGTGTCTGATTGTGTCTCTCTACGAGACCTGCTGCCTCTGGATGTCGGACGCAGTGGAACTTCCACTGATATCCTAGCAGGAGTGATACCTGCTTCATTAATTCGGACGAGAATGGTTGGCCATTATCTGAATACACGACACGAGGCAAACCGTACCGTGGGAAGAATTCACGAACCAACTGTTTGGCAGTGGTCGGAGCAGTGTAATCTGGGACTGGATATGCTTCTGTCCAACGGGAAAGTGCACATACGACTACGAGGACATATTTGAATCCTCGACATCGTTCCATCTGGATATAATCCATCTGGAGGACTTCAAAAGGGTGATCGGGAGGATTGAATCCACCTTGCTCTACGGGAATGCTTTTACCTGGGTTGAACTGACAACAGATCATGCAAGTACGCACTTTCTGTTTTGCTGCTGCTCGTAAATGTTTATTGTACCAGAGATTCTGTAAACTGTCTAACATGGCTTTTTCTCCTAGGTGTGCTGGACTGTGTGCAGTGTTGATCATAACTTGAACCATAGAGTCGGGGAGAAACCATGTGGCTTTTCCCTTCGTCATCCATCCCTGATCTGTCTGGATCCCTCCTAGTTCAGTCCATTTCTTAATTTCGTCTGGAGTAGCATGTGTCTGTATGTCAATTACATCTAGTGCGGGATCCTTAACTGTCATGCAATGTGTAGGTGTCGAAACTATTGTATTTGTCATATCAGCTGCATATATATGAGTCAGAGCTGTGTGTTTCGCGGTACGATCGGCCAGGTCGTTACCCTGGGAAATAGTATCTGTAACTTTAGTATGTGCCTTGCACTTCATGATAGCTATGGCTGATGGCAAATGTATTGCTTCCAATAATTCTTGAATGAGGGGACCATGTTGGATTTTGGCTCCGTGAGAGGTCAAGAAACCTCTTTCCTGCCAGAGTACACCGAAGTCGTGTACGACTCCAAATGCATAACGTGAATCTGTGTATATGTTAACATTCCTGTTCTTGGCTACTATACAAGCTCGGGTCAGAGCAATGAGCTCTGCAGCTTGAGCAGACAGTGTATCAATGCGGTGTGTTTCTTTGACTTCAGTTTCAGTGGTCACTGCATATGCGGCCACTAATTCTCCTGTGATTGTTCTCATACATGAACCGTCCACGTAAAGTGTCAGGTCTGGGTTAGTCAGTGCAACATCTGTCAAGTCTCGTCGGGGCTTTGTTACTGCAGTAATGATCTCTATACAGTCATGTGGAGCTGGATCTGTAATGTTCGAAGGTAACAATGTGGCAGGATTGAGTATATTACAGCGTCTGATTTCTATGTGTGGCTGGAACAATGTCAATTCGTAACCTGTCAGTCGTGCTATAGTTAAGTGTTGAGTCTGCGTTCTGTTTAAAAGAACTTCCACAGAGTGTGGAACTTGTACTGTCAGGGGATGTCCTAACACTATGGAATCACTTTGTCGGATTGCTAAGGCTGTTGCTGCAACTGATTTTAAGCACGCAGGCAGAGCCTGGGCTACTGGGTCTAATGTACTCGAAAAATAAGCACACGGCTTATGTGAACCTGCTTGGTCTTGTGTGAGGACAGATAATGCTGTGCCATCACGTTCTGTAACAAAAAGTGTAAAAGGTTTGTTGTAACATGGTGTTGCTAAAACTGGTGCTTGACATAATGCTTTCTTTAATTCATCAAAAGCCTGTGTGTGTTCCTGAGTCCAAGGGAGGACAGTCGAAGTCGCTGCCTCCTGTGTTGTCAACTGTATAAGTGGCTTGGCTAGAAATGCGTACTGGGGAATCCATTGCCTGCAGTAAGAGGTGAGGCCAATGAAGGCCCGCACTTCCTTTTGTGTCTTGGGTTGCGGTAAGTGTGCAATTAACTCGATGCGGTCAGGTGTTAGCTGTCTCCCCCTCTTGGACAGCAAGTGCCCAAGGTACACCACTTGCTGAACACAGAATTGTAACTTTGATGGGGACACCTTGTGTCCCTTGTCAGCTAAGAAATGCAAAACCGTCAGTGATGCATGTTCACATTCAGGTTCTCTACGAGCGGTGATCAACAGATCATCGACGTACTGCAGTAGGGCAGTGTTAACTGGCATGTGAATACTGTCAAGTTGTCTTTTCAATGCTTGGCTGTAGATGCTGGGGCTTTCTGTGAATCCTTGAGGTGCGCATGCAAATTTGAAGCTACGGCCATTTAAACAGAATCCGAAAAGATATTGGCTCTCCGGATCAATGGGGACACTGAAGAAGGCGTTCTTGAGGTCAATTACAGTAAAGAACGTCGCCTCTGAATCAATAGCAGTCAATAAGGATGAGATGTTGGGGACCACAGGGTACTGTGGCACAATGCATTTATTTAATTCTCGCAGATCAATCACCAACCGATAAACTGGTGGTGCATTTGGGTCAGTACGTTTAAGAATCGGAATGATAGGGGAATTACATAGATTGGAGTCGGTTTCTACAACCACTCCCTGTGCAATGAGCTCTTCAATGATTTCCAGTAAAGCCACTACAGCATCATGTGGTAACTTGTATTGTCGGATTCGGGGCAGTACAACTCCTGGCTTGAGTGTAACTCGGTATGGTGTAATGTGCATACAACCTACATCAGTTGGGCCTTTCGCCCACAAATGTTCTGGTACATTTTTCAATCTGACATCAAAATCTCGTAATACATAGTGACCTTTAAAGTCACGCAAAAACAGTCTAACTCCTTCCGGAGAACAACATATTACAGCTCCTAGAGCTTTCAGTGTCTTGATACCTAACAAGTTTTCTGGACATGACTTCGTGAGTAATAAGTCTGTAGTACGTGACAATGGACCAACTGCTAGGGGAACAGGTTTTGATACTTCATTAACAATGGGCTGTCCTGAAAATCCAAGGGAAACATTCTGTGAGCCTGAGAGGGGTGCCCCTGGAACCTCGTCGTGACTTATTGTTGTTCGACTTGCCCCTGTGTCAATCAAAAACTTTCTATCTTTTCCTAATACTTGACTATGTACATAAGGACCCTCTTGATCTACCGGAACCTCAATGAGAGGCAAGCCAACCTCCCTCTCTAGGCTGTTTCATGAGTATCGCTGATAATCGGGATAATCAGATTGTGCATACTGGTACATCTGCTGTGAAACTTGCTGTGTCGCAGCAATGGGCTGTGCATGTGGTACCGCTACTGTCTGTCCTGTCTGTTGTGGAGCAGGCATTGGCTGGGCGTTCTGTGGAATATGTTGCTGAACTTGGTGTTGGACCTGGTCCTGTCTAGGCTGACGTGGTCTCTCTTTAGTTTTTCCTGTTGCTATATTGTATTTCAGAACCGTACATTCATTCACATAGTGACCTGGCTGTTTACAATAGTTGCATGTCCCTTTAACGGGAGCCGCCGTATTATTTGACTGTGTCATACCCTTTTTCTGACCGTCAGCTGGAACTGACTGAGCAACTAACATTTTCATTTTCGTATCTTTCATACGTCTCTGTTTGTGGTCTTGTTCTTCTCTAATTCTATTCTGGTGGTACTGTAACATTTGTAACATTTGGGACGGCGTATTTGCTTGCCATGTACTTTCTACTTTCAAGACACGGTTCTTAACTTGAGGCAGGGAATTCTCGACTAATTTTGATACAAAGAGGTGTGGGTATGACTCGCTACTTGTTTTCAGGCCACTATTAATAATAAAACATTTCTCAAATCTAGAATAAAAATCACTAGGGTCTTCATCGTGTTTCTGTTTACAGGCTGAGATTGCGTCCCAGTCTTCCTTTTTAGTTGCTAACAGTCTAGGTAAAACCTGAACTAATAAACCTGGTAATGCTTTAGCTTTATCCCCAAGGCCTAAACCTGCGGTACGACCATTTTCTTCAACTTCTAGTGCAGCCCAATCAATCTTTGTGTCTCCCACCTCCCATTCTTTCTCCTTCAGTTTCTCGTAAATTCCAGCAGGCAACAGTACTTTTAACATTTTCATAATATCTGTATACGTGTAAACGCCCATGAGTAGCATATCTTTAATCTCTCGGTGAAAACCTGCGGGGTCTTTATCATGGCTAGGCACTATTTTCTTCATTTCCAATAATTCCATTTTAGTGATGGGTGTATATACAAATACACGTTCTAGTGTGTTATCGTCTTTTCTGACCGGATGTACTTCCCGTAAGGGATTCTGTCTGTCAAAGTAAAAAAAAATTCTTTCTGAGGGTGGTGGAGCTGACATAAACTGTGGTTTCAGGAAAGCACTATACTTGTGTCTATGTTCTAGAATTTCTTTAATTAAATCAGTACCTAGGCCTCTCCATCTATTAGAGAGCAGTTCTACTAATATATCTGGTAAGGGACCTGGATCAGAATGTTGGCTTTTAAACAACGTAATGAGATGCTGAATCATGTATACACCGGCTAATTTTTGTTCATCAGGGGAAAGGTTCAAAAACGTCTGAGCTACTGCATCATCATTATATGTACTGGAATCGTTAGCCCATTGTACTGCGGACCGGGCTAGTTCTTGCTCATCCATGGAATTGAGTACATGGTACCCCATTCGATCTTGAAGTATTTTATCGGTAGCCTGAAACATATGTTCAGGGGAACTCGGATTTGATATAGCAGAGAGAAAAATTCTTTTGCTTTCTGGACGTATTGTTTTCTTAAGGTATTTTCCCTTACCTACATATGCTATTGTCTCTTTGTCTGACTGTTGTGATGTTTCTGCTACATTCTCTGTTTCCTCCTCCTCTTGCGAGGAAAGTGGATCGTCTAATTCAAGATCTTCGTCAGGTGCTCGCTGGGCATGTATGTCTATTATTTCTTTACGGATCTTTTTAACCATAATATGTATACTGTTCTCCTTATCATGTTTACCCTCCGCCATGTTCTGGCTCCATCTAATCAGTCTTTTCATCTCAGTTTGCGGAAAACCTGCCTGATCTTGTTCTCTTATTAAACAATTAACCAAAAATCGCATTATAAAACCTTTAGTCTCAACTTTCTGACGTGACATGGCGTCGGCAACAGACTCCGGTCCTTCTCCTGTTCTGATAAAAAAATCCAATTTGTCTAGATGTTCTGGCATTTTGGGTAGTAGCATCAAATAATCTGTAGCGCGTCTCAAACGTATGGACGCTAACAACATGGGTCCTGACGTACCAGGCACTGAGTCATATCTGCAGTCTGTAAGTTCTCTTCTAAGTTATTCGGTCGAAGCGCTTTTCGGTGTCCGAGCCTTTGCTAAATCTCTCATTGTAACTCGGTGTATCTGTGGGGGTGTTTGATAACCTCCTGTAGCACCTCCTGAACCGGAGGCTTGAGCATAACCTGGCTGTAGGGTCGGTACCTGCTGTAGCTGGGTTGGGTCCTGGACCACGCCAGTCCCAAAAGGATTTAATGGATGCAGTTGTTGGATACCAGGGGGGACAACGGGTGCGGGTGGAAGGATCTGCTGTTGCGGACCTGGGGGCGGATGATCTTGGGGTAGGAGACCGTCAGCAGGTGCAGGTGGTACGGGTACATGGGCAGGTGCAGTAGTATATGTAGGAGCTACATCGTCTAAATAGGAAGAAATAAAAATGTCTGCTGCGGTCTTGTGACGTAATTTAGTCGGAACCAATGGAGGGGGCTGATCTTTTGGTATTTCCGGAGTGGCCTTAGGTAAACCCTCGGCCAAAAGAGGATACATGCCATTCACAAGGGTGTTTCGTTGTCGGTCTACTTGCTCTGCTTTAACTCGTATTCCTTCTTCAACTAGTACGTTTTCTCGGGCTTTGTCTGAATCTTCTCTATGTTTTTCTGCCTTCCTGAATTCTTTCTCTGTACGTCTATGCGATTCTTTACGCCACAATTCTATGGCGTCTTTCTGAGATTGTCTGGCCTTCTTTTTCCATAGCGCTTCTTCTACTCTCATGATGCAATCTGCATCCCATGTCCCTGTAACGGGCCATCTATATTTCTCGTCTAGGTTCTTAGTATAATCGGCCCATAAATCTAGATATAAGATGGCATCTAAGCCATGCTTATGGTACATAAAATTTCCGGGAGTATCTCTAAGTGGGACAGGAATCGCTTCCTCTAGTATCCCTTTCCTAGTTCCTATCTGTCTTAATTTGGAAAACAGTGGCATCTTGATATTCGGTACTTGATACTTACTCGAACCTGAACACACTTTTGACACAGAAACACGGTAATGTATATCAAACAGTCACTCATACCACGACATTAATCACATAGAAACATTTTGAACACATATTAACTAAGCTTGAATTCTATAACGAAAACAATAAATCGAACTGTTGAAGACACTAATTACTTGATATACTGCTAAACAGTACAGATACACTGCTAAAACAGTGCAGACCGGGTCTGTGTACCCAAACCCGTCTTGACCGGATGCATAGTAATGCACCCGTCTAGATGCGTCCCCAGCAACGGTACTCACCGGGAAGCATGGAACGGAAGGCCTCGGAAAACTCGTCTGGACTGGACTGGACTGGACTCGACTCGACTCGTGACGTCACAGGCACGTCGGAACTGGTGGGCCTCTAAACACCTCGGATCTTGCTCTCTTGGCTGGGCTCTGGTCGGGATCCTCCGCACTCCTTACCGCCTCGTCTGGGTGTCGATCGAAGTCTCAGTCACCTCCGTTGGCCAGAGGGAGATACAGGAAATCCTGCGGGTACGCATAATTGTCCGTCTCGGCTGTGGCAGGGGGCTAGGCTTGCAACGCACCTCCGGCGCGTAAGGTGGGGGAGGGGTCCCTATTCGGGCGCCAAATTAATGTGGTAAATAAATATTTACCGTCGGAATTTCTATGCAGTAAAGTTCAATAAAATAACTCAGTCGAAAATAAGAGGCAAAATCCGTGATATCTGAGTTTATAAGGGTTTTATTCCATAAAATGGAATGGTTCGAACCAGGGTATCATGTTCCTTTCACCATAAAGGATCAGGAAGGGATAGACAATACTTTATTGACAGAATACAATATTTATAGTAAATGCATATAATGGTGATGGATACGGAAGGCGTAACAGCTGAGAGAAACGAGATAAGAACACATGTGCGTAACAGAAAGGCGTGCACAAGGGCGTACACAGAGGTGTGTGCTAGAAACGTCACATGAAGGTGTCACAAGTGGGTGGATACATAGTGGAATCTTGCAGTGTCAGCAGAAATCTGTAGCAAGGATGCGCGCACAGCAGCATGACGTGTGACTGACGTGAGGCTGGAGGGTGCAGGGGACTTGACATTTAGCACTAGAGGAAAGAGACAGAAGTCTGGCATGTCAGATCGACTCGTTCCTAAATCATATCTGATATCTTGTGTTTGGGGAACTATATTATCTAGAAGGAAAGGTCTCTTGGGCAGAGGGTACTCTATACTGACTATTAATGCGTGCATATGTGACTACGTGTCTGCGTGTAATGCGAGGGGCCATGGGCCTACCATGGTAACAGGAGCAATGAATTACTTGCATGGAGACAGAGAGGCCGGGCCCTTTGCTCTGCAGCCGGGGAAATGCTTATCTATTCTGCTAGACTGGAATGTGTTTTCGAGGAGCTGAACTCGGCTATACTGATAACTTGAAGGCAAAATACTGTCTTTGGCAGGCAAGCAGGCCGAGCCGGGCACCGCTCGCCGCGCAGGGAGTAGGACAGAGGTCAGGGATGCATCCCACGTTGCAGCTTTCAGGAGGCAGAGAACAGAAAGGGCTCGATGGCAGAAATCAGGGCCTAGCTCTGCAGGGCTAGGAAAAACGTGAAAGTGAACCATGAAAAGACGTTGGCAAGGCATACTTAGGAACTGAATTATCGATCCATTCATGGTGGATCTGAAAGAGGACATGTTAACGTTGGACGCAAATGTATTTGCGTCCTCATAGCAGGTCGAGGAGGGAAGTTACATGCACTTTAAGCTCGTACATGGAGACGGTGGGGTTCACGTTAGGGGACACAATTGACCATAAAAATTTATATTACCTCAGTACCAGTGCGAATTCCTCGTGTTAACCATTTTGTCAAGTGTGCTCCATTTCCCATTAAGTATTGCAGTGTGGCAAGGTCATTTGTAGCGGGTTTGATGTCCCCCTGAGCCCATGTGACTCTAATGTATCTCGAGATACCGGCATGAAGAAGGAACAAGGCATCAGAAGTCCCATGTTCACGTACAAAGGCCTCATGTGACATCCTCACCCCTTCAGAGAAAAACACTCCTTTGGTAGATATCCCTGCATCGGACCACGTCCTCAATGCATAAATGGACACCACCCCTGTCTGTAAAGGTATCCCTAACAACGGAATGGTAGGAGCATACTGTGGTATACTTTTGGTATATCGTAATGCATACCTCCAGTACAGTAGTGCTATCCATAGTAAGTGTGACGTTGTTGTAGGGATCTTGGCTATTAGAAGAAGGAGTCTGTGGATGTCACCCCATTCCCTTTCCCGGGGTAACATTCCCACCTCTTGCAGGTTGTGGCCTGCTAGCCAATACGCCAGCCACTGCAGCTGGCTAGCGTAGCAGTACGCCTTTAAATCGGGTAACCCCAGGCCACCCTGTCTCGAGCACAGTTGTACTTTCGCTAAGCCAATTCATCTGCGCCCTGTTCCCCATATCAATTCTGTCAGCAGTGAATTGAGCATTGTAAAAACCCTTCCCGGTATCAAGATCGGAAGATTGGTAAAGTGATAAATCAGTTTCGGTAGTATCACCATTTTAGTAATGGCAACTCTTCCAGCCACAGATAGGGGAAACGAGGTCCAAAACTTCACCTGCGCCCTGATGGCATTAACCGCTCTGGTCAAATTCCCATCTAGTAAATCTGTAAATCAATAAAACAGATCGCCTATACTCCAAGTATTGAGGTGACCTATTCCTAATTTCCTAAACCTAAACTTCATTTCAAGGACCTATTCAGTCTCCCTTTTCAATGCATAAATGCATACTGCACATCACTGGGAGATTAGAAACGTATGAGCTAAGAAAGGCATAGAGAATGATAATTAATTGATATTACTACCACTATCTTAGTGACAGAATAGAGGAGTCTGCATGACTTCTTAAATAATCAGCCCGAGCTAGTGCCAACACGTACGATTAGGTAGTGCAGAGCACAAGTCCACCTCAAGCTGGATCACATAATATTCGCGATATTACTTAAACTTAAATTACCTCTGAGCGTGAGCAGCAGGCTATTTGAAAAGCAAACATTAGCATTTTAGAAAGCAAACAATAAATAACTACTCACCATGCCCTGCAACCTCGATTGCCAGCATGTTGAGCAGGTTCTGCTTGTGGTCAATGATGTCCATCCAGCAGTGCGTCAGCTGCTGCACAGTATGCTACACCCTAGTGTTCCTGTTCACACACCGGGGCACTTCCCTCCACAGCAGCCAACACACCTGCAGAGCGTACCCACTCCCAGGCCTGCTGCTAGCATGGAGGGCTAGTGGCGCTGCACAAAAAAATAAGCGCAGCCACTTAGAGCCCAGAAAAAATAGGGCAGGTTGACCCATGGTAGTGTCAGTGATCTCAAGGAGTGTGGTTTGTAGCAGATACACTGGTGCTGCCACTTGCTCCCTGGTGTTTATCAGACATAGTGCTGAGGTGGAAAAATAAAAAAGAAGCGGAAATGAAGAATTAAAGAAAATAGAATGTGAAAATAAAAAACAAGTACAAAATGTCACAGAAATGTAAAAAAAAAGACAAAAATGTAAAATACACAAAGACATACATAAAATAAAGGTAACTGAGGGGTGGATGAGTGAAATGGGGGAGGATTAATAAGATATTAAGGGATGCAAAATTAGGCCCAGCATTTTTCAGTGCAGATCGTGCAACTTGCATGCAAAAAAGTAATGAAAATGGGCGGACGAACACATCTGCGTGCTCGCGGAGTTGCGCTGAGTCTCACTGAGTTTTTTTTGACTCAGCGGAATTCCACAGAGCAAAACTCCACAAGTTCTGCCCTGGCCTAAAGATTATGAGTGCTATAATGACTATATGGCAGACTTGGAATATTTACAACAAGGGGTGGTGAGGGACAGAGTCTCTGAATTAAGCAGAAAGCTCTCACCCAGTCAAGAGATCAGGGCTAGATCCAACACCGTTTTTTAGCTCACTGCACCATCCCAGTTGCAGAACCTGGCTGTATGCAAATTAGTCTGTTCCTGTCCCAGTGCATGATGGGAACAGGGCAAACCAAACTACAAAAGCCAATTCTTACACTGGGAAGGAAACAAGCTCCCGGGGACCGGTTTCTGGCATTACAGCCGTCTTCGGCCCGGTTTGCTTGAATCCTGATGGTGCAATGAGCAAGGGTCTCACATCTGAGAATACCCTTCCACGCTTAGGGTGGACAAAAATATTTACAACAAGGGGTGGTGAGGGACAGAGTCTCTGAATTAAGCAGAAAGCTCTCACCCAGTCAAGAGATCAGGGCTAGATCCAACACCGTTTTTTAGCTCACTGCACCATCCCAGTTTCAGAACCTGGCTGTATGCAAATTAGTCTGTTCCTGTCCCAGTGCATGATGGGAACAGGGCAAACCAAACTACAAAAGCCAATTCTTACACTGGGAAGGAAACAAGCTCCCGGGGACCGGTTTCTGGCATTACAGCCGTCTTCGGCCCGGTTTGCTTGAATCCTGATGGTGCAATGAGCAAGGGTCTCACATCTGAGAATACCCTTCCACGCTTAGGGTGGACAAAAATATTTACAACAAGGGGTGGTGAGGGACAGAGTCTCTGAATTAAGCAGAAAGCTCTCACCCAGTCAAGAGATCAGGGCTAGATCCAACACCGTTTTTTAGCTCACTGCACCATCCCAGTTTCAGAACCTGGCTGTATGCAAATTAGTCTGTTCCTGTCCCAGTGCATGATGGGAACAGGGCAAACCAAACTACAAAAGCCAATTCTTACACTGGGAAGGAAACAAGCTCCCGGGGACCGGTTTCTGGCATTACAGCCGTCTTCGGCCCGGTTTGCTTGAATCCTGATGGTGCAATGAGCAAGGGTCTCACATCTAAAAAACAAGTACAAAATGTCACAGAAATGTAAAAAAAAGACAAAAATGTAAAATACACAAAGACATACATAAAATAAAGGTAACTGAGGGGTGGATGAGTGGAATGGGGGAGGATTAATAAGATATTAAGGGATGCAAAATTAGGCCCAGCATTTTTCAGTGCAGATCGTGCAACTTGCATGCAAAAAAGTAATGAAAATGGGCGGACGAACACATCTGCGTGCTCGCGGAGTTGCGCTGAGTCTCACTGAGTTTTTTTTGACTCAGCGGAATTCCACAGAGCAAAACTCCACAAGTTCTGCCCTGGCCTAAAGATTATGAGTGCTATAATGACTATATGGCAGACTTGGAATAAGCATTATAGTATCATATCAATAAATAGATATTTCACTCTATGATAATCTATTGTTACCTAGTATTTTCCGAGATTGCATGGTAAGGTCACGGTCTCAACTAGGGTTGATCACAATGGGATAATTGTTCTTCAGATGTGCATTGTGGTGATTTCAAAATCTACAGAACTATTTTCCTCTGCCTAGATATTACTTTTTTAATTATCCGAAGGTGCACAATTTTCTTCTAAAAATCAAGATAACATACGCAGGGATAAAAATTAAGTAATACATCAGTTGTATAAACTGAATTCTACATTTAGGAATCAAATGTTCTTTTCTCAGAACAGGCAAAGAATGCCCTAAAACAAATGTCTGTGAAGTATACAGCTATATTTGGTTAGGATACTGCATAAATGATATTTTAAGATATTCTTCATTCAAGTATGACACATTCAGATTTGCTAACCTTCAACTGCATACGCCAAAAAGACTCTATAAATGGAATTGCCATGATGAATCCAGGTGCTGTACGTGCACCTAACGAACGCAAATAATTTGCAAATGTTTGTTAATTGTCAATTCTGGAATAAAATTACTGTGGCACTCTCAGACTTACTACATTTAGATATTACCCTGACAATATTGATTGGTTTTGATAATGCAGTGAGCCAACCGTATTTATCTTTAATGTTTTAATGTAGTCACGGTTGGAATCTATGAGTATCCCTGGAATGGGTACACCCACAATATCCGAATATCGACAAGTGGAGGAATCTGATGTGTCATGCATATGAAATGGAAGCTGCCATGCAAATAATGAAAGGTCAACCGGGAAAAGATTGTTGTATAAAAATGGGGACCATTGTTGCTTGATTACTAATGTTTGTTTTTAGGAGACACTTGTCTAACTATTGATTTATCTCTTACCATCACAGCGTATTTGTAATGTATATATATAAAATAATATAATATAATATAATAGTATATATATATATACACACACACACATATATGCATACATCTATTTTATCACACAAAGCAGAAAGTCTATGCTATTGATTTAACTCTTACCATCACAGCCTATGTGTAATTAATATAATACAATATAATTCACTGAAAAAACCATAGGTTTCACACCAGTTATAGTTAGGAATTAGCATTTAAAAAACCTATTAAATTCACTGAAAAAAACATAGGTTTCACACCAGTTATAGTTAGCTGGAAATTTTACTGGCATAAAACCATTGAAATTCCCACGTTATAGTTAGTTGGACTCACTATAACTTGCGCGCCTGCAATGCACTGCTGATGACGTCACATATTACATCACTCATGACATGGTCAGTGACATCAATCATGACATCGCTGATGACACCATCCAGTGAATGTGTGTCTTTCTGAAAAATAAATATGTTTTATTTATGTATATGTAAAGGTCGATGGAAGAATAAATGTTTAAATAAGTGTCTAAATGGATTTTTTTTTAATTGATTGGTTAACTGGCTTATTAAGTGTATCTTAGTGAATACATATATTAGCGAGCAACTTTTAAATATTGAAATATATGTATCAGTGTTTCACTTTTGTGTATAAGTGGCTGCATGGGTTTGTGACTGACTCACTGTTTGTATGTGTTTTGAAGACACCATATGTGTAGGATTGTAAGGGTGGATGAGTGTGTATATGTGTGTGTTAGTGAGTGAATGACTGTCTCACTAGTGTCTTTATTAGTAACGACATATGTTTTAATCTAGTATATGTGAGTCTTGATGGATATAAGTAAGTATATGTGAGAGTGAGAGATTGTAAGAGTTCCTGTTTAAATAAGTATGTGTTTCTTTAAGTGATTGTTTATGAGAGTAGGTATGTGTAAGTTTCCTTAGAAGTAATGTGCTAGTCTGTGTATACTGGTATATGCAAAGAAATGGATGTTCAATAGTTTATTTGCATGTGTGAGTATGTGTGTGAGTAACTTTTGGATGACTGTCGGTGTGTAACAGGATGTATATGTGTAGCACTACACATGATGAGTGAGTTTATGTATGAGTGACTATATAGAACTGTGGCTGAATGAGTGGATGTGTATATAGATGTTGGAATTACTGAATTGGTGTTGTATCTGGTATGGGAATCTCCATTTTTAAAAAAATGTTAGTTTCTATTTTTGAATATGTGTTTCATGGGTTACATTACATTGAAAGGAGGTCTGTCAGTCTATCACAAGGATGGTCGATTTACAAAAGGGGGTGGTGATGAACAGAGTGTCTGAATTGAGCAGACCACTCTTACCCAGTCCAAAGATCAGGGCTTGATCCATCACCGTTATTTATCTCACTGCCCCATCCCAGCTCAGAACCTGGCTATATGCAAATCAGTCTGTCCCTGGCCCAGTGCATCATGGGAACAGGGCAGACTAAACTACCAAGCCAATTCTTTACCAGAAAGGAGACAAGCTACCGGGGACCGGTTTCTGGCATTTCAGCCGTCTTCGGCCCGGCTTGCTTGAATCCTGATGGAGCAGTGAGAAAGGGACTCATGTCTGAGTATACCCTGCCACACCTATAGTGGCCAAAATCGATTTACAAAAGGGGGTGGTGATGAACAGAGTGTCTGAATTGAGCAGACCACTCTTACCCAGTCCAAAGATCAGGGCTTGATCCATCACCGTTATTTATCTCACTGCCCCGTCCCAGCTCAGAACCTGGCTATATGCAAATCAGTCTGTCCCTGGCCCAGTGCATCATGGGAACAGGGCAGACTAAACTACCAAGCCAATTCTTTACCAGAAAGGAGACAAGCTACCGGGGACCGGTTTCTGGCATTTCAGCCATCTTCGGCCCGGCTTGCTTGAATCCTGATGGAGCAGTGAGAAAGGGACTCATGTCTGAGTATACCCTGCCACACCTATAGTGGCCAAAATCGATTTACAAAAGGGGGTGGTGATGAACAGAGTGTCTGAATTGAGCAGACCACTCTTACCCAGTCCAAAGATCAGGCCTTGATCCATCACCGTTATTTATCTCACTGCCCCATCCCAGCTCAGAACCTGGCTATATGCAAATCAGTCTGTCCCTGGCCCAGTGCATCATGGGAACAGGGCAGACTAAACTACCAAGCCAATTCTTTACCAGAAAGGAGACAAGCTACCGGGGACCGGTTTCTGGCATTTCAGCCGTCTTCGGCCCGGCTTGCTTGAATCCTGATGGAGCAGTGAGAAAGGGACTCATGTCTGAGTATACCCTGCAACACCTATAGTGGCCAAAATCGATTTACAAAAGGGGGTGGTGATGAACAGAGTGTCTGAATTGAGCAGACCACTCTTACCCAGTCCAAAGATCAGGGCTTGATCCATCACCGTTATTTATCTCACTGCCCCATCCCAGCTCAGAACCTGGCTATATGCAAATCAGTCTGTCCCTGGCCCAGTGCATCATGGGAACAGGGCAGACTAAACTACCAAGCCAATTCTTTACCAGAAAGGAGACAAGCTACCGGGGACCGGTTTCTGGCATTTCAGCCGTCTTCGGCCCGGCTTGCTTGAATCCTGATGGAGCAGTGAGAAAGTGACTCATGTCTGAGTATACCCTGCCACACCTATAGTGGCCAAAATCGATTTACAAAAGGGGGTGGTGATGAACAGAGTGTCTGAATTGAGCAGACCACTCTTACCCAGTCCAAAGATCAGGGCTTGATCCATCACCGTTATTTATCTCACTGCCCCATCCCAGCTCAGAACCTGGCTATGTGCAAATCAGTCTGTCCCTGGCCCAGTGCATCATGGGAACAGGGCAGACTAAACTACCAAGCCAATTCTTTACCAGAAAGTAGACAAGCTACCGGGGACCGGTTTCTGGCATTTCAGCCGTCTTCGGCCCGGCTTGCTTGAATCCTGATGGAGCAGTGAGAAAGGGACTCATGTCTGAGTATACCCTGCCACACCTATAGTGGCCAAAATCGATTTACAAAAGGAGGTGGTGATGAACAGAGTGTCTGAATTGAGCAGACCACTCTTACCCAGTCCAAACATCAGGGCTTGATCCATCACCGTTATTTATCTCACTGCCCCATCCCAGCTCAGAACCTGGCTATATGCAAATCAGTCTGTCCCTGGCCCAGTGCATCATGGGAACAGGGCAGACTAAACTACCAAGCCAATTCTTTACCAGAAAGGAGACAAGCTACCGGGGACCGGTTTCTGGCATTTCAGCCGTCTTCGGCCCGGCTTGCTTGAATCCTGATGGAGCAGTGAGAAAGGGACTCATGTCTGAGTATACCCTGCCACACCTATAGTGGCCAAAATCGATTTACAAAAGGGGGTGGTGATGAACAGAGTGTCTGAATTGAGCAGACCACTCTTACCCAGTCCAAAGATCAGGGCTTGATCCATCACCGTTATTTATCTCACTGCCCCATCCCAGCTCAGAACCTGGCTATATGCAAATCAGTCTGTCCCTGGCCCAGTGCATCATGGGAACAGGGCAGACTAAACTACCAAGCCAATTCTTTACCAGAAAGGAGACAAGCTACCGGGGACCGGTTTCTGGCATTTCAGCCGTCTTCGGCCCGGCTTGCTTGAATCCTGATGGAGCAGTGAGAAAGGGACTCATTTCTGAGTATACCCTGCCACACCTATAGTGGCCAAAATCGATTTACAAAAGGGGGTGGTGATGAACAGAGTGTCTGAATTGAGCAGACCACTCTTACCCAGTCCAAAGATCAGGGCTTGATCCATCACCGTTATTTATCTCACTGCCCCATCCCAGCTCAGAACCTGGCTATATGCAAATCAGTCTGTCCCTGGCCCAGTGCATCCTGGGAACAGGGCAGACTAAACTACCAAGCCAATTCTTTACCAGAAAGGAGACAAGCTACCGGGGACCGGTTTCTGGCATTTCAGCCGTCTTCGGCCCGGCTTGCTTGAATCCTGATGGAGCAGTGAGAAAGGGACTCATGTCTGAGTATACCCTGCCACACCTATAGTGGCCAAAATCGATTTACAAAAGGGGGTGGTGATGAACAGAGTGTCTGAATTGAGCAGACCACTCTTACCCAGTCCAAAGATCAGGGCTTGATCCATCACCGTTATTTATCTCACTGCCCCATCCCAGCTCAGAACCTGGCTATATGCTAATCAGTCTGTCCCTGGCCCAGTGCATCATGGGAACAGGGCAGACTAAACTACCAAGCCAATTCTTTACCAGAAAGGAGACAAGCTACCGGGGACCGGTTTCTGGCATTTCAGCCGTCTTCGGCCCGGCTTGCTTGAATCCTGATGGAGCAGTGAGAAAGGGACTCATGTCTGAGTATACCCTGCCACACCTGTAGTGGCCAAAATCGATTTACAAAAGGGGGTGGCGATGAACAGAGTGTCTGAATTGAGCAGACCACTCTTACCCAGTCCAAAGATCAGGGCTTGATCCATCACCGTTATTTATCTCACTGCCCCATCCCAGCTCAGAACCTGGCTATATGCAAATCAGTCTGTCCCTGGCCCAGTGCATCATGGGAACAGGGCAGACTAAACTACCAAGCCAATTCTTTACCAGAAAGGAGACAAGCTACCGGGGACCGTTTTCTGGCATTTCAGCCGTCTTCGGCCCGGCTTGCTTGAATCCTGATGGAGCAGTGAGAAAGGGACTCATGTCTGAGTATACCCTGCCACACCTATAGTGGCCAAAATCGATTTACAAAAGGGGGTGGTGATGAACAGAGTGTCTGAATTGAGCAGACCACTCTTACCCAGTCCAAAGATCAGGGCTTGATCCATCACCATTATTTATCTCACTGCCCCATCCCAGCTCAGAACCTGGCTATATGCAAATCAGTCTGTCCCTAGCCCAGTGCATCATGGGAACAGGGCAGACTAAACTACCAAGCCAATTCTTTACCAGAAAGGAGACAAGCTACCGGGGACCGGTTTCTGGCATTTCAGCCCTCTTCGGCCCGGCTTGCTTGAATCCTGATGGAGCAGTGAGAAAGGGACTCATGTCTGAGTATACCCTGCCACACCTATAGTGGCCAAAATCGATTTACAAAAGGGGGTGGTGATGAACAGAGTGTCTGAATTGAGCAGACCACTCTTACCCAGTCCAAAGATCAGGGCTTGATCCATCACCATTATTTATCTCACTGCCCCATCCCAGCTCAGAACCTGGCTGTATGCAAATCAGTCTGTCCCTGGCCCAGTGCATCATGGGAACAGGGCAGACTAAACTACCAAGCCAATTCTTTACCAGAAAGGAGACAAGCTACCGGGGACCGGTTTCTGGCATTTCAGCCGTCTTCGGCCCGGCTTGCTTGAATCCTGATGGAGCAGTGAGAAAGGGACTCATGTCTGAGTATACCCTGCCACACCTATAGTGGCCAAAATCGATTTACAAAAGGGGGTGGTGATGAACAGAGTGTCTGAATTGAGCAGACCACTCTTACCCAGTCCAAAGATCAGGGCTTGATCCATCACCGTTATTTATCTCACTGCCCCATCCCAGCTCAGAACCTGGCTATATGCAAATCAGTCTGTCCCTGGCCCAGTGCATCATGGGAACAGGGCAGACTAAACTACCAAGCCAATTCTTTACCAGAAAGGAGACAAGCTACCGGGGACCGGTTTCTGGCATTTCAGCCGTCTTCGGCCCGGCTTGCTTGAATCCTGATGGAGCAGTGAGACACTGGGACAGGAACAGACTAATTTGCATACAGCCAGGTTCTGAAACTGGGATGGTGCAGTGAGCTAAAAAACGGTGTTGGATCTAGCCCTGATCTTTTGACTGGGTGAGAGCTTTCTGCTTAATTCAGAGACTCTGTCCCTCACCACCCCTTTTTGTAAATATTTTTGTCCACCCTAAGCGTGGAAGGGTATTCTCAGATGTGAGACCCTTGCTCATTGCACCATCAGGATTCAAGCAAACCGGGCCGAAGACGGCTGTAATGCCAGAAACCGGTCCCCGGGAGCTTGTTTCCTTCCCAGTGTAAGAATTGGCTTCTGTAGTTTGGTTTGTCCTGTTCCCATCATGCACTGGGACAGGAACAGACTAATTTGCATACAGCCAGGTTCTGAAACTGGGATGGTGCAGTGAGCTAAAAAACGGTGTTGGATCTAGCCCTGATCTTTTGACTGGGTGAGAGCTTTCTGCTTAATTCAGAGACTCTGTCCCTCACCACCCCTTTTTGTAAATATTTTTGTCCACCCTAAGCGTGGAAGGGTATTCTCAGATGTGAGACCCTTGCTCATTGCACCATCAGGATTCAAGCAAACCGGGCCGAAGACGGCTGTAATGCCAGAAACCGGTCCCCGGGAGCTTGTTTCCTTCCCAGTGTAAGAATTGGCTTCTGTAGTTTGGTTTGTCCTGTTCCCATCATGCACTGGGACAGGAACAGACTAATTTGCATACAGCCAGGTTCTGAAACTGGGATGGTGCAGTGAGCTAAAAAACGGTGTTGGATCTAGCCCTGATCTTTTGACTGGGTGAGAGCTTTCTGCTTAATTCAGAGACTCTGTCCCTCACCACCCCTTTTTGTAAATATTTTTGTCCACCCTAAGTGTGGAAGGGTATTCTCAGATGTGAGACCCTTGCTCATTGCACCATCAGGATTCAAGCAAACTGGGCCGAAGACGGCTGTAATGCCAGAAACCGGTCCCCGGGAGCTTGTTTCCTTCCCAGTGTAAGAATTGGCTTCTGTAGTTTGGTTTGTCCTGTTCCCATCATGCACTGGGACAGGAACAGACTAATTTGCATACAGCCAGGTTCTGAAACTGGGATGGTGCAGTGAGCTAAAAAACGGTGTTGGATCTAGCCCTGATCTTTTGACTGGGTGAGAGCTTTCTGCTTAATTCAGAGACTCTGTCCCTCACCACCCCTTTTTGTAAATATTTTTGTCCACCCTAAGCGTGGAAGGGTATTCTCAGATGTGAGACCCTTGCTCATTGCACCATCAGGATTCAAGCAAACCGGGCCGAAGACGGCTGTAATGCCAGAAACCGGTCCCCGGGAGCTTGTTTCCTTCCCAGTGTAAGAATTGGCTTCTGTAGTTTGGTTTGTCCTGTTCCCATCATGCACTGGGACAGGAACAGACTAATTTGCATACAGCCAGGTTCTGAAACTGGGATGGTGCAGTGAGCTAAAAAACGGTGTTGGATCTAGCCCTGATCTTTTGACTGGGTGAGAGCTTTCTGCTTAATTCAGAGACTCTGTCCCTCACCACCCCTTTTTGTAAATATCACAAGGATGGTGTCATCAGTGATGTCATGATTGATGTCACTGACCATGTCATGAGTGATGAAATATGTGATGTCATCAGCAGTGCATTGCAGGCGCGCAAGTTATAGTGAGTCCAACTAACTATAACGTGGGAATTTCAATGGTTTTATGTCAGTAAAATTTCCAGCTAACTATAACTGGTGTGAAACCTATGTTTTTTTCAGTGAATTTAATAGGTTTTTTTAAATGCTAATTCCTAACTATAACTGGTGTGAAACCTATGGTTTTTTCAGTGAATTTCATTGTTTTTTTAAATGCTAATTCCTAACCATATATAGGGCCTTAAACCTATGTTTTTTCAGTGAATTTCAAAGGTTTTTTAATAGCAAATTTCTATAGGTATGAAATGTAATATTTTTTATAATGAATCCTATATTGTATATTTATGTAATACTATTTTTTTTATGTATATTGTTCATGTTTTTTTTTTTTTGCCCTGGAGCGCTCCCGGTGCGCGTCCCGGTGAGCGCACTGGTAAGCGCCGTCTTGCTGCGCGCCCCAGGGCGCATACCGGTAAGCGTCCCGTTAGCGCTCTAGCCGCGAACGAAAACATCATCATGACGTATCGCGTAGCCGCGTCCGCGTGATACGCACGGCGTAAGCGCACCCGGAAGCACTCGAGCGCATACGATCGCGCTACGTAACCATCCAACGCGCTTACGCGACGCGCCCCTGGGCGCGTATCGTAAGCGAGTCGGGTCATGTGACCTAAAAAAAACACTTTTTATTGGTTCAGGACAGTTTTGGTTTCCAAATGATGAAAGCCCTGGTCATGTGCCCTGAAAATAACACTTTTCATTGGTTCAGGACAGTTTTTTTTTCCTAATGATGAAACCCCCCACCTTTTTTCCTCATTCTCACTTTGTTCTTTGAGTGAGGAAGACCTATTTTCATTCATTGAGAAATGGCTACAGTAGCAGCAGCAGCAGGAGCATCTGCACCACCACCACCACTACCACCACCACAAGGACCACCACAACACCACATTGGTGGTGAAGAAGAGGAGGAGGAGGAGGAGGAGGAGGAGGAGGAGGAGGAGGAGAGGACGTTCCTTCCTGAAGACAATCCCCCTTACAAACCGAGAGAGCACATTGTGTGGGAGTTTTTTAAATTCCCAAGAGGCCAGAAGAAGTCAATGCAGCTAAAGTGACTTGTCTGATCTGTGGCTGTGAACTTTCCAGGTGGAACCCTACAAAAAAATATTCTTTTGGTAATCACACCATGATTCGCCACATGCAACGCAAGCATCCTAACAACTATTCTGCGGCAGAGGTGAGAGAACTGTCCAGAAACCTTCCCCAATCTTCATCCAGAGCCTCAACAAGCAAAAAACCCACTCCATCGGGTCCAGCGGCAAGGGAGATGGTCCCAAACATCCAAACCAAGTTTGGATGTTTTAAAATTGTTTGTATCTATTGTGGACTACAATTACATATGGCAAAAAAAGTATAAACCCAATCAACCGTGCAGGAGATAGCCATATCTGCAGAAAAAACCTTAAGTTTTTTCCCTGTTTTTTTTTGCTCCAGTTGAGCCGTTTACAATTCCCTGTTTTTTGTTTCTCCCCATAAAAATTACAAAAAAATATAAAACTGTTCATAAAAGCCAAAAAAAGTAAAAACTGTTCAAAAAAACAAAAAAAAATATAAAACAACAAAAAGAATAAAAAAACAGTTCTTTTTAGAACTAACTCCAATTTTTTAAAAATGCTTAATTTTTAAAAAAATCTGTCATTCTTTTTCCCCCATGGTACGCTCCCCGGTACGCTCCCCGGTGCGGGTACCGGGAGCTCCCCCCGCGCAAATCGAAAAAAAAAAAAATGTTGTCCCGCGAGGCCCTTTTATGGCTCCCACATCAAACCTAGGGGGTCAGGGGGGGTCTACTCTGCCCCCTTTTGGTCATTTCCCCCTTTGTTTTTGCCACCTCTTGTGTCTCGATCCTACCGAGACACAAGATGGCGGCCGCTCCGGACTGTTTGGAATGTTGACAGACACACGAGAGCCAATCAGCTTTCCGCGCGCGAACTCGCGTAGCGCGCTGGTTCGCGCCCGGTGCGCGTACCGGAGAGCTTATAGATATATATATATTTTTTTAACCTAAATTACTCAAAATCCACTGGAGCACATATCTTGAGACATAGCAAAGGCACATCGGGCTACCAGTCCCTACAATTTTGCCATGTTTGGTGGAAATCCATTCAGCCATTCGGGCTAAAAGTGAGTTTGACCGCCCTATGGAAATTAACATGGGGAAAACACATTTTGGGACCCCCCTTTTATCTCCGTCCCCACTTGACGAATCCCCCCCAAACTTTCAGGGAAGGAGCGGAGCGCGGGAGGCAAATTTGAGGAAAATTTCAGGCAGATTCCCAACCGGCGCTAAAGTTATTCCCAATAGAATGTTGCGAATTCCCTATACAAAATAATCCTAACTATAACTACCTACTGGCGACCGCCAGTAGGTAATATATATTATATATATATATATATATATATATTCCAAAAAGGTGCTCCGCGGGTTGCTTGAGGCCCCTGGGGAGGTGGCGTGTACTCCGGTCGAGCACGCCGGAAATCCAATTCTGGTTAGAAGTACACAGTAAACACGCTCTCAGCGGCAGCCAAAGATACGCACATCAAGATCAGTCCAAGGGTGTTTAATCACCTGCTACATGTTTCGGCTTCTCACAAGCCTTGATCACGCAAATGACAGAGGTGTGCAAAAGGGTTTAAATGAGGTAAATCAAAAAAGATAGAAGTGGGACTGCGGGACAAAATGAGGGCAGATATCTTGTGCAGAACATTCAAGTTAAATCATGTTGGTAACCTGAGAACCATCATGAAAAGCAATAAGCAAATTTTACATGCAAAGTAACATACAGAATTGATATTCAAATCATAACAAAGTCACGAGATACAAAAACTAATGCCGATGTTCTCAAATGCGCCAAATGTCCTCCGCAAAAACTCGCATGAAATTGCATATGCAGCAGATGGTATACATCATGAATTATTTAAATTTCCATGAGCCGGGGGCATAAATTGTTTATGCATGAATTTCCGGGGCATGAAGCATTGTTTATCTGCAGTGGCGCTGAATCACCCGGGGAAGGTGGAAGGTTGCTTGTGCTGTCTCTGTCATTAAAGTGACAGCATCAAATTACACTGGCCTAATGAAAATGCCCTTTGGGAAATAGAGGGCATGACGTGTGCATGCAAATAACAAGACAAGTGCCAAAGTGCAATAAATGAGGCGATGCCGTGAATAACAGAGGCCAGGTCAAATGCCCTGTACTGGAGGCAGAGTTAAAGGTAAAATACCTGCAGGCCAGTGCAGGGGTCCCAGGTGATTAGAGAGTGGAGGTCAGGTCTGCACGTCATAACCCAGTGCCCGCATTAGAGTCTGTGATGTGTTCAGTGATGCCCTAGTGGGCGTGCTCTTTAAAGTGTAGGCAGGAACATGAAGTTTGGCACGCCCTGTGCAAAGTGCTGTGAAGGGCTATGTTCCTGGGGTGCTCTGAAAAAAAGAGAACAGTCTTAAAATCAGACATGACAACATAAGTGCATGCACTCATAAACAAGTTCAACAACATGGAGAAATGCAGTTGCAGGTCAAATAATGGGCGAAAGAAAGACTGCAGGTCTATGTATAGACATCTTTCAGATGAACAGCTAGTTCTTCATCGTGATTTAACCCTCCCGGGGCCTTGGTGTGGAAGGAAATGATGTACTTGGATTCCATCTGCCTCATTTTGAGTAGTCTATTACCGCCCCTGGGGTTCCTGGTTACCTGCTCTAAAATGAAGAATTTCATCAGAGAAGGATTAGAGAAATGTTGTTCACTGAAATGTCTAGCCACTGGGTACTTGGCATCTTTGTGAATAATGGCACGGTAGTGCTCGAGGATACGTTTCTTGGCATGTGCGGTGGTGCTGCCAATGTACCATAGTCCGCAGGGATATACAATGACGAAGACTACGAACATGGTATTACAGGTGAGGAATTGGGTGAATTCCTTGCTGACCGCATTGTATGTAGCGTTCTTAATCGAGGTGCTGTATCTGCAGGCCTTGCAGTGGCCACACGGAAAAAACCCTTTCAGACCAAGATCTTGGCTGTTGGGGTAAACCATGATGTCACTGCGGACACATAACTCCCTGATGTTCTTGCCTTTCCTGTAAGTGATACTGGGCCTGTCGGCAATTAGATGGTCGATGGTGGTATCGCTTTTCAAGATATTCCAATTCTTGGCTACTATTTTGTGTATTTTTTTCGACTCCCTATTGTATGTGAGGATGAGTCGTGTGTTGTTTTCATCACACAATGTCTCTTTTGAGAGTTCATCACGCAAGATGTCATTGCGTGGAACGGAGTCCGC
This sequence comes from Lissotriton vulgaris, assembly GCF_964263255.1. Classification (NCBI taxonomy): domain Eukaryota; kingdom Metazoa; phylum Chordata; class Amphibia; order Caudata; family Salamandridae; genus Lissotriton; species Lissotriton vulgaris. Next base: position 1,355,483,033 of record NC_141693.1, read on the forward strand.
CCTGGTTTTGGCTTTCTTGAGAACCCAGGCTGGATAATTCCTGAGTTTGAAACGTTCCATCATTTCGGAAGCAGCTTGTTGGTAGCTGCTTTCCGTGTTGCAGTTTCTTTTTGCCCTCAGCAGTTCGCCATATGGAATACTCCATTTGAGGGGTTCCGGGTGGCGGCTGAGGGCATGGAGAATACTGTTGCCAGCAGTGGCTTTCCTAAAGAGAGAGGTGTTGATTATGTTATCCTTGATGTCAATTCTGACATCAAGGTATTCTGCCATCTCTCTGTTGATGTTGCTAGTGAGTCTGATGTTGTGATTGTTGTTATTGAGGATGTCGATGAAGCGCAAAGCTTCATCTTCTGTGCCCTTCCAGACCATGAAGAGGTCATCAATGTACCTCCACCATGTAACTATGTGGCTCACTTGTTCAGTCAAAGATGGGTCCATGAAGATCGTCTGCTCCCAATGTCCCATGAAAAGATTCACGAAACTAGAGGCAAAACACGAACCCATCGCGGTACCAATCTCTTGTTTATAGATGGCACCATCAAAAAGAAAGAAATTGTTCTTCAGGCAGAATTCCATCATTTCGAGGAGCATTTTGCTGTGCTCCCTGAGGCGTAGTGGATATATACACACACACACTTACATATATATATATATATATATATATATATATATATATATATATATACACTTCATATAATTTTAGGTTTGGATATGAATTCATTCAGTATCAGGGTTATCATAAATTCACAGGGTGTATTTTGTTGTTTTTTCCACGGACATCAACCTTTCCTCCAATAATGTGTTCAAAGAGGACTTTATCTTTCTTTTTCCATGATGATTTGACATCAAAGTTATATATTTTATAGGAGGTGGTGTTGGGACAAAAAGGTTTTTGCGATACACAAGGAGCTTTCCAACAGGGTTGTTTATGTTCAACATAAAATTATGTTCGAATACAGGATAAAGTGATATGATAGCAAAATGCATTTCCTATAAAAAAAAAAGGCTTATCTTTGGTCTTTAAAGTTAATAGCATCATGTATATAGATGAATTGTTATGTAAATAGTGTAGATAGATGTATATATATTTATTTACATATATTTTCTTTATCTTTTTAATATAAAGATAGCCTATTTTTCTACAACCCCTACATTGGCCACAATATTTAATCTTTTTGTATTGTAAAATGTGTTTAGGCATTCATGCTGTAATATTTTTTGTACCTCTTTTACTCACAATGCATTAATGCGGTGTATTATTTAGTATTTTCTCTATGTTCATTGGTTGATCATGTGATTCACTTGAGAGGTGGAGCATCACTTAAAAAATACGTATATAAATAGTCAGCTGACCGGGTGTACGGTGTGTGAACAAGAGCACTCGTTGGTCGAAACGCGTTGCCCGTTGAGAGGTCAATTACTCTGCCTTGCCGACAGCCTGGGGTCCGTGTCTTCATTTCGCCATGTTCGGAAGTGGTGAAGATTGTTGGTTTATATATATATATATGCATAAATCTATGTTTTCACACAAAGCAGAAATATACCACTGCACACAAGCCTCCGTTCTTCAGCATGCTTTATTGTTCCAACAAACACCAACGCGTTTCACAATCAGTGAGTCCTTTGTCACTTTTTAAATGTAGACATTCAGTCCCATCCTGCTGATAAAGAGGCATCCTAGGATATGTAGTAATTAGAAAAAATACATTAAAACATTAATGTGGCGGTGATGATTTAACACCAGAGTGACCCAAATAAGGCATGATAATAGTGTGAAATCACCAATTTTAGTTCTCACTACCACTACCTATACACATTCTTCCAATGATAAATTAGCACACAATGTTCATTATAACACTTTGTTGCTCAGTACCAATTTACACATATATAGAACATAATGAGTGATATAACAGACATAATTGACAATGTACATTCAGGATTAATCATGGATCATGTGTTTGCTCATTTCAAATATAGTATTAAATGAACAATGGTTCTGCTATCTCTCTCTCTAGGAATTCTTTAACAATCGAATCCAGCCCACCCACTGGGGGATAATCGTTTAATGATAGAAAAGATATTATCAGAAGGTCTCCCAATTACTTCAAATAATCATGCAGAAGTCAACCAAACAATTCATATGTATTAAAGATATGGTATATACACACACACAAACACAAAATATTTAGACAATCTGATACAAAAACAAATACAATCTACACATTTTTACATATATAAATCACACCACATTACAAACATTTAAAGTGTGTAAATGATTACATATATAAATCACACCACATTTTAATTTAAAAAGTGGTGTGATTTATATATGTATTGTATATGTATTTTCAGGAATGTAGGGAAACTGTATGGCTTATTGCTCAAAATTGTGTTGAAGGATGATGCAAAGCCGGTGTATCATAAGGTAAGAAGCATACCTTAAAGAATAAAGGATGATGTATTAAAAGAGCTAAAGAGATTAGAGAAATGTATTAGAAATGGGTGTCTCTAGTTGGCAGAGGTCTGCACCTTTGTCCAAATAGGGATCCTTCTCCCTAGTCAGGGTAAGGGGGATACACTTCTAAATTAACCCCTACTCACCCCCTTGGTAGCTTGGTACTAGCAGACAGGCTTATCTCGGAGGCAGTGTGTAAAGCATTTGTGCATGCATACAGTTACTCAATGAAAACACTACAAAAGGCACAACACCAGTTTAAAAAAAATAGGCAAACTTTGTCTAAACCAATAAGACCCGAAACAACACAAATACAGCATACAATAATCTTAAAAATAGTTACTGTGCAAAATAACCTTTAAACTTGGAAATACAGTTCCTCCAAATCGGTAGCTCTGTCCGGGGCTGCACAGATACTGAATATGACAGAGTCTAACAATTCCAGCCAACCACGTCGATACCGGTTCGCTAAAGCGTGGACAGACTTGGAGACAGTACCTTTTGTTGTTGTGGCCAACACAATGGTGCGAGTCGGTCCGGGCAACCCTTTCTGTTGCGATGTGAGATTTAAGCGTTGCAGCATGTGGCGTCCTCACTCCTCACGGCTTGGTGCAGGCAGCTGCTCATTGATGAAGTCGGTGAGACCAAGGCTTGCGTTGCAGGTTGAGGTAGTGCTCGATGCGGTGCTGGCAGCACGATGTGGCGACGGAGTCGGTCGATGTTCAAGTGGGGCAGCAACGGAGTCGATGACGTCAGTGCAGCGTGTAGCGAAGCGGTAAGGAATGCGAAGTGCAATGCCCACAGGATGCAGTGCAAGAAGTGGCTCATTGACGGAGACCAGGGTTGCGTTGCAAAATGTGGCAGGGCTCTCTACGGTGCCTTCCGGACACGGAATCCTGCGACGGACTTGATGACAGAGTTGGTTATCCTATTCTTCTCCAGGGAACTGAAACCAGCGGTTACAGATAGTGGGCAGAAGCTTGGTGAGGTCTTTGATATTCCTTAGACTAACCTTGGGTGGAGAACTCCACTCCGCCCGCGGAGTGTGTGGGGTTTTGCCTACTCCGCGTTCCGTGGAGAACACGGAGTAGGCAAAACTCCGCACACTCCGTGGCAGAGTGGAGTTGGACGGACACCCGCCTCCATTCCCATATTAAAATTTTATTAAAACTACAATAACAAGTAAATAAAAAAGACTTACCTTCACTGCAGCGTCCCCGGGTTGCAGTCCTCTTTGTTGTGTCTAAGGTTGATCTGCGCATGCGCGCGGGTCCGTGCATGCACATTCCCTGTGAGAAATGAGCATGCGCTGTAATGCGTGCATGCACAGATCACCCTGAGACGGGAGCAAGAGGAGGACCCAGCCCTGGACGCCGCTGTGAAGGTAAGTCTTTTTTATTTACTTGTTATTCTAGTTTTAATTAATTTTTAATATGGGGGTGGAGGTGAGTGGTAGACCTCTGAGTAGTGCTGCTCTGCCAGCTCCACCCAGCCTTACCTGAGACCTCCTGAACAGGGGGCAAACTCCACATCAAGGCCTTGGAGATCTTCCTCAAGCAGGGGACACAGATAACAGCAAAGTCCTTCTCCTTTCTATGGCAGAAACAGCCAATGCAGGCCAACCCCAGACAACACACAGCAGTCCTCCAGTTTCTCCAGATTTTCTCCTTGGCAAAGGTACCTCTTGATTTCCCAGAAGTGATCTAAAGTTCTGGCATCTGGGCCCCAATATTTATACTACAAAATCCTTTGTTCTCTGGTGGCAAAGAAGACCTGTGCTCAGTCAAAATCATATCTGCCCTCACTAGTGCATCTTCCTGGCAGGATATGGAGACAGCATTGTGGAAGGCAGACCAGGCCCATTCGCATGACAAGAAATCTCCTCCTCCAACTCTAAATACAGCTCAGGCCTATACAGCCCAGCCTGACTCATCCAGACTCTCTGGAGCCACTGCTCATCCCCAGCCCCTGTCACTCCAAAGCCAGACTGTCAATACACATCCTAGCAGAGGCACACTGGGTGGCTAAGCAAGTAAAAACCTACTTTGGAAAAGTGGTATTTCCAAACACAGAATCTTATTTCACCTTCACTAAAAGATGTACTTTAACATTCTGAGTTCAGGCATACTAACCCTTATTTTCCTACCTTGTTCCCAGGGGTAGTTATGTTTATAAGATGTTATAAGCAAACTACCCATTCTATCCTATGGGAACAGGTAGGCATGTCACACATACCAGGGCATATCCTACCTTTCACATACACTGCACACTGCCCACAGGGGTACCATGGGCCTACCTTAGGGGTGACTCACATGCAAGAAAAGGGAGGTTAGGGCCAGGCATGTGGGTGCACTTGCCAAATCAACATGGCAGTTCTATACTGCACACAGGCTCTGCAATAGTGGGCCTGAGTTATATTTACAGGCTGCTTATGTGGGTGGCACAATCAGTGTTGCAGGCCCACCAGCAGCATTTGATTTACCGGCCCTGGGCACAGCATAATGCCCTGTACTAGGGACTGACTAGTAAATCAAACATGCCAATCATGGAATCACCAATCCATCATAACAAATTACAGGGAGAGCATGTGCACTTGAGCACTGATCAGCAGTGGTTGAGTACCCAGAGGCATACAATCACCAACAACAGCTGAGAAACAAAATATGGGAGAAAGGCAAAAAGTTCTGGGATAAACAAAAATATAGTTGTGGACAAGTTTCCACTCTCTAAGATTGATGAGCACCTGAACAAAACTAAAGGAATCAATTTGTTTTTCACCATAGATCTAGCATTACTATACCACAAAATTCCACTACATTCTTCAGGTAACAAATTGACATCTTTTATTACCCCTTTTGGATGCTACAGATTTATACATATGCCATTTTGGCCAGCTTCGGTGGCTGCGTGTTCCAACATCTGATGAACCTTTTGTCAAATACATAAAAGGGGTGACATACTTTCAGGACAATATTCTAGTTATGGAAGCTGACAAACAGGAACAGGATCACAGGCTTGGATTAATCTTGGAGAGATAGCCAGCCAAAGGTCTAACAGCTGAACTGAAGAAGCGTAAGTTTACAACAAAGCTGGAGACTTATCTAGGGCAAGAAGTGAGCAGGGATGGGATTTTTCCCAAGAAAAATAATTTATAATCCATTAGAATCTCCCTAGCGTTCACTTGCAAGGTTGAAGTAAATCTTTTTTGGGTTTCACAGGATTTTTCTAATAATGTATGGAAAGTTTTGTAGTTAAAACATTTGGATTGAGACTGTTGATAAAAGAAGCCAAGAATTTGTTTGAAGGTAATTACTACAAACACAATTTGAAAGAATTAAAAATTACATATTTAGAGCTGTTCCTTTGCAGTGATGTGACCTGATGGCTTATTGTATTTCGACCACCGGTGCAAGTGACAAAGGGTTGGGAGCAGTTTTGCGGTAAGTTTTTGACTGATGGCTCTGAAAGTATGGTAGTGTTTGCTTCCCACTCTTTAACTCAAGCTGGGGTGATATTTTCAGTAATTGGCGGGGAAATGTTGGCACACAAATTTCATTAATACTTATGGGGTGCACGATTCACTTTGTGCACTGATCATAAACTTTATTGAAGATGTTGACAACAGAGGAAGCTTTAAGGGCAACACATCATATAGTGAGGTTATGTTTACATCTCCTTGATTACATGTCTGATGTGGAATATTTGCCAGCTCACAGGAATAGGATGGCAGACTATTTGAGCCAATTTCCCTTATCTTTGAAGGAACAGGTTAATAGTGAATAGGATGAGTACAGTGTAGCTTTGATTTGTGAGTTAAATGATGCAATCCTGACTGATGACTGGATCTCTGGTTATGAAGAGGACAGAACTTTAAAAGATGTAAGAAGACACATTATAAATGGATGGCCTTGAAACAACTGAACGTTTAAGGATAGTTGTAAACTATTTTGGCAATTGAAGAATGAGCTATCCATACCTGATGATGGGTTCATTTTGAGAGGGGGAAGAGTTGTGCCAATAGATTGTCTCATATAAAAGACTTTAAGTACTATGCATGAGGGACATTTATGTATAGTGAAATCCAAGAGGAGAATTAAGTCATCTTATTGGTGGCTGGGTATAAATTGTGACATGGAAATGATTGTACGGTCATGTGAATATTGTGCCACGGCAGAGACATCAGCTCCCTTTTTTAAAACCTCTGTTTGGTTGTAGGAAATGTCCAGATAAGCCTGAGGAGGACTTAGGTATTTATATTTTTGGACCCATTTGGATTCTAATGGTGTGTCTACGTATGTAATTCTTCTCCTGGACTTGTATTAGAAGTGGCCTAAGGTTGATATGGTTGATAAAGTAAGTTCTGCTGTGGTTATCTCTTTTCTTGAAAAATTATTCTTGAGAGTGGGCATCCTCGAAGCTCTGCTGAGTGACAATTCACCTCAATTTACAGCTGGATGTTTGGAATAAATTTTTTCCAGGAATAGTATTAAAGTGAAACATACACTGGTGTATCACCCTGTTGGTAATGGTGCTGTAAAACGATTTAATCGTATAAGTAAGATGAGCGTACAAGCTACTATCAGCACAGGGTTAAATTGGAGAAAATAGCAGAAAAGTATGATTTGGGCATATTGAATTACACCTACCTTGACAAAGTGCAGTCCATTTAGGATCTTGAGGGGAACCATTTACTAAGGACTCTTTTGCATGGATAACTAAGAAAGTACACTTTACATGGTCTCTTGCAGAATTTAATGATAATTTAAATATAGCGCAAAATCTATACAAGGAGTATCTTGACAGACACATGGTGTAAAGGACGTGGCATTAGAACAACACAATTGAATACATATTAAATTGGGTACTGTGACTAGGAAGGGAAATAGTTTATTCACTGAACTGGTGCAGATTAAAGTCTTTATTCAAATTCAGCCTCAGGAGTGATGGTAAAGTATGGTATTTTGGATCAAGTGCAATAAAGTTTTGGCATGGAAACTGGATAAAAGTTTACAGAATGTGCTGCTGCGGGAGGAGGCTGAGTATGCTTGTATAAATATGCATAATGCAAACAGAGTGAATGATAATGTCTTCTCTGATAATGTAGGTGGGAGGAAAATGAGCTTCCTGACCTGGGTGGTAAGGAAGACATTTTTAATAATGGAACTCAGGATAATGAATTGGAACCAACCATATGTGATCAGGTGATCAAGTGGATCAGGTTGAGCCTACCATGCTGTCAGGTGTACTTCCTGCCAAGTATAAAGATTATGTGGTAGGCTGTTTTGTTATTCTTTTAGCTCAAAAAATGTTATGGAAATATCTGAGCACATTGGGTATATTGTTATTTACGTCTTGAGGTGTTTTCACTCCCTATGTTATTTGTGCAAGTAATGTTGTATTATACAATTTGACAGGAATGTTATATTCATGCGAACTATAGCTGTGTTAAGTGGGAGAAAGTGTGGTATCTGGTTTACTGGTTAACATGTGGGTAATTGGGTTCTGGAATGTTGAGGGGAAGTTGAGCTGAGAATGACAGTTAGGCGAGCTTGAGAAGTGGAGTGTACATGCCTATGCTCACTCTCTAATAAGCCTACTTTGCCTAAACATGCCCTGTGTCATTCCTACAAAGACATGCTAGACAGTGGTGCATGCTTTTATAACTTTGAGACATGACTACACTAACATCATGTTTCTTGGCCTTCCTGACAAGCTCACCAAGAAACTTCAAATGGTCCAAAATGCAACTGTTCATTTGATCTTCGATATTCCTCAAACAATGAATATTACTTAGCATCTATGAGAGCTTCACTGGTTACCAGTTAAAAAGAGAATCCTCTTCAAAGCGGACTTAAGTGTGGCAACACACTCTACGCTCGAAAAACAGCTCAGGAAACTGTCAAACATCCAAAACGTCGCATCCAGACTGGTCCTCGACATCCCCGTCATATCCACATAACACAACACCTGCAACAACTCCACTGGCTCCCAATCAAAAAGAGAATCACCTTCAAGCTCCTCACACTTGCCTGCAAAGCTCTCCACAATGCAGAAACAGAAAATCTGAACCTCTGTTTCACATCACACACACCCTCCAGACAAGTAGGAGTAGGGTATTAGTGTTCCTCTCTTCCCAAACGATTTTATATTAGCAGAAGGATAAATCCTTACTTGGAATACAACACATGGATCCACACTAATTTCTGATAAAGAGTCGAACAGCCGACATGTGTTTCACTCTATGTGGCAACTATAGCCAGGGCTTTCTCAAGGTAGTAAGAACCAAAAACTAATGAGTAAAGAAAAGAAGAAATAACAAAGGTTATTTTGGGCAGAGAGCCCTCAAAAAAAGACCACCGACCGAAGTGTTCCAAGTGAACCGTGATTAAAAAACAGATATTTTTATTAATAAGTACTATCAGTGAATGATAAAAATATCTATATTAAGTGTAAGGGTGAATGTACAAAGAAAAGAGTCCAAAGCCAATTTTTCAACCATAAATTTTAAGTGAATGAATAAATAAAAATTGAAGTGAAAAGAAAAGGAAGAGAGTACAAGAGAATGTGAACTAGATGTGGCGCTGGCAAGCATGTATCTTTAACATTTTATTCTAAATTACTGAGGCAGGCGTCCTCAAGTACGGGTCAAATAATAAAAAAACCTCATTATGTCATTCTAGAGGATGATGTTATAGTGACTGTGCCTCTAATCTAGAGTGAGATTACGCAAAGTCAAAAAATATTTTTAAACCAGTTATAAGTAAAATTACCTAAACATCATGTATAATCAAACACATATTATTACAGTGGTTGATTATTTCCCAGATTGCTTCAAAAATTCAAAGTCTAGAAATAACTGATATTTTTGTAACACATTAAAATTATATTCGGCCAGATTCATGAAGCCAAATTGCGATCGCAATAGCTGCGAAAAAGCTATTGCGATCGCAATTTGATGAAAAGGTATTCAAGACCAAAATTAGCGAGTTCGCTCACATAGAATTGCGATATCGCAATTGAATTCGCAGAATCCTGGCATAGCCCATTAGCGATTCTGTAAATGCGAGAAACCACGGATTCTGCGAATAAATCTGGGATATCGCAAATAAATCGCAATCGCTATTCAAGAAATATCGCAATTTGCGAATAACCCGAAAATCGCTTTTTGCGAGGCGCAATTTAAGGAGAACCCAAACCAGGTGGTAACCAGTAAGGAATTTTTTTTTTTTTTTTAAAACGTTTCCTAATCAGCAACAGGTGCTGGCCTGACCAACACACTTAAGGAGATGCAGCTGCAGCATAAGAACACTCACAATGCCAGGACTCTACATGGTGGTCAGGCGGCGAAGGCTACAGCGAGCAGCACGGAACAGACGTAGGATCCAGGAGAGGATATTCCGCCAGCGGGTCACTCTGCTGGGCCAAACCAGAGAGCAAATACACGCTAAGTACCGCCTGAATGGGCCAATGGTCATCAAGCTAATCCAGGACCTGGACTCCCTGATGCAGCACCCAACAAGGCGGACCAATGCCGTGCCCACACATGTCCAGGTATTGTGCAGCCTGCACCTTCTGGCCTCCGGAAGCTTCCAGGGGATAGTTGCCGTTGCTGGGGGATATCCCAGCCCACCATGTCCTGCTACCTAAGGAGTTTCCTAGATGCAATGCTGACCCAGCTACACCACCACATATCATTCCCCACCAGCCAACAGGACTTGGATGAGACCAAGCATCAATTTTACAATGTTGCGCAATTTCCACATGTGATAGGATGCATTGACTGTACCTACATCCACATCTGCCCACCAGCACAAACGGAATACATGTACCGAAACCGCAAGTCCTACCACCCCCTCAACATCCAGATGGTGTGCAATGCTAAGACATACATCACGGACATAGTGGCACAGTACCCGGGGAGCACACATGACTCCTTCATATTACGGCACAGCGGCCTCCACACAAGACTGGCCAGGGGAGACTTTGGTGAAGGACACACACTCGGTAAGTACACTTGCCCCACAATGTTACACTGTGATGATGTAGCTGCGCAGCACAGGCACTCACCCTCTGCTCCTCTCATTCAGGTGACAGTGGCTACGCTCTCCGCGAGTACCTCCTCACCCCATACCTCAACCCTGCACACATACGCACAAGAAATTGCATTGAGAGGACATTTGGGATTTGGCCTTCTGAAGAGCAGATTCCGCATACTTCACAAGACTGGTGGGGCCATGAAATACGATCCTGATGTCTGCTGCCGCATTGTGGCTGTGTGTGCAATACTACACAACATTGCTACCAAGCGCCGGATACCTGTAGAGATATCTGGCAGTGAGTCGGAAGGGGACCACCGGCCACCTGCACATGCGCGTCATGCACGCGGGGAAAATCCTGCAGAAGGACACAGACGGCGCAATCAAATCACAATGAACTGTTTCTAGTGCACCCACTCCCCTCATCCAACACTTCACTCATGCATGACAATGGAAATAATGGCATGAGTCCGATGTTCTTGAATAAATATTATTGTTGGTTGCACAATAATAAGGCATAATTTGTATCAGTTACATATGAGAAGTATTGTGCCATACTGCTCAATATTTCAAACTGGACATGCTTATGTCAGCAGCATGTCCCTGCCCATGTACTGAAATGTCATTGGCGCCTCCGGCGCGAAGCTCCCAGTCACCTCTCAGGCTCCTCCTCCGGCATGGCACGTGATCCCGCACTGGGCCTGCTGCGGCGGCGTAGCACATTTTGTTGCTCGAAAACATAATTGTCAGGTATGTTTAAACTGTCTTCCATCGCAGACCTCGTCATTGTAATACTGCCACGGTCAATTAACATGTACTTAGTGCCGCTCGTATTTATACGTTCCAGGCTGCAGCAATCCTGCCTTGGAAGAATAATTATTTGTGGTTGTTTAATTGAAAAAAGATTGAAAACTTATGAAAAGGGTTAAATAAATTTACCCATACAAACAAAATACCTTTGTTTGTTTGTATTCTCAAAAATTGTGAGAAAAATCATTTTGAGGGCTAGCACATTCACTTTTCCAGTTTGTATTAGGTCCAGCTGCCCATCTGTCCCAGGACCAAACTCCGTTTTGTTTACAAACAATAGAGAGCCCTGGCACATGCACAGCCATCCCCCTCCTGCCGGTGCGTGGTGTACTCTGCCACGGCTCCCTGACATGCCTGCTGTGCTGGCTGGGCACAGTGGGTGTGCATTGTGTTGCAGGTCTTGCAGCACCTGATGTTGATGGTGCCACTGGAATGGGTCTTGCTGTTGGAAATGGTGGTGTGCCTGATGTAGCTGGCGTTCCAGGTGGTGGTACGCATGCTGGCACTGGTGCTTGGCCGGATAAAGCTGGTTGTGTGGATGTTTCCTCTTCCTCACCCTCAGGCTCCTCTGGTGTGTCATCTATCTGCAGCTTCTCGCTGTCGCTGCTGGTGTTATCTGCGCCACCTGTGATGGAAAGTGGACGTAGATAAATTACATGTATCTTTGACATGTGCAGTTGCTACATGCATGCTGGCTACCATTCCCTGACTGGCTGTTGCATTGCATGCATTGGGACATGTCTGGCTGCATGGGAGTTTTTGTACATTGTGGTCAGACTACATGTCCAACAATGCAATAGGGATGTTCTGATGTGCATGGGCTGCATGACTGGGGTTGATTATGGGAGGCAATAGGGTCATGGCCATTGTTAGGGGACAGGGTCGCAGTCGCATGGCACTTACCCTGGCGGTCTTGGGTGGGTCGGGATGAGTCCAGACGGATAACCCCAACACATGCCTCAGGCTGCTGTGTGTCCTCCACACGATCCTCCAATGGGGTGTTGGGAGGGACTGTAGGCTCTCCCCCTCCAGTTGCAAGGCGCTCACCCAGCCTATCAGCCACCCTCTCCTTGGCACGACCTCGGAGGTCGTACCACCTCTTTTTGAGGTCATCTATGGACCTCTGTGTGACTCCTACTGCGTTCACTCTGGCGCGGATGCGCAGCCACAGTCGCCGTTTCTCGATCTCAGGCACCCTCCTGTAGTCCTTGCCGAAAAGTTTATTGTGGTCTTTGCAGGCTCCATCGATAAGATGCTCCAGCTCCTGCTCTGAGAACTTGATCTTGCGCTTTCGCCCGGTGTCACTGGGCCCTGCTGCTACTTCCTGTGCCATAGCTGCAGTCTGCAGTATCCAAAATTCCAAAACTGGAGGTGGTTTGAGAGGAGCTCTGAGTGGTGCTGCTTCAATGTCTGCCTCAGTGTTCTCAATGGGGGAGGGAACTGCCTGCTTCCTGGTTGTGATGTCATCACTGTGGTCAAAATGCGACTTCCCGTTTTTGCGATCTCGCTATTAGCGAGATCGCAATTCCAACACGAAAATGGACGGATTTTGTGATTTTACTGCGATTTCGGACAGTCGCTATCGGCTTTTGCGGCCGGATGCGATTCACTATATTTTGTGGCAGTTTTACATGAATCCCATTATGCGAATTCTAAATTGCAATTCGGTATTAATCGCAATTTAGAATTCGCAGATTTTGGATTTCATGAATCTGGCAGATTGTCTCATATGCTTTACAGATGTAGAGTTTACACACAATAATACATGCGTTGTCTGATGCCTTATAAATATACATTTATAATTTCATAACAGTATTTCTCAGTTTTTATTACGGCGTGTTTTGCTAGCAAAACGATGTAGCACAGAACAAGAGATGCAATTAAAATACAGTTGGAGGTGGGGCAAGAAATACAAAAAATATATATAAAAACTACTCCATGCTAAATAATGGATTTAATATTTTAGGGCTGCAGACTAAAGTTACCAGATCACAGGGATAGGGAGAGTTCATATAATCAGATTCAAGGTAAGAAGACACAGGGATCGGTAAAGAAAGTGACTGTTAATACGGCCTGGCCAGAATACGGAATGACAGGTACAGCAAAATTACTGAGATGGCTTGCTTCGTATAACGTGCGGGCAAGCACAACTACTCATGGTGAAAGGTCTGAGAGAGCGGCAGGGGAATGGATATATTTGACACAATAAAGTCAAAGTGCAGAGTCACAGAAAATGGCAAAATTGCCTAAGTGGCTTGCTTACTTTCCAAACAATGCAAATGGCTTCTCCACGCAAAGCATTTAAAGTTAGTATAACGGGGCAAGAACAAAGGTAAGGAGCACAAAAACCGGAAGTGATGCCTTAGTTATTTACTTTGTATAGTCGAAGTGGAATCCAATCGCTTTCAGTCCCCAGGTAAATCCGTGTAAGTAATAGTACTTGAGGCCAATGTGCCCCGAAAGTATAACCGAAGTTGCCGTGCAAGCTGCCGATTCGGTTTAGTATGCTGTACAATGGTAAAATCTATACCGTGTTCGTTTCTATGTTGCCAGTGAAATATTTTAAGTAATGTCAAAAAGAAGGGAGCGTAGGAGCTAAACAGAGGGTTTAGGACACCAACACCGACACGGAAGTAATTGATGTATGTGTTTACATCAGGTTCGTAGACCTGAAACTATAGACGGACTTGACGTTGTACTGGAAGCCACCATATTAGAATGATTAAAGGGAAAATGTGAAAAAATGCAGAATAACCACAAGCTCTTTAAATTCATGTTAAACACTGTGCCCCATTTTTTTAATATATTTCTCGAGTGGGTGAGACATGGCGCTGTGAGGGCAAATGCCCAAAAGGATGAATTTACCCAACCCTGATGTCTATGAAGGTAGAGCAGACCTACTTTGCCAGAGACAGGACGATTTGTAGCTGAGCATTTGAAAAACGGCCTTGCACAGAGGAAGTACCCGGAAACATTTTTATTTTTATTTTTTGAAGACTAAAACAAACCTCTAGCACAGAATGAAAGGGTTGTATACAGACGAGCATTCAGAATAGCCATTGCCAACTCTTACTATTCAAAAATGGCATATAGTAAACAGATAGGGAAATTAGAAGGGTGTAGCCTAAATAAGAGTTCACTCAGGGTCCTGCACTTGATAGTTGATTTCTAAATATGGCAGTGATCAGGACTTCTTCTCCTGTCTCTATGTATAAATACTATTATATGCCAGGTAAGTGGGTAAGAACATTCATTTAGATCCAGTGATGCCACTCATGTTCCTTTGTTGAGACCTTTTTCCACAGTTTCTAGGCCAATAATTAGGGCACTTTCCTCTTTGTGAAGGCGTAATTCTAAGTTTCCGCCTCCTTTGTGTTGTTTGAGTTTTTTTAGACCAATAAAGGTGAAAGTGCGTTGATGGTAGTGATGTGTTTCAAAATGCTCCACCAGAGGTTGCCTAGTGTCTGATTTATGGGTATTCCTGGATACGGACTTTCAAAGAGCGAATAGTGCTCCCAATGTAATGTTTTGCACAGGAACATGAAATGAGATATACCACATTTGTACTTATACAATTTATGAAGTCATGGATCTTATACAGGTGGCCATTCACTGTGACTTCCTTTGTTCTTGATTTGCCCAATTTGCATATTGAGCAATTTGAGCAAGTGTAAAAGTCTTTAAGTTGTTGCAAGAAGGAGGTTTGCTCATGTTTGGTTTCCAAAAAGGATGGACATAAAATGTCCCTCAGGTTTTTGTTTCTGGAAAAACTGAGTTGCGGTGCATCCTGAAGGGCATTTGATATCGTCGGGTTTTCTTTCAGCAAGTACCAATGTTTTTTGAGCGTTTTCCTAATGTGGCAGTGCCCATTGTTATTTTGCGTGGAAAAGCGGATCACATATTTGCGTTCTCTGGCATAGTTGTTATGCCATATGTTATGTCGATCAATATCAGAGAGGCGTTCTTGAGCTTGCTTTAGGATTTGTTCTTTGTAGCCCGGTTGTTTCAGACGTTGAGTTATTTCCTCAGATTTTGAGATGTATTCTTCATTGGAGCCACAGTTCAGATTTGCTCGGCGATATTCACCTGCTGAAATGTTAGTGATCGTGTGGTTTGAATAACTTCTAGAGGCATGTAAAATGGAGTTTGCAGAGGTGGGCTTTCAGTGTATTTTAGTGTTTAGTTTATTGTTCTCAATGTAAATTGCTAAGTCCAAAAATTAAATTTCAGTTTTGGAAATGGTGTAGGTGATGTCAATCTCCCATCTGTTTGGGGTGACTGAATCGATAAATGATTTCAGGAGATTTTCTGGTCCTTGCCAGATAAGTAGGACATCATTGATGCACCTTCCCCACATTATTATTCTGGTTGTAAGATAATTTGAACTTTCATCCCATAGCCTTTGTCTCTCCACCTCACCCATCAAAAAGCAGGCATATGGGGGTGCGAATTTCACCCCGGCAGTACCTTGGAGTTGTAAGTAAAAGATGCCATTGATGAGAAAGTAGTTGTTAAGTAGGCAGAATTCCAACATGTCCAGTGTCATGTTATAGAAAAAAGACAATCTAATACAGGGCTAGAGGGATGTTTACCGACCGGGCCTAAGTATTATCCCCCGTAGGAATCAAACAAACAACTACAAACTTAGGGGTCCAAAAGAGGATTCAATCGTAATTCTCTGCTCGTCAACGCCTTATCAATAGTATAAAGGTACGAACGCAATCATAACACTAACAAACCAGATCACAAGATGTGAAGAACCAGTAACGTGAGTCACCCCTGGTGTAGGATTCCCATCAACGGTCTTGTAATGATCAATATTATCATTTGGAAGTCCTTATCGGGTATTGTGTCTCTAGATCATTGAGACCGGCATACCCCGATACCCAGATACGGGGTAGCAACCCACAATCACTTGGTACTACCACATAGTGTTGATGTGATGGGAAGTGCAGTGTAACAAAACAAAAGGAAGTGGTGATATTAAAAAAGGATAGGGAACTCAACCCGGAAGACTTTAATAATTGTTGGCCCCTTCCTTAATAAAAGCCAGAACAGTATAACATCGTAATCGCAGTCCCAACAAATAGCTGCGAGGAGACCAACATGTTTCAGCCACTAAGGGATAACGCCTTCGGCTTTCGTCAGGGTCTCTGTTCTCAAGTGATACTACTGCATAGATTTGTGAAGTAAAGTGTGAAAAATAAGAAAAAAACACACAAGTGAAAACCAGTAAAGGATATAATGTTCCTTCGACTGTGTCACATCCCCTCTTCGGAACCTGGTTGAGTAATTACCAGAGTGTCCGGGGAGTGGACCTCACCTCTTCCTGGACCTGGCTCAGGATATATGAGACCCCGCTCTGTCCGTCGGTATCTCCGGCTGTGACTGAGTCAGGGGGAGGCCTCCCCCTGACTCAGTCACAGCCGGAGATACCGACGGACAGAGCGGGGTCTCATATATCCTGAGCCAGGTCCAGGAAGAGGTGAGGTCCACTCCCCGGACACTCTGGTAATTACTCAACCAGGTTCCGAAGAGGGGATGTGACACAGTCGAAGGAACATTATATCCTTTACTGGTTTTCACTTGTGTGTTTTTTTCTTATTTTTCACACTTTACTTCACAAATCTATGCAGTAGTATCACTTGAGAACAGAGACCCTGACGAAAGCCGAAGGCGTTATCCCTTAGTGGCTGAAACATGTTGGTCTCCTCGCAGCTATTTGTTGGGACTGCGATTACGATGTTATACTGTTCTGGCTTTTATTAAGGAAGGGGCCAACAATTATTAAAGTCTTCCGGGTTGAGTTCCCTATCCTTTTTTAATATCACCACTTCCTTTTGTTTTGTTACACTGCACTTCCCATCACATCAACACTATGTGGTAGTACCAAGTGATTGTGGGTTGCTACCCCGTATCTGGGTATCGGGGTATGCCGGTCTCAATGATCTAGAGACACAGTGTCATGTTATTCCTGGCAGTGAGGTGGACTGATCTGGTCTGTAAAAATGTTCTAGTTGCTGCTATACCATCCGGATGTTTAATGGAGGAATAGAGGCTATAGAGGCTAGTGACATCAATTAAAGAAAGTATGTAGTCATCTTGCCAGACTATGTTCTCCTGCTCTGCCCAAAACTCCCTGGCCTCCATCCGATGATCAAGAAGACCAGAACCAGAGGAATATCCTTCTCCTACCTCACCACCAAGACCTGGAACATCCTGCCCCTCCACCTCAGGCAATCTGCATCATAGACCCAATTCAGGAAGAACCTTAAGATCTGGCTCTTTGACTGAACCGCCACACCCAGACGGATGAGTAGTCCCCCCTATCAGTGCCTTGAGACCCTCATGTGTGAGTAGTCACGCTATACAAACTCCTGATAGATTGATTGATTGATTGATTGATTGATTGATTGATTGATTGATTGAAGTGCTCATATTTTACACCTGGTATTTTATTGGCAGAGTCTACAATATCTGATTAGTAGAAACAGGTCCTATAATCCTTCCAGATCCTTATATTCGGCCTCAGCTTTGCTAGTCACAAACCTAAAGTTCTGCTGGGTTAGACTTGGCGGCAGTTCTTTTATGCTTTTGTCTGGTGGCAAATGGAACTGGCTTCCCCATTTCTTTCTCTCATGAACCATGTTATCATAAAGTTAAAAAAATGTATCTTTTGTCATCATGGTAGCATGTCGAAAGCACCGGGACGCTCCATCATTCATCCGATTATCAAAAGTATCGTTTACTAATGGTACACATTTCCTCTCTTTATGTCAAGTAAAATCTCAATTATAAAAATTATTATGCTTGTATAGTTGTTGTATAATTTCTGCTCGTCCCCATCACATTATCCTTAAAAAGTTTTATTTGGGATTGGTTCATCTAATATTGGACTCACATGTCCAGCAAGGCTTGAAAACATTTACCAGATTGTACTCCTGGTGGGTTTTGGTTAAGGATAGCAGGTAAAATTCTTATTTTACACATTTTCGTATGGGAGTAGAGGGTATGTTATGTATAGCTCTTTCATTTTTCTTTGACCATGCACAGTAGTTGAAGGCATGGAAAGATGATTTGGGGGACCATACATAACATTCAATTATGGATGGGTAAAAAGTGAATTACAAGGATGTGTTTTCACTTTGTGGTTCTGAGTGACATCATAGACAACTAAAGCTTCACTCTACAACACGCAGAACACTAAACAGTGCTTTGATCTGATGACTCTGTGAGACATGCCTTGACCCTGTGGCATTCATATGCTATTTGATAAAGAGATTCACACTAAGACAATATTTATTGGTACCCCAAACAACAATATTACAGAATTTCGTCAATCAAAATAAACAATTGCCTTGCTTCCCTAAGCCCCCTGACATATCGCTGATTGACCAGTGTATTACATATACTTCTACTTACTCGACAGAATGGTTTCTACATTAGGCTCTACAATTTATGGTGAGGACCATGGGTAGGTCTCTCTGCATGAGTCCATGCTAACCTTAGCTGGAAGTATAATAAACTATAAGAACAGCAGAAACACTGGGCACGATAACAGGTTTGACTTGAAATATCTCATTGAGCAATGTGACATTGCAAAGTGGCCTAAATCCAATCAACATTACTGGCTGACATAATTGATGCCACACCTGCTTTTTTCTTAGACTCTGAGGATGCTCTGTTGTTTAGTTACGAGACATTTCTCTGAATGCAAAGGAGGATTGCACAATGCGTGTTGTCCTGTTTTTTGTTAATTGTTGCATAGAGGACTGTAGGCTCCAGTGTGTTGACCAACCGTTATCCAAATAACCCTACTTAATAATAGGGAAAATGGTATAACTGTCTTTATTGCTAATGATCATAGAGACCTAAATATATTTGTTTTTCTAAAAGCCATTTCGAATATTTATGTCGCTAGCCACACTCCTGTTTCTTTGTACATAAATATCATGGTATACTTTTTCCAGTGACCCACAGCTATGTAAGTTATAATTTACACATTGCTGAAAATTCAATGTCGTTTAAAAAATGAATGCAAGAAGAGTGATCTCCCTTTGATCTCCCTTTGAAATGCATAACTTGGTGTATTTGTTTTTTTTGCAGTTCTTACTAAACCAAGTTCAGATTAAGGAAAGCGTTTCTCCTTGGGTAAAGCGCATGCTTCTCAGCAGTGCATTAATGCATCTGATTAAAAAGTGCGAGCTGTTTTGAAACCTCATACATTGACGTAAGCATACAACTTCTGCTTACCTAAGTAGTGTGGTGCCTTATGACACGTTTTGTCCATTTCAGAATGCCGGCCTGTCAGCAAGGAAGACCTTGAATGGTTTCAGCGCAGACATAGCTTGTGTGCACACTGCAGCTGTGTTGTACAGACATCTTGAAGTTTGTCTATAAAAATGATAGACGAAACAAATGCAAAAAAGAACATTTCTGTGCAGTAAGAATCCTCAGCATACTGCCTGCTGGATATAAGACTGATGGAATCGCAGAGGCTAGGGAAACACGACCATGTGAGGCCTGTTTACTGGTCAAATCTCTGACTTTCCCTGTCACACCCTCTTATTCTTCACGCTGTTTGACATGCACCTTATAATTTCTGTTCTCAGTGTTTTCAATTGTTCGTCCCTAGCATCTGTTTCTTTTCTCACCCCTCTGCCTCTAGACTGTATTTCCGTCATGTTTCTCCTGTCGGAGCTGCAGGTATGCTTGTCAGCACATGCATGTGTGCCTGTGAAAGAGGAAACTCCCCTTCTGTGTACCTACTACGCCCATACCGCCCCGGATTAACACCGCTGACTCAACACTTGGCTCCAGACAACAATACTGACTCACTGGGAGATGACTAGCCCTGATTTAATAGAGATGACTCACCCTTTTTACACAATTCAGGATTACTCATGCAGCACCTAACAGACTCAATCATTTCAAACGACACATAAATGTGGACACAGACTTGCGGCACGGACTTGTCGAGCAGACTTGACTTGTGTTTGACAGTTAGCTGACCTCTTTAAAGCTAAACCCTGTTGTTGAATTTGTCTGCCTAATATTTTCCTTCCCGGTGCCTTGCTGCTGGTTCATATGCATGCATTTAACTGTTTATTCTGCGTTGGTCTGGACTCGATATTAACCTAAAATTGATGTTCAGCTAAGCAAAATTCACACTAATTCCTTCCCAAAGGATTAGAGGCGGTAACCAACACCCACCAGTGTCGAAGTTTGATTGTTCCACTTGAAAGCCTCAAGCTATTATTTCTGGGTTGCCAATGTCAGTGTTGGTTTATATTTTTACAGATGGGCTCTGGAGGACCCTTAATTATCTCCTTCGTAGTTCTCCATTGGTTTCCGGTTTCCACTGAATATTACAGAAGATATATTTCTTCCTCACTAATCAATCAATCAATCATTTGTAGAGCATGCAATCAATCCCCTGGTCTGATCATCACATAGTGCCGATAGTTATTCAACTAGAAAAGGCGGAGCTATATAACCAAAGTTCTCAGCGCTTCAAGCGTAGAAGTTGGAAAAATTTCTCCATAGATGCTTTCTCTCACATAATCCAGGCCACCGGCCTCCCAAAAGGAAATGACAGTGAGACTGTATATGCTCAGCTACAAAACAATATCGCTAAAGCACTGGACACGACCGCCCCCAACCGCACTATTACCAATGCTACTAGAACAAAAAAAACTGCCCCTTGGTATAATCAAGAGCTCCAGACTGCTAAAACAGCATGCAAAAAACTCGAAAGAGATTGGCGTGTAAATTTCTGTCCAGAAACAAAAATCAGATATAAAACAGCTCAAAAAAACGACTATAAACTGGTGCGAGCGTCCAAAGCCTCCTATTATAACACACGCATTGTGGAAGCGGAGAACTCCTCTGAAGAGCTATTTCAAATCTATAAAGAGATCTCCACAGTCGAGTCCAACCCTACCTCTCAGAAAGACTCAGTGGATACCTGTAATAAAATTGCGAAATACTTTTCTGACAAAATCACCAACATATACGCTAATTTTTCTGGCAATATAAAATCTGGCATTGATTTTTCAGAGAATGTAGATCACATCAACACGTCTATCCACCTATGTGCCTTCTCTGTACCTCCAACTGAAATCTTGGAAAAAATTTGTAAGGGGATTAAATCTGGATCTCCCCGTGACCCCGCACCCCCGAAAATATTAAATGCTAGCCTCCCGGTCCTGGAGCCACACTTTAGACTTATGTTGGAAACATCTTTCTCCACAGCCACCTTCCCTGCTGACTGGAAACAAGCCATAGTGTTTCCCATTAAGAAAAAACCAAATTTAAGTCAGGACATACTGGAGAATCTTCGCCCAATTTCCCTACTCCCCTACCTTGCCAAGTTGGCCGAGAAA
The DNA here is from genome assembly GCF_964263255.1 of Lissotriton vulgaris. Classification (NCBI taxonomy): domain Eukaryota; kingdom Metazoa; phylum Chordata; class Amphibia; order Caudata; family Salamandridae; genus Lissotriton; species Lissotriton vulgaris. The sequence goes on from NC_141693.1 coordinate 1,355,504,719, forward strand.
GTGGTCAACGCCCAACTAATGACCCATCTCGAAACCCAAAATATCTTCCACCCATCACAATCGGGTTTCAGAACAGGTTACTCCACAGAGACGGCTCTCTTAAGAGCTATTGAAACTCTGCGGGAGGGAGCTGATAAAGGCAAAACTATGGCCTTGATCATGCTGGACCTCAGTGCCGCGTTTGACACTGTAGCTCACTCCATACTGCTACAGTGTCTAAACAGAGCGGGAGTCACTACAAAGGCTCTATGCTGGCTGAAGGCTTTTTTAACAAACAGAAGCTTTCAGGTCCAAAGAGGGATCTATCTCTCTGAAAGTTTGATCTTAGAACAGGGGGTACCTCAGGGCTCGGCCCTGAGTCCCACCCTGTTCAATTTATATATGTCCCCTTTGGCAGAGGTGATCCAATCGTTCGGCGTAGAGCTTGTCTCTTACGCCGACGACACTCAACTCTTGATCTCCCTGTCTCAATCCCCCTCCTCTGAGGCAGATAACTTCAACTCATGTATGTGCAAGGTGGCTACATGGATGAACGAGCATTGCCTCAAATTAAACGGAACAAAAACAGAGGTACTTGTCATAGGTGGGAACAACACCAACTGGACCAAGGATTGGTGGCCCTCATGTCTGGGATCATTACCCACCCCCAGTCAGGAGGCCAAGAACTTGGGCGTCTGGATTGACACCAAACTTTCATTTGACAGTCATGTCAAAAAAACAGTTGGAAAATGCTTCGGAGTGATGAAGACACTCCGTCGCACCCTGGATCTTCTTCCCCTGAGTTCCAGGCGTACCATGACGCAGGCCCTCATCACATCCCGAATTGACTATGGGAATGTGCTTCTTTTGGGAACCTCAGAAAAAAACATCAGGAAGTTACAGGTCCTACAAAATTCAGCAGCACGCCTTGTGCTACGACTTCCGCGAAGAGCTCCTTCCAAACCTTCCTTGGATGCTCTACATTGGTTGCCCATAAAAAAGAGAATAATATTCAAAGCCCTTCTCTGGTGCCACAGAATTGTTCACCACAGAGCCCCCTCCTATCTGCTTGACTTAGCCTCACCCTATGAACCTTCCAGATCCCTTCGCTCGAAGGGAACAGGTTTGCTTAAGATCATGCGCCCAAAAAAAGCCAGACTTGGAGGTAGATCCTTTCGCATTCTCGCAGCCAAGGAATGGAATACCCTTCCTATGAACATCAGACAGGAAAAAAGTGAAACATTCTTTAGGAAACATCTAAAAACATATCTTTTCACCACTTAAACTGTCTGATGCTCTGCTCCATACAAGCAACACTCTTCTCCATAGCGCGGGGACACGTCGAGAGACGTCACCAGGCGCTCTATAAGCTCCTATAATAAATAATAATAAAATGCTACTCACCCGTGAGGGTCTCAAGGTGCTAGAGGGGGGGGGGATCGGAAGCTGCCACTGGTCGAACATCCACGTCTTGAGAATTCTCCTGAAGGTCAGCAGATCCTGGGTCTGATGGAGGTGGGTGGGGAGGGTGTTCCATGTCTTGGTGGCGAGGTAGGAGAATGATCTGCCGCCAGTGGTCGTTCGGCGGATGCGTGGGACGGTGGCTAGGGTGAGGTCGGCGGAGCAAAGCTGGAGGTTCTGGATGTTGAAGGACAGTCATTCGTTGAGGTATGCTGGTCCGGTGTTGTGGAGTGCTTTGTGAGCGTGGGTGAGGAGCTTGAAGGTGATCCTCTTGTTGACCAGGAGCCAATGCAGGTCTCTCAGGTGTGTGGTGATGTGGCTGTGGCGAGGGAGTCCGAGGATGAGGTGTGCAGAGGTGTTTTGTGTGCGTTGGAGTCTCTTCTGGAGTGTAGCCGTGGGTCCTGCGTAGAGGGCATTGCCGTAGTCCATCTGGCTGCTGATGAGAGCTTTGGTGACCGTCCTTCTGGTTTTGGTGGGGATCCATCTGTAGATCTTGCCGGGCATTCGGACTGGAAGCAGGAGGAGGGGACAGCGTTAACTTGCTGGGTCATAGAGAGCGTTGAGTCCAGAATGAACCCCAGGTTGCGTGCGTGGTTGGTGGGTGTCGGGCAGCTCCCAGCGTGGCCGACCACCAGAAGTCGTCCCATGCTGAGAGGGTGGATCCAAGGATGAGCACCTCCATCTTGTCCGAGTTCAGTTTCAGCCAGCTGGTCTTCATCCAGTCTGTGACGGCCTTCATTCCCTCGTGGAGGTTGGATTTTGCGGTGGCCGAGTCTTTGGTGAGGGAGAGGATCAGCTGGGTGTCGTCGGCGTTGGAGACGATGTTGAGGTGGTGTGCTTGGACGATGTTGGTGAGCGGTGCCATGTAGATGTTGAAAAGGGTCGGGCTGAGAGATGATCCTTGCGGTACATCGCAGGTGATCGTGGTGGCTTTGGATCGGAAGGGGGGAGGCACACTCTCTGGGTTCTGCCAGTGAGGAAGGAGGCAATCCAGTCCAGGATTTTGTCTCAGACCCCTGCGTCGTGGAGGCGGGTGCGCAGGGTGTGGTGTCAGATGTTGTCGAAGGCGGCCGTGAGGTCCAGGAGGATCAGGGCCGCAGTTTTGCCGTTGTCCTATAGGGTCCTGATGTCATCAGTGGCGGCGATAAGGGCGGTTTCGGTGCTGTGATTGCTGCCGAAGCTGGATTGGGAGGAGTCCAGGATGTTGTTCTCCTCCAGGAAGTGAGTCCGTTGTCTGTTGGAGGTCTTCTCACTGACTTTCACCGGGAACAGGAGCAGGGAGATGGGTCAAACGTTCTTGAGGTCCTTTGGGTCCGCCTTGGGTTTCTTGAGTAGGGTGTTGATCTCGTTCTGCTTCCAGCTCTCGGGAAGGTGGCGGTCTCGAAGGAGCTGTTAATGATCTTTCAGAGTTGAGGTGCAATGATGGAGCTTGCCTTGTCGAAGATGTGGTGGGGGTCGGAAGGTGGGCCAGAGTGGATGGTGTTCATGATTTTGATCGTATCTTCATTTTTGATGTTGTGCCAGGAGAGTAGTAGGGCTGTGTGTTTGGTCTGGGTTGAGTCGGGGGAGTCGGTGTCTTTCTTCGGCGTCCGGGTATCGAAGCTGTTGTGGATGTCTGCGATCTTGCGGTGGAAGAAGGTAGCCAGGGAGTCACAGAGTTCTTGTGATGGCAGGATGTCATTGGAGCTGGGGGTGGTGAGTTCTTTCACGATGTTAAAGAGCTCTTTGCTGTTGTGTGCGTTATTGTTGATGCGTTACTTGAAGGAGGTTCTTTTGGCGGATTGGATGAGTTGGTGGTAGTTGCGTCTGGCGTTCATGAGGGCTGCATGGTTGTCTGGTCATTGCGCCACAGCTTCTCGAGTCTTCGGCAGGTGTGCTTGGAGTTCTGGAGATCGGAGATAGATAGATAGATAGATAGATAGATAGAGAGATAGATAGATAGATAGATAGATAGATAGATAGATAGATAGATAGATAGATAGATAGATAGATAGATAGATAGATAGATAGATAGATAGATAGATATGTGCTTCGGTGGAAAGTATTCACAGCTCGGAAAACTGTGTTTTGCTGGTGCCTTGAATACCAGCTGCAAATCAAGAAGAGTTTCCATTTTTATCTGAAACTGAAATTATGCAAGCCACTGGGAGCATCTTTTGGCTTCAAAATCTATTGTCAGACAGAGAAAATTACGCATTCAATCCATCTGGGGCTTGATCACATATCCCATTCAAATTAAAGTGAATAACAGTGTTGCCAGACTTTTGGATCCATCCCAGAACCAAGTACTAGCCCAAATTCAGCACAGTGCAGATAAGTTTCAGCTCGAAAAGCAGCCCAAAGCACCAACTCTCAAATAACACATAAATAGTCTTCAGGAAACATTTTCCATTCTGAGTGGGTATAGAAAGCTGAAATGAATATATCATTCCAATGGCCAAGATACCATAATTAAGCATCGTGTTACTTGTGCAGTCTATTCAAAGTGCATTTTACCTTTTCATGCGCAATGTCTTTTCGACGTATGTAGAGTTACTGAAATAACATGAACATAGCTGAGGGGAAAAGAACACTGCATAAACTCATACAAGAATATGTATTGGTAATTTCCTACCTGTTATGCAAAAATTGAGCACAGGTTGTGTGCACTTTGAAAAGAATTAAGATAATTCCTCATTTTCTGGTGAGTAGACATTGGCGTATTTCTACTTATGTGTTTACTACATCTGCTTCAGCACACATGTCCACTCCCTCTAATTGCTTATCTTTGGGATGGAAGAGATCAAAGATGTTTAAAGTCGCAAGCATCATTGTGATACGAGTAGTATTCAAATAACATAGGTAGCATCCCAGCCAAAGCATCATTGTGATACAAGTAGTACTCAACTAACAAAGGTGGCATCCCAGCCAAAGCATCATTGCATTACAAGTAGTATTCAACTAACAAAGGTGGCATCCCAGCCAATAGATAATGCCATCAGAGACACATAGATTAGAAAGATTTCAAATTTGAATTCCAACCATCTAGGAACTTAAACTCCTCAGTCTGCACCCAACACCCTTATGATAGTAATATTAGCAAAAATATAAACTAACAATTTCCATTAAATAAAATCAACAGCCCCCCTCTACTTGCTACTATACCCTCAAAGCCTCTTACACCTGGTAGAACAAGTAGGCAAATAACTTCCCTAATATATCCACTGGCTGCCAGATCTATCCACAGTTTGAAAACAGTGAATACTTTTCTGAACTGACCTGTTTACAAATAGGCCAGTTCGGAAAATTCTGATTCAGAATGAGCCGCAATCAGACCTACCAATTTAATATTCTTGAGGTTGGTCACAAATTGGGACTCAATTCTACTTAACCTCAATTCACAGGGGGTGTGGCCTGCTGGCACCAGCAGACCACCATGTCTGTGATTGTCTATCAAAAAGGTCAACTTTTGTTTAAAACTGCTACTCAATTTCCTTAATGAAAATGGACTGTGTTCAAAAAAAAGTTTACTTTTTTTGTTTGTTTGAGAGTTGAGTGTAGACCCTTGGACTACTGCCTAGTCCCCCATAAACTTCTTTTCTTTTCTTTAATTCACAAAGGGAAAGGAGTCCTTTTGCAAATGAGTTACCTCACCAAGTTGGGGAGCTGTAAACCTTCAATGTTCTGAGACTGGATTTCGGTTGCAAAACATTGATAAATAGTATACGTTTGTATTAGGAAGTGCCACCTGAAAATGCCCCTTCCAGCTATCCATTGACAATTCCGTAATATTGACTGGAAAAAAAGACTGATCCTGAAAACTGGAATCTTACATTGGAAAAAGCATTTTTATGACCACAAAATGGGTGCAGACCAAAACATACAGCAGACAGAATTGTTTTCCAATTTCAATGCAGTACAACAGTTTGAGCTCCCTCTAATAAATGCCTTGTGAGTGATGAGAAGTCAGTTGTGTGCTCTTCATCCACCACTTCATTGTACATTTGTCCAGAAAGCAGCAAAAGAGCTGCTTCATGATCTAATATGTCCAGACAACACCCTCACTCACAGACTCTCAACCTCCTTCAACAGTTCTGATGAGCCTGGAACGGCTCTAAAAAATCTGAGCTGAATTTCTAGAAATTAATCAGGATGGGAGACACAAATCTTGCATCCTACCTTCACACTTTCACCAATTTCAGTTTGCAGTGCTCATCTACTAATCTATGACATGTAGAACACCACACATTCTCATGTTGATACATTTTACAAGGACACCAACACTACCTTATGGAAAATAGACACCCCGGGCTCAAACACCAAGACAATGAGAGCAGATTTTAAGAGATACCCACACAAAGGTTTCGGTATTTGTTTTAAAAATCTGACACTTGCGATGCACACAAATATATGTCCTTACATGCTTGGACAAGTATGGTTATGTATGTCAGGTTCCTTCTGCACATGCTCACACACGTGTATTAACTTATACATGCAAACACAAAAAAGCCACTTATAAATTGTACATATATTTGCCATTTCCCTAGACTCAGACACATCTGACTTCTTTGAAGATATTGCTAGCTGTGTGCCACTAAAAAAGACACATGGCACACTAAAGCGGATTCTAATAATCTGAGTAAAACAAATGAAAGCTTGAGGGAGGTGAGAGGAAACACACAACTCATGTCTGCACACGATCCCAAGGCAGGCAGGTTCTCGGATACTGTACAGACAAGGGCAGCAAAAGAAAAACGTCACTCCAGAAATGTTCCTGTGAGACAATGGCTCAATTTGCTTCCTGCATAAGCATTTTGCATTGTGCTGTAGAACGTGCCCACAGAATGAGAATATAAATGTCAGAGGGTTTGATAAATCTAAGGGTTCATAACCTGTTACTCCTAGGCCAGAGTCTTTGATCCCAACACCCTCATGCCCACCCCTCTCTAATAGGGCAGAATCATTACACATATAATATTACAGGCCTTATCATCCTTAAAAGGTTGAATGAAAGTGTTGGCCCACTGAAATGTGAAAGTTATCTGTAACTGACACTAAGGTCTTCATGGTAGAACCCTCAATGCACTTCATTGTATACACCAGAGACTGAAACTGCCAGGCTGCATTGCACGCACACACACACACACACACACAAAATGTGATTGCACAAACCTAAATCATGGCCAAAGTTCAATGCTTACCTCCAAAAAATCCTACAGAAGGCTCCATACAATCCACAGCCTCACTTGGATTCACAAAACTCAGAAAGCAGCCTGCAATATTCTGTACACAGCATCAGACAACCTCCAGTTGTCTCAGTCCAACACCCTCTGCAAGCGGGGATGAATTAGCTCCTACAGGTGACCTACATTAAAGTGTACGCCAGATGGAAGTGCACCCTGCCACTTTGTGCATCTGCATCCCTTCATATAGTACCACTTGCTGTGAAATAACCCCACATATAATAACAAATATTAACCTTTGAAGTTTTCTTGGCCGAGAAACACTGCATCCCTCACAGCGCTGGGATGTAATGCATTCAGGATGTCTATGTTACTGCAGCAGTGTCCAGATGATCACCCAGTATCTGCTACAGATGGGGTACCAACATCTAGCTATCTTTGGAGCATATCACCTCCCTGACTCATCCTGGCACCAGCTGCTAGACCTGGATAAAAGAAGGGGTAAGGCCAGAGCTGTAGCATTTGGACTAAAGAGAAACTCTTATGTGAAAAAAACAACAGAAAGGCAATATGATCTGGCTCTACACTCCTTCTGACTGAATGGTGTTATCAGTGGCCAAAGTGTGGAAAAAGCAGTAGTGGAACTATGGGTGGAGAATCAGGGGGCGGGAATAACCCGAGGATTGGGTCAGTGGGCAGAGTCAGAGGTGAGGCCAGAAAGAGCAAAACATCTCAATTATTAGTATTTGTTTGTCATTTCACTGACCAGTTACTGCTTATTACATTATTTAATTCAACCAACGGATACACATGTTTATTTAAAGTTTAATATGAGTTATTGACATTAAAATACATTCACAAAGTGAGATACGTTTTCAATCACAGAACGTCCCAAACACGCTCAAAAGTGGAATCACAAGCCATTTGTCACCAGAACTTCTCAGTCCCTTTTCCACAAGAGCAGTTGGAACGAATGACAAAATATCCTAGTTTGGAAATGTTTTCCACATGAGTATAGCTCTACCATATTAGTCACATAATACAGCATCTGCTGCATAATCTGACAATTTAAACTAAAACATTGTTTATATCTCTGATGAATCAAAACTTACTAAAAAAATGTGACTTGTGTTGCCGTGAAGGGGTGGGCCCTTTGCAAAGTTTGATTGGTCACCTTTCTCACTTCTGCATTTGTATGTTACACTGGTACTAATGAGGCAAAATTATTGCAGAGACTGTTAGTATGTGTAAAAATGCAAAAATAATGAAGTATCAGAAAACGTACCACATTATGCTGCAGTCTTTTTGCTGCATAATTTAGTCAACACTGCGGCATAATTGCGTACTCCATTGCTGCATAATTCCAGTGCCCCCCAAAGCAGACAGCACATGTTAAAATGTATGTGAATGAAGCAGAGAGATGGTGAAGTTGCACTACTATTTCTGAAACAAGGCCAATGGAGGTACCAATGGGTGAGGTGGACTGGCCTCAAGGGTCCTGTGACCTCAGTGACAGAGTCATTGTTGCTCTAGGGTGTGCTGCTTCGTAGGCCTGCCTGGCAACACTGGAGGTAAACTTCAGTATGGATTGTGGTGGACAGGCTTTCAATGTTAACCCCCACTTTACACCGCTAGGGCCCACCTGCTGGTGCTAAGACACCAGGGCTTCTAAGGTCAACCGTGGTCTTCTAAGGTCTAGCATGGGAATGTGCTCCCTCGGGAGAGTGGTCTGGTGGATCGGTCATGAAGGCTGAGCCAGGTTCTCCAGTTCCAAATTTTTCAGCTGTGGCCATAGCGCCACATCTTCTCACCCACTGAACACCATACTACCCCACTGAGAGAAACTTCCACTACCTTCAGCTACAACCCAATTGGGCCCCGGAATAAAACACCTGGATACGACTCAATTCAAAGTATGCACCAGACAAGGGTAATATGCTGCCTGAAAAAAAGTAACAACATCCTGGAAAAAGTAAACACTCATGTTGTTATGTTACTGGAAATTAGTAGAGCACACGTACACCAACAGGTCTCTTGGCGCTGAGTTGAAAGCCACCACATAAGTTGTATCAAGCAATAGGCTTGAGTGAAGAGCCAGGTTTTCTACTTTTTTCTGAAACACACAGAATCAGTTGTCAGTCTAATCTCGATCTGAATGGAGTTCCAAAGTGGGGGCCCAACTTAGAGAAGCGCGAACCCCCCATTCATTTGTGCTTAAATCTAGGGACTATCAGCAAGTTAATTTGTGCTGATCTGAGATTCTGTTTTGGGAAGTATGGTTGGATCTTTGTAGAAAGAAATTTGGGGCCTCTGCTGCTGATTGCCTTAAAGATAATAGAACCTGTTTTGAACTTGGACCGCTATACTACAGGAAGCCAGTGGAGCTCCTTTATCAATGGCTTCATATGACTGTGCCTGTGTTGTTGGAAGATGATTCTGGCTGCTTGATTTTGAATCAACTGAAGCTATAGCTTTGGTTGATGGGAAGACCTAAGTAAATGGGGTTGGCAGAGTCAATTCTGGACAAGATCATGGCCATCACGATTAACGTGCAGGCCTCCATGGTGAAAAATCTTCTGATTATTCAAAATTTTCTCAGTTGGTAAAAGCAGGATGACATAACCATGCTTATCTGAGATTGCATGGAAAGATTAGCGTCTATTTTTAATGCCAAGACTCTTTACAGTGCTCTTGGGGGTAGGTGGAATTCCTAGTGTTTTAGGCTAGTTTGTTGGAGTCCAATGGTTTAGTCTGTTGTTGGAAATAACTGCCAAGACTCTTTACAGTGCTCTTGGGGGTAGGTGGAATTCCTAGTGTTTTAGGCTAGTTTGTTGGAGTCCAATGGTTTAGTCTGTTGTTGGAAATAACTATCTCTGTTTTATCAGAGTTCAGTTTTAGATGGTTGTGATTCATGCAATGTTTTATGAATAACAAGTGTTTTGGAAGAATACCTTGGAGTTCTGTGTCCCGTCAATTAAAAAGATCAGTTGAATGTCGTCTGTGTAACTGTAAATGTTGACCTTCGTTTGTTTAAGGGAGTAAATCAGGGGACGGATATGGAGGTTAAAAAGGTGGGGGAACAGGGAGGAGTAATAAGGTATCCCACAGTTTGTGGTGACTATGGAAGAGCTGTAGGGTGCAAACCTAACTGATTGGTTACGATCTTTCAGAAAGGATTTCATCAATTTTAAAGCTGTGCCTCTGTGCTAGTATCGCATGATCAACAGTGTTGAATGCCGCCAAAAGATCAAGTAACACCAATGCTTGCGTGTACCCCCTGTGAGCCCCTTCCTTCAGATCATCCACAACACTTAAGATGATTGATTCAGTTGAATGAGAGGGCCGAAAATCTGCTTGGTAGGGATCTAGGAAGTTGGTCTCATCAATGAAGGTGCAAATAAGGTTAGCTATGTGTGCCTCAAGGATTTTAGCATGATAGGGGAGAAGCAAAATGAGTCTATAGTTGTCTAACGCTAGGGGATCCATACCCGTTTTTTTTGGAGTGGAATATGACTGCTTCTTTAAAAGCGCGAGGGACCACACCCTGCATAAGTGAATGGCTGAGCAAGGCAAGGGCACTGGGAAGAGGGTGAGAATGTATTTTTGTATTGCAGGGGTCAGGGGTCTTTGGGTAAGCCTGATTCTACTTTATTTGTTAGTTCTGTGAGATGTTATATATTTATACTATGGAAGGTAGAGAGTGTGGAGGGATTGCTAGCTTGCTGTTGAAGTTGCCAATCCTGTGAACTAGGAGCAATAGAGTCTTGTATTTTCTTTATTTTATTCACAAAGAATAGATTAAGGTCATCACACAATGACTAAGAAGATGTAATAGCGGGTGTTAATCAGTCAGGCTTTGATAATTCCTTTACTACATTGATAATATATAAGAGATGCGGTAACTGTTTGGGTTTGAGTGCACAGCAGGTAAAGGTATGTCACAATAGACTGTCGTAAGTATGGTGCTCTAGATGAAACAGGTCTTTTATTCTTGATATATTTCAATTTGCATCTTCATTGAAATTATTCTACAAATTAATCTTCAAAGCAAGTGCAGCCAACACGTGTTTTGTCTGGTCTCAATCGACCATCGACTTCATCAGGGCTGCAACCCAAACAAAACATAATACCTGTTACATTCTAATTTTTTCACTTAACCTTCAGTGTAAAAGGAATTTAATTTACACTTTGAGTTATAGGGTAAACATCCCACTGACATAATTGTACTCAAAAGTAAAGAAAGAAATAGTAGTAATGTACTTTTTACCAAGTCATAGCAGGAATCACCAGGGTGTAATATTAGTTCTTAGGTGGAATAGGTAGCCTTCACCTATTTGATTCGTACTTGTAAATCTAGTATTCGATAAGTGGGTTAGTATAAAGTATAATTTGCGACCTTGTTATAGGATTTCATACCTATATTCCTCAACGATGCTTAACTCTAAATTCCAATCAAATTTCGAATTCTCAGGGTTCTCAAAGTATTGTGATCTGTAAGAGTTGACATTATTATTGTCTGAATAAAGTTATCATTAGGAATATTCTAAAATTCCACAGATTAGATTAACCTAGTAAGAGATTATCATCTTTCTTACCTACTATTTTTCACGTTCACTCTAATGTAAAAGTCCGTCATGTCAAAGTTCTGCTTTATGTTTCCTAAAAAGTGTGAGAACCCACATTTAGTTACTATTCTTATCATAAGCTGAGCGGTAACTAGTTTTAATACTCGCATTTAGGGTTCTCACCTCGAAGTAGTTTGTTCGTGCCTCGGATCGCGTATCTCTGTGTCAGCGTCCTATTCTAGCGCCATCTTGCTTTTCCTTGTTTATATATGGTTGAGGGTGGGGAGCGCCATCTTGTTAAAGTTTTTATATATTTGTAATATTGTTACTAATGTTTGTTCTAGTACTCATAATCTATTTCTCAGATCTCTAATTCATGATTGTATTCTAAATCAATCATTTTAATAATGTAAAGATATATTCTTCGCAAGTCCTGCCGTTTCGAAGTGTATTAACGCAATATGCGTGATAACGTTATTCGTGGTAAATAGGAGTCGCCACCATCAATACTAAGGTTAAAGAGTGGTATGATCTATCACTAATAGATCGTGACGAATACCTCTACCTTCAAACTACTCATCCCAAATCACCATGTCTCTATACTCTTCCAAAAGTCCACAAATGCCGGGACAGACCGCCAGGCAGGCCGATTGTCTCCGGCATTGGTGGACCTACAGAACACTTATCAGAGTTCATAGACAGCTTCCTAAGAGAACATGTATATAACTTACCATCCTTTGTTGAGGATACAAAGTTCATTTTGAATTTACTTGATGACATGATTTGGGAGGAAGGGATGATCTTAGCTATGCTAGACGTAGTATCCCTATACTCTAATATAGACCATGATCTGGGTATCCTAGCACTTGACTTTTTTCTTATTAGGAGATCTGCAGAATTATATGATCACTCACAATGCTACTTCAAATGACTGAACTAGTATTAAAAAACAATGTTTTTCTTTTTGATGGAATTTGGTACCGACAACAACTCGGGACTGCAATGGGATCCAGATTTGCTCCGTCTTTGGCCAACCTCTTTATGGGATCTATGATGTTACAACACGTTATTTTACAACGCAGACCGTTACATCGCAATTTTTACAACGCAGGATCCATTACAATGCATGCTTTTACAACGCATGTCATTACAATGCAGATACTATTACAACGCATGCAATTACAACGTAAGTATAGGTAAGTATATATTATTTTAAAAAATGTAATTAAGTTAATTTAATTAATTTAATTTAATAAATTTAATATTATTATTTTAAAAAAGTAATTAATTTAATTTAATTTAATTAATGAAAATTAATTAATATAAAAATTGTAATTAATTTAATTTATTTTATTTAATTTAACTAATGTAATTTAATTAATAAAAAAATTGTAAATAATATAATTTAATTTAATAAAATAAATTTAATTTAAATAATATTTAAAAAATAACTAATATTATTTAATTTAATTTAATTAAAGTAATTTAATTAATTAAAAAATTGTAAATAATATAATTTAATTTTATTAATTTTATTAATTAAGAAAAAAAATTAAACTAATTTAATTTAAGTAATGTAATTTATAAATTTATTAATTATAAATAATATAATTAATTTAATTTAATTTAATTTGATAAATGTAATTAATTTAAATTATTTAAAGTCCTGTTTTTAAAAAAAGTGAACCCTAAAAATACCCCTGTACCCCAAAAACCAAACTCAGCCCTAAAACCTAAAAATACCCCTGTACCCCAAAAACCAAACCCAGCCCTAAAACCTAAAAATACCCCTGTACCCCAAAAAACAAAAACCCAGCCCTAAAACCTAAAAATACTCCTGTACCCCAAAAACCAAACCCAGCCCTAAAACCTAAAAATACCCCTGTACCCCAAAAACCAAACCAAGCCCTAAAACCTAAAAATACCCCTGTACCCCAAAAACCAAACCCAGCCCTAAAACCCTAAAAATACCCAAACACCCCAAAACATATTCATAAAAATTACTTAAATTAATATATTTAATTTATTTAATAAAAATACATAAATTAATATATTTATTTATTTTTAATATTGATTAAATTAATTAAATAATGTAAAATAAAATATATAAAAAAATTATATACTTACCTATACTTACGTTGTAATGGCATGCGTTGTAATAGTATCTGCATTGAAATGACATGCGTTGTAAAAGCATGCATTGTAATGGATCCTGCGTTGTAAAAGTTGCGATGTAATGGTAGTGCGTTGTAAAATTTGCGTTGTAACGGGTGTTTCCCCTTTTTATGGGGTGGTACGAGGCGGAGCGAATCTGGGGCCCGGGTAACAGTGAATGGATCCAGTATATTCATTACTGGGGTCGATTCATCGACGATTGTCTCCTAATCTGGACGGGATCTGTCGAACAACTAAAAGGATTTTTTGATTATCTAAACGATAATGTCTACAATTTACAATACACAACTCAGTATGATTACAGTAAAATTACCTTTTTAGATATTGAACTATTTGTAGAAAAAGGTCACCTCAGAAGTCGGATGTATAGAAAACCAACTAGCTGTAATGCAGTGCTCCATGCCAAAAGCTGTCACCCGACCAAACAACTAAAAACAATATCATATGGCGAAATGGTGAGAGCCAGGCGAAACTGCTCTTTAGACTGTGACTTCAAAGATAATCTAAAAGATATTTCACTGCGCTTCTTGAGAAGAGGATATAAGAAAAAAGAGATTGACACTGCAGCTACCAGAGCTATAAAACTTAAACGTGGAGATACCTTGAAGGTTAAGCCAGTAAAAGCAAAAGAGGAAACTGAAACTAAAGTATGAATGATTACACACTACAGTACAGAAAGCACCAAACTGTACTTAATTCTCAAGAGACACTGGCATCTACTGATGTTAGATCAGGATATTACACCATATATTACTAGACACCCGTCGATTACGTTTAAGAAAGGACTAACACTTGCTAACATACTTAGCCCAAGCTACCCTAAGAAATTAGTGAACAAAGATTGGTTATCCGGATTTAAAGGCTATTACAAATGTGGTAAATGTTCTTCATGTAGATGGGCAAAGAAAAAAGTTGTTACTTTTAACTACAATGGAACAGGAGACAATACCATAGATAAATTTATAAATTGTGATACAACTTTTGTTGTGTATGTTATTGCATGTAGTTGCGGCACGATTTATGTTGGGAGCACTAAGAGGAGGCTCAAAGATAGAATGTCAGAGCACTTTAGAGCAATTAAACATGGGGACACCCGATACCCAACCGCAGCTCATTTAATAAGGAACATGCTTGATAGAACAAAACATACTTTCAGTTATCATGGTATTGATCGCATTGACCCAGACCCCCGGGGGGTAATAGGATACTTACACTCAGGAGAAAGGAAGTAACCTTGCTAATTAAACTTAAAGCTGTAGAAGAGGGTCTCAATGTTGACCACAAATATGATTTTTTCTTAGGGAATGAATAATGGTGTATATCTATGAAAAGACTATACCTGCTGTAAAATGTTTTTGAATTTGTATCAAGTTCATGCAACATGCAGAAGATTGCTGAATAGGATTGTGAATTCTTCTTAAAGGATGAAAAATGGTGTACTTCTATGAGATGACCGATCCTACTGTAATGGTTTTGAATCTGCATTACTTTTATGTAATTCGTATGAAGACTAACCTGTTGTAATTTTATCACTAAATGTAATATGTGACAAGATAATGACAATTTGAAGAATCCATATTAAAACTATGGAATCATCAAATAAGTACTGTTATAATATGTCAGCTATACAGCCGAATTCTTATATAATGAATCTCTGTTTATACTTTATGTAATCACAATGTTGACAATATGGCATAGGTGAACCACTAATGATCAAAGATATTGAAACTCTTTATCTCCTAACTGTAATCCCCTGTCCTCCTGTACGTTCTCTTATTATTTGATTTTTTGGCGACCGAATTGTGGGACAGACTACTGGTGTCCCTCGCCCTGCTTTGCTCTAAAAACCTGATAAATATCCAAAGAGGCATTAATATAATAAAATAATTTCTTTATATATCGTCATATATGTTAAAATAAGGCTAAGGTAGCTCCATCTTGTTGATATATATCATAGATTTACTATATCTATGTTACGTATAAATGAAAAGTAATAGTTTACTCACATTTTGTAACTGTCAAACTTACTTAAATACATGTTACACGTGACCTTAGAACCATAGAATCCTAAATTGAACCGCTCGTCGACCACATTGAGATACAGAGTTTACTTAAAGCAATAACTAATTTTACAGTTATATTTTTGTTAGCGTGGTTCTACTAACCTTATTGTTACTAACCTCTGAAGGAGACTCTTACTTTTAAGTAATATGTACGGTCTCACAAACTAAACTGTTATAAGACTCTGAATGTGACAAGTAATTACTAATCTCAATGTCCCGATCTATAATAAAATCGAGACATGTGACAATATATACATACATGTTTTAAATAAACGTTATCCGTCTTTAAATTTACTTTAATTTCACCATTATAAGATGGCGACTCCTATTTACCACGAATAACGTTATCACGCATATTGCGTTAATACACTTCGAAACGGCAGAACTTGCGAAGAATATATCTTTACATTATTAAAATGATTGATTTAGAATACAATCATGAATTAGAGATCTGAGAAATAGATTATGAGTACTAGAACAAACATTAGTAACAATATTACAAATATATAAAAACTTTAACAAGATGGCGCTCCCCACCCTCAACCATATATAAACAAGGAAAAGCAAGATGGCACTAGAATAGGACGCTGACACAGAGATACGCGATCCGAGGCACGAACAAACTACTTCGAGGTGAGAACCCTAAATGCGGGTATTAAAACTAGTTACCGCTCAGCTTATGATAAGAATAGTAACTAAATGTGGGTTCTCACACTTTTTAGGAAACGTAAAGCGGAACTTTGACACGACGGACTTTTACATTAGAGTGAACATGAAAAATAGTAGATAAGAAAGACGATAATCTCTTACTAGGTTAATCTAATCTGTTGAATTTTAGAATATTCCTAACGATAACTTTATTCAGACAATAATAATGTCAACTCTTACAGATCACAATACTTTGAGAACCCTGAGAATTTAGAATTTGATTGGAATTTAGAGTTAAGCATCGTTGAGGAATAAAGGTATGAAATCCTATAACAAGGTCGCAAATTATACTTTATACTAACCCACTTATCGAATATTAGGTTTACAAGTACGAATCAAATAGGTGAAGGCTACCTATTCCACCTAAGAACTAATATTACACCCTGGTGATTCCTGCTATGACTTGGTAAAAAGTACATTACTACTATTTCTTTCTTTACTTTTGAGCACAATTGTGTCAGTGGGATGTTTCCCCTATAACTCAAAGTGTAAATTAAATTCCTTTTACACTGAAGGTTAAGTGAAAAAATTAGAATGTAACAGGTGTTATGTTTTGTTTGGGTTGCAGCCCTGATGAAGTCGATGGTCGATTGAGACCAGACGAAACACGTGTTGGCTGCACTTGCTTTGAAGATTAATTTGAAGAATAATTTCAATGAAGATGCAAATTGAAATATATCAAGAATAAAAGACTATTATTTCACTTGAAAAAGAAATTTGTGGACATTGAGTTGCTCGATGAAAATAGTTACATTGATAATATCTTTTGCTTTGTTTTCCGTGCTTAAGACTTGGTTGGTAAAAAAGGCATTTTTTGCCTCTAGAATGGCTGCTTTGTAGGCTGTCAGGGATTTTATATATATATTTCCCTTGTTTCTGGCAAGTAAGTTTTCCACCATTTCCGTTCAGCCTAGCAGGTTCTTAGCATTGCTAATTTCAGCTCTGAAGAAAACCATTTGGATGTCTCATGCCGCCGCGAGCAACTGGCTTGACTATGTAGAGGGGTGCTAAAGGGGGTGGTGATGGACGGAGCATCTGAACCAATCAAACACTCACACCCAGTCAACAGATCTGGGTTTAATCCATCACCGTTCTTCAGCCCACTCTGCCACCCCAGTTCAGACATGGCCATATGCAAATCAGTCTGACCCTGTGCCTCATGGGAACAGTCCAGCCCGAACTGCCAAGCCATGCCTTCCCTAGACCGGAAACAAGCTTCCTAGGACCGGTTTCTGGCATTACAGCTGTCTTCAGCAAGGCTTGCTTGAATCCAGTGGTAAAGTGAGCAAGGGACTCACGTCACGTCTTATGGTGAACAAAGCGGTACAAAAGGGGGCAGACTACAGCCGCAGTATTAATACACAAGACAACAATATTGTCTATTGAATGCTTTTTTAATCAAATATGTTTTATGCTTAAAAAATATACGTTTTATACCAATTTATTATGTATATAAGATACAAATGTGAAATTACTTTCTCTTTTTAAATTAAAAATATTCTTTTTGATATCAATTTTTATTGTTGTGTTATAGTTTATGCTTATCATTCTTGATTTTGAGTACATAGCTAGTATGGTTCTTTGTTTGAGATAGCCTGGGATGATATCTTCACACTGTACCTTTTCCCTGACCCAGGATCTTTATCCTTACCAGGGGGCCCTTGATACACTACAAAAAAAACAACAAAAAAACCTGTGCCTCATGGGAACAGTCCAGCCTGAAATGCCAAGCCATGCCTTCCCTGGACCGGAAACGAGCTTCCTAGGACTGGTTTCTGGCATGACAGCAGTCTTCAGCCAGGCTTGCTAGAACCCAGTGGTAAAGTGAGCAAGGGACTCACGTCACGTCTTATGGCGAACAAAGCGGTACAAAAGGGGGTGGTGATGGACGGAGCATCTGAACCAATCAAATACTCACACCCAGTCAACAGATCTGAGTTTAATCCATCACTGTTCTTTAGCCCACTCTGCCAACCCAGTTCAGACACGGCCATAGGTATTATGGAAAGTGAACAGGTTAATGTGATTCCAGCTTCTGGTCATTAATTTTGGGCCAGCTGGGGGTTTGGGTAACAAGAGATCACTTACGGTAAAGCTGATTAAATGGTGATCTGACCATATGGCTGAGATACCCGCCACCCCCTCTCAACACAATCATCCCCAAGAATTGGGAAACCGGAAACAGTTCTTGAACTTTTGGAAGGCGGGAAGGGAGTTACCCTTCCCGGCCGTATTTATTAAAATATGAAACAAAAAATAAAACATTAAAATAACAGTTTCATATTATGTACAATTTCTTTTCCACATTACGATGTTTGGCTAACCTTAACAGATCTCTAATACAAAGGTTCTCCTAGCCGAACTAACATCCTACAAAACATTTGACTTGAAATTGTACATCCTAACGTTAAGGGCCAACGGCAAGGTCGTAACCGGTGTCAGATCCCTAAACCAGAAATACCCCCCTCACTTGTGAGAGGAGCGACCGCACAGAGGCGTACCTCAAGTGCATCTACCAATTTCCCTTTGTACTTGACGGGGGCCCCAATAAACTCGACGCCATTTAACGGTCGTTCGAGGACTCGTGTGAGGTGTCTAAAAGGTAGCGTAAACCCCCTCCCGCACCCCACACAACTTACCCATCCGTAATGGGTGATGCCCCCTCATAGGGATCTTCGAATTACTGCTCACCGATCATGACCTTACCGCCCGACCAAAATAAATACGACAGTTCTACCTAAGTTACTAAGATTACAAAGCAAACATCACTTATTACCAAGCGTAAATACTGATCAATCCTTGTTCCAAATTACTTTATTTGCAAAACATACTGAAAATAACCAATCTTTATTACATCTTAAGAATTTCACGACAATCATCACAACCTGTAAGAAAACAGAGAAAACAAAAAAGATACTATGTCAACTGTATTCACAACGAATCGCTGTCCTCAGGGGCTGGTGGGTGGGTCAAAATTGGCTCTTCGTTCCGTCTCGAGCTCACGTGCAGCGGGGAGGTGCAGCTTCAGAGCACAGGAACAAGAGGATGCTTTCGTGGCTTCCGCTTCTTTTATCCGTCTTCAGGGCGGGCGTAAACCCGCCCCCGCCTGCCTCCGAGGGCGTGGCCGGCCGCGTCGGTGTCTAGGCCAGCCCACTCTAGGGCGGGAAAAAGGCGCGCCCCGGCTACGCCGCTTCGGGCATACCAGCCGAGACTCGCCTCCCGCCCAAGATGGCTTCCCGGGGGGATCGTGGTACTCCACCATACGTTCGGGGGGACCGAATGGTCGCCCCTTTCCATATGGCTGAGATACCCGCCACCCCCTCTCAACACAATCATCCCCAAGAATTGGGAAACCGGAAACAGTTCTTGAACTTTTGGAAGGCGGGAAGGGAGTTACCCTTCCCGGCCGTATTTATTAAAATATGAAACAAAAAATAAAACATTAAAATAACAGTTTCATATTATGTACAATTTCTTTTCCACATTACGATGTTTGGCTAACCTTAACAGATCTCTAATACAAAGGTTCTCCTAGCCGAACTAACATCCTACAAAACATTTGACTTGAAATTGTACATCCTAACGTTAAGGGCCAACGGCAAGGTCGTAACCGGTGTCAGATCCCTAAACCAGAAATACCCCCCTCACTTGTGAGAGGAGCAACCGCACAGAGGCGTACCTCAAGTGCATCTACCAATTTCCCTTTGTACTTGACGGGGGCCCCAATAAACTCGACGCCATTTAACGGTCGTTCGAGGACTCGTGTGAGGTGTCTAAAAGGTAGCGTAAACCCCCTCCCGCACCCCACACAACTTACCCATCTGCCGTCGCAGATGTCCTGGCCCCGGGAAATTCCCCAGGAGGGGCCGTAGCCCCTCCTATCCAGGAAGGGGCCTTGACCACCTTTCCTTTCCTTCCGGCGGCCTCTCCTTAGACAGGACCGCCTCCCCGTTGAGGGGCCAATTGGCCAATTCCCCCGAGCGCTCCCATCCGTAATGGGTGACGCCCCCTCATAGGGATCTTTGAATTACTGCTCACCGATCATGACCTTACCGCCACAGGCCGGATAGTTGACCGGCTATCCGGACCCCCCACAAAACACTCCTACCTAAAGGTCATGCTGTAAACTCCTTAACCATGCTATGAAGTCTCCTATGAGTAACTCGTTCCCCACCCGGGACAAATGAACACCGTCCCCCAAATACATACTGTCCCCTTTGATACAAGCATGCGAAACAGAATGCAGTGTATTTGAACGAAACAATCTACTCACTTTGTTATTTATCTTCCTTACTGAATGATTTAATGCAGTAACCGAAATAGCCCCCCGCCACACTTTCCGTGGGATCATATGGGACCATGCAATTGTGCACCCTGGAACTCTCCTTGCCAACCAACTTACTGTGGAAAGCATTGCCTCAAGAAGAAGTCGTCTACCAGTGGCCACCAGATCGTTACCCCCAAGATGGACTATGATTATAGACGGCGGTGACCTTGTCCGCTCTAACAAACCCTCAAAAAAGAATTGAAACTGGTCAATACAGAGCCCGCCCTTTCCGTAGAAGGACACCCTGTACCCGTATTCCCCAGCCACGTGAATCATATCACCTGCTTTGAATACGTCCGCGGCACGCCTCACATATGAGTGGCCCACGACCCACACCTCCTTATTCGCAGACGGTGATTTCTGACCGCTGATCCCCAGGAGTCGGGTCGACTGTACAGTCCGCCCCGCTTCGTAAGCTTGCGTAACTGAAAATCAAACAGAAACAAGAAGCGTGAGTATATCATTACAGCTTCACAACATGTGCAACCGCACATACCTTTTATAACAGTTCGAGGACCAACGCCCCACACGTTTTACTTGTTCCACACTCAGACCCCTGGCTGTAGCCTCAGTAGCAGCCCCTATCGGAAAGGAATGGGTCCCGAACTCGCCGGGGTTCAAGCCCGCGGCCGAAATCGACATCGCAAGCACCCCCTGGAACTGAAACCTCGTCAGTGGGGTGGCGTCAGCGTGTCTCAAGAAGGTCCCCCCCCATGCTGCAACCCTCTGCGCCAAATATTCCTCTATGCATACCACAGGGCACATGGAAGACCCGGGGATCCTCTGAATGATTACACAGTCCCCGATTGCACCTTGTTTGGATTTGGACCTAACAAATGAGACCGTCATCGTCTCCCCCCTGACCTGAATGTGCTCCCGGCACAATCCCCCCATCGTATCCCTCTTGTTCTTCACCACTAGTTCGCTTACCCGCATAGCCCCATGGAATGCTAGCGCAAATGCGGCTCGGAATAACACAGTTTCATACTGGGATGAACATGTTGCAGGGAGTACGGAGGATAACAGGGCCAACCTATCCAGACCTATCGGGTGCCTCTCATCCACTCTGCGACCCTCAAGGCGTTGCCACCCACGTAGCGCTTTCTGCACAACGAAAGACGCTGTCGGGTCCTGGATCCCATGAGCCTTTGCCATAAAGGAAATGGCGGCCCGATGCCTCTGGGCCGTAGCTACTGATTTGCCTGCCTGATGTAAAGAGAGCAGAAATTGTACTACAAACTCTTCCTGACCCCAAAACTCTCCCCTAGCAGTACCCAAAAAGGCCCAATAGGAACGGAACGCCCCTTCATATGCCTTCCTCGTCCTGGGTGCTAAACTCTCTCCCACGAGGTTTTGTAGTTCGGGGCACCGAGAGACCAGAGAGCTTCGGGAAAGGGTGCCGCCACCGGGTCCGCTGTGGGCAGAAAACCCCAGAAGGCCTGCATACGGAAACGAGAAAGCGCATCAGCCGCTTGGTTCATCACCCCCGGCACATGTCTTGCCCTAAACAGTACATTCAGTTGCATGCATAACAACACAATCTCCTTGAGCAGTCTCAGAATCAATCTGCATCGTGCTGCCTGATTATTGATACACTCAACCACGGTCATGTTATCAGACCAGAACACCACAGAGTGATCACGGAAACCCCCTGGCCACGTTTTCAGGGCCACCAAAATAGGAAAAAGTTCGAGAAAAGCAATGTTACTCGTCAACCCGTACTCATGCCACCATGACGGCCATTTTTGAGCCGACCATTGTGTACCAAATATGGCACCAAAACCTGTACTCCCCGCCGAATCTGTCCAAAGGCCCAGCTCCTCGGAGGACACCGCTGGTTTGTTCCAGACAATTCGACCATTGAAATCCGCCAGAAATGCCAACCAAATGCGCATGTCCTGACGAACCTCTGCCGAGAGTCTCGTGCGGTGATGTCCTTCCTTCAGGCCGACCATGGCTTGTGCAATCGAGCGGGAAAAGGGGCGCGCCATTGGTATCACTCTTAGGGCAAAATTCAACTGACCCACCACCTGTTGCAATTGATGCAGGTTTACTTTTGTTGCACGAATACATGTCTCAAGGGATAACCTAAATTTCAACACCTTTTCGTTGGGTAATCGAAAACAACCTTCTACCGAGTCGAGCTCGATCCCCAGAAACTCGATCAAGGTCGAGGGCCCCACAGTCTTACCTGGCGCCAATGGCACACCAAATCGATTCATTAAGACACAAAATTCCTGTAAAGCCTGTCCACACTCAGGATCCCCGGCTGCCCCCAAAAACAGAAAGTCATCGAGATAGTGCATAACATGTTGAAAACCTGTCTTCCTTGTGAATACCCACTGCAGAAAACAACTGAACTTCTCGAAATAGGCACATGAAATCGAGCACCCCATTGGCATACATCTATCCATGTAATAGCGACCCTGAAACATGAAACCAAGAAGACGCTGATCGTCTGGGTGTACCGGGAGTAACCGGAACGCTGACTCGATGTCTGATTTCGCCATCAGCGCCCCGGTCCCCAGGCGATTCAACATGGCTACGGCCTCATCGAAAGATGCATACCGCACTGAACACACTTCCGGGTCTATCGCGTCATTCACGGAAAGACCACGTGGGGCTGACAAGTTATGTATCAGCCGAAACTCACCCGGGTCCTTCTTGGGGACCACCCCTAGAGGGGAACAAACAAAGTTAACAACCGGTGGCAAATCGAATGGACCGGCAACACGACCTCGAGTCACCTCCTTCCCAATCTTTACCTGTACCACCGCCACGTGCTGCAAGACCGACAGTTGATTCTTACAGTTTGCTACACCCTGAAAATCCCCCACTGGGATGCGGAAACCATATGAGAACCCGTTTCGCAACACCCCAGCGGAAGCATGATCCGGGTATTCGTTGAGCCAAGGAATCATTGCCATGGTATCAATCGGGGTAGGTAAAGGCGCCCCTCGGACTATATCAGACCTGTTTGGCGCCTCCCTTACCACTGTTATCACCCATTTTGGCTCTGCACAAGGACTCAGGATGGGATGGCTGCCCACACCCCCCACACTCATGTCTGAATTTGCATGACCCCTGGGGCCTCGTACATTTCCCTCTGTTAAAATTCCAACAGATCCCCCTTTTCCCTGTGTTGCCACTCGGTTTCGAGTGGTACTCATTACCTGCACCCGTCCGAAAGGGCGTCCCAGAGTTTTGGCGGGAAGATTCTCCTCCGTTACTCCCCACCAATGGTACCTTCAACATTCCTGTACTCTCCATTTTTTGCCATGACATGGAGTCGTAACAATCCCAAGTCAACAATGGGTTGTGTTCCTTAGCTTTTCTAAAAAGATTGTCATAGCAGAACCACTGATTGCCCCCATATGCCACAAAATACTCCATAATACGTGACTGATAAATGGGTAACTCGGTCAGCAACTCGGGCCTGCGCTCGCCCATGATGGAGGTAAATATGCCCCACGCTCTGCCCCAAGTACCAATGTTCTCGTCAACCTTAAAGGCGGCCATTTTTGCGCGCCAAACACTCGGATGCATGAGCTCCTTTTGGCTCTTCACATGCTCTATCTCGTAATGGTCGGTAAGCAATGAAAACATGTTTACATACTTATCCGCCCAAATCAATTCCTTAATTTCTAGTGGGACATGCTGGGCAATCTTCTCCCTTCGAGAAGGTACAGACCCCTCCCCCGCAATCGGCAATGGCCGCTTACCTGAAGTAGACCCCGTGCTTGTCGCCGAACTTGGGCCTGCTGTACTTCCAGCCGCCGGAACCTGTGGGGGAACAGAAGATGTTGCCTTCGCAGCCTCCCTAGATTCCCGCAGTTGCCTCATTACTGCCGGGGCGTCGTCAGCCGTGGCGCCCTCGCTATCTTTTCCCAACCACGCTGCCAATTGTGCCGCTAACTCGGGGGGCATATCCTCCCTGTTCACGGGGGTGACCACCACAGGAATTGGATTCCCCTCTTTCGGCACCGGGATTGGCTCCTCACGTGGGGTATCGGGAACCGGGGTGTCTCCCCCAAGTGCTCCCCTTCTGGGCCTCTTGCTTTTTCCACCGGGGACTGCTCCCTGCAAAGGCTGTTTCGGTCCTCCCGCCCCGTCCTTAGCCTCCACCTTTTTCTTCAGATCGGCTATCTCCTTCATGAGCATGCGGAGCATCTGCTCGGTACCGACCCGCTTTCCGACTTTCTTGGGCATTCTCAGACGGGATATCTGTAAGACAAAAGAAAGATTACAACGCTCAAAATTGGCTCTTCGTTCCGTCTCGAGCTCACGTGCAGCGGGGAGGTGCAGCTTCAAAGCACAGGAACAAGAGGATGCTTTCGTGGCTTCCGCTTCTTTTATCCGTCTTCAGGGCGGGCGTAAACCCGCCCCCGCCTGCCTCCGAGGGCGTGGCCGGCCGCGTCGGTGTCTAGGCCAGCCCACTCTAGGGCGGGAAAAAGGCACGCCCCGGCTACGCCGCTTCGGGCATACCAGCCGAGACTCGCCTCCCGCCCAAGATGGCTTCCCGGGGGGATCGTGGTACTCCACCATACGTTCGGGGGGACCGAATGGTCGCCCCTTTCCAAACGCACAGGTTGATAGTTAACTTCTGAACTGAGAGATTGATGGACAATTCCTGGTCAAGTGCATATCCTTTGATATGTGGGGAGTCATGTATGTGTCTTTCAAGATTCAGGTTTTTTAGCACGTCAGTAAGTTCCCTGGAGCTCCTGCTTCCCTCTTCATCATTCGTCCAGTCATTCAGATCTCTGATTAACAGACTTTTAACGTAATCTATGGTGACGGGTGCAAGATAATTTGCTAGATCTTAAGTAAATTCCCTCATTGCTATTGGAGGACTACAGCTGAGTGCACACACCAATGTGGAGGTGGGAGAATCCAGTTTGAAAATTAGACTATCAACTGATGCAACACCTAAGGGGGAGATGGCAGTGAAAGAAAGGTGTTTTTTTAATAGCTGCTGCTACTCCTCCCCCTCTTTTCCCAGGATGTCTGTTAGTCTGTAAAAAATGATCATTTTCAGGTAATGCAGCTAGTATGTCTGGGGTAAATTCATTTGACAGCCAAGTTTCTGTGGGTAGCAGTATGTTTGAGGCCTCAGTGTCTAGTAGGTTGAACATTTCTAATTGGTGTTTGACCATAGAACGTGTGTTTAGATACAATACGTTTAGCTTATTGAGTCTATACTCCTAGGGAATGAGAGATTAGTAAAGAATGTGAAATATAAAGGTTACCTTAATGCATGTATGCTCATTATTCAGAAATGAATGAGTGTTTTGTCCTGAAAAGCTAAGGACATGACTGCAGGGCCCAGAAGAGACCCGTTTCAATGTACATTGCTTATATCCTTACAAAAAGTAAGCAGTATGGATTGAAAAGACTGCATCCATGAACACAGTGGCTCAGTACACATGTTACTAGCTAAAATAAGGAAAACAGCTGATAAAAATCACATTAACCACTTTCCACTCTACGCATCAACCAGGTATTGCAGTACTCCAGCAATGGTGCTATTCCCTAACCAGGGAAAACAATGCTGTTCAAAGAAAGATGAGAAAACGAAAGTAGCACTTAACTGGCAAACTCTGTAAAGTGGCGATAATGTGTTTGCGAGTGAATAAAACCAATCTGGCCACTTTGCAACCATTCTGTCTTGCTTTATTTAGTTATTTATTCATTTTTCGAATTTTGAACCTTATTTATCTCTGTCCCGAGGTTGAACTTTGGAATACAAAAATGTCAGAAAAAGATCAAATTTCCAGCAAAAGTGTTTCTCCTTTTTTGGACCCCTTTCACGGGAGAACGAATAAAGGAAGTGAAGGAAAGAGAGGCTAAGAGCTAGTTCTTTAAGTCGCGGTTTTCAGCAACTGAGGAACTAGACAGGGACAGGAAAAGAGGGATTAAGAGGAAGTGAAAGAAACAGATGGGGGGAGCGGCTGCCATTATCAGATCAGGAGAAATGGACACTGTCCTTGTCTTTTCTGGGCAAGAAGAAAAAGACAGAGTCCTTTTCCTTCTCTGCCCACACGGTCCACGAATGGTGGAGCCCTATCTATGGGCCTTTACTATTTCTGCTGTTCTACTGCTCTGGGACGCATTTTTAAAATAAAAGGGTAGGGGAAAGATTCTATTATGTTAAAAAAAAAGTAGGTGCACGCCATGCCTTGCCGATCCGCCCACTTCGACCTCTGGGTGTGTGCACCAATCTGTTGCGTGAGTTTCTTACAAACTCTGGGACTCACCCAACTAGCCATAGTCCTCCTGGACACTAGCACACAGGAGCACGATGATCTGCATCTTTCAGAGTCTCCATCCAACACAATTGGAAATCATGACATAGACCCTTCTCTCTTGGCACAGCTGTTGCAGCACAGAAATCTGAGCTTCAACAGCAGTTTTATAGTTCTTGAAACAGGGTCATCACTGCAAGCACTTTCTTGCGTTTATATATTTTCATCTCTGCAGACAAACACCACTGTAAGGGGCTGTCAATAATAACACAAGTAGTCAGCCTAAGGCACGTTTCATCATGCCTTAATGTAACTAATTGTATCATTTTTGTGTGTGAGCCAGCTGCCTCATCTGAGAGGGTGGGGACTAACTTGGGGAAGGGTGGGAGGGGCAGGTTAACTAGGACCACAGCTTGCTCAAGAAAAAGAAACCAGCCCGCTGAATCAAGCATGCTCCTTGGATGCAATCAGAGGCATTAAAGGGGCACCGCCACCCCTTGAAAAATTCAGCACAAAGGGCCAAGTCTAGCCCAAAAATAAGTTACCCGCCACATAGGTTTTTGTCCCCATTTGTGTGGAAAGTAGCCCAATCTGGCAACCCTGATTCATACCTAAAAAGGTAAACAGTGATGAAGGACTCAAGGCCCTTTCATACATAAAACACCCAAACAGTGTATAACAAAATCGATACACCCAGATATAGCTCATCATATTGCTTCAGTAGTCAATTCTTATTCCAGCAAGATGTCTTCAGAAGCATAATTATTTTAATGTTTTCCATTAAAAAAATACTGAATCATTTAAATATATTCAATTGCAAAATTATCATGATTCATGCAGGCATTAGAAGAAATATCCTGGTTGGTATAAACATTATTTGCATTTTGAATTGCATGCTTAATGGCTTTGAAACACCTGTTGTGTGAAGTAGAGGCACATGGAGACAGCTAGCTTGGATATAAGTACCTCTTTATTCAAGAAAACCGGTATAGACAAACAGAATAAATCATAGCAATACAGAGCCCAGAAAATGGCCATTGATCCCAACATCATTCTCCTGTCTTAACCCCCCATTCCAACTCTACCAACAATCAAGAATGCCAGCATATCATCCACTCCCTCAAGCACACACAAGACCAGACTACACCACACATCATACCCTTCACGAACATTCAATTCTTAAGTGAGAGAACTCACAACATAAGAGAACAGTGACACTGACACACACTCACACGTACTCACAAAAACACACAAAACATATAATCAAATAACCTCCTAGGAAATCTCTGTATACGAGAACTCCTTCTTGGTACAACCACTGGGGTTTTGCTAAGTTTAGAAAGACTCTTGGACTCCCCAGTTTCCTTCAAAGCTGAGTTCCCACAACCATTCTCCTCAATGTTCCTACTCATTCTTGCCACAGGGGACAAATGTCACCATTGCCCATTTGGGTTGTATGACTGAACAACACTGGGAAATACTCTGCATACATTTGTGAAGGTAAGACCCTCACAACTCTGAACGTACCTTAAATGCGTGGTTAAGGCATACGTTGTAAAAGCATATGCGTTTTAAAAACAGTGTGATAAAAAATGCACGATAAAGGTACATTATGGTAAAAACCTTGTTGTAAAGGCTGTTTCTGTCTAGTTGCAATCTGTACAGAATTCCCACAGACTCTTTTTACTTGAATACTTTCTCTACATTTTGACAAATCTTTTCTAAAGAGTGAAGGGTATTTTACATGAACATAATCACCAACCTGCACCTCCAGGGTATTTCTGTGTTTCACATTCAACAAATATTTAGAGAGGGTCTAAGGGCAAGTTTACCGACCAACCAGATATGAGCCCCAAACTCGATATACAACAACAAATAATATCTGGGGGTCAAAAGAAGAGTAAGTGAGTCTAACAGGACGGACCAGTATACCAAGGCATGCAAGACAGTATCAGTGGGAAAAATATAGTGTACGGTCAAGTCAAGACTCAAGAGTACATGGAGAAAAAAGTATTGTTCCCATCAGAAGCCACACTGTACCGCCCTTATTATCATCATTTGGGATCTCCTTACCCAGGAGACAAGACGGCCGGTGAGAGATTACCGTAACCGAAATGTAATGTGAGGGCAGAACAGTAGGGTATGATAGTGGCTAATGAGAAAAGCAGTGTATAGTGATTGGAGTGAAAAAGTGAAGGGTAATTATAAAATTAGGTGAATGGGTGGAAAAAAGAAAATTTATTAATATCCCCCAAACCCTAAGATTAAAAGGCAGGTGTGGGTGCAGGTTTTAAATAATAACCGCACATAATGGTGGTCGACATGTTTCTGCATTTCATAAGAAGAAATTTTCTAATGCATTCCTCAGGACCTTAAAAGGTACACTACTGCTTTGTGAATAAATAATGAAAGATATCACCTGAACATCCAGGCGTACTCAAACGTATACCTTTTGTGTAGGTTGAGAGGCTTCACCCCACCTGGCTGCAGCGCAGGTAAAAGGAGCACCGCTCTCTCCGTCGGTGTCTCCGGGCAGTCTTCAGTACTGCTCCGGGAGCCGTAACAGAGTGCAAAATGGTGCAATATGCCAATTAGTGTCCATAGTAGCTTCAGCCCAATCTATTCCAGGCATAAGTGTTCTTTGCACACATTCCACCAACACTTTGGGAAATCTGTTAACTTTACTGTTACATTTAGGGCAGTAAAAGGACGCACGAACAAGCTTAATACCATGCTTCAGGAGAAATTCCTACATACATAGAAATAAACAGTACCCCCATTATCAGATAAAATCTCCACTGGTATCTCTTCCCTATAAAATACTCCCTTGAAGAGTTTCAGAACACTGGTAGTGTTGGGCTCAGCATCACCTTTAACCTCCACCCATTTGGACAACTGGTCAATTAATATAATGAAATACCTCCATTGTACAGGCAGAACATAAAAGGGGCCCAAAAAATAATCGACACCTTCTTCTAAACACTTTCCAGACTCAAAATTACCCTGGGTTCTGGAACAAAAGTGTTGCAGGGAGTCTGCACATACACAAAACTATGCACAGGAAAACCTCGGAGTATAGGGGTTGTACCTTCCTACCATCTTAGTATCCAAAATCCCCAACCCAACTAGCTTTAGTGAATCATTTGTTCTCCTGCATAATCACAAATCTACAAATGATTAGAAAATCCAGAACACAACACTCCCTACTCTCTCCAGAATCATGGTAGCAAGACATACCCTTTCACTCACTCATACTTGTCCACAGTAAGAATTGTCAGAGTCGCAGTTAGAGTTCAAAATTTTTATTTTAACTATTGTGTTCTATAATGCAGTATACAAGCCACTACCAGCAGCAACATGCATAAACCTAACACAGTAGGCATTGTTACGAATCCATAGAATATTAAGGGGGATGTCATCATATACAGACAGTGGAAAAAGTATAAGGCCTAATCCACCCTCCCCTTGGTAAGGTGACGTTTATTATATAAAGGAAGATCTCTGGGCTTTGTCAGCAGACCTGATACCTTAGTGCCTAGATGGAAATTTTACATCATAGGAACAGCATAGTTATTCCCCCTGGAAAGGTCCCACTCCAAGCGTGCAAGTTGAACAACATGCATCCCCGTAATATCAAAGCACGAGTTTCCAGCAGCGCAACTGTGTTAGCATGTTTTTCTAGGTGCTAGGGACTGACCAGAACAGAATATCTAGGGGCATTGTTTATCAACCTTGCACATCGTGTTCAGACTAAACTCCAGGAACCGGCAGAGAATGCAGAAAGCAGAGAGTTCTCAGGTGAAAGGCACAAACAGAGCCTTGCAAAATAAAGTCATGTAGTACCGTGCGCAAAAGCAGCATCATGGCAGCAGATCTCATGCTAACTTAGGAATGTCGACAATGACCCTAATGGCCATATAAGAGAAGTTACCAGATGATTATCACTGATGCAACACTGACTACACTCCCTAACCACCTCATCAACTTCCCTGTCTATGGATGACCACCAATATCTTGTTCTTATGCATCTTTTAGTAATTGTCATTCGTAAATCCCATTTCAATAATCATCATCCTAAAAATCCCATGAGGAATCAATTTTGCTCCTCTGACTAAAACACCACTGTCAATGGAAAATTCATCAGCCACCTTCCAATATGGCTGCAAAGATAACTTCAAACTCTTTTCCTTCAGCCAACCTTCCAACACAAATTTCCCTACATCCATGAAAGCCACATCCTTATTAATTGCACCACACCATTCCTGTACACTGCCACAAATAACATGATCTTCTTTCATTGCTATCATGCACTCTTCAATTTCTTCCTCCTCCTTGGTGCCTCATTCACCAATCAATGGTAGTCTTGACAGAGTCCCCTTTACAATTCATGTCTTCAGGAACATACACAACTTCAAAACTGAATTCAAGCGGTTTCACAGACTGTCTAGCAAGTCTAGTAGTAGACTTTTTTTTATCTTGTGCACATTAGGAATTTCCACTAAAGGGCAATGGTCCTTTTGAAGACAGAATGATCTCCCCCACAAATGTGGCTTGAATTTTTAAATTGCCAGCATCTCTTTTTTGATTACAGAATATCGAATTTCCGCATGAGCTAATCCTCTTGATGCAAATCCTATGGTAGATTCTGTAACACTATCACTTTTTGAGAGCACCACACCGATTCCATATGCACTTGCATCCACCTTTATAAAAGTTTTGCGATCAGCCACTTACTGTTACAGAGCAGGTGCAGATACCATACGTTCCTTGATAATACTAACATTCTGTTGACATATAGATGACCGAGTCAATTCTGTATTCTTCCTCAATAAGTGTCTAAAGCACTCTGTTAAATCAGAATAGTTCATGACAAATTTAGAATAGAGCTCATACTTCACTTGGGAAGACCTAAGCTGATCCTTGTCCTCAGGATGTGGCGCCTTTACAATTGCTACCACCAAACCTGATTTTAGTTTGACCCCATCAGAGGAGAGAATTTGACTAGGATATTCTACCTCCTTGACCGCAAAAGAAATGTGTTTCTCCTCAAAGTTATACCATTCCTACACAATGAATACAAGACCATTTTCAGAGAGTTGTCATGTTCCTTCAAAGTCTTGGAAAACACAAGCATATCATCTTTGAATGCCCCAACATTCTTGATCCCCTGCAAAATCTTAGTCATTATCTTCTGAAATACAGAAAGGGCATCATGTAAAACTGGAGGGTACCATCAGGTGTACCAAAAGCCGCAAAATGGCGCGATTCAGACTCCAACACCACCTGATGATATCCTGCTTTCATATCCAACTCAGTTTACTGTATGGCCTGAGCAACTACTGTGATTAAACAGATGGCACTATTTACACTTCTTAAATCAATACAAAGTCATAACTCTCCAACGCTCTTCTTAGACAGAACACTGGAGATAACCATAAAGCTGAATCTGCAGGCTCAATAATGCCTATCTGCTATATTTTTCTGAAAGTTTATGTCAACTCATCTCTCACAGTGAGAGGAACATTAAATAGTTTTTGCTTAATGGGCCCGGACCCATCTCTAACCTTAATAATATGTTTGAAATTCTTTATTTCACCCACCTCATCAGTAAATACCTTAGGAAATTCAGAACTCAAATGGAAAGTTTCAATCAATCATGGGTTTTTAAAGTGCAGCTACTCACCTTTGAGGGTCTCACTTTCAAGACGCTATGGGGGGCAGGTCCTTTGGATGCTGGCATCATCTGAAAAGCCAGGTCTTGCGCCCCTTCCTGAAGTGGAGCAGTGCAGGCCTTTGCCGGAGGTGGAGGTGGAGGGGGAGGTTGTTCCAGGTTTTGGCTGATAGGTAGGAGAAGGACTTTCCACCCATTCTGGTCTTTTAGATGTGTGTCATGGTGGGCAGGGAGAGGTTGGCTGATTGGAGGTTTCTCTTGGGGGTGTGGAAGGAGAAGCGGTTTTTTAGGTATGCTGGTCCGATATGTGGAGGCCTTGTATGCGTATTTGAGGAGCTTGAAGGTTATTCTTCTTTCAATGGGGAGCCAGTGGAGATCGCAGAGGTGTTGGGTGATGTGTTGTGATGGGGATGTCTAGGATTAGTCTGGCTGTGGTGGTCTGGACAGTCTGGAGCTTACAGAGGAGTTTTTTGTTGATTCAGGCGTAGAGGGCGTTGCAGTAGTCTAGTCTGCTACTGATGAGGGTGTGAGTGACCGTTTTTTCTAAATTCGGAGGGGATCCATTTGAATGTTTTCCAGAGTATGCAGAGGGTGTTGAAGCAGACTGGGAATATAGCGTTGATCTGGCAGTTCATCGTGAGTGAAGAGTCCTGTATGATGCAGAGGTTTTGTGCATGGTCTGTCGGGGTGAGGGGTTTCAGAGGGTGGGGGACCACCAGGTGTCATCCCATGCTGAGGGAGTAGAGCCAAGAAGGAGGACTTCTATTTTCTCTGAGTTGAGTGTCAGGCAGCTGGTATTCATACAGGTTGCACCAGTTTTCATCCCTTCTTGGAAGCTGTGCCTGGTGATTTTGTGTTCCTTGGTGAGGGAGAGGATGAGTTCGGTGTCATCAGCATAGGTGTCATCAGCATAGGAGACGATGTTGAGCCTGTGGCTTCTGATGCGGGTCACAAGATGGGCCATGTAGATGTTAAAGAGAGTGGGGCTGAGGGAGGATTTCTGGGGTACTCCACATCTGGTGTCTGTTGGTTCTGAGAGGTAGGGCGGGAGTCTGACTCGCTTCTTCCTGCCTGGGTGGAATGAGCGTTTCTAGTCTAGGGCCTCTTCTCGGATGCAGGCATCGTGGAGTCTGGTGGTTAGTGTGCGGTGGGAGATCGTGTCAAAGGCAGCTGAGAGGCCCAGGAGGATGAGGAACTTCTCGACCGTAAGTAATCATCCAAGGTATTAATAGTCGCCTAGGGTTTACTCCCTCTAGTGCCACTAAAATTGACACTGAAGATGTCAATATAGATATTTGAGAATCCCTTAACGTGGATTCCCATAATGTCCGGATTATTCATGGATAGCTGTGAAATATTTCTGCAGAGACCCAACTTAACCCACATTAAAAGACCTCCCACCGGAAGGCCCATTTTCATTTTAATTACAGCTACAGAGAAGGTAGCAAAACCTACTCTATGTACTGCTGCAATACTCCAATCAACCTCGCTCAGTGGTGATTGGGTTGACGACCCCTTCATATGGTTACCCACCATCTGTGATTAATCTACAGGCACTGAGCTACATCTAAACTTGATGGCTGAAGGGGCCTGTGGACATGTTCTAAACCCTAGGGCTATTAGATCCTCTGCCAATTGTCCATTGGCGAGGATCAACTCCAGATATTCAGTGCCAGAGTGAGAGGTTGCGTGCCTTTTTACCCTAACAATGTCTTCCCGAATTAGGGATCTGCACCCGCACACTTGCGGTATCCAATGAGTCACTTTATTTCTCAGGCAATCTTCGACCTCAAAGCATGTCTGTGGAGCAAGCTTCTGGACATTAGTCAAACAAATTTAACAAGAGTTGCTGGGTTTTTTGGCGCCAATGGGAAGGGGGGCTTGACTCCATACGTATACAGCTAGGTGGCCCATCCTTCCAAAGGGAGTGTATTAAAGAGTGTTCTGATTCCTGCAATATGTCCCCACAAATTAGTTGGGGTGTACGTACAGGTTTGTTCCCTGGCCTACACGGTGTACCACGTCCAACAAATATGGGAACTCGTGTTCAGGCAGAGTACAAAATTGACTGTCTATTGCCCACCAGTACTGGATGAATTTCCCTGACAGCAAGTCGATTAGTATGTGCCTTGTGGCATGGAATTATAAATTATCCATTAGGCCATTAGTTCCCACCAACCCCATGAGGTCACCTACCATATATTTCAAAGTGGTAACCTCAGCTTTTAGATCACTGACAATATCATGGACACTTGGAATAGTGTCTGAGATATTTGGGGTATTATTCAGTTGGCAAGGGTGAGGGTCTCAATACCGGTTTCCATATTTTTCATTTGAATCTGTAAAGGAGCAAAGCAGTTCCTGCATGCCAATAGCAGGTCTGGTATGCTACTAGGTTGTATGTCAGGGTGCTTCCCACTAAGAAATATAGCTTTTGCCTCTACATGTGTGTTTAGCTGTTTGGTGATAAATGCAGGGTCCTTTTTATTCTTGGTCATCCAAAACATCTTAGGTATAGTTCGATTATCATCATGATGGCATTAATAGAGGAATCAGTCTGCTCCATTATACCCGCCTCCACCCCATTCCCATCTAGGATATCCTCACACTCAACCAGGAGGGTATCAATACGATTGAGTACTCAATTACTTTCAGCATGTTTCACTAATTTCTTACTGCCCTTGGTCCGCCCCCAACCTCTTCGCCTTCCTTTTAGCTATAGGGCTGAAGGAGCAATAGTTAGAGATATTGCAAGTGGTGGCCTTGGTCTCCCTGCACTACAAAAATATCAATTGCACTATATTTGGGTGATAATGTCAAACTGGATGACTGAGTCTCACCCCAGTGAAATGAAGCAGAGAACAACGGTGGTGCAAGCCACACTGCAGGCAAGTGTGAAAGGGCCTCCTCTGGCCCAGGCAAGTGTCCCCTGCTGCGGGAGGGTTCTGGCACTCTTGTAGTGCATCAAGTGCTTAGCCCCGTCCCCTTCCATTAATCACATGAAGCTGGGGGACTGAGTCCCACCC